>NC_064614.1:1006628931-1007253931 GCF_023898315.1 Schistocerca nitens
TCGTCAGTGGCACTAAGCTGACCTTCCTGGACTGGTTCAAATGTTCCACACACATACCTTTAGGGATGAGTTGTGACTGCTTGTGACAACTAGTGATCCAAAGTTCTCATTGACCACCTACGATGCTTATGATCATTGCTGGCTTCTACATTTCTTTTGTGAGTCAGCGTTAGCTAGGTACATGTTCTGCACGTCATGTCAACAAACTTCATACCAAAACCATGTATAACTAGTCACTTTAATGGATATGTAACATATTATGTGTGTTAACATTAATAAACACATTATTTTTGTGTCCTGCTCACGTGACTACATATAAAATCTAGTTGTGTATTTGTTTTTACAGACTACCAGTTTTAAATATAAATTCGTCCATGGAATAGAAGGAGTTGTCCAGGAAAAACAATTTTAAGTTAAATTTAAAAGTTGCTTTGCTACCTCTCAGACGTTTTATGTTACTGGAAAATGATTCTTATTGCTCACCTTTATGTAATCAGTACTTTCTTTCTGACTGATGAGTTACAACAGAAATTTTTTCCATAAGACGTTATTGAGAGGAAATATATAAAATGTATCAGAAGGCTGGTTCGTTTGTTTCCAAGACAAGCAACTATATGAACATCTGAAATAGCTAAACTTCATTGTTTGACAAGCTCAGTAACATGCTTCTTCCAAGACATGTTTTCATCAGTATGTATAAACCAAAATTTGGAGCATTTTACGACATTCCTGCTAATGTACTACATCAATTGTTGGAATGATTATTTGTTGCACAAAACTGAATATAGTGTGTTTATTTCAAAATTTATGCAGTGTTCATTTTCTGGAAACCACTTAATAATTCTTCAGAAAATATCATTTACAATCTCTCCTGTTCCTTTCTCTCTAATGAGATTTATTATAACACTACTATTATCAGCAAAATGTAACAACTATCCTTGTTTAATGTTGATTGGAAGGTCATTTCCATACATAAAGAATAGAGTTCGATCCAAAATTGAACCCAGGGGGACTATTTGCGATTCCTCCCCAATCACTAATGTTTTCTACTTTCCCAACATTGTTTGAATTATTCTGCACAACTTGTTGCTTCTGTTAGTTAATTATGATTAAAACCAGTTGTGTGTAGAACAATCAGTTCCATAAAACTGAAGTTTTTCTAAGAATGTAATATAGTAAAGGAGGACACTGGTACAATCAGGCATGCAGAGGGGCAGATCCTTAAAATCAAAAAATTCTGGTGGTTATGATAAAGTATCAACGAAGTTAAGTACACAATGTGCTTCTGAGTTTAGTAATACATTAAGCTATTTGAGTAACTAGTCGTTTATCAGCGTGATATTTGCGGAATTTCTGTAAAATATACTGAGTTTATGCCTTTGTTCAAGAAAGGAAATAAAGAAATACTGTCTAATATCTGTCCAATTTCCTTTTGCCTGCATTCTCAAAAATTTTTGGAAAGCTAATGACAAATGGATTTTTAACCAACTGACTAAAAATAATATGTTGTGAAAAGCCCAGTACAGATTTATAAAGGGTTCTGATATTGAGACGACTAGCTATACATACAATGAAAATGTACATAAGTTATTAAATAATAACTACAGGCTACTGGTATATTTTGTGCACTGTCAAAGGCATTTGACTGTGTAAATATAATATCCTTTTAAATAAATTAGAATATTACAGTGCAACAGGAAATTCTGCAACATTGTTCAAATCCTATATCTCTTACAGGAAACAAAGGGTATCATTAGGAAAGAGACATATACTAAGCTATCAAGTGTCATCCAACTGGGAACTAACTACATGTGGTATATCTCTTCATTCCATAGGTCTCCATATCCTATTTCTTCCTTAGTGGTCTCTTAGACCCCAACCTACTCTTCATCATTACCAATTTGTGATCTGAGTCTATATGCCCCAGGATATGCATTACAATCCTGTATCTGATTTTGGAATCTCTACCTGACCCAGCTGAAACCTTTCTGTATCTCCCAGTCTTTTCTATGTATATCTCCCTCTCTTGTGATTCTTGAACAACCCTATCACTGAAATGTTCACAGTAACTCACTCTCTGCCTTACCTTCCTATCTGTAACGAATTCTTCTCCCATTATACCATTTTCCACTGCTGTTGACATTATCCTATACTCATCTTACCAGAAATCCTTGTCTTCTTTGCATTCCATTTCACTGCCCCCCCCCCTCTCCGTATCTAGACTGAGCCCTAGCATTTCCATTTTCAGATTTTCTAGCTTCCCTACCATGTTCAGACTTCTGACATTCCGCCACCCCAAATCATAGGACATTATCCTATAGTTAGTTATTCAGTCTTTTTCTCATGGTCGTATCCCCCTTGGCAGTCCCCTCCCAGAGATCCCTATGGGAGACTAGTCTGGAGTATTTTGCCAATGGAGAGATCATCATGACAATTTTTCTATTACAGACCACGTGGCCTGGGATATCCATTATGTGTCTTTGAGGCAGTGAATTCCATTGCCTTCCGCATCCTCATGTTGTTGATCACTGCTGATTCTTCTGTCTATTACAGGCAGTTTCCCACCCCAAGAGCAAGAGAGCACACTGAACCGGTATCCACTCCTCTGCCCTCTTTGACAAGGCCATTGACAGTATGAGGGTGACTTCTTATGCTAGAAGTCTTCGGCTACAATTGCTGCTGACTACGTTACTTTTTCGAATATTTTGGAAAACGATGTTAGTAAGGAAACTGGTGATAATTATTTATGTCTCTTTTTTCACCTTTCTTATAAGAAATGCTGCATATTTTAAATTGTTTGAAAAAATTCACTGTGTCTGTAATGCATTATGTATAGCGCTAAGGACATTACTTATTAATTTACAACAACTTTTCAGAACTCTGCTAGAAATTTCACCCACATCATATGAGCTTCCATTTTTTTTAAAAAAAATTTACGATTCTTTTATTTTAAATGTGTATTCATGCTAGTTTTGTTGCTTAAAGTTTTGTGGAATAACATTTGTAAGATATTCTCTTGTTTCTTCAACTGATCCCATTAATATTATTATTGTTGCTACATACAGAAAATGATCATTAAAAGTATTCACAACCTGTGAATTATCAGTCACTTCACTGTCATTTAGTTTAACAATTGTAGTATCTTGCACAAATACTGGTTATCCTCCCATTTGGCAATAACCCATATAGTTTCAATCTTATTATCTGTATTATTAATTTCTGTCTGGATGTGCATATTTTTGACATTTTAATTGTTGTTATTGTGGTCTTCAGTTCGAATACTGGTTTCATGTAGCTCTCCATGCTACTCTATCCTGTGAAAGCCTTTTCATCTCTGAGTAACTATTGCAACCTATATCCCTCTGACTCTGCTTACTTCATTAATCTCTTGGTCTCCCTATACGATTTTAACCCCACATGCTTCCCATATTTTCATTACTTTCCTTAAAGTATTGCAGTATTTTTTGTAATATGCAAGTAACATTAGATCTTGACTTTTCTGGCCTGCATGTAATCCTCCTTCTTCCTGCTACATGAGATTTTAATTTTATTAGTTGTCCACATCTTACTTGCTTTTTTTGCTGTATTTTTATGTAACTACCATTTTCAAATATTGACACAAATCTACTACAGAATAAACTGAATTTGACATTAGCATCTCTTTCTTCATATACCTCATCCCATACCACCTCTTTTAATTTATTCTTAAAAAATTGTGTCTTGTTCTCATTAACAAGCCTCACCCCCTTTGAATGAACCTGCCCCAGGGATTTAAGATGCTATATCGTTTATTTCTATTAATTGTGCATCTTGATCAGTTGGTCCATTGGCAATTGGGTACACAGTACTTGTTCCAGCCTGAGCACTTACTATAAAAATGTTATTACTCAGTGTCCTACTTTCTTGCTGAACTTGAGTTGAAAACTACCAGTATTAGATGTTAGCAACTAACAAAAGCTTCACAGCTTAATTGAGCATCTTAATTGATGACATAACTCATCTCAGTGTTGATAGCCGAATATTACCGTCTTCAATGGCAAACAAATGCCCAGAGCAGTCTTTACTATGTGTGCTTAGTGGAATAGCTTCGCCCATCTCGAGCTCTAACCTTCCACAGTCTGTCTGTGATGCCTGCAACAAGTCCCATGCAAGAACAGCATTGTCATTACACTCCGTTACAATGCCAAATTCAAAGGGTGTGTTCCATCACTGACAGTTATTCTTGCAATGTTCCTGTCGGTTGGACATATTCCTCAGTTGTGGTTGTCAATGTAATCACTGAACATAGCCTTTGTTCACTAACTATGGCAAGAGTCTGCTCTTACAGAGGAGGAGGCCCCTGAGCCTGCTATCACCTGAACTGGTTGGCAGTTGATGATGATGTCAATGATATTTCCTGATTTGCATCTGTGGCATCCTCATCTCCGCAGAAGGCCACCACGCTTAGTTTTCCAGAAGTCAACTGCTATGGGAAATTCTGGCACCTTGGTACAATGACAGGGAATGGTTATGGTATGTTGGGGAGCGACCTTGTCCATAGTATAGTGATAGGCTTCATCCCACAGATAGGCTCTAATCGTCTGCAGTTGATAAGCATCGACAGAACTAATGTGATGGTTGATGTCCTGTGGCGTAGTTGCCATTGAAAACTCGCCTACATTGTCTGCAAAAGCATATATTGTGTCCAGGGTGTTCACAGTAGAAACACACCAGCGTGTTGTAGGAATTGGTATTACAGATCGACACATCGCTTCTTCAACATTCACTATTAGCTCCTGGTGTATCAGGTCATACAGTTTATGGCTGCTGTCTCTTGCTTACTCTATTTAACAGTTCTGGTTGTCATAAAATGCTGTATCTCCTCTTTCGCTACGTGGCTTATGAGACACACTAGGTTGGAGTGGTCTTGCACAAATTTCGTAGGGATAACATTCGACAGTCAGTCATACTTTTTTCGTCCAATTCTGTGCTGTGACATCCTGCTCAGAAGAGCTTGGTATAATACTCGTATGTCTTCTGTGACCACTTTCATCAAGTGTGTGATTCTATCAACTACTGCTGCTAAACTTTTAAGGATGTGAAGTTGTGATACAAGAAACTCTTGTGTTCCTGACATTTCGTCCAGGACTGCACTGGACACTTTCAGAGGCGCTCCTCCGCTGAGTCTTGCCGACTGTGTGGTCGGATTTTTCATGATGGCCAGCTCAAAAGGTCTACTGCCATCTCTGCATAAGGGTTAGTGTTCACTAAAGTGAGGTGTCGCAGGATGTGGGCACTGCGATGTTTGCGTACGTTTGGTTAAGGTTAACCATTTATACAAGCTCATCTGGTTGATAGATTGGGTAAAAAGTCGAACAAAGGGTAGCGGTTTGAAGGGCAGAGGGAAAAAAGTGCCAAGGCAAGTGCCAACGGAAAAAAACCACTGCGATAGCTAGGTCGGGTAGTAAGAGCAGTAGCGGATGTCTTGCTGACTGTGATAGGTCATGCAAGGTAGATTATGTTAGAAGTGGGTATCATGCAATTGGATACCGTGTCAAGCCAAGTTTCGTCATAAGAGATCAGTCCTAGACAGTGCTACAGCACAGTGTGCTGCAGTTTGTGCTATGAGAGCCCCTGCCGTGCTGTCAGTGGTGATTTCACGTGGGGGAGGCACCAGCTACTTCAAAACATCTGCAGTGCGTCACTGTGGCTTCAGTTTTGCAATGTAATAGCTATCCCCTATACTGGAACTGGAATACAAGCAGTATATCGTTTCCACTTTCTGTATAGTCAATAGACCAATGGATTCCAAGCCAACAGTTTTCAGCTGTACATTAGGCTTCCATCAGTGTCTGGAGATGCTTGTTAGGATCCTATTAAATGGCTGAAAGGATTCAATTAAGACATCTAATACAAAAGGTGGAATGACATTATGTGTATGCTAAAAGTGTACTTTTACTTGGACTGCACAGCCAAGCAGTGGTTCGATAACAACGAAGGAAGCTCTGTAACTGGGATAACTTCCAAGCCAAACTGAAGAAAACATATGACGACAATCTGCAGCAAGTCCGCTTGGCAGAATAACAATTGAAGAACAGGGTCCAGCATCACTGGGAAACGATGCAGCCCTATACATACAGAATGGCTTCGTTCTTTTCTGAAACAGAAATTTTATCTACAACGTCAAATCATCAGGATGGCCAGACACGGGTTTGAACTGTCGTCCTCCCAAATGCGAGTCCAATATGCTAACCACTGTGCCATCATGCTTGGTCCTCCCAGTTGGTGAGCACAGCAAACAGCGAATATTCCAGATTGCTGGTATTTATACAAACGTCGAATATTCCAGAATGTACAAACATGGGACATTTCAAGAGCCTTCCAGGAACTATAAATACTGAATAACAAATAACTGAAGACGGGTCTGAAGTGGCGACCCACAACACACCAGCAAGCGACGCTAACTGCGAGGTGCTACGGCACACTGCACGCATCTACATCTACATCTACATCCATAATCCGCAAGCCACCTGACGGTGTGTGGCGGAGGGCACCTTGAGTACCTCTATCGGTTCTATTCCATCCTCGTATTGTTCATGGAAAGAAAGATTGTCAGTATGCATCTGTGTGGGCTCTAATCTCTCTGATTTTATCCTCACGGTCTCTTCGCGATATATACGTAGGAGGGAGCAATATACTGCTTGACTCCTCAGTGAAGGTATGTTCTCGAAACTTCAACAAAGAGCTACTGAGCGTCTCTCTTGCACAATCTTCCACTGGAGTTTATCTATCATCTCCATAATGCTTTCACAATTACTAAAAGATCCTGTAACGAAGTGTGCAGCTCTCTGTTGGATCTTCTCTATTTCCTCTATCAACCCCATCTGGTACAGATCCCACACCGGTGAGCAGTATTCAAGCAGTGGGCGAATAAGTGTACTGTAACCTACTTCCTTTGTTTCAGACTGCATTTCCTAAGGATTCCACACCACAGCTCATGGCAATATCATTATTAGTTAAGTTTCTTACTTATTTATTTAGCCACAGATATTTTGAAAAGATATTGGACACGCCAGCTAAATATAAAATGAAAGGTAGCTAAAAGTTAAACAATTCAAAAGTGCAGCAAATAATTACTTTCATATCTATACATGTATACATTAGGTGTATATATTTATGTACACAAAACAGCGAGCAAGTCTTGAGATAAAAATAAAACTAATACTAAATCATTCACCCATGATGTATAATCACTTCTCGCTGACAGCAAGATAGAGCTTTCCGCCTTTTGCCCAAATATCTTGTCATGTACTGTGTAATAAACGGCTTCAGTATGACCGCAGCTTTGAAACACAGTACACAACTGAGATAAAGCTAAACAATACATCTGGAGTTTTGTACTGTACCGTCTCGGCTCAGTTGAGTTCTGCTGCTCTTTGTTAATCACGAAATATTTTCGTCTTTCTTATATCTTCTTTACATTATAGTGACAAAAAGCACATATCGGTATTCGCCACTACGAATACGACAGCTCTTTCCCCTCAAAGAACGACTTATAACCCCTCGAGAGAAGCCAATTATTTTTTCTGTTCTTAACTATAAGCATACGATCATTTAGCACTTAGATGTTGGGGAGTATAATTCCAAACGATGAAACGTGTCCCTAAAATCTGTTTTGATGAAACATTATGAAAAGGAAGGTATCAACACAAAATTTTCCCAATAGTACTATTACGCAGCTGCGCAGTAAATAGAAATAAAGGGTATTAAACATACTATTACTTGCCCTTTGAAAATTATGTAACTTCATACTCAGAAAAAATTAAGGCTGAAACATAATTTGCTTTTTATAATTTCTTTGCCAGCATCACTGTAACACTACGGTGTTCAGCCACTGGCTAGGACTATTCGACTTACATCTGTCATTTTAGTACCATTTCAAATATGTTTTTCTCAGCAGAATGCTGTGATGCTCATGAGGGGCAGATCCACCGAACCTGCGTAACTGCTGTACGTAACATGCGGTATCAAGGCTGAAAATGAGATAACCACACTTTACGCAAATAGGCAGAAGTTAAAGAGCGTTCGTGCGTGTTGGGAAGTAAGGATATGTAGGAAAATAAAGTAGGTTATGTGTGCGTTTGTTATCGGCTTGTAGTGTAGCTTATAAACAACTCACAGACAACGGGCAGTTGCCAAAGTGAAAGGTGTTAATGACAGAAAGGTGATAATATCTGCTCGTCCTCCAGCAGGGTTGCAAGAATACGAAAGGTATGGTGCTGAACACAAGAGAAACTTAATGTAATAGTGGTACATTGCTCTTTAGAAAAATAACGCTCAGAAGAAATGCAGTGAATGATTTCATAAAAACATTTTTGTTGCATGCCGTTTCACCGAAAATGATATTAGAGTGACGTTTCGTATTCATTAAATCAAGTTAAAAAAGAATTCATTTAGCGTTTGCTTGCGACATAGAAAAATACTGTGCATTTTTCAACTATTAATAAATGACGCCCACATAACTAGAATCAGTTATAACCAAAGTGCAGCATTAACTACGCTGTTTCAAACACTATTATTAAACGTAGGTGCACAACAAAAGCAAAAAAAAAGTGTTTTGGGTTTGTATCTCGCCGAGCAGATATGTGGAAGCTGTCATACGCACGAAGCTATTTTCTCACATAATAACTATATTAGTGAAAAGATATTAACGAAACAGTTGAGACAGGACTTATTATCTTGTCTCAGTTGTTCATAGCTGACAAATTTTTCTCACAGTTGGTAAGGTGGATTCAAGATTCCTCCAAACCAGCACTAATAAAAATGGAAATGTTAGTAGGTGGAAGTGCAAATTAAAACGAATGCTGGAGGTGAACAGTTGAAACCAGACTTCCTTGTCTTTTACCTAATCCTTAAACTCGGCTTTCTCACAATGATTTTTTGTTTTGTTTTGATTTATGTATCAAGTAGACAGATATTCCTAAGATTGACTTTCAATCAATCAATGAATCTCCACATGTTCACAGTAGCTGTATTACTTTGGTGAATATTTTGTATAACTGATCATAACAGTGCATCTCACTTTTCTTTGGGACTTTAAGTTAGGGTAAGGTGTCCTAAATATGATACAAAATCACAAAATGTGTTTTCATTTTTTAAACAATATATATATATATATATATATATATATATATATATATATATATATATATATGAAAGGCAATGGTAGCTGCTTTAAAATGGCACTGTGTTTAATTCTTTAGAGCTGCAAATCTAAACCAAAAATAAATAAAACACTATCATTTTTTTGGACTGAAAATCTTAATATGAGGTATTCCTAAGTACAATGAAGATACTAGACTGAGGTCTTAAAAATGAGATAGAGCACACAAAAAATGATGCATGTGTATAACTGGGTGTTTCCTTTCACAGATTTTTTAAGGATATTTATGGCATGAAATGAATGTCGGTGTCAACTTCAAAAACTTCTTTATCTGCTCAACTACAACAACTTATTTATTTGTTTCTTCTATTTTCGACATTATTAAGCTAAGCTACAATGAGTAGAAACTGTTTACAATTATACTTGACATATTGACACTGATACAAAAATTACAAATGCACAAAAGAGAATCACTGTCTTTTTTTTTTTTTTTTCCATGAACATCAACAGGGCTGTTAAACACAAAACAGGTTGCTCGTCTGATATTTCCAAAACCAGCAGCAACATGAGGAATTGGCAATTCCCCTATCACATCACTCTTATTAATCAGGGAAATGTCTTTTTCATTTAATTTAAAAACTGTGTTGTCCTTGTCTACAGACTCTAGAGCCATAACTTCAAGATCATTTTCTAATATTTTTTGAGTGGTGCACACATATCTGTAGCTGTAAGAATTTCTCTTCCATCCTTGAAATTTAGCCAAAATATAATCTCCTTCAGTTGCATGTGCTGGATTAGTCATTACAACAGGATCTGGTGTGGATTCTTCTAACAGATCGACATCATCAAGGCTGCCATCACTCTTCAAAGAGATGTCGGAATCTGAATCAGTCTCCTTAGGCCTACTCGTTTGTGTATTTTCAGTTGTTTTGGCTGTAGGCATAACTTTCCTAGTCTTCTGCTTTTGGCTTAGGCCTTATCCTTTGTTGTTCGGAGGCTTTTCTTTTTCAGCAATGAGTCTGCTGTATTCTTCTGAAGTTATTACTTTTCTCTGAAGGAGTAAATTTTCAAAACTTGCTGATGATTCACTGCTGCAAACAGGGGTTACACTAATTTTTTCAGAGCCACTAGCTTCAACTTCACCGCCATCAGAGCAAGGCAACAGTGTGTTCTCTTCTGAAATACTGAGGTCTGGCTCACTGATATTTGTGGATTTGTTCATGTTTTTTATATTATACGTGTGTGATTTTTCAGGATCCAGTCAATGAACAGGATACCGTGACCTGTTATAGGGGCAGAATCCTGTGTTCTTCAAGCCTGGTATTATGTTTTTAGGTTTCATTGTATCTGGCCATACTTTACACACAAGATCCACAAATTCTGATTTCGATGGTTAAAAGACTTGAAGCAACACTTGTCTAAAGGTTGCAGCTGGTCAGTTGTATGTGGGGGCAGCTTCATGACTGCAATTCTCGTATGCCTTGCTTTTTCAATTACTGTGGGATCTAAATGACTAAGGTGACTATCCAACAATTGAAGTAAAGGTCTCTCTTTCACAATGTCACAGAAATGACTGAAGTAGCTCAATGGCGTCATGAAACCATTAACAGCAGTTGAATAAAATGTGCCAGATAAATCACGTGCTCCCTTCCAGGAGCTCCATAGGTGCACCCCCTCAAAAATGATAAATGGTGGAAGAGCCCTGCCTGCAGCTGACACACAAGAAAGCACTGTTGTATTGTCTTTTCCAGAACCCTGAATATCCCAGGAAAACTTCTGACCAATACCTCCAACAGCTTGTACCCTGGAAGGATCAGCTGAAAAGTATGTCTCATCCAAATTCCATATATTGGCTGGTTTATCTTTGATGTCCAGCTCTTCCAATATTGCTTCTAATTTATCATAGAAATCATAAATAATAAAAGGATCACTTGTAGCATTTCTGCGATTCATTTCAAGAGCTTCCGGCTTCTTCAGTGTTAATGAATTTTACAAATAGAAATGTCTGAACCATTTTGAACCAGGTTTTCCATCTTTAAAACGAGTGGTCAAACCATTTTGTTCCACAAAGCCTTGAATAACCAGCAACAGTTCAGATCTTGTCATTGGAAATCCCCATTTAGCAAGTGTCTTCAAGTGATTAGATAAAGTTGTTTCTTGATCTGCTATCAAGTCTGTTTTCCTACCTTGCACACCTGAGTGAGTGCCATGTACCCTTCTGTGCAGAAACATTTTATCCATTTTATATTTCAATGCTACCTGCCCGAGTGAAGCTCCATCTTTCACCTCTTTTATGGCTGAAGAAATATCTTGTTTACTATGTGGCCTTCCTTTTTTCTTATATGAAGATGCCATACTGTTCCTGTCATGACCCAAAATATTCCAATTTAATATTATATAATATTGGCATAAAATAAATTTAAGAACAGTTGAGACCTATTTTAGATGAAACCTATACTTAGGCCTACCTGTAAAAGAGACCTGAGAGGAATAGCAGTACACCAGTAACTCAAAACTGTAGCCCATTTCATATCTTCTGCTGCTGCTTTTGCTGCACTAATATCAACAATAGCATGAAATAAAGCACAACAACTGCTGCATTATTGCCCTAACAACTGCTGCATTATTGCCCTAACAACAATAGCAAGAAATACAGCACAACTGCTGCATTATTGCCAATTGCAGCAAGTAACACACATTTCAGTGAACAGAACGGCATGATTAAAAAAACAAAGAGTGTACCACTTTTAGGACTGCTGTATCATATTTTGGGATTGGAGTGTATCATATTTAGGGATAATATTGACTGTTTATTATTTAACTCCATATAATAAATGTGAAGGTAATGATTAGCCCAACAGACAGAGCACATCTTTCTGTCTATGTAATCCAAATTTGGTGGGTAAAGAATCAATATTTCCAAGATTGTGGCAAATGTTGTAGAACTGTGTGCACATTTATTTTCTGTAGAACTGTGTGCACATTTATTTTCGATGTGAAAAATGATGACTGACTAAATTATTTTTTATCTCAGTGCTGAGTTTATAATGGAAAAAACATAATATGACTGGTCATTCCCAAAGAACGGCGGCATAAATAATAGTAGGAACATTTGTGATAAGTACGGTTCTCTTATGAATAAACTGGGTGTACCAGTATTTGGAAAATTTTTGCTGTATCAGTTTTAGGACACATTACCATACTGGAAGTAGTGTGATTTGATTTTATTTGATTTTTTATTTGGTCCTGTTGATTATATGTTGCACAAAGAGTGTACTATCAATATATGACAAGTCAAGCGAAATAATACAAAACTATGTGAACATTTTATGTATCATACAAATGGTTATTTTTTATGAACAATTGATTGCGGACAAAATTGCAACCTGCATTTTACTGGTATAAGTTCAAGTGAATGTGAATATGTATACTGGTAGACTATGATTCTCTTTAAAAATATTATAGAGGTGGTCCACGTAATTACTTTGAATGTGAAGTACATTACAGCTTTCTAACCATTGATAACACCTGATTTCCTGTGGATTTATGTTTTTCTGTAGATTCTTACAAATCATATTTTCCCAGTCTTGGAATTCATATCTGAAATTTGCAAGTTATACGCAGCCTTCAAAGTATTCTAAACTGATCTCGAAGTTGTCAGACTTACCTTGGTCAAGTATATGGCACTGAACACAGAAGTGTCACAATTGAAAATGTGATTGTTCAAGTTTCCCAGTGGGTAGAATATTTCATAAAGACCTATTTTCAAGTATGCATATAGATGAAATTATTTTCTCTTTCAGTAGTTTAGTTGAGAACCTTCTATACAAAATATTGGAGCAGAAATAATTGTGTCCTGGCAGCATGCCCAAAAAATTTTGAAATAAGTTTCATAGTCAAACTAGCTTCCCCCATGAACCATGGACCTTGCCGTTGGTGGGGAGGCTTGCGTGCCTCAGCGATACAGATGGCCGTACCATAGGTGCAACCACAACGGAGGGGTATCTGTTGAGAGGCCAGACAAACATGTGGCTCCTGAAGAGGGGCAGCAGCCTTTTCAGTAGTTGCAGGGGCAACAGTCTGGATGATTGACTGATCTGGCCTTGTAACATTAACCAAAACGGCCTTGCTGTGCTGGTACTGCGAACGGCTGAAAGCAAGGGGAAACTACAGCCGTAATTTTTCCCGAGGACATGCAGCTTTACTGTATGATTAAATGATGATGGCGTCCTCTTGGGTAAAATATTCCGGAGGTAAAATAGTCCCCCATTCGGATCTCCGGGCGGGGACTACTCAAGAGGACGTCGTTATCAGGAGAAAGAAAACTGGCATTCTACGGATCGGAGCGTGGAATGTCAGATCCCTTAATCGGGCAGGTAGGTTAGAAAATTTAAAAAGGGAAATGGATAGGTTAAAGTTAGATATAGTGGGAATTAGTGAAGTTCGGTGGCAGGAGGCACAAGACTTTTGGTCAGGTGATTACAGGGTTATAAATACAAAATCAAATAGGGGTAATGCAGGAGTAGGTTTAATAATGAATAAAAAACTAGGAGTGCGGGTTAGCTACTACAAACAGCATAGTGAACGCATTATTGTGGCCAAGATAGACACAAAACCCATGCCTACTACAGTAGTACAAGTTTATATGCCAACTAGCTCTGCAGATGATGAAGAAATTGATGAAATGTATGACGAGATAAAAGAAATTATTCAGGTAGTGAAGGGAGACGAAAATTTAATAGTCATGGGTGACTGGAATTCGTCAGTAGGAAAAGGGAGAGAAGGAAACATAGTAGGTGAATATGGATTGGGGGGAAGAAATGAAAGAGGAAGCCGCCTTGTAGAATTTTGCACAGAGCATAACTTAATCATAGCTAACACTTGGTTCAAGAATCATAAAAGAAGGTTGTATACCTGGAAGAATCCTGGAGATACTAATAGGTATCAGATAGATTATATAATGGTAAGACAGAGATTTAGGAACCAGGTTTTAAATTGTAAGACATTTCCAGGGGCAGATGTGGATTCTGACCACAATCTATTGGTTATGAACTGCAGATTGAAACTGAAGAAACTCCAAAAAGGTGGGAATTTAAGGAGATGGGACCTGGATAAACTGAAAGAACCAGAGGTTGTAGAGAGTTTCAGGGAGAGCATAAGGGAACAATTGACAGGAATGGGGGAAAGAAATACAGTAGAAGAAGAATGGGTAGCTCTGAGAGATGCAGTAGTGAAGGCAGCAGAGGATCAAGTAGGTAAGAAGACGAGGGCTAGTAGAAATCCTTGTGTAACAGAAGAAATATTGAATTTAATTGATGAAAGGAGAAAATATAAAAATGCAGTAAATGAAGCAGGCAAAAGGGAATACAAACGTCTCAAAAATGAGATCGACAGAAAGTGCAAAATGGCTAAGCAGGGATGGCTAGAGGACAAACGTAAGGATGTAGAGGCTTGTCTCACTAGGGGTAAGATAGATACTGCCTACAGGAAAATTAAAGAGACCTTTGGAGAGAAGAAAACCACTTGTATGAATATCAAGAGCTCAGATGGCAACCCAGTTCTAAGCAAAGAAGGGAAGGCAGAAAGGTGGAAGGAGTATATAGAGGGTTTATACAAGGGCGATGTACTTGAGGACAATATTATGGAAATGGAAGAGGATGTAGATGAAGATGAAATGGGAGATAAGATACTGCGTGAAGAGTTTGATAGAGCACTGAAACACCTGAGTCGAAACAAGGCCCCAGGAGTAGACAACATTCCATTAGAACTACTGATGGCCTTGGGAGAGCCAGTCATGACAAAACTCTACCATCTGGTGAGCAAGATGTATGAGACAGGCGAAATACCCACAGACTTCAAGAAGAATATAATAATTCCAATACCAAAGAAAGCAGGTGTTGACAGATGTGAAAATTACCGAACTATCAGTTTAATAAGTCACAGCTGCAAAATACTAACGCAAATTCTTTACAGACGAATGGAAAAACTGGTAGAAGCGGACCTCGGGGAAGATCAGTTTGGATTCCGTAGAAATGTTGGAACATGTGAGGCAATACTAACCTTACGACTTATCTTAGAAGAAAGATTAAGAAAAGGCAGACCTACGTTTCTAGCATTTGTAGACTTAGAGAAAGCTTTTGATAACGTTAACTGGAATACTCTCTTTCAAATTCTGAAGGTGGCAGGGGTAAAATACAGGGAGCGAAAGGCTATTTACAATTTGTACAGAAACCAGATGGCAGTTATAAGAGTCGAGGGGCATGAAAGGGAAGCAGTGGTTGGGAAAGGAGTGAGACAGGGTTGTAGCCTCCCCCCGATGTTATTCAATCTGTATATTGAGCAAGCAGTAAAGGAAACAAAAGAAAAATTCGGAGTAGGTATTAAAATTCATGCAGAAGAAGTAAAAACTTTGAGGTTCGCCGATGACATTGTAATTCTGTCAGAGACAGCAAAGGACTTGGAAGAGCAGTTGAACGGTATGGACAGTTTCTTGAAAGGAGGATATAAGATGAACATCAACAAAAGCAAAACGAGGATAATGGAATGTAGTCTAATTAAATCGGGTGATGCTGAGGGGATTAGATTAGGAAATGAGACACTTAAAGTAGTAAAGGAGTTTTGCTATTTAGGGAGTAAAATAACTGATGATAGTCGAAGTAGAGAGGATATAAAATGTAGACTGGCAATGGCAAGGAAATCGTTTCTGAAGAAGAGAAATTTGTTAACATCGGGTATAGATTTAAGTGTCAGGAAGTCGTTTCTGAAAGTATTTGTATGGAGTGTAGCCATGTATGGAAGTGAAACATGGACGATAACCAGTTTGGACAAGAATAGAATAGAAGCTTTCGAAATGTGGTGCTACAGAAGAATGCTGAAGATAAGGTGGGTAGATCACGTAACTAATGAGGAGGTATTGAATAGGATTGGGGAGAAGAGAAGTTTGTGGTACAACTTGACTAGAAGAAGGGATCGGTTGGTAGGACATGTTCTGAGGCATCAAGGGATCACCAATTTAGTATTGGAGGGCAGTGTGGAGGGTAAAAATCGTAGAGGGAGACCAAGAGATGAATACACTAAGCAGATTCAGAAGGATGTAGGTTGCAGTAGGTACTGGGAGATGAAGAAGCTTGCACAGGATAGAGTAGCATGGAGAGCTGCATCAAACCAGTCTCAGGACTGAAGACCACAACAACAACAACAGTCAAACTAGAAGATAAAGAGCAAAAATGTTCGTTTCTAGCATATGATCATAAATGTGTACCAGCGGAGCTTCATCCAGTAAGTAGAAATAAAAGATCTTGGACAGTGTATGTTTAAATTATAGGAAGCACACATGAGAACACAGAAGGCAGTTGGGAACATCCTGTCTGTAGTAATGTTTTAGTGGTGTGGGGCAACAAGCCATCAGTATTGCTTCAGCCTCTATGTGTGGCTGGGGTAGGTGCTGTTGAGATGCCTCTGCTCTAAAATGGGGAAGTTAGCTGGAGCATCATCTTTTCTAGTAGCCCAAGTTGGTTGCCAATAATTCCCAACCACAAACTGACATCAAACCGGTACCAGTGGGTCACTGCCACCTTATCAGTAAAACACTAATGCAAAAAGAACATTCCCACTTGCCTGGTGTTTTCTCATGTATGTTTTCACTTATTGAAACCTATACTCACAAAGATCCTTTATCTCCACCTTCAAGTGGCTGTAACTCCCTTGGACTACATTTATGACCCTATGTCTATATGACTTTCCTTGCTCCTTATCCTCTCAAGGGTTGTTTCCTGAAGCTTATCCACATTTATCAAAATCATCCTGCATACATACATCCCTTCCATAACTGGTTTATTTAACCGTGATGGTTAAACGTCAACAATGTTGTATCCCCATCAAGGAAAAGTACAGTTTCACATAATTATAAATGCTGATTCACTTACACTATTTTGGACATGCATCTACATCTATACTCTCCAAACCACCACAAGGTGCATGGCAGAAGGTATGTCCCATTGTACCAGTTATTAGGGTTTCTTCCCAAACCATTTATGTATGGCGTGCAGGAAGAATGATTGTTTCAAAGCCTCTGTGCTTGCAGTAATTATTCTGATCTCATCCTCATGAACCCTATGTGACAGCGATACTTAGGGGATTGTAGTATATTCCTAAAGTCATGCTTTAAAGCTGGTTCTTGAAACTTTGTTAACAGGCCTTCTCAGGACAGTTTACGCCTATCTTCAAGAGTCTTCCAGTTCAGTTCCTTCAGTACCTCTGTGACACATTCCTACAGATTAAACAAACCTGTGACCATTTGGGCTGCCCTTCTCCGTATATGTTCAATATCCCCTGTTAGTCCTATTTGGTACGGGTCCCCAACACACTTGAGCAATATTCTAGAATCAGTCGCACAAGTGATTGGTAAGCAATCTCTTTTGTAGGGGGCCAAGGGAAGTGTCCGATTCCACCATTTGCTTTGGCACGTGTGATGGAAATGTTATGATGTCATCGTGGCACTGTTTTTGTGTGTTTGTTGATGGCATGTTGTATTTGGTGGTGTGCTCTTGCAGTGAATGTTCAGTTTGAAGATGTGTTGTGTGTGGTATTCGGTCATTTGACTTCACACAAAGTTCTTTCTGTGAGGTGATTGGAAGAGAATGATGTGTCAGCAGTTATTTTGATTTATTGTTGGGGGGAGGGGAGGGGGATGGTGTTATGTGTTTATGTGAGGTATGATTATAGTTGTGTGTTTATGGAGCAAAATGTAATTGTGTATTTCATTAGGGAAGAATACGCCAGAAAAACTGAAGTTATTCCCTCCGGGTTGCTTTGGGTGACGATATGACAAGGTTTTTACAGCAGTTCAACCTGACTGCCGACAATGTGAAGTGTCATACATGCATTTAGAGTATGAAGTTGACCAGAGTTTGTTTGTCGGATGTCACTATGACAATATTTGGTGATCTGTCCAGCGGCGGACCTGGTTAGAGAGATGTAGATTGGTCATCAGAGATGCTGTTTTACTTACATATTACTTTTATCCTTCATTTTTACATCTTTAAGAAGTTATTTTTTCGTTTTCCAATAACTTTTTGTGTAATTCTGTGTTTGTATTTTAGTCAAGTGACTCTGAATGTGTCTGGTTTTAGTTGATATTAATAGTTGCGGTTGATCTATATAGGTCAAGGGAAATGTGTGATTGCTGTGGTTGTGGTGGTGTAGCAGAATATTGTAATTTAAGTTTTTTATATTGTTTGTTTTAGGATGATGCAATTTTTTTTTAATTGTATATTTAGCGTGTCCCCAGCCAAGACCCCCAGCTTTTCATGATTGTCCCATTAGTTTCATTCTATATTTGGGGTGAGACATTAAAGTGTCATTTTTATTCTTGTTCACATTTTCGTTGGCATGTCTCAGTAGTGATGTCACTGTCCACATATTGTATATGCTGGAACTAGCCGTTTACACCATATCGATGACATCATGGGTCAGAGTAGACAGATGGATTTAATGCCCCTTTGTAGATTGATTGCACTGCCCCAATATTTGACCAATAAACTGAAGTCTACCGCCTGCTTTACCCACGATTGAGCCCCTGTGATCTTTCCATTTCATAATCCTATAAAGTGTTATACCCAGGTATGTGTATGAGTTGGCTGCTTCCAACAGTGATTCATTGATATTATTGTCATAGGATACTATGTGTTTTCATTTTGTGAAGTGCACAATTTTACATTTTTGAACATTTAAAGCAAGTTGCCAATCTTTGCACCACTTCGAAATCTTATCGAGATGTGACTGAATATTTATGCCACTTCTTTCAGATAGTTCTTCATTATAGATAACTGCATCATTTGCAAAAGGCCTGATGTTGCTATTAATATTGTCTGCAAGATCATTAATATAAAACATGAACAACAAGAATCCCAACATACTGATCTGGCAATGACTCTCCATCCAAGATAACATGCTGCATCCTCCCTATGAAAACGTCCTTAATCCAGCCACAAATTTCACTTGATACTCCATATGATCATTCTTTTGACAATATGCATAGGTGTGGTACTGAGTCAAATGCTTTTTGGAAATCAGGAAATACTGCATCTACATGACTGTCTTGATCCAGCTTTCAGAATGCTATGTGAGAAAAGAAAAGTGAGAGTTGGGTTTCACATGATAAATGTTTTCAGAATCTGTGCTGGCTGGCACTAATGAGGTCATTCTGTTAGATAGCTCACTATGTTTGACCTTCTAAATATATTATTACATCACTATGAACCGTTTCCCTTTATTATGGACCAAGTACAGTTACAACAAAAGGTTAGAGAAAGGGAGGCTAACATTTGATACCAGTATATCTTTTTCCAGGAAAAATCTCTAAATAAATTTTCTCACAATCTCTGAATGTTTGTCTGCACGTATCCAAGGCTCATATTCATGCTTATTGTTAACTGCACAACACAATACACTGCGAAGATCTGGCACTAACTGGTTGGCCAGCTGCAACAAAATGACAATGAGCCATGCATTTCCTCCGGGGTTACTTATACAGCTTCAGTGGTGACCATGAAATGGAGCAACTGTTTCTAAACTGTCAATGCACCTGCCTCTGTGTTCTCTTGGCACACTAAATGGAGTCTGGCACAATAAAGTCACAAAGGAGGAAGGTAGTAACAGACATCCCCCATGGTTCGGTATTAAGACCTATATCCTTTTCACTGTATGTAAATGTGTCATCAGCGTTGTCATTTTTGCAAATACCAAATGTACACTGATGACCTCCAATTGTATCTAAGTGCAAAACCGATGAACCTGAAGATGGCTATTAAGAACCTTAATACCAATCTTTATGCAGTATCAAAATAGGTGCAGAATATAGGGTTAATGCTCATCCCATTCAAAACCCAAGATGTAGTGTTTGACCATTCTATGCTCATTAGTGCAAAATATCAGGAATCCCCACCATCTTTAACCCTAAATTGGACAAAGATCAACTTGTCTCCTTCAGTAGAGAGTCTATGAGCAATAACAGATGAAAATTTCAATTGGACGGAGCTTGTAACTTCAATGTGCAAGAAAACGTAAGCATCTCTCCATGCCCTACAAAAATATAAAAAACTATTCCATCTTGACCTGAAAAAGAAACTGGTACAAATACTTATAATTATTGATTACAGTGATATATCCTGAGAGGCTTTAGCCAGGAAAGCTCACAGTTCCTGATTGTGATTGCCTGTGTTCAGTATATCTGTGATATCTGACTTTTTGATAGTATTTCATCATCATATGTTCAGCAATCCTGGCTGCCCACAGACAAGAATAGATTTTCCCATACCCTCTATCTTCTCTATGTCTTATTAATGAACACTGTCTCCCATATCATTCCTTGACCTTAATGCTATTACCAGAACAACATGGCGCAAACACCCCTTCACATCAGAGCAAAATCCTTTCCGTCCCACTCCATTGTTCAGCCACTTTCTTGAAATCCTTCTCAGTAGCAGAACCCTTAGAGAATTGAATAACATCTCCAGCTTCAGAAGACAGTTAATGACATATCTACTGAAACAACAATAAGGATTATCATTGTTCCTGTACATGCTAGTTCCCTTGTACATCTTTCCCGGCCAGATCTTCCTGTTATCACAGTATCCTCGGATGGTGCAGTCTCCTTAAATTTCCTTTCCCCAGAACTCGCTGAATCAGATGATTATAAAAATGTAAAATTTTTTTGTATACAGTTGCATAACATTATGGCTGCCACATGAAAAAGAATGATTGCACTCCATGTGTGAGTTTGGAGCTGAGGTCCCTGTTGTACAGTGTTCTATGTTTTACACACAATCTGCTCCATATACTTTATCATATAAAACATAGTTTTGTTCTTCATTGCTACACAAACTAAGGACATCCGTTGGTGGTACACCTCTGTCTTGATTAGAACTAGGCCTAAGAACTGAATAAAGCTCTTGTATTCTGTCCAAGAGAAACATTTATCCTAAAAAGACCTAATAGTAATATTGGAAATCATTGGGATTGGACCATCCAAGTAACCTCATACTGAAAATATTCGGGTGCAGACTATACTGTGTGTCATTTGAAGGGCAACAAATCCATCATATTCATGTGTGATTATCCCCATCCTGCTGAGCAACTCCTTGAGCTCTGTATTTATGTGTTCAACAGAGTTCTTTGTCCAAGGATTGTCATATTGCTGACAGAGTGACAGTCATCACATTAGTGTGAAGGGCATTATCAGCAGTGTGGCTGATGTTAGATTCAGCTGCATGATTGACATTATTCATGCCCGTCTTTTCCCAGTAATTACTACATAATCTTGTTGGAAATATCTTTCCACAGAGAGTCAAAATCACAAATGATTTTGCTGGATCTGTACTCTGTTATTGTAATTGACATGATCACAGTTCTTTTGCTGTTTTACTGTTTAAAAATCCGGACTATTATTTTAAAAAAAGTTTTATGTTTCTACTTACATTAAACAAAAGGTAGAAACTAATATGTTGACATGCTGTAAAACAATGTACATAGTTTGGAGCGAATTATTAATGCCAGTGTACACACTCACAACATACAGAGGAAGAACAATGTATGAAGTGCTTCATGAATATATAGAAGTACACCTCACAAATTTAAAATGCTTGAAGAATGACCTCAGTACCTGGATATCAAGTTACCAAGAAATCTGCCTAAAAACCTGCATGTTAGTGTGCATGACACTAACTTTAAACAGGAACTCAAATATTATATGGTGGAAAAGGGATTTTATAATGTTAGAAAGTGCTTATTACATTAAATTTGTATGTATTATTGTTTACAATCGATGATGATTGTGCAATCAAAATAATTAGGAAGTTCATAATAATGAATGTTTTCTGTTTTTGATATGTCCTGTATTGCACATGTTTATGAAGAATCAAATAAAATTCAGTTCAGAACAATTATAGTTAAATAGCTAATATGCTTCTAACTCATTGCCATTTTTTTTTATATAACTTGTTATGTAGAGACCATATTGTGTAATCCAACCTAGATATGGCATGTAAATATTGGCGTATTACTTCATTTATATCTTCTGTAATCTTGACTGATTTTTTTTTCTTGTTTATTGTCAGGCCACCATGCATATCCAGATGGCTGCTCGCTTCTTGTTGGTGCGCAGCTCTCCCAGCAGGGTCATTTCAGTGAGCCAGACAAGGCATCTCTCTACCAAAGCTGCACAGTCTGTTGAACTGACTTCAGAAAGATACCCAGATGTCAGAAGAGGAAATTTTAGTAAACTCAATCCAGGGCATATTAGTTTCTTTGAGAGCATTCTAGGGAAAAACCGTGTCTTAACTGATCGAGCTGATGTAGAGAGTTACAATGTGGACTGGATGAAGATGGTTAGAGGTAAGTTTTTTGATTGTTTTCCATTACTTGAAAAAAATGTGTTGTTGTTTTATCTTATTCTTAAAACTATCTGTAGACATTTAGTAGAATGAGTATGGGGAAGTTATTCAGCATGCAAATCCTGGTACACAACTTCTTCAATACCAAGTGTAGGTCTATCCTTACATGCCTGTGGCCAAGAGTTGAAGCTTCTACCAGTTTTGCCTTAGCAAAAGACATGAGATCACGCAAGAAAGAGGAGTAATGGATGGTATTTCCTTACTCCAGGGGTGGGCAAATAGTGGCCAGCGGGCCACATGCAGCCCGCTAGTTGTTATTATGTGGCCCGCCAGGACTTATAGAAAAATTCGCCTTGACTCGAAATTTCCTTCCCGTGCATGAGCTAAGATTTCCACTAGGATGGCCAGATGAATGTGCATGTGCAGTGTAGATACTAATCGTACAGTGCTTTCCCAGTTGATCTGGTTTATTTCCACGTTGTCTGTGCAATAATAAATATATACATTTCCAACTTTAGTGGAACCATGAACACTCTAAAAATAAATTTAAAACCAGTGATTAATATCGTCTGTTTAATGAAGAATGGACAAACACATACTTCCTTGTTGACACATGGAATGAAGCAGTTTGTTTATGATGTCTTGAAAAGATAGCCATGTTTAAGGAGTACAATCCAAAACAACATTACACAATGAAACATAGCAAATTTCCCAGGGAAGGATGTAAAATAAAAGCTGTGTTGTGTGTGAAAAGGCTGAAGAAGCAACAAACATTATTTACAAAGCAATCAGCACTTCAGAATAACACTACAGAAGCAAGTGTCAGGGTAGCATGCAACAAGCCTTTTTCAGATAGATATTAAGCTGTGTATGGTAGAGTGTGCAAGCATATTGTGTCCTGATGTTGTAAGCAAATTTGAAAGTGTTTCATTGCCAAGAAGGACTGTAATGTGGTGTATTAACTTAACTAGTGATGAACTCACAGAACAGCTGAGGACTGAAAGCAAAGGTGTACTAATCCTTATCCATGCAATTAATGAAAATTCCATCATCACAGTGGAATTACTTGACCTAGAATCAGTTAAAAGTTAGAACCAATGCTCAGGGCTTGCTTGAATATGCTCTGAGTTTTGCAGAGAAAATCGACTTGTTCTGCAACAAAATGGTAAGCATTACAACAGTGAGTCCAGTGCTTTCTGTGAAAAAAATGAAGATATGGTGAAACTTTTAAAAACTAGTTACAAGTACAAGAAACATAGTGGGATATTTTTTTTTTCCATTGCATTTTAGTTCTGGAGAGTCTTTGTAAAGCTGGTCTGAACATAAAACATGTGGTAGATCCTATTGTTAGTGTTGTGAACACAATCAGAGCAAGGGCACTCTACCACCAACAGTTTGAATATCTTCATAATGATGTGGAGTCAACGTATGAAGATGTAATTGGCGAAAACAGAGTGAGGTGGTTGAGCCAGGGCATTACATTAAAAAGAGTCTGGACATTGCTGAATGAAATCCTATATTTCTGGGTAAAAATGTGATATATCAGGATTTGGTTACAAAAATAGAATGTGAGAAGTGGAGATATGAGATGATGTTCACAGCTGATATAAATATATATTTATGAGAGATTTCATGAACTGAATATGGCAGTGCAGTGAAAGAGTTTGTTTGCACATGAAATCTGGTTGAATGTGAAATTATTCAAAGCAAAATTAGGTCTATTTGCAAAGCAAGCAAGTGAAGGCAGTTTTTGTCGTTTTCCTTTATTAGGAATTCAAAGAGTTTGAAAGTGTTTCTACTGAGATTAGGGAGCATTGCAGAGTTTGGAGGAAGAGTTCAGAAGAAGATTTCAAGACTTAAGAAAATTGAGCCACAGCTCAATTTGCTATCTTATCCCATCACAACTGATATTAATGTAACACATGAGGAGCTGCTGCTTGGAGTTATTGACATGCACTTGGATTGCACTGGAAAGAAATGTTACATGTTGTGCCAGAAAGAAATGCTTAATGTTATGACATTGGATGACTTTCACAAATCATCAGCAGCTGAAAAATTTCCATGTATGAAGAAATTTGCTGTGAAATGTGCTACATATATTTGTGAGCAAAGTTTAAATTTTTATAATCAACTTGAGTAAATATTGATGCTCCTTGACAGACATTCACTTGCAGACTGTGATGAGAATCTCAACAAGCAGTCTCACTCCTAATATCTAAAAACTGTAAGAAAGTGTGATAGGATACATTTGACTCCTTAAACTGATTCTAAAATTAAATTTGCTTTCAGACATAGATTAAAAAACTAGCAAAATAAATAAATTGCATAATATGACTATATATTTATTGAATTTTTATGGTACAATTTATACCTTTTCTGAAATGCAAATTTAATTAATGAACGTAACCTTTTAAAAGGTGAGGCCCTCCACTAACCTCCGCTTCAACAAGTGACCCCGGGCTGAAACAGTTTCCCACCTCTGCTTTACACTGTATTCTTTCTGCTGCCCCATGTTCCTGCTGTCTCTGCCCACCGACAACACAGGATTCAAGATGCTCTCTGAGAGCTTCTAATATTCACAAGGCGACATAGCTAAGTCATCATATCTGACATAAAACTGATGCCCTAGTCTCTGATGGCAGCTTCTGGTGTGTAATTTTGAATAACTATTGCGTCACCACAGTTCATCTTATGAATTCCCTTTATCAGTTGCAGGCTGCGTCTTGGGAGTAAACTATTGGCAATTGGTTCAAAGTTCCACTCACTCTGACATTCTTCAAGGGTTGTACCAGGATGTTTCGTCGCACAAAGCGTGTGACTGAGCATCTCTGCATTCATGTGAGCATTGCCAAGTCAGTGTATTACTGCAGTTTGTAATCATACTCACTCAATCACAACAACCAACTCATTAGATGGCTTCAGAAATCCTCAAATCCAAGTGGGCATTTAAAAGCAGCATGGTTTACAACCAGTTTGAAATTGCACCCTTACATTTAGCAATGGAAACGTATTACACCATGTATTAGACTCAGCATTTCTGTTTCTGAACGGGTGTAATCCTGCTCATCGTTGATTCAGCTTCCATTATCTGTTGGTTCCAAGGTATTCCCTTCCATTCACCTCTTGGCTCAGCACACATCCTAAAGTACAGTTTCTTGCATCGCCTGGCAAGATGAATTGGTGTCTGCTGCTGCACAATGGGCTGCCAATGCTAGACATTTTAGGCTGAACAGATCGGTATTTGATGTTGTTGAGTCCACATTTTTTTTCCCTTTACCATTCCTGTAAGTGCATGAGTTTTTCCTTGGCGCAGTGTCGTGAGCAGGTTCCTGGAAGTGAATTTTGTGCACCCACCTTCTCTTCCAGGCTATTCGTTTCGACTGTTTCCAAACTGTCTGTCAGGTTACCATGTGATTCCCATGAAAATTTTCAATTCCAGGGAACATGCTGGTTGACTGGTCTGAAGAACACAACCGCCATCATGTTTTTGATGCTAAAGGTCATTGTACATTTCTTTCTGGTGCCTGGAGGACAGATCACACCCTGATTTATGTTTTGTGCCCTCTGACAACAATGGCCCACTGTTACCAGTGTCAACGAAAGTTCTGGGCAACTTCCCACATAGGCAATATCATCCAGTTCTTCTCGAATTAGATACAAGCATACCTGTCATAAAATCATTTCCCAGATCTACATAGAACTTTAAAAGAGCCGACTGGTGTGAATTTTTGAAAATCTGGACAAATGTGTGGGATAGATCCTACCAATAATCACAAATAATATGAGATGTATTGAAGCTATTCTATCTGCAGCAAAAAAAAAAAAAAATATGCAACCCAAGGAGCTTCCGAAAGGAATATATAGCTGGATGAATGGAAAAGTTCAAAACTTGGTACAGACAGTTTTGTGAAATCAGTGACTGTGAAATAGCTGACAAACTTGTACACAATACAGATGCTGTTCATTATATGCAACGGACTGAAACAGTTGAGGCCTTAAGCTTCCGCACATCAAAGGAAAAAATCTGGTCTCTGCTGAAAAAACTTGGAGGTGCCAACCCACCAGACTGCAGGAAGGAGGCTGTTACTTCCAAGCAAGTAGCACATAACATTGTGACCATGTCTAGAACTCATAAGATTCAATCACACACAATTAATGTCAAAAAGGAATTGAAGACTCTCAAATTAGCCTGTAAACTTGAGTCAGACTACTGCAGACCATTCAGCAACGCAGAATAATGATGGCTCTCAAAGAAAAGGAAGTGGGGAAAGCACCTGGTTTTGACAGCATTCATTCAGAATCCTTAATCCACATGGGAAGCATGCAACAAATTGGCTAGCCGTATTCTTTACTGATGTCCTCCAAACTCATAATGTTCCCCACAACGTGAAAAGAGCAAAAATCACAGCTATTTTAAAATCAGGTCAACCAAATGACAAACCACAAATCTACTGACCCATTACTTTACTTGCCACTGTATATAAACTTTTGGAAAGAATGAATACTGTATAACAGAATCAGCCACAAAATTTTTCAAAATCTCTCCAAACTAGATCTAACGGTGGCCTGTGATACTGTTTGGAAGCAAGGCGTTATGTTCAAACTTTAAGGAATCATGCCATTTCTTAAAATTGGAAACCTCATCAGTGCTATGTTAAGCAGTAGAAGCTTCCAAGTTCTAATGGGTAATAAGTTGAGTTCTCTAACGAAGCTTAACAATTGCCTTCCACAAGGATCAGTGCTAGCCCCTTTTCTGTTTTCTCTGTGTACAGCAGACGTGCATAAGACAACATTAAGGAAGTTTGGATATGCTGATGATTTGAGTCTTGCTGCGACTCACAAAGACCTGGTTGTTACTGAGTCTGTCTTTACTGAAGACCTACAAATTGTTGGCCAATACATCTGGAACTGGAGGTTGCAGCAAAATGCTGCCAAAACAGAAGACCAGCTTCCACTGTAACAACAGGCTTGCAAACAAGGAAATAAAGGTATATCCTCTTTAAGGGAAACAGCTGTGCCCTAACAATAGTCTATGTTATCTAGAGGTCACTCTAGACAGGATGCTCAGCTTCAAAGAGCACTTACTGAAAACTGCTACTAAGAGGAAGTCAAGAAACTACATCTTACAGAAGATTAGTGGCATCGCAGGGGCCCAGCGGCACCAACACAGAGGACATCTACACTTGGACTGTTATACCCTGTGGCAATATATTGCACTGCAGTCTGGATCAAC
This sequence comes from Schistocerca nitens, assembly GCF_023898315.1. Classification (NCBI taxonomy): domain Eukaryota; kingdom Metazoa; phylum Arthropoda; class Insecta; order Orthoptera; family Acrididae; genus Schistocerca; species Schistocerca nitens. The sequence goes on from NC_064614.1 coordinate 1,006,656,698, forward strand.
AGCCCATACACCAGACTCTTCGATACACAGCTCAACCAGAGTATGCGCTTCATCACAGGAATAATCAGAAATACTCTAACTTTCTGCCCAACTATTCTCAGCCACTTAGCTCCCACACTTTTGTGCCATGAAGCTGCTCTCAAGTGGGAGTTTACCAAAATAGCTGGTGATCCATACATCCCTATACATGAGGACATTCTTGTACTCAGTAAAAACAGACTTTACTTCTGTCCCTCACCTCTACAAGGTGCAAAATCTGTGGTTGACAATGGAGTAACAACAGCAGACAGAATATAGACAGAAATACGACAGAAAAACGCCACCCCAGAACAGTTGAAGATTTCGTGCGTCTCAACCAGGTCACCAGGGTTTTGAAGAGCATCACAAGATCTGGTCTACACTCAACAAAATAAGAACAAGTAGCGGAAGATGTGCTGACTCAGTGTACAGATGGGGATTAACAACATTGCCCAGCTGTGACTGGTGCAGAATGACAAACTGTTCAGCACATCATATGTATGTGCCAGAATCGATCCTTTACTGGCCATTTAGTTGTGTATGTTCAGCAGTTGTACATAAGCTTGTGACCTTCTGTGCTTTGTAAACATTGTAAATTTAACTGACTTATAATCATGTCTTTATTTTCTATGTGTTAAATATCTCTGTATTTATAGTTAAAGAAAAAAATGTTTCCTTGTGTGACGTAACACTAGCCATCTACTAAATAAAATGAATAATGCTGATGGGCACTATAAAACCCAAATATCCTTCTAAGACAAGTTTATGTTCCTAAAAAATACAGAAGCAAATTGTAGATTATGATAAGTGTATCAAAAATAAATAGATTTATGTGCAGAAATAGTAAAAGGTATGTAATTATACGTGGAATATGCACTGTTTTTATTGCTCTTTTTAATTAGAATTTTCTTTTCTGAGGATGGTTCTAGAAGGAATAGAAAAATGAGGCACAAGAAAATTGATCATTTAAAAATTCAGTTAAAGATAAATGTTTAATAGGGGTAAATGTAGGCTCAGCAGAAATATTACATCGTTGTTCCTCTGCTTAATGTTGTTAGTACAGTTGTACTAGAGCAGAAAGACTTTTGAAAGTTATTATTATTATTGGCTCAAATATACTTTTCAAATATGTTTCAGGAGCTAGTGAAGTTGTATTAAAACCAAAGACAACAGAAGAAGTTTCCAAAATTTTGAAGTTCTGCAATGAGGAGAACTTGGCTGTTTGTCCTCAAGGGGGCAATACTGGTCTTGTAGGAGGAAGTGTCCCAGTTTTTGATGAAGTTATTCTCTCTACTACCCTTATGAACGAAATAATAAGTATTGATGAAGTTTCAGGTGAGTGACCAAACTAATATTTTAAAAGCAATATTGTTTATCTTTCAAAGAAATATTAGATCATAAGAATGTATTAAAACATTCTCAGACTGAACATTTAGGTTTATTTTTGTTTACAATTATCTCTTTCTGTATGTATGATTGGCCTGGTGACTTTGACACTGTTATTTCAAGATAGATTCCAGTTCTTAAGGCCATCAGATAACTTTCATGCATAATCGGAATTCACTAAGTGCTAATGTAGTGTCATTTTTCTGTAGTTGTATATCGTATGAAACAGATTAAATTTCTTCTTAGGCTTCCTTCATTCAGTTTTCCTCTTGCAACACATCAGGAAATCATGGAATACATGAAGAAGCTCAAGATTTTTGAGATACCTCTTGAAATTTGTACAGGGCCAAATATATTTGGTTAAGTGCACATAGTTAAATACTCAGCAGTCACTATTATATGGCCACTGTTTTTCTTTATTTACGACTGTTCATTCTCTCTGGTGAATATAGTGTAAAGAATACCACAGCCATAATCTTGACCATAATGAAGATTTAAGCAGGCTGCTACTGTTTGAGTCTAAAGACTGACAACCAACCATTGTAAGTGGAAACCCTTCTGTAGCATTTCATAATGCAAAAGGCTGAAACTGGCAATGCAAAATTATATGGAATCACAATTAGAAAATAATTTTTTTCTTTCTTCATATATTAACATCATTTGGAAAATTCACTGTAGTTGACATATGTTGAATTAATACTTAAAACTAAAGTTTTTCACAAAGACTATTGATTTTTGTGGGACTTGAAACTGAAGCTTTTCGGAAGAAAGGGTAACATAATGGAACACGAATTATGTAGTGGTAAGAACTTCCAGGCAAAAAGAGGGAAAAAATAATAAAACAGACATAGGTAAATGATGTTTCTTTCTCTGTTGTGCAAAGAAAAAGTGCATCATACACAGAGCCCTTCTGAGGAAAGAGCCACAATGGTGTTATTTACATAGGCCAGATAGTTTGCAGTAAGCCACAAAATGAGTTATCTGTCCCAGGAAAAATTTATATGCCTCCTCCTCAGCATATCTGCTTCCTCATATTCCCAACCCCGTAAATAACCTATTCTTCAACAGTTGTCATACGTCCTTAACTCAGAGCTAGCCTTCAGGCACAACCACTACAGAACAGTCTGTTTTTGTATAATTTATTATCTGCTACACCACCAAACACTACAATTTCCCAAAAATTTCATAAGTATGTTGTGAATTTGGTTGACAGAGGACCTGGTTTCATTTCCTTCTCTGACAGCTTAGTAAATTACTTCCCAAATGTTACTGTATACATTGGAGGAAAACTTTAACTAATCATCAAAATGTTCAAGTGTATATATTACGTGATGGTCTAAACCTGTTTGCTTATATAGTTTCTAAGTTAATTCAGCATGAGAGGCAGAGACTCACAACTGAGTCCTGATGCCGTATCCCACTTTAAGTAGCACTTTCTCCAATCAAAAGCTCTACTGAGGCCCTGACTTCATCCTGAGATCCTGACTTCATCCACACTCCATCATTTTTCCTGCTACCCATCCCTTCTCAACAAGTCATCTTATATCTTAGCTACTGTTTTCAGTTTTGTATGTTAAATTGTGTTTAATTATTTGAATTGGGTTATATCATAGAGTTTGAGTCATCCTGTCCACAGATATTCTCAAGGAACATATAGCATCTGTGCCACGCAAAAGTATTAATTTCAGATAATACTTGTGTTTTAGACCATACCAATATATTAATAATCTTGAAAATGTTATCTTGATTATCAGTGTGGACAAACTATTCTGGGCTTGACCAAAACATGTAGAAGATGAATTAATTTTGTTTTTGTTATAAGAGCATTCACTAATCATTCTAATCTTACAAATTCTTAGAAATAATTTTACATTGTCTTGCAAATGTTCATTTATCAACCTTTTCTGAATATATTATTTATTTATTTATCTTCAAATGGTTTTTCTGTATACTTTATCTTCACTGCTTCTGTAATAACACTACACATTTTGGACAGTTTCCAGTGTCTGGCTGGGTCTGTTTGAAACATAAGCCTCTCCTTGTCTTCTGTCTCGTCACCATCTCTCCATCTTCACCTTGGTCCAGTCTTCTCCTTTCTTCTGTATGCATTCCTCCACTCCTTTCAGCCATCTGCCTCTTGGTCTTCCTCTTGGTCTCTTTCCTTCCAGTTTCATCTTGTGTATCCTCCTGGGTATCGTCTTCTTATCCATTCGCTTAAGGTGCCAATACCATCTCAGCCTTGATTTCTCAGTCTCCTCCTGTAATGGTTCCACCTTCATTAACTCTCTGATCCTGTCATTTCTTAACCTGGCTGCCTTTGCCTCTCCAATACTGTTCCTCAAGTATTTCATCTCACTCACTTGTAATTTGCTTTTCTCTCTTCCTTTCGTAAGCCATATGTCAGGATCGGGACATAGTATGACTGGTATATAACCTTTTTACTGATTTGGATTTGGGGTACATCCTTGCTCCATATCAGGCTTCTGACACTCTTCACTCTTCTGAAATGCTACTGATCCACCCCCCCACCCCCCCCCCCCCCCGACTCATTTAATTCTCTGTCATTTTTCCCATCTTTCTGTATCAGGCTTCCTAGCTGCTTGAAACTCTCAACTCTCCTCAACCGTTCCCCACCAATTGTTATTTCAGTTGTTCCTCTCTCCTTTGTTCTTGTTATGATAATCATCTCACTCTTACTTATACTAAATTTCATCCCATATTCTTATACTGTTCATTCCCATACTTCCAACTGCTCTTGTACTTCCTCCTCCTTATTCCCCCAATCATCAGATCATTTGCAAACACCATAGCTTTTATCTTTCCTGCACCAATTACTTATGCTACTGTATTCATTGTATCATCCATCACTACAATGAAGAGTAATGGGGAAAGTGTACTTTCCTGCCTCAAGCCATTCTTCTGTCCAGTCCAATCTGAGTTCTCTCCTACCACTTCCACACAGCTCACACTTCCATGGTACATTTCCATTATCTTCCAAATACTCTGTATTGCTACTCTTTGTTTCTCCAGGGCTTTCCACACTTTGCTTCTACGTATCGTACCATATGCTTTTTCAATGTCCAGGAAGGTCATTAGTAGATCTATTCCGTATTCATAGCGCTGTTCTTGCAGTTGTCTTACAACAAAAATTAAATCCACTGTGGATCTTCCTGTTCTGAAGTCATGTTGCTCTTCTCTCATCCCTCCTCCTAATTGTGCCTGAATTCGTGCTCCCAAAATTTTCTCAAAAATCTTTGCACAATGACTCATCAATGTTATCCCCCAATAGTTCTTGCACTCTTTTTCTATTTCTCTTCTTAAATATTGGGACAGTTATTCCCTTCTTCCAGTCTTCTGGGGTCATCTTCTGTCTCCACACAATTTTCATTACTTGATATAACCATTGTATCCCCACCGCTTCTGCTGTTATCACCATCTCTGCACTTAGCTCATCCAGGCCTGGTGACTTCCCTCCCTTCATCTTGCCCAATGCCTCTTCCACTTCTCCCCCTGTAATGTCTTTCTCTATTTGCTGTTCCTCCTCAGCTTGTTCCTCCTCACTCAGGTCTCCATTTGGGTTCAGGAGTTCTTCAAAATACTCCTTCCACATATTCTTGAGTTCCCCCTTATTCCCTACATCTTGGCCTCTTTTGTTCATAACTTGTTGTACTGTTCTTCCTCTTACTTTTAATCACTGTCCTCCATCATTCTGGTCCCCTGTTCTGTAACAACACATAAACTCTTTAATTCAGAAAGGAAAAAAAATCTTTAACTAACACGAATTTACTGCAATTCAGTTTCAATGCAGACATCTCATAACCCATTTAATGAAAATATAAAATAATAGCACCAAATTTATTTTTTACCGTTTTCTAACCTACATGTCACACCAATCACAAGCATTACATAAATCATATTTAGTAGGAATGGTTCAGTTCAACATCATTTACTTGCAAAATATTTGATCAGCCAAACATCTGCAACTGAGGAACATATTAATTGAACAAAAATCTGCTTCAGTTGTGAGTGATTTCTTATTTATTACACAATATTATGAAAAAAGATAGATTGCTCCTCACCATATAGCTGAAATGTTAAGTTGCAGATAGGTACAACGAAAAAACTGTCAAACAAATAAGCTTACTGCCAAAAAGGCTTTTGTTGCAATTGCACAAAACACACACACACACACACACACACACACACACACACACACACACACACACACACACACACACACACACACAATCACCACAGTCTCTGGCTGCTGAGGCCAGACTGTGAGCAGCAGTGCATGATGGGAGAAGAAATCTGGGTGGTGTGTATAAGGAGTAGGCTAGGGTGGGTAGGAGGAGGAATAGAAGGGTAGGGGTGGTAGACAGTAAAACACTGCTTGTGGGAGCATACATGGATGAGGTGGAGAGAGGGTGGTAGGGCAGCTAGGTGCAGTCAGGAGGTTAGACATAGGGCTAGAAGGGAAGGTGGGCAGTGGAAAAGCAGAGAAGTAAAAAGACTTGGTATGTTGATAGAATAGAGGGTTGTGTAGTGCAAAAGTGGGCACAGGGAAAGGGATAGATGGATGTACAACGCTCACTAACGAAAGTTGAGGCCAGAAAGGTTACTGGAATATAGGATATACTACAGGTAGAATTCCCACCTTCAGAAAGACTGATGTTGGTAAGAAGTATCCAATGACACAGGCTGTGAAGCAGTAATTAAAATTAAGAATGATGTGATGGGCAATGTGCTTAGCACCTGTGTGGTCTAGATGTTTCTTGGCCACAGTTTGTCAGTGGCCATTCAAGCGGACAGATGGCTTGTAGGTCATCAGGCCCATGTAGAATGCAGCAGAGTGGTTGCATATGCCTGCAATAGACCTAGATGCTAGACCTGTCCTGTACTTCCTCCCACCACCACCTGCTCCAGACTAGTTACAAGTATTACTTATCCCATCAGAGGCAGGGCTATCTGTGAAACCAGTTATGTGATCTACAAGCTGAGCTGCAACCACTGTGCTGCATTCTATATGGGATGAGGCAAAGGGGTTGGGAGCAGGGTTTTGTGTAGGGATGGACAAGGATACTGTGTATGTTCGGTGGGTGGTTGAATACCACCATGGGAGGAATGATAAGGATAGTGTGGAGGACAGTCCTCAGTTCAGTGCACAGCAAGAGGTCGTTGAATCCCTGACATAGAATGTGATTCATTTGCTCCAGCCCTGGGTGGTACTGGGTCATGAGGAGAATACTCCTCTTTGGCCAGATAGTGGGATTTTGGGAAGTGGAGCACGACGGAAGAAATAAGACATGATGTTTCTGTTTACAGTGTGTGAAGACCTCAGTGCGACTCTTGGTATATTTTGAGAGGGTCTGCTTGTCACTACAGATGTGTTGGACATGGGTGGCTAGGTTGTGTGGAAGGGACTTCTTGGTATGGAATGGGTGACAGTTGTCGAAGTGGAGGTATTGCTGCTTGTTGGTTGTTGGTAAGTTTGATTGGACAGAGGGACTGATGTAGCCATCTTTAAGGTAGATATCAACAGTGAGGAAGGTGACTTGTTGGGTTGAGGAGGACGGGGTGAAACAGATGAGGGAGAAGGTATTGAGGTCCTGGAGGAATGTGGTTGGGGTGTCCTCAGTCCATATCACAAAGATGTTATCAATGAATCTGGACCAGCAATGCCTCCAATTCAACAACAGTCACCCATTCCATACTAAGAAGTCTCTTCCATACTGCCTAGCCACCAATGGCTGTCGGAAGTGACGAGTAGCCCTCTCAAAATATACCAAAGGTCCCACTGAGGCCTTCACAAACCGTAATTACCCTCCCAATCTTGTACAGAAACAGGTCTCCCATGCCTTATCTCTACAGTTACCCCCACCTCCCAAAGCTCTACTGTCCAGCCACAAGGGAGCATTCCCCTCTTGATACAGTACCACCAGGACTGGAGCAACCGAATCACATTCTCCACCAGGGTTTCAACTACCTCTCGTTGTGCCCTGAAATGAGAAATGTGCTTCCCATTATCCATCCCATCTCTCTCACAGTGATTCCGCCACCCACCGAACTTACATAATATCTTCGTCTGTCCCTACACAACTCCTGCTCCTAACCCCTTGCCTCATGGCTCATACCCCAGAAATATACCTAGATGCAAGACCTGTTCCATACATCGTCCAACCACCACCTACTCCAATCCAGTCACAAGCATCACCTATCCCATCAGAGGCAGGGCTACTTGTGAAATCAGTCATGTGATCTACAAGCAAAGCTGAAACTACTGTGCTGCATTTTACACGGGCATGACAACCAACAAGCAGTCTGTCTGCGTGAATGGCCACCAACAAATTGTGGTCTAGAGACAGTTGAACCAAGCAGTTGTGGAGCACACTGCCCATCACAACATTCTTTATTTTAATGCTGCTTCACAGCCTGCACCATCTGGATCATTCCTGCCACAACCAACTTTTCTGAATTGTGCAGGTGGGAACTCTCCCTGCAGTATATCCAACATTCCTACCCCCCTGGCCTCAAACTTCATTAGTCATTGTCCTACACCCACCTCTTCACTTCCCTGTCCCAACTCAAGCACTACTGCCCTACCCTCTCTCCACCTAGTCGCTGTATGCTCCCACAAGCAGCACTTTACCATCTCCCACCCATATCTTGCTACCCCTCCTCCTCATCACTCCAGTCTACTTCTTACCCTCACCACCCAGATTGCGTCTCCCATCATGCACTGCTGCTCGCATTCTGGCCTTGGCAACCAGAAACTATGGTCATGTGTCTGTGAGTTTATTTGCGTGTATGTGTGTTTGTGTATGTTATCTGATTCCAACTAAGGCCTTTTTGCCCAAATCTTACTTGTTTGATGGTCTTTTTGTTATGCCTGTTCTTTTCATAATAGTGTCATTATTCCATCCTGGATTTTCTATTGTTTTATTTATTACACAACTGGCTTTGAAGCCTAAAGTTCCATTTTCAGGTGCCATCCACTGCAAACAAGTGCAGGAGCTACTAGCTTACAAGATATAAGCTACTAGCTTACAAGATCTTATGTAGGGGCCCACACCCATGCCAGAAAAGTGCATGGGACTGGGACAAAGATGCTTACAGAGAGGGGGGGGGGGGGGAGACTGGGACAAAAATGAACAGGAATTTTTGCTGAACACTTACGTGTATACAGGGTGCCAATTATTGAACTATATGAAATAAAATCATCACAATTTCTGAATGGTTTGCGTTAGGACATTCAAACTGCACAGTTAGCTGCAGTGCAATATGAGCATGCATGGTTTGGTTTAGCTACAAAGCCCACTTTCATTTGGATGGGTTTGTCAATAATTGAAATTGGTGCATTTGGGGAACTGAGAAGCCGTGTTTCGCGATCAAGAACTCTCTTCACCCTCTACGGGTGACTGTGTGGTGCACAATGTCCAGTCACAGAATAATCGGTGTGATATTCCTTGATGGCATAATAACTACCGAATGGTATGTAGAGGTTTCGGAAGATGATTTCATCCCCATTATCCAAAGTGACACTGTTATTGACAAGATGTGGTTCCTTCAAGATGGAGCTGAACCCCATTAAAGCAGGAGAGATTTTGAAGTCTTGGAGGAGCACTTTGGGGTCCAAATTCTGGCTCTGGGGTTGCCAGAGGCCACTGGAATGGGCCTTGATTGGCTGCTATATTCTCCGGGTCTGAACACATGCAACTCCTTTTTGTGGGGCTATATTAAAGACAAGGTGTACAGCAATAACCCCAAAGCCATAGCTGAACTGAACAGCCATTCAGGAGGTCATCGGCAGCATTGATGTTTCTTACGCCACACCATCGCCACTGATGGAAAGCATATGGAACATGTCGTAACATAAATCCGAATATCTGTAGTGATGTTTATATGTTGAATAAAGTGTGTGCATACCATAATTGATAACTAATTTACATTTTTTTCATATTGCTCAATAACTGTCACCCTGTATATTTTTATATTTAGTGTTTTAATATTAATAGTCCCATGTATGAGATATAGTTTATCTCATTTTCATGACAGTCATTTCGTTAATCCTACTGTACCTGAACTGTAGTGTTCTCATCCTATATACATAAGCTTAGTTCTTTATTCACTTTCTCTGTTTCTGGTTTTACAGCCCTTCTCACTTATTTTTATTACATGTCGTTCTTTGTGAATTCATGGTGCTGTTTTATATGTTTACATTTCTAATCCTGTTGTGTATATTATTTTAATCCTGACTAAGCTTTCTATAGTAAGATTTTTTTTGGCTCTTCAAGAAGAGTGTATATATTATTATTGATATTAAAGGTTGGCAACATTCTACCGTCACAGTTCACCTATCACTCCAACAGCACATGCCGCATACTATTAAAGAGCCACCACCAGCTTGAACAGTCCCATGTTGACATGCAGGGTCCATGGATTCATGAGGTTGTCTCCATTCCCCTACACGTCTATCTACTCAATACAATTTGAAACAAGACTCATCTGTCTAGGTAACCTGTTTCCAGTCATCAACAGTCCAATTTTGGTGCTGACGGGCCCAGACGAGACGTAAAGCTTTGTATTGTGTAGTCATTAAGGGTACATGAATGGGCCTTCGGTTCCGAAAGCCCATATCGATGATGTTTCATCGAATGGTTTGCACGCTGACATTAGTTGATGGCCCAGTATTGAAATCTGCAGCAATTTGCAGAAGGGTTGCACATATGTCGCACTGAATGATTCTCTTCAGTCGTCATTGGTCCCATTTTGCAGGATCTTTTTCCAGCCATAACAATGTCAGACATTTGATGTTTTACTGGATTCCTGATCTTCATGGTACACTAATAAAATGGTCATACAAGGAAATCCCCACTTCATCGCTACCTCAGATATACTATGTCCCATCACTGGTGCACCAATTACAACATTACGTTCAAACTCACTTAAATCTTGATAACCTGTCATTGTAGCAGCAGTAACCGGTCTAACAACTGCGCCACACACTTGTCATATGTAGGCACTGCCGACTGCAGCGCCATATTCTGCCTGTTTATGTATCTCTGTATTTGAATATGCATGCCTATACCAGTTTCTTTGGTGCTTCAGTGTATTATCCACACCTCCTGTTGTATTTTCATCTTTTATCTTTTTATTGTGTTGCACTCCATCACACTGATTTACAGAATTTGTGCCAAACACTTACTTTTGTACGTTATTATATTTATTCTTATATTTGTAATTCTATTTTATATTGATGTTGTGAACCATGCTTATGTAAGCAGACAGACTAGTCAGCCTCTGTTTCCCACTCTTTTCTTTTACTATTTATTTCGGTTCCCCATCTCATTGGCTCCTACGTCAGTCACTTCTGCAATTGCAGTCAGCTGCCTGCCGCAATCAGCTGGCTCCCAGGCTGGCTGCAGCAGACATTTCTGTATTATGCCTGTCCTGCATGTGAGATCAGTTACTTATTGTTGTGTTCATTTTCTCCAGTTCCTTCCCTCTATGTTAGTGTCTTTGTTCCAGTCCCATGCATTTGTTTGTTGTGGGTGTGACATGGCCCCCCTCTCACCCATGACTCACTGTTCTGGCTACCACATATTTATGTTTACGTTATTATGTGAGTACACTGCTTTTTACGGTTTCTCATTTTGGTATATCAGTTCCATAGATCTTGTAAGCTAGTAGCTTCTCCTTTTGTTCACAGCTAGTGGCAACTGCAGATGAAAGTTTAGACTTCGAAACCAGCCATGTTGTAAATAAGAAATTAGTGGCAACTGAAGCAGAATGGGACACTAGTCATAATACATGGCTACTTTCTACAGAAAGAGAGTGCACCAACATGGTGACTTACCAGTCACTGTGTGCCACTGTTATTGATAAAAGGGTATCCTTAAAATATTTTTTTTATTCTATTATAGGTGTCCTTGTTTGTCAAGCTGGTTGTATCTTAGAAGTTCTGGATAATTATTTATCAGAAAGAGGTCTTATCATGCCTCTTGACTTAGGAGCCAAAGGCAGCTGTAACATTGGAGGAAATGTTTCTACTAATGCTGGAGGCATAAGGCTCATACGTTATGGAAGTTTACATGGTAGCGTACTTGGTATTGAAGCTGTAAGTGTAGTTCATTCTGTGTTCTACTTTTAAGCATTATCTATCTTTTAAACTTAAGTGGATTAGTCAACTATCAGAGGAAATTATCATAAGGGGGAACATCTCTCTGTCTCTCTGCATGTGTTGATGTGGGCTCTCTCTCTCTCTCTCTCTCTCTCTCTCTCTCTATCTCTATCACACACACACACACACACACACACACACACACACACACACACCTCTGTAGAGAGCTCTTGAAGAAGAGCAGAGGCCTTTACAGTAGTTTCCCGGACAACAATCTGGAAGAATGACTGATCTGGCCTTCCATCATTTAACTAACCTGGCGTGGTATATTGGCACTGCAAACAGCTGAAAGCAAGGTAAAACTACAGCCATTTTATTTCTTGAGGACATGCAGTTGTAATGTATGCATTTGATGACAATGACAGCCTCTTGGGTAAAATATTCCAGAGCTACAACAGTTCCACATTTTTATCTAATACAGTGCAATACTGATTCAGCCAGTGGAGAGTCTAGGTCAGATTGGCAAATGTTACATAGGCCAGGAAAGAGTATTAGAAGGCAGGTGTCCATTTTGACTACTGGCACGTTAGCGCAGCTTTTAATGGCTGGTGCCAACGTTCAACCAAACCATTGTTTGCAGAGCCATAGCTTGTTGTTTAGTGGTGCAGTACACTGCAAAATTTACGCAAATGGGCAAATTGTTTAGATGAAAACTGATTTCCTCGGATTGTTGTAATGCGAAGTGGGCAGCCACAGTGGGACACCTAGTGTGACAGAAAAGCAGTGGCCTGTATCTCAGCTGAAATATTGTCCACTGGGACAGCCTCTGACCATCGAATAAAATGGTCATTTTCTGTCAAAAGATATCATTGTCCATCTGAAGGGAATAATGGTCATACCACATCAGTATGAATGTGTGGAAATTGTGCTGACGTGTTGATACAGTGAAAACTCTCATTGCGCTGGCATTGTGGACGTGAGCAATCCCAGGTTCGGCAATCTTTTTGTGTTTCTGGCCATACAAAATGGCTAGTTATTAGTTTAATTGTCGCCCTAGTGCCAGGGTGACATAAGTTGTGTAAGCTTTTGAAAGCACATTTACAAAATGCAGAAACTATGAATGGACCAGTTCTACCATTTGGAACCTAGCAATATAGTTTGGCATTCTTGCTGGGGATGTTGTTAAAAATCCCTGTTGCTCCAGGTCAGATTCTTGAGCCTTGGCTAGCTGCATGCCCTGTTGCCTCCGTGATACTGCTCACATGGGAAAGGTAGTTGCTGCTATGTTATCGATTCTGACATAAGTTGTACATCAGTGCTGAATTGTGCAATGAACTCAAATTGATTATATCATATTGGCAAGCACTAGTCATTATTTTGCCAAAAGATATAGATAAGTGGTTTATGGTCTATATAAATTGCAAATTCCATTGCCTCCAGTGGCTTACAAACATATTGTATGGACTTATAAACCATGAGTAATTTGCTGTCATATGCACTCGGTTTTTGTTGTACTGGGGAGAGTTTATGTGGGTAGAACACGAGTGGCTGCCAGGTGTCATTTACATACTGTTGTAACACAGCATTGGTTGCAGTTTGGCTGGCATTCGCTGCAAGTGCAAGAGATGCTTCTAATGCCAGATGAAAAAGTGCTTCATTTGCTATGCTGACTCAAAAGTGGTGTTCATTTTTATGAGTGATGTTCCTTATGTCTGTCAACTGTATCTTCCTTTAACTTTCAGACCAGACAGTGCAGGGGGAAGAGGCTCCTGAAGTTCTGCCAAGTAAGTTAAATGGTGCCAGTAAAAACAGAATTCCTAAGACTATTCACAGTTCTTTAGCAGTCTCTGGTGATAGCCTACTTACTATGGTTTTGACTTCCTCTGGTAAAGGCAACTATCCCTGAAGTGATACAGGGTGGCCCAAGAAGATGATCTCTGTCTGCCCGAAAACACAATTCAGTTTCCAGAATAAGATTTACACTCTGCAGCGGAGTGTGCGCTGATATGAAACTTCCTGGCAGATTAAAACTGTGTGCCAAACCGAGACTCGAACTCGGGACCTTTGCCTTTCGCGGGCAAGTGCTCTACCATCTGAGCTACCGAAGCACGACTCACGCCCGGTTTCACTGGCAGAAGTAAGGCTGTGAGACCGGGCATGAGTCGTGCTTCGGTAGCTCAGATGGTAGAGCACTTGCCGCGAAAGGCAAAGGTCCCGAGTTCGAGTCTCGGTCGGGCACACAGTTTTAATCTGCCAGGAAGTTTCACAATCCACAGTGTTTAGCATGACACTGTATTTGTCTAGGCATCTAAAAACCTTGAGTAAGTGCTGTTTGTATTTCTCTGATATTGCTGAAAAATGAGGATACCACCTAGATGTGGGGAAAAAAAGCATAATAACCCTTGTGGCACCAAAGCTAGGAATCTTTACCATGTTTGGATGGCATTTCTAAATCCAGACATCATGAATCAGCTTTCAAAGAAACCAAATGGTGTTATGATTGCTGTCTTCAGTATATCTTTTTCAGCACTGCAAACTTGAGTATTGGCTTTTGAACAGTCAAACACACTAAACACTGTTGTGCCACATAATGCAGAGGTTGTCTCTCAAAATCAGTACAGGGTAATGAGCTGCTACTGTTCTAGCATTAAGGGCACAGTAATCCCTGCATGTGTACCATGTGTCACTCTTCTTTGGGACCAAATGTAGAGGCGATAACCTTGGGCTGCTATTTGGCTTTTGCTACGGTGTAACAAAGTGCAGCTAAGTGTCTGGAACTGCATTAAATTGATGGGCCTGCAATAGTATAATGAATGGTGCTGTCATGTACCTCTTTTGGTGCGCCTGGAGGAAACATGATACCTGGGAACTGCCCCAGTAGCTCAGCATATCTACTGCCTGTTGACTGGATCAGCATCATGTACCACTTTGCTGCATCAAAACTCTCTAGTAGAAAGGACAGTGATGCTGTTGATGAGGCTTGCCTTGGCCATGTCTGGGACAAAGTGATAGTGTGCTAAAATACTGGCCCCAATTATCGGCTCCGTCGCATCAGCCACAGTAAAATTCCACATAAACTCACATATTCCCAGATCAATTTCCATATGTTGCATTCCGTAAGCCATGATGAATGAGTTGTTAGGTGCAGAAAATTGTAACAAGGTCGGGACTTGATACTTGTGTAACAAAGTTCGTGCCAAAATACATATATCAGAACAAGTGTCCAGAAAAACATTTTGTCCTGTCTTGCAGTCTGTTATGAAGAAGCGCAGAAACGGTGACTGACAGTCGATTGCGCCTATTTCAGACTATCATTTTTGATTGAGGAAAGACCACAGCGAATTGAACTTGTGCATCTGGTCTCTGAACTTTCTGTGATACCAGCACACGTCTGACTGGATGGTGTCATCTGCTGCTGAATAGTTCATGAAGGAATGGCTTCTCAATCATTTACAGAAGCACCCCCTAACATACCTGTCAGAGGGCAATTCACTAATCTGGGTGTCAACCTTAGTTGTGAGGCTGTCATAACCTCCATGCGTCACTATCAATGTGCTGTCGCCTGCAGTAGCAGCTGCAGTGCAATATGTCGGCATCGTTGCATCCTGCAACCTGTCTGTCAGATTCGCTATGATGTTTAGTGACACCATGCACTCGTCAACTTTACTTCATAAATGGCAGAGGTATTGAGATGATTTTCTGTCCCCCACATTCTGGTGTATCAGTACCTGCCTCTCTCCTTGCGAAGCTGACACACTGTAAATTAACTCATCCTTGAGCTTTGCATATGTTTCCATATCTGGAGGCAAGTTTATTAAGTCTTGCACCTCTGCTGTGTAACAATGATCTAGTTGGCTGATCACAGCTCAAATTTGGTAAGTCTGTCACATTACAGCACAGAGAAAACTTGCCCCTACCTGCACAAACGTTAACCTAGCCTTCACCTTCCAACGGTGTGATGAGTCAACAGAAATAACAAGTGGTTCAGATTCCATGTTCCTTCTTCCTGGTTCGATGAATGGGGTAGGTTAGGTTAGGGACATGCAGGTCATGAAAGTGACATCCAATAGAAAGACTTGCACCTTAGGACTTGTAGCGGGGAGCGAGTACATAGTATTTTGAATAGAAACCTATGTTTGGAAGCATACCATTTCCATTCTATAACAGTTGGAATTCAGATGTGTAACATGTCCATGTCTGCTGCTGAGGAAAAGAGAAAAGTCCCAGAGTTGTTTGTCCTGGTATGCAATGGTGTAGACAGGATGACATGTACTGCATCAGAGGGTCACCTGATGTAACTTAATATCTGCCTTGCTGCAAGGCCTATTCAATGCCTGTGCACCTCCGATACCATATAAATGGTTCGGTACACATTTTCGGAATACACAGGCATGCTGCCCATGTATGGTGAAGCGTGAAGTAATGGAAGAGCTGATAGTTGACTGCATAATGAATGTTTTCTGCAACATAGCACACCATCACACAAACCTGTTGCCCGAGTTATGAAGTGGCTCTGAGAAACAGTTACCTTCACCATGAGGAGGCAGGATTGTGGTGCGTCACAACAATGCCACATACCCGCATGTGAAGAAGGTGTATTCCATCACGTTGAAGTAAACCCATCAACCAGTTCTCGAACAATTGTGCGTGCAATGGATGTTACTCACGGTATCGTCTGGGACATTCTGTGCGAGCAGCATTTACATCTGTACCACTTACAAAGGTTACGTGCTTTAAGTCAACCAATTTTCCACAATGCATTGCCTATTGTACATGGTTCCTGCAACACACCCCTGTTTAAACTTGGAGCTCTATTCAGGAATGAATGTAAGTTCACCAGGAACTGTGTTCTGGATTCGCAAAACAGCCATGTCTGAGCAGACAAAAACCCTTGTGCCATGCTTGTTCAGGGATTTCAGAACTGGTTTGGTATTAACGTGTGGGCAGGTATTCTGGATGGTAATGTGACTATACCATACCTCCTTCCACTCAAACTAACTGGTCCTGCATAACTTCCTACAAAACATATTGGACCCATTCTTGGAAGCTGTGCCACTCCATCTGGAAATTTGGTTTCAGCATGGTGATGCACTACAGCACTTCTCACGTGTGGTTCAGAGACATCTCAGTAGATGATATGGTGAAAGGTAGATGGGCTGAGGAGGTCTAACTACATGGCCACCAGATTTAACTCCTGTATACTACATCTTGTGGAATTGTATGCAAAGTTTAATTTACAAGACTCTTGTAGAGACGGGGGAAGATCTACTTGCACAAGTTCTGACTGCTGCACCAGAAACTGAAGAGACATCAGGTGGGATGAAAAGTGTGTACCAGAACATGCTTTGTAGGTACAAAGTGTGTAACAATGCTGGTGGTTGCCACTTCAAGCTGGTGTTGTAATGCATCAGTACTGTTCAGTACATAAAGTATGCTGGGTTCTTTTTTGTTTTGGAATATGTGAACATATAATGTTTAAGTGTTAATACAAACTAATGTGCTTAAATGATAAATGGATGTTTCTTATGTTCCCTTTCCATTGTTACCTAATAATAGTACAACATCACACTTAATTAAATTCCTCAAGCAGAAGTGGTTGAAACAGTAGTAAAGGGAAACAGTGTGTTTCCAGACATGGATTCCTATTCAAAATATTATGTAATCACCCCCAGCTCCACTCTACAAGTCCAACAAGTTTGTAATGGGAACTCCCAAATACTGTGTATAGATAATTTTGTATGGAATCCTCAGAATGCAAGTCCTACCCACACTCGTCCAGTTTTTTATGTGTGTAAGTGCTACCCATCCAACATTTGGCACATAGAAACTGTGATTTCCTTAGCTGCAGCAGTTATTTAGTGTTGTTCCTTACTTTCCCAGTCATAAGTGTTGTGATGTATGCATATATACTGTTATGGTATCAAGTTTAGAATTCGTAACTTTTTTTTTTTAAGTATTGGATGACTGATTGTTTCTAGCTTGAAATTCCTTATTATAACATTTTATGTTTCTTTTGCATAATTTTATGTATATCAAAATTCTTCTTTCTTTTATAGGTGAAAGCTGATGGAGAGGTCATTGATTGCCTGAGTACTCTTAAGAAAGATAATACAGGTTACCATTTGAAACATTTATTTATTGGATCTGAAGGAACTTTAGGTGTTGTGACTAAGGTAGCCATACATTGCCCACCAGCCCCAAAAGCTATCAACCTTGCTTTTCTAGGTAAAGTGTGTGCTTTTGTTAGATAATTCTTATTTACAAGGTAGAATAAGTGATGAATTAAATGTGAAATACAAGCCTCTGTTGAACTGTTCCTATATATTGATCTGTGTAATTTGCCATATGTAGAAAAGGATATAATGGTACTGACATCTCTATCTAAAATAACTATATTAATATGTCCTCTTCACAATGAGCATGAAGATAATTTGCACACAACTTATATTTGGAAATAAAGAGAGGCATGATATAAAAAATGCCAGAGTATAAAGAGTAATTTAAATATGCAGTTGATTTTATTGCAGTCATGTGGAAGAAAAGAGAGACAGCTTAAATAAATTCACAAAAAATAGTAAATGTGAAACATCTACTCTTCACTCTTGGAAAGGTCTCCAGTCCATGCGCTACAGGTTTTGTAGCAAATGGATTTATTGGAGCACTTTCATTTTTTTCCATGTTGACACAGTGCCACAGACTGAATTAATTGTGAGGTTTATTAAATCTCAGTAAATCCCAATTGGTTTATCTTTCCTGCTCAACAGCGAAACAGTACATTTGTCCCATTGTCAACAAGTATCTCAACCTTCCTAATTTGTATCTTTCCTTCATTTCCCTCATTGCTTTTTGTTTCATCACTTCTTCTTCTTCCTCTTAGCTATTATTTCGTGCTCTTCACCAGACCGTTTAACTTTACCAACAGATTTGATTATACTCATAGTGTTACCATGCCTCTCTGTTAGTATATTGTTATTCTTAGCTGACTGAAGTTTTGTGAAATGTACTTCCAGAATAACAGTGACCTACTTCTAACAATTATTATCATGTGACTTTTCATGCTTTCCCGACAGATCTGTTGCAAATACACTTCTCGGGTTTGCCACCAGATCGTATTGTGTAACTTGCACAGTATTTCATCAATGCAACTGCTCAACATCATCAGGTGGTGGTACCTGCTGCTGTCATTGTTGCAAGGTGCGATTGGTGATAATCACGTGGCGGTGTCGAAATTTATCATGCTGGGAGTAGGCAATACACGTACGCAGGAAGAGCATCATAGTTGGAGAAAAGAGACGCTCCTGGTGCCCCCTGCCGGGAGCCGTGGAAAGGCCATCCACGCGTGTGCTATGGCCAATGACTGTGCTACCGGACGCTCCTGCAGTTAAAGGCTGAACTAATTCTCAGTAGCACAAACGCGTCAGATGATTAATCGGAAGTTCTCGTTTTCCCTGTTTTGACATAATGGCAGCCAGTGCTGGATTCCAGGCGGCACTTAGTTGAAAACCTGCATCCCTGTTGATAAGATTGTCGACTGTATCGATATGTATGGCCTACTTAACTACACAGTCCCTGAAAGATAATGCTGGGGATCAAATTTCTGTCTGTTCGTTCGTAAAGCTTATGGTGTCCCATGTCCAGGCAATGCTCCACTACTGCTGGTTTATCAGGTTGCCCCAGGCGCATATGACAATGTTGTTCAACGCAACGTTCTTGCACGATTCCGCGTGTCTGTCCAATATAAGATTTTCCACATTGGCATGGGATTTTATACATGCCACTTTTCCTAAGGCCAAGGTCATCTTTGACCAAGCACAATAAATTCCTCAATCTTGCTGGTGACCGGAAAAACACACTTGATGTTGTGCTTTTTGAGGATCCTTTCTATTCTCAAAGACATCCCATGAAAGTAGGGCACGAACACTGTTGCAGTGGGTGCCTCCACATCTTCATTTCCACCCCTGCTTCGAGTTTGCTTAGAATGGAATGCATGGCGTGTCTGCCTATTGGAATTTCCATTCTGTTGGAATACCATTCTCAGGTGTTGTAGCTCACCGGGTAGACTATCAGTATCTGAGACTACATGTGCTCTATGCACCAAAGAGCATAGGACACTATCGCGTTGCACGGGATGATGACAACTTGTGGCCTGCAAATATAGCTCAGTATGAGTTGATTTGCGATAGACACTGTGTCCCAGTGTACCATCAGCTTTTCTTCTGACTATGACGTCCAGGAATGGTAGGATGCCATACTTTTCCACTTCCATTGTAAACTGTATATTCGGATGGAGCGAGTTCACATGCTGGAGAAACACAGGTAATGTCTCCATTCCGTGGGGCCACACAACAAAAGTATCATCTACATACCGCCAGAAACAGGAAGGTTTGGGACTTGCCAACTGCAGTGATTTTTCCTCAAAGTCTTCTGTAAAATAGTTGGCCACCATGGGAGACAGAAGACTTCTCATGGCAACACAGTCCACTTGTTCAAAATACTGGTCATTGAATAAGAAATAACTTGAAGTAATCACATGTTTAAATAATGCCACAATGTCTTTCTCAAACTGGCTGTTGATAAGCTCTAACAAATTCTGCAGAGATACTTTCATAAACAAATATACAATGTTGAAACTAACCAAAATATCCAACACTTGTAGCTGAAGTGTCTTCAGGTGTCCTATGAAGTCCTCTGAATTCTGGATATGGTGATACACTTGCCTATGAGAGGTCCCAACAGTGTAGTAAGATGTTTGACCAGCAAGTACGTAGGAACTCCAATGTTGCTCACTACTGGGCAAAGAGGAGTCCCATCCTTATGTATCTTAGGTAGGCCGTACAGTCTTGGAGGAACTGTAGTCTGTTGGTGTAGGCTTTTAGTCAATTTAGAAGGAACGGAACTCTTCTTGAGAAGATCTAATCTTTTTCTTGGGATTTTGCCAGTTGGATCCTCTCTTAGCTTATGATAGGCAGGATCATCAAGCATCGCCTCCATTTTGCTGTTGTATTCAACTTGTGGAGAGGACAGTGGAGTTCCCCTTGTCAGTAGGTAAAATGACGAGTTCTTTGTCCACTCTCAAGTCTCACAGAGCCTTCCTTTCTGATGAGTTGATGTTGAACTTGCTTGGTGGGGCTCGTGTTAAAATTTGGCAGGTGTCTCTCCGAATCTCTTCTGCAACGTCACTGGGAAGCTTCAAAATTGCCTGTTTTATGCCAGCTATGCCATCTCCAATTAGCGCTGTCTGTGGTGTTGGTGCATAGTTCAAACCTTTCTCATTAGAGCTTATCAGCAGCCAGATTGAGAAAGACATTGTGGCATTATTTAAACATGTGTTTACCTTATTTCTTATTCAATGACCAGTATTTTGAAGAAGTGGACAGTGTCACTATGGGAACTCCATCCCAATATACAATTCACAATGAAAGTGGGAAAGGATGGCATCTTACCATTCCTGGAGTCATAGTCAGAAGAAAAGCTGATGGTACACTGGGACACAGCGTCTATCATAAACCAACTCAAACGGAGCTATATTTGCAGGCCACAAGTTGTTGTCATCCTGTGCAATGTGGTAGTGTCCTACGCTCTTTGGTGCATAGAGCACATTTAGTCTAAGATGCTGACAGTCTACCTGGTGAGCTACAATACCTGAGAATGGTATTCCAACAGAATGGATATTCCAATAGGCAGATACACCATGCATTCCATTCTAAGCAACCTCGAAGCAGGGATGTAAATGAAGATGTGGAGGCACCCACTGCAACAGTGTTCTTGCCCTACTTTGGCGGCATGCCTTCGATAGTGGAAAGGATCCTCAAAAAGCACGACATCAAGTGTGTTTTTTGGCCACCAGCAAAGTTGAGGAATTTATTGTGCTCAGTCAAAGACGACCTTGGCCTTAGGAAACGTAGCGTGTATAAAATCCCACACTGATGTAGAAAACCTTATATTGGGCAGACATGCGGAACCATGCAAGGACGTTGCATTGAACACCATCGTCATACATGCCTGGGGGCAACCTGACAAATCAATGATAGCCTGGACATGGGACATCATATGCTTTACGATCAGACAGAAATTTGATCCCCAGCATTATCTTTCTGGGACTGTGTTGTTAAGGAGGCCATACATATCCATACGGTGGCAATCTTATCAACAGGGATGCAGGTTTTCAACTAAGCACACCTGGATTCCAGCACTGGCTACCATTAAATCAAATCAGGAAAAACAAGAACTTCTGATTCATCACATCACGCAATGCGCTACTGAGATTAGTTCAGCCTTTAACCGCAGAAGCTTCCGGCAGCACAGTCATTGGCCATAACACACACGTGGATGGCCTTTCCATGGCTCCCAGCAGGGGGCACCAGGAGCGCTGCTTTCCTCCAGCTACGAGCGTCTACCTGCGCACATGTATTGCTGCTTCCGGCATGATAAATTTCGATGCCACCGTTCGATTGTCATCAATTGCACCTGCGGCAGTGACAGCAGCAGCTACCACCACCTGATGATGTCAAGCAGTTGCGTTGATGAAATATTGTGCTAGTTACACAATATGATCCAGCACCAAACCTAAGAAGTGTATTTGCAGTTATTATCATTATTATAACTATTCTCATTATTATTGTTTGTATATTTAACATTACTATAACAGTATTAACAATATACATTGTAATGTTACATGCAAAGATAATTTCTTGAAGTATTCTTGCTGCAGTAATTTCAACTTGGCACATACATAACTTGGTATCAGGTACTCAGCAGTGGTACAAAGGTGGTGACATGTAAAAATAAAGGAAAATGAATCCATACTTTTTGGAGTTGCTGGGTTTTTTGTGAAAGTCTGAATTATACTTTACAATATGTACACCATGCTTTTGCATTTATAAACATGCAAATAAACCACATTTGTCTTTGCTATACAAACAAGATTTCATTCCATGCTTGTTTGAATGGCCACCTTCCACAGTAGCTGTTAAAATCAATTATTATTGGTTTCTCCCTCTTAAGCATACTGCAATTAATTAAAGGGAATCTTAAACTAGAGACATTGTGCTTTTATTTACAAAGCATCTTTTTTGATCACTCTGGAAAAATGTATACATATGTTTGTACATTTTGGTTGTTATATCTTAAAAATAGTATTTCTTTATGAAGTTGGTGTGCAGTTTACTAACAGTGTTTTTGCCTCTTGTTCACATATTCTGCAAACCACTGCATTTTTACTTCTTTCTCAGCAGAGGTTGAGGCCGAAACAAACTTTGTGTACATATAGAATTGGCAGGGATTTGCCTTTTTAGAAAGCACTTTCTCTTGGACTGCATTGAGATTATTTGCACTTCACCTCACTTTAGAAATAGAAATGTGTTTACATGGGTTTTCACTCGCCACAGTGTTTGTTTGTTTTTCGTGTAGGTTGTGATTATTGGTTTTTCATGTAAGTTGTGATTATTGCCAGTCTGTGATTTTTTTATTAATGGCATGTAATTTGTGTGCATGGGAGGAGGTAAGTTAGTGTAAATTAGTGAATATATAAATTCAGCAGAGACCAGAGTGAGGGGGGTGGGTGGGGATATGGTAACAATGAATGGGGGCCTCACTGGTGGGGGGGGGGGTGTTAGTGAGTTCATGACATATACTGGGATGTGGTCTTATGTATAAATTTAATGTTCATGACATATGCTGGTTGTTGTCTTCTGTATAAATTTAAAGTTATATTAAGTGACCAGTTTGATTAAAGAGTGCTTGGTTTGCCAGGTTGGTCTGAACATTTATGAGCTGTTTCTTTTCTGTTATGGGTCTCAGAATGTGGTAGTTTTCTTGTACGGTGAGGAGGTGTTTTGCCAATATAAAATTAGCACTAGGGTCACAGACATGGAAATCATAAGGATAAACAACAACAAAACGACACCTCATCCCACAAGAAAACTACAATGTCCAGAAAACTATAATAGGAAATAAACAACTCACAAATGGCCAGGCCAACCTGGCAAACAACACACACTTTAAACTAACTAACCATTTAACATAACATTAAATGTAACCTTATGATCACACCCATACATACGCCGCCCTCTCACTGTCGCTCACCAGTCAGGCCCCATTCACTACTCGCAGTCTCTTTTCCATAATCACTATACTCCCAAATTTGAACTACAAATCTTAAATCCCTCCCAACAACAACAACAACAACAACAACAACAACAACAACAACAACCACCACCACCACCACCACCACCACTGCTACTCACATCTCAACTAAACATACAAGACAACTTCACTCATTTACACTAAAACAAACACACACAGATACACACACACACAAATACAAATTGTATATTATTTTTTAAAAAATCACTGGTTGCTAACAATCACAACCCATACAAAAAACAAATGAGCAAACATAAAAACTATAATACTGTGCTAAATGGGGACACATGTAAATCAAAGAGTGAATCAAATATAAACTGGATTTTACTTAAACAAAAAAATCAGTTATTGAAAAATGAAAGGCAGTTACAGTTTATTTTTCCACAGTTTCCCACTTTAGAAAACCATTTTTTCCAGTAGGAAGGAAGGTTTTTTTTATCGCAATATCATAGGATGTAGCTGGTTGTATCAGGAACCAATTGTGCACAAATTCTTCCACATCCTCATCACTTTGAAATTGGTGCCCCCCTAGAGCTCCTTTAAACTGTCCAAACAAATGGAAATCACAGGGTGATGGGTCTGAGGTGTAAGGAGGATTATCAAATTGAGTGCAGTACATTTCTGGTAGTTTGGAGACTGTTAGAGTTGCAGTATGGAGCCTTGCATTCTCGTGGAGGAGGATAACCTGTTGAATAGGTTTGTCTCGTCTTTTGCAGCAATATGCAACCCTCATCTTCTTCAAAAGCTACCAGTAATATGCTGCCTTGATTCCATGTTGCTCATGCAAAAAATCAATAAGGAAAATGCCTTACCAGTCGGGGGAGGAAAAAAAGTTGAAAAAAACCTTGCCAGCTGACAGTTGAGTCTTGGCTTTCACTGGGGCTCTCCCCTCTTTCCTCCACAACTCCTTACTGGCTTGTTTGGATTCAGGATCAAAAAGTGGACCCACATTTCTTTGCAGCTGATGATCTGACTCAAAACTGCATCACGTTCTTTCACAAACCTTTCTTGTAAGCCTCTGACAGACCTACGAATGTCACAACTTCAGATTTTTAGTCAAAAGGCGAGGGACCCATCTGGAACACACTTTATGGAACTATAGTTCGTTTGTGTTGATTGCGTGACAGCTCCCACAACTAATTCTAACCTGTTCAGCAATTTCTGATTATCTCACTCGCAGTCACCTTCAAGAATGTCTCAAATGGCTCATGCAAGGACAGCAATCTTGTTCCTGATTTTCCAGGTGTTCTCAATCTTCCTTGAACTGTTTATGCCAGGCAAAAATACATGTCCTTGACAGTGTTTGATCACCATGTTGTGCAGTCGTTCTCTAGAAAATTTCCATTGCTTGAACTATTTCACAAGCAAGAAATATTATAATTATGTGTTACACAGTGGAGCAATGCACCTGTTGCTCCAACATCATGAGCATTACTGACAAAGCTGTTGGAAGCAATGGCAGGCTCTGCTTACTCCTAATGGTCCCACCCAACAATACTAGAAGTGCAGTTCTATTGATGCTCAGTAACAAAAATCCTGTTTATACTTGATTCATCCTTGTAACTGCAGTTCTACTTCTAAAGTGAGATGAAGTGCAAGTAACGCCAATGCAGCATAAGAGAAAGTGCTTTCAAAAAAGGAAAAATCTGCAAAGTGTACATGTACAACAAAGTTTCTTCTGACCTCAGCCTTCACAAACAACAAGTGTTTGCAGAACTCTTGATCAAAAGGCAGAAACCCCATAAATAAATTGCATGTCAATTTTATAAATAAATGCTATTTTTAATATGTAACAGCCAAAATGTACAAACATACATATACATACTTCCAGAATGACCACAATCCTTTGTAACTAAAAGCGAAACATGTATGGTGTAAAATTCTCTTTAATTAATTGCATTAAGATGGAGGAACCAATAATAATAGATTCATTCCTTTTCCTACCTAATGTAAGGTCGAGGTAAATAAGTAACAGTGCAATGCTGGGTAATCAGCTGGTACATGACAGCTGCAAATTGCCGCAGGTTACTTTTTACTTGCTTTTACTCTCGCATCCCCTTTTCCCATAACGTTCACTGTCACTGTATGGTTAGAGTGATCGTCCACTGCCTCGCATATAAGACATAACTTGACGTATTCCAGTATGTTCTTTGTATTAACAAATATAGCTCTATACTTATAATCTGTGGCAAATACTCTTGTGTCCCACTATTATTCGTGTCCCTTTCTTCGTCAGTTCATACATCAGGCATGGTAATAAAAACTAGGATTTTAACAGTAGAGCCCACTGTGATGCATAATGTCTCACTTCTGATGTTAGCCACTGAAGTTGGATAAGCATTTCTGTGGCAATTTCACACTTTCCATTTCTTATATTATTAATCCCTACAACTAGTATACCAGTAATGTGGCCATTCCAGTTTCAGTAGCTCTAGACATAGTCCTAGATAATGAGTAGTAATGATTGTTTCTGATGATTAATTGCCAGTCATGTTCTCAAAAACAATAATAGATGCATCCACTTTTGATTGATTGCCAGTCATGTCCTCAAAAACAATAATAGATGCATCCACTTACTGTTTGCAATATATTACATAGCATTGCTATTTACTTCATTCAGGATCTCATGAATGAAGAGAAGCAGCAGTGAAGGACACTGTTCTCAGAATCCACACTGATGTCTACAGAGCAGATTTTCTTTCTCCAGAAAGGTCATAATAAACAATAGTTAAAAGTGTTCCATATTTGTAAAACAGATTGATGTCTCCATTAGAGGTCTATAGTCATACGTGTTTGTCCCGTAACTCTTCAGGAAACTGGGAACTTAATTTTCCACGTGCTTGGAATGCTTTGTTGTTCCAGTAACTTACAGTAAACTGCAGGTAGAGCAAATTCTCTCATGTAGCCTGTTCAGAATTGTACAGGCATGTTTTCTCCACTGAAGATTACCATTGAATTTTTGTGCCATAATTATTTATCTCGGTGTTGTAATTTTGGAATTTGTGCCACAATGAAAAAAAACTTTCTTAGTGAAACAATTTAAGAAGAAAGAATTCCACATTATTTTTCCTCCTGTGTTTCATGCTACATTTCAGTACATGTGAGCACCCTCTGACTATATAGACATTGATCCATTTACAGACTTTTTGTTAGACCAAAAGTTCTCAAGGTTTTTTTAGAGTTAATAGAATTTTGCTTAGAAATTTAATGACCACTTCTCACATTGCACTCCTTAAGCTCATTTTGGCTATGTCTAGCATTTGTATGCCATTATGGCTTTGGCTTCATTTAAATCTGTGAAGGAGGTCTTTTTGCTTTTGTGGAAGTTTTCTAACATGGTGTGGCAACAAAGACATATGGCCACAAAATTAAAATAAAATATAAATTTGCCAAGTCATGAAAAATAAATCGATATTGTATGACAGAATAAACATTGGAAAGAAAGAGAGTAGTTTTTAATATGGCTGTTGAATCACATTGGGTCTTTCCCACCTCTCATAATGTTGCTTCACACCTACATGTTTGATTGTATACAATATTCTTTAGTTTTGCCCATTTACACTACACATTTTTGCTCGCAGAGATGCATATTAAGTAATTTCTCAATTTACGTAAAATGTTTCTTGTGACATCTTTAAACATAAAAATTTTCTTTTAACGCAAGCATAAAAATTTTCTTTTAACACATGTAGTCATTGTCATGTGCTGTAGCAGCCTTATGGTCA
Organism: Schistocerca nitens; assembly: GCF_023898315.1. Lineage (NCBI taxonomy): Eukaryota > Metazoa > Arthropoda > Insecta > Orthoptera > Acrididae > Schistocerca > Schistocerca nitens. The sequence continues at coordinate 1,006,684,091 of NC_064614.1, forward strand.
CTGCATCCCTTCTCTATGTCAACTGAATCAAAGTGTTTGGATTGGTTTGTAGCCAGAAAATCTAGGACATTTTTCTAATGACGTAATAATTTTTGGTTAAGGCATCTAATACAATATCATAAAAATTCCCTTCTCTGTTCCGATTATGTATCATGAAGTTTCCACGGTCTCCGAATTTTCTGTGAAACATTTTCCAATACAGCACCTTAGCACTTAGAAACCATCTGTTTCACCATGTTTGACTCAGTTTTGAAGCTTTCGTTCACCCAAATAATTTTACTTTTGGAATTTTTAATAACTTTGCTACATAATGCCACAAGCTGTGACATATGTAGTTTGGTGCAGTGGTTAGCTTTGCTGGCTGGTGTCTTGCGGGTCACTAATTCAAACCCAACCACAAGCAGTTATTTGTTATTTAGTCATTATCATCATTTTTGGAAGGTTCTTGAGATACCTAATGCTTGTGTAAATACCAGCAGCCTGGAATATTCAGTGTTTGTATAAATAGCTAAACTCTCCGTGAATGAGGTCAGTTCTGTTCTGGCAGTAAGCTAGTGTCAGCAGTAAATGTGCTTTCAGTTGTAAGTGTTGTACTACGCTGATGACTCTGCCTTTGGATTTGGCCTTGCTTGTGGTTTGAATGACACATTGTGTGGTGGAGGTGTCAGGTACATTAAAACATCTACATCCCATGGCTCCAATCAGACAACGTAAATGCGACCACCTACATTGACAGGAACTGGAATACAAGCAGTAAATCATTCATAAGGTCTGTATATTGAGGAGACCCAGACTCCAAGCCAGCAGAAAGTCAGCTGCACATGAAGCATCCATCAATGTTTTCTGGAGACGCTGGCCAGGGGCCAACAAAATGTCTGAAAGGATTCGACTGAGTCATCAAATTCAACAAGGGATGACATGACATGTTTCGAAAATGTTTTTACATGGGTGATACAGCTCAGCAATGGTTTGAGAACAAGAAAGAACAGCTCAGTATTTGGGACAAATTCTGGCCAAACTGAAGAAAGTGTTTGAAGACAGTCAACAGCAACAACAACAGTTGAAGAACAGGGCCTAACATCATGGCAGAACGACACAGTCACATATAAACAAAATTTTGGCTTTTTGCAGCATTGTAAATCCAAATATGACAGAAGTGGACAAAATCTCACATTTGATGAAAGCACCCAGAAGACATGTACCAAGCTTTTCTGTTAAAGGATGTCACAACAGGAGATTCATCAAGTGATGCCAGCGCAGCAATGAAATGCAACAAAAAAAGAATTGGGCAAAAGGGGTATGATCAACTCTCAAGTGTGGTCCCTATGGCAATTGTGGAAGACTACCAAAACCTTGCTTCTCTCATACACGGGGTTGTAAGATAAGATAGAGCAGTCATGAATGTCAACCTTATACGTCAGATAGTAATACAGAATGTTGGAGAAGAGGTATATCGATCTTTGGCACCAGTCTCCACCACGTTAGACACTTCATGAAGAATGGACTTGACCAATTCAGACATATGCAGCCACTATGAAACAACCACGCAGCATCTGACCAATGCAGATACAACCAACCCCTCCACCATTGAAATCGCCCCATAGATAACAGACATTTGGAGAATGGAGGATAACATGTTGGTCTGTTTCATCCATGTCTACATCTAGGTACATCAACAGTTATGTACATCCTTAACAAGCCACTGTATGGTGTGTGGTGGGGGGTACCTTGTAGCACTGTTAGTCATTTGCTTTCCTGTTCCACACACAAATAGAGTGAGGGAAAACGACAGCCTATGTGTCTTCGTACGAGCCCCAATTTCTCTTATCTTCATGGTCCTTGTGCAAAGACTCAAGCAGGACTCAAGAATGGATTGCACTAGTGTCTTCTGCATACGGTCTGCTGTACAGATGACCACATTTACCTAAAATTCTCTCAATGAACCAAAGTCGACCAATCATCTTTCCATTTGATATTGCTTTGCAACATTACATGTAGATATTTAAATGACATGACAGTGTCAAGCAGCACACTACTAATGCTGTATTTGAACATTGAGGGATTGTTTTTCCTACTCATCTACACTAACTTAATCAATGATAACATCTATACACATCTTACACCACAGCATCAGCAGCAAACAGCCACAGATTGATTCTCACCTTATCTGTCAGATCATTTATGTATATAGAGAATATTAGTGGTCCTATCACACTTCCATGGGGCACTCTTGATGATACACTTGTCTCCAATGAACACAGGTCGTCCAGGATGGTGTACTGGGTCTGTTAGTCAAGGTTACTTCTAAGCACCCACATATTGGGAACCTACTCCATATACTCATACCTTTGTTAACAGTCCACAGCACCATGTCAAACCGTTTCCAGAAATCCAGGAATATGGAATCTGCCTGTTGTCAGTCATCTGCAGTTCGCAGATTATCTGTTTCCGCTGTGGATGCCTTGGACACATTGTGCACCACTGCAGAGTAAGAAGATAAGTGTACGAAGACTATTGTGCCACAAGATGCAACCATCACAGCAGTTCTGCTCATGTTAGTCAACGGTGGTCTATTATCATCAGCCTGTGGACCGAAGCTCATCACTGTGCCCTGGACGAGTTCACTCCCCAACATGCCATAGCCATTCCCTTTCACTGCACAGTGGTACCAGGGCATTTCCTAGCCACAGAACTCAGGAAAACTAAGCAATGTGACCATCTATCGATGTGAGACTGCCACAGATAAAAATTCTTCATGAATGGCAGCTACCAAGATGATAGAAAATCTCACTGATGCCATAATCTATGACTAACTAGTCTGGGCACTGTATTCGTGGGGACTTCTCTCTTTGCAATGTCAAATGCTTATCCTGGCCAGCGTGATTCTGTGGTATGAAAGCAGTTGTGCTGAAGGTCATAAATACATCTAGCCAACAGGAACACGTATTTCAAGAATCACTATCAATAACAGAAGAAGCCCTTTGAATTTGTTGTTTTAACAGTATGTAATCATGATGATAGTCTTGGATGGGACTTCTTGCAGGCATCATAAGCAGTTATAGTTTGTGGAAGATGAGAGCTCAGGGTTGATAAAGCAAGGCCGACAAGCACATATAACAGAGATTGCCCTGAGCTGTTGTTTGTCACTGAAGATGTTGTTATCCCACCATTGTTGACAAGATGAGTGCCAGTTTATCAGTCAGTCAAGATGCTAAGTTAAACTGTGGAGCTTTTGTTGATCGCAAAAAGCTACTCCAGCTCATAAAAGAAATCTGCATGCCTGTAAAATCGTAAGCTCTGTAGGTGGTCAATGAGAACTTTTTGATTTATGTCATGAGCAGCCACAACTCATCCCTAAAGGTGTGTGTGCACCAACAGCTGAATCTGTCCAGGAAGGGCAGATTAGTGTCATCGACAAAGAATTAAAAGTGCCACTGATACTACTACTACTACTGAACTGGCATCAGGATTTTTCCTGAGTGAGGAACAACTTCAGCAAGTGGTGGCAGTTCTTTGTCAATTTTTGGATGCTTTCATATGCAAAGCAAAGAACAGGCAACCAAGTGGCCCTGGTAAAAAAACATATCAAAACTGGGAATCATTCACCAATTAGCCAGTGCTCATATAAGGTGTTGCCAACTAAATGAGATAACCTGGTAGAAAGTGGAGAAGATGCTGCAAGATGACGACGAATCTTCAGAGGGTCCTTGGTCCTGCACTGTGATCCTTGCGAAGAACAAGGACAGCATATGATACTTCTTTGTCAACTGCTAATGACTAAACCAAAATCATAAAGGAAGATGTCTGTCCTTTGTTTTGCATTGGTGTCACCTTGTTGTTGTTGTTGTGGTCTTCAGTCCTGAGACTGGTTTGATGCAGCTCTCCATGCTACTCTATCCTGTGCAAGCTGCTTCATCTCCCAGTACCTACTGCAACCTACATCCTTCTGAATCTGCTTAGTGTATTGATCTCTTGGTCTCCCTCTACGATTTTTACCCTCCACGCTGCCCTCCAACGCTAAATTTGTGATCCCTTGATGCCTCAAAACATGTCCTACCAACCGATCCCTTCTTCTAGTCAAGTTGTGCCACAAACTTCTCTTCTCCCCAATCCAATTCAATACCTCCTCATTAGTTACGTGATCTACCCAACTTATCTTCAGCATTCTTCTGTAGCACCACATTTCGAAAGCTTCTATTCTCTTCTTGTCCAAACTGGTTATCGTCCATGTTTCACTTCCATACATGGCTACACTCCATACAAATACTTTCAGAAACGACTTCCTGACACTTAAATCTATACTCGATGTTAACAAATTTCTCTTCTTCAGAAACGATTTCCTTGCCATTGCCAGTCTACATTTTATATCCTCTCTACTTCGACCATCATCAGTTATTTTACTCCCCAAATAGCAAAACTCCTTTACTACTTTAAATATCTCATTTCCTAATCTAATCCCCTCAGCATCACCCGATTTAATTTGACTACATTCCATTATCCTCGTTTTGCTTTTGTTGATGTTCATCTTATATCCTCCTTTCAAGACACTGTCCATTCCGTTCAACTGCTCTTCCAAGTCCTTTGCTGTCTCTGACAGAATTACAATGTCATCGGCGAACCTCAAAGTTTTTACTTCTTCTGCATGAATTTTAATACCTACTCCGAATTTTTCTTTTGTTTCCTTTAATGCTTGCTCAATATACAGATTGAATAACATCGGGGAGAGGCTACAACCCTGTCTCACTCCTTTCCCAACCACTGCTTCCCTTTCATGCCCCTCGACTCTTATAACTGCCATCTGGTTTCTGTACAAATTGTAAATAGCCTTTCGCTCCCTGTATTTTACACCTGCCACCTTCAGAATTTGAAAGAGAGTATTCCAGTTAACGTTGTCAAAAGCTTTCTCTAAGTCTACAAATGCTAGAAACGTAGGTTTGCCTTTTCTTAATCTTTCTTCTAAGATAAGTCGTAAGGTTAGTATTGCCTCACGTGTTCCAACATTTCTACGGAATCCAAACTGATCTTCCCCGAGGTCCGCTTCTACCAGTTTTTCCATTCGTCTGTAAAGAATTCGCGTTAGTATTTTGCAGCTGTGACTTATTAAACTGATAGTTCGGTAATTTTCACGTCTGTCAACACCTGCTTTCTTTGGTATTGGAATTATTATATTCTTCTTGAAGTCTGTGGGTATTTCGCCTGTCTCATACATCTTGCTCACCAGATGGTACATTTTTGTCATGACTGGCTCTCCCAAGGCCATCAGTAGTTCTAATGGAATGTTGTCTACTCCCGGGGCCTTGTTTCAACTCAGGTCTTTCAGTGCTCTGTCAAACTCTTCACGCAGTATCGTATCTCCCATTTCGTCTTCATCTACATCCTCTTCCATTTCCATAATATTGTCCTCAAGTACATCGCCCTTGTATAAACCCTCTATATACTCCTTCCACCTTTCTGCCTTCCCTTCTTTGCTTAGAACTGGGTTGCCATCTGAGCTCTTGATATTCATACAAGTGGTTCTCTTCTCTCCAAAGGTCTCTTTAATTTTCCTGTAGGCAGTATCTATCTTACCCCTAGTGAGACAAGCCTCTACATCCTTACATTTGTCCTCTAGCCATCTCTGCTTAGCCATTTTGCACTTCATGTCGATCTCATTTTTGAGACGTCTGTATTCCTTTTTGCCTGCTTCATTTACTGCATTTTTATATTTTCTCCTTTCATCAATTAAATTCAATATTTCTTCTGTTACCCAAGGATTTCTATTAGCCCTCGTCTTTTTACCTACTTGATCCTCTGCTGCCTTCACTACTTCATCCCTCAGAGCTACCCATTCTTCTTCTACTGTATTTCTTTCCCCCATTCCTGTCAATTGTTCCCTTATGCTCTCCCTGAAACTCTGTACAACCTCTGGTTCTTTCAGTTTATCCAGGTCCCATCTCCTTAAATTCCCACCTTTTTGCAGTTTCTTCAGTTTCAATCTGCAGTTCATAACCAATAGATTGTGGTCAGAATCCACATCTGCCCCTGGAAATGTCTTACAATTTAAAACCTGGTTCCTAAATCTCTGTCTTACCATTATATAATCTATCTGATACCTATTAGTATCTCCAGGATTCTTCCAGGTATACAACCTTCTTTTATGATTCTTGAACCAAGTGTTAGCTATGATTAAGTTATGCTCTGTGCAAAATTCTACAAGGCGGCTTCCTCTTTCATTTCTTCCCCCCAATCCATATTCACCTACTATGTTTCCTTCTCTCCCTTTTCCTACTGACGAATTCCAGTCACCCATGACTATTAAATTTTCGTCTCCCTTCACTACCTGAATAATTTCTTTTATCTCGTCATACATTTCATCAATTTCTTCATCATCTGCAGAGCTAGTTGGCATATAAACTTGTACTACTGTAGTAGGCATGGGCTTTGTGTCTATCTTGGCCACAATAATGCGTTCACTATGCCGTTTGTAGTAGCTAACCCGCACTCCTATTTTTTATTCATTATTAAACCTACTCCTGCATTACCTCTATTTGATTTTGTATTTATAACCCTGTAATCACCTGACCAAAAGTCTTGTTCCTCCTGCCACCGAACTTCACTAATTCCCACTATATCTAACTTTAACCTATCCATTTCCCTTTTTAAATTTTCTAACCTACCTGCCCGATTAAGGGATCTGACATTCCACGCTCCGATCCGTAGAATGCCAGTTTTCTTTCTCCTGATAACGACGTCCTCTTGAGTAGTCCCCGCCCGGAGATCCGAATGGGGGACTATTTTACCTCCGGAATATTTTACCCATGAGGACGCCATCATCATTTAATCATACAGTAAAGCTGCATGTCCTCGGGAAAAATTACGACTGTAGTTTCCCCTTGCTTTCAGCCGTTCGCAGTACCAGCACAGCAAGGCCGTTTTGGTTAATGTTACAAGGCCAGATCAGTCAATCACCCAGACTGTTGCCCCTGCAACTACTGAAAAGGCTGCTGCCCCTCTTCAGGAACCACATGTTTGTCTGGCCTCTCAACAGATACCCCTCCGTTGTGGTTGCACCTACGGTACGGCCATCTGTATCGCTGAGGCACGCAAGCCTCCCCACCAACGGCAAGGTCCATGGTTCATGGGGGAACCTTAGACTGCTTGAAATGAGCAAAGTATTTCTCAACCCTGGACATGCAGACAGGCTACCGGCAAGTCAAGGTTGGCAATGCTGACCACGAAAAGACTGCCTTGATACCTTTGGAAGGACTTTATGAGTTGAAGTCATGTCATTTGGTCCAACTACATTTTGAACATATGATGGACAACCTGCTTCAACACCTTAAATGGATGATATGTCTTTGTTATTTGGATGACACTGTAATGTTCTGAAGACATTTGAAGAATAATCACGCCACCTGACAACCGTGTGGAAGTGTGTTCAGACTGCAGGGAATCGCCAATTTTTCCTGGAACAAGGTACAAGAAAGATATTTCCTTGTCCTTAAGGAAGTGTTAACATTGCCAGTTCTAGCATTACGTAACAAGAATGTCAAAATGGAACTTCACACAGATGCTAGCAGTTTTTGGATAGGGGCATTCTTGTACAAACTGGGTAAGGTGATAAAAAGGTGATAGTTTATGTTTCAAGAGTACCCATCAAGTCTGAGATGAACTACTCTACAACTGAGAAACAATGTTGTGCAATTGTTTGTGCCCTCAACAAGCTCCAGCCATATTTATTTTGCAAACTATACAGCACTGTGATGGAGCACCATTCTCTATACTGGTTGATTACCCTGAAGGATGTGTTGGGTCAACTGGAGTGATAGACACTAAGGCTTCAGGAATATGACATAACAAAGGTATGCAAACACAAGCACACTAATGGCCTTTCAAGGAATCCTGTGATGGAACACAGCAGCATGGACAAAATCACAGTCGTCACTGCATTAAATAATGTCACTGCTCAATGGAGGTAAGATCCAGCACCGCTAAAAACCGTACAAGCCTCCAGTGGTGGCTGTTTATCTTGTACACACCCTCTTCAAATACAAGCTGGAAATCACTCTTAAATTACGCCATTTCTCTTTGAATGTGTGCTGCTATGGAAATAAAGTGGACAAAAACATGTTTTCTACCGCTCTCTCCGTGATAACTAGAAACCAGTATCGAGTACTGACTTACTACAATCAACTCAAGAGAAGTGACACAGTTGTCTGTTTTCTACAGGGCATGCTCTGATGTGACATCATCCCTTCCAGCACTACTAGTGCTATGTTACACACATCCCCAGGTCAGTATTATTGTGCATGTAGCATATTGTGCAGCTATAGAGTTTGAGGACATTTTGAAGATCCATTTTCATGATGGCCTGTGGGCAAGTGATGTGAAGCACAGACTGGTAATTTGTGAACCTGTGTTTGATTCCTGTTGACACCATCATAATCTTTCATCCTCATACCATAAGTTTAATAAACACAATGGCTACACATAAGACTTCAGTCATCAATAATATATTCTCCTTCACTATTTATAATGGCCTGCCAATGCTGGGATAATTTTTTGATTCAGAAATCACATGGTTTAGAGGCAAAGAACTTGTCAAGCCATGTTCAGAGTGCATTTTTATCTGGAAGGAAGATCCTTGATGATTGGTGGATAGAAAGTGGGAAAGGTGAAAATCTGAGGGTGCAATATCAGGCAAACAAAGTGGATGTGGAAAGATTTCCCAATCCAGTTCCTGTATAGAGTTTCTTGTCAGTCTAGCAGAATGCGGACGGGCATTATCGTAGAATAGCATCACTTCATGCAGCCATCATTCTTGGATTACGTCTGCAAGACGTCAGAATCGTTGACAATAAATGCCGGTTGTATTGGTTACACCTCAGAGAAGCAATTTGTAGCACACCACACCGTCGCCATTCCACCAGATGCATAACATTATCTTATGGGTATGCACACAGGTCTTTGTACTGGGTGTTGCTTCTTTTTTTGTTGCTCAACCATTCCTTTGTTTTTCTTATGAGAGCATAAAGATACAATTTCTTGTCACCAGTAATGATACAGGATATATATGGACGCTGTTGTCCATGAGCCAATTGATGATGAGCAGACAGAGATACACATATGACCACACACTGATTTTTGTGATTTTTAGTTTAGAAGCAATGGTACCCATACACTTGATTTTTGAATCTTCGCCATTGCTTGCAAATTTCACACATTGATGGACTTATCACATTGCCAGTTCTCGAATACAGTGATGTAGACCATTGTGGTTTAATGTATTTAATGTCGCTCTCTCTCCAGCAGACAGAGCAATGCTGCAGGCTGCGGTGCATGAAGTGCGATGTAAAGGTTAGCATCACTTGCTAACCTGGTGTGGGTCACCAATTTAACCCCAACCACCAGCAGTTATTTGCAATTAAGTAATTATCATTTCTGGAACATTCATAAATTATCATATGTTTGTAAGTTTGTATATTCTGGACTATTCAATGTGTGTATAAAGACCAGCATTCTGGAATATTTGATGTTTGTACAAGTAGATTCCCTCTCTGTCAGCAAGCCAGTTCTGTTCTGGCTGTGTATTGGTGTCAGTAATCAATTTGCTTTCAGTTTTAAGTGATGTACCTCACTAACGACCATGCCTTCAGATTTGGACTTTATTGTGGTTTCGACATTACAGTATTATCAAATTCTTCATGGCAGTAGATATGTCACCACCAGTGGCATTCACCCTATCGCTATATTTATATATTATTTGGTTGGTTGGTTGGTTTTGGGGAAGGAGACCAGACAGTGTGGTCATCGGTCTATATATTATTTATTTATTTATTTACATAGTTTACACTCACATTGGAGCATTAAAATCAAACCTAATACAACAGAATCTACCATGATTAAGTTTAGGTCTTAGCAGTCAGCAATTTCTTCGTTTCCCAAAATTTCTTCATTTGCTGTGATCTGGTTGCTTGTTCGTCTGCAGATGTGATAGACTTCTTCCGTTCTGATGGTTTGAATGTCAGCCATATGTATTTGTTCTTCATAAGCAGTTTCTCTTCTCTGTCTTGAATTTGGTGTGTGGTGATGTTCATTTCATCCAGATCATTTTGTACTTCTTTAAACCAGATGTTTTTGGTTTTACTGTTCCAGAAGTAGTCAAAAAGTTGCTTCAGGATTCTAGTATTTGGTTGGCAAGCCATGTGGCTGAAAAATGCAATCCTTCTATTCTGCATCGTATCAGTAATGAATTTACTTTCTTTATACACTACTGAATTGGGCAAAAGTCTCCACTACCCATTAACTTGATGTTTTTTACTGATAATTGTTTGGAATATTCTTCTATCAACTTTCTGCAGTTTGTCAGTTGTTGCTTGAGTATTTAATGTGAATAGTGTTTCACTTGCATATGTTGCTTTTGGTTTAATGACAGAGGAGTAATGTCAAAATTTAGCATTTATTGAGAGAGTTCATTTTTTGTAGGTTGCCCATGTGGTTCTCTCTAGTTTTAATGTTCTACTATCTATTGATGTTTTTTCTTTAGCATTCCAGGTAATAAGCTCACCAAGATATTTAAATTTTTTACTACTTTAATTTTTTGATCATTATGGAGTATGATATGGGATGTGTCAACTGGGAAGCTGGGCATTTCTGTTTTCTCGAACAGAATTTGCAATCCAACCTTTGTCACTAATTGTTCTAGTTGTTCTATCTGAACCTTTGCTTCCTCAATATTGTTTGTTAACAGTGCCAAATCATTTGCAAATGCAAGGCAGTTAAGCCAAATCTTTCTATATCTTAACATATGGTGGGCATACCTTGTTCCATTCAAGCATGATTTTCTCCAACACACAATTGAACACTAATGGAAACAATCCATCACCTTGTTGAAGGCCAGTATGAATCTCAAAAGGTTCAGAGAATTCTTTTCTGAACTTTACTCTGGCTTTGGTATTTTGAAGGGTGAATTTGAGGTTGACAAGTTTCTGATGTAAACCAGATTCTTTAAAAATTACAGTAGAGATTCATAATGGATTCTATCGTAGCCTTTTTTTTTTTTAAATCAACAAAGGTTCTTGTTCCTGACCCTTTGACGTTTCATTATCTATTTGAGACTAATAATTTGCTCAGGACAGCTTTGTCCTGGATGAAAGCCTCCTTGATATTCACCTAGTTCACCATCAAGCTGTTCATGAATTCTGAAATAAAAAATTTTATAAGTAATATCCAGCAGGGATCACTATAATATATATATATTCCCACCACAGTTTTAAATTTCATTGCAATTCACTTTTGGCTTCATTTAGCTTTCTGTTCATAGTACTTTCTGTCCATTACTGCTTTTAGTGAATGTAACTAATTCCTGGATCTTACTGGGATTCTACTACTCTAAATGAATGCCATATATTTCCTCATTTTCGTCTCCATAACTAATGTATTTGATTTATTCCCATCTCCAAACATTACACACAATTCACCATAGAGCCTATAGAAGGGTTGATCTAACCTAAAAATTTCACCTGTGAATGCTACACATAGCTGCCTCCATGTGTACTGCACACCTAATGTCTGTAAACTTCCTCCTGGTGAATTGTGAACTGAGTTTTCACCCCACCTGTGAAGCTAGATGTGTTCACCAATTTAGCTAGCAACCTAAGGAAACAAGAATGGCTCCTAACTCCAGGTGTTAGGCACTGTTCATGTTGAAACTATCATAATTTGTAGCCAGCTGCACTTGTTGTACTCAATAGCTGTCAAAGGAGCCTCCTCCACATATCTAACAAGAACCCCACAATCTCAGTATGCACATTAGCCTTCCTTCCTGACATACCAACTCTGTTACCCATCCAATGATGGAGATCCCAATGACCAGCAAATTGGTTCTCTGTGGTTGTCTGGTACCACTGACCATCCCTGTGGACAAAGGATCCTGTGCTGACACACACGTATTCTCAGCAGTTGGCAGTACTCTGTATCCCTTGCTAAGGTATAAGGGGATAGCAGTATAGCCAGTATTCTCATTTGCTTTCTGCCCAGCGATACAAGACCCTGCTACTGACTGCCATTCTTTATTGTGTCAGAGCAAACTGAATAGGTCATGTGCATCAGGAAGTGCAGCTACATAAGGGATAGTAAATACTGTCACAGGTACCAGAGGTGTTACAGCTTTTTCAGTCTTGCCCTATGCCACAACAGCACAACACACCAGCCTGGAATCTGTCAACTCTACTGAGTGTGCCTCAAGTCCAATTCCCAAGGCATTTGTTTACAACATGCACAATCTCATCCACTGCAGCTACATGGTAACAAGAAATGAAGTAGTAACACAGGCAGTTGGAGACAATTTGAAGATTATGGTGAGGCAATATATCAAAATACTAAACTGAATGACAGTGACTCCATATGATGAAAATAAGGAAACAGAATGAGTCCCACTATCTGTTAGACAATGATTAACACTTAACAAAACTCTTTAACAAAAGCAAAAATTCAAGTTGGTATCTTCATATGCATTGTTTCTCCCTTTTTTCAGGTTTACAAACTTTTGAAGATGTTCTTAAAACACTCCAACTTGCAAAACACTCGCTTGCTGAAATTTTGTCATCTTGTGAAATGATGGATAACCCAACAATGCAGGCAGTTACACAGAATCTGAAACTTAAGTGTCCTGTAGAGGAATATCCATTCTACATGCTGATAGAAACTTCAGGCAGTGACTCAAAACATGATGAAGAGAAATTATCAAAATTCTTGGAGGAGGCTATGTCAAGCAACTTGGTCCGTGATGGGACGCTCACCAGTGAACCTTCCAGAATCAAGGTAAAAATAAATTTGTATATTTGCAAACACAAACATCTTATGCTTGACATTGCTCCCATTGTTTGAATGATAACCATCATTTTTATATCTTGTTATCCTCAGCATCAGTTGTTAATGCCAACTAATATAATCAAATCATTATTGAATTGTGGTTATTTTCAACAGTCCTTTAATAATATCACGTAAAAACCAAATATTTCTCTCTCTGGACAAGGTATCACATCCAGGCATCATTTAATGGAATTAAAGATACTTAAAATAAAAGCTGCTGGAAGTGAAAAAGAAGACATGGTAAATGCAGGTTTTCACAATTTCATAATCAGTATGGAAGTAGGCCACCGTGTTAGATGGATAGTGAAAATTTGATAATCTAATGTACAATTTTAAATAGTAAACTTTATATTAAGTGGCTGATGAATGGCATCAGTAACCAATCGCTCCCAATGCTATTAGTGGATGTGAGTGATAGAGCTAATCAGTTATTAAAAATTGTGTATGGCTTGAATGATATATAAATATATTTTAAAAAAGTACAAATGAATGTCCTTACATGATGTGCCCCATGTGAGCTGTGTGTAAAGTCATATTTTCATAGGCATTGAAAATGTACCTGTACATATCCCCACCATTAGGCCAGTAATACACTATCAAATTTCTTTCTCAAAGATTTGATAAAATATTCATCAAATATATTTGACAAAGATCTTTGGTGTGGCGCTAAAAAGGGGTATTACACTGTAATCATATTTTTCGTCAAAGTTCAAGGTGACTGACAACAACAACTTGTTTAACTGCAGCAGTTGCATGTACCACAATTGCACTGTGTGCACACGCGGAAGAGAAGTGGGAGGGGGGGGGGGGGAAGAAACGTACCTGGGTGGAGCCGTGGATTTTACGATGACATGATAAAAGCATTCAACAAAACTTGCTACGTGAACTTATAGTGGGTGATGTCAAGTCGTACATCAATTACTTAAGAATGGATGAGCATAATTTTTTTTACGTGCTCATTGAAGTGTATCTTATAACGATATGTTTACGTAATGTGTACACATAAACATACAGTTATAAATGTCCCTGTTCGTAGTCGCTAATTATAACAATATGTTTACTTTTGCGCTGTAACATATAGCTATAATCAGCGGTGGAAATATATTTGCGAATGCCGACCGTGTGTGACTGTTTCTTGTAGGATCGTCTGATCAGTCGGAAGTTGCATTGCAGAGGAGAGTAAATGCCTATTCAAAATATAATTATTTTTGGATAGCTCCACATGAATTTCCTAAGGGACCATAGTTTATCATGCATTTACCAGTAGAATTTCAACGAAAGAATTCGTGACTGTGAACACTCTATTTGGCAGAAACATAAAGAAAATTAAATAACTTCATGAAGGAGTGAGACATAGATTCTATACTAAATAAATAGTCCATACACCAGTTCCATTTAACTCTGAATTTATGGCAGTTAATAGATGAACTTACACTGCAATTAAGGATTTAACATGGATGCCGTTTTGACTGGCACTTCTCTTCTCTTAATGAAAATAAGTCCTTTGACGTTTTCAAATACACGTCGCACAATAAATCTACTGCTATGCAGTATTGCACTTTTAGTATTGCATTTTTACTTTACATTAAAATAATATTATTTTTAACAATAATAATACGGCGGCAAGACATGCGCGTCTGACACAAGTTACAAGAGACAAGAGAAAATGAGTAACTGTTCATCGAGAATATCTCATACATCAAAAGAATGTGTAAAAGTGTTCTTCTTCTGTCCATTTTTCGCGCCGCGGTTTTCAAAGTCAGTAACTCACTGCATCTCTGATGGCACTTCGACAATAAACACATTACGTCACATGACATTCACCTTTTACATTCTCGCAACATTATTTGCTAACTGTAGCTGTTGCCAAGAGACTGCTCGATTAGTGAATGATTTAAAATGATAAGGCAATCACATAATGTTACAATCTTCATATCACAAAGCACCATACTCACTTAAGAACTGCTATATCTGCAGAAGACAGGCTCACTGTAACACTCCGATTCCTTGATTCCTTGCTACAGGAGAGAGTTAGGTCAGGTCACGTCAGATCTCCAATCTTCTTAATCTATTTTTGTATTCAGGGTGCCTCATGTTGTAAAACGCCTCATCAGCTTCATACATCTGTATTAATTTTGTAGTTGTCGGTACACACCAATTGTATTTACCAGCAATGTTTATAAAAACACTACAGATGACAGAACACTTCAGCGATACTAGCGCTCCACGTGGTAACATGTCACATTGCAGTGAACAGAAGACAAGCGACTTCTTTGATCAAATCTACAGTGAGACCCTAGATTTGATCAAATATTTGACAAAATTTGACAAAGTTCCCTATTACACCATCAAATTTATGTGACAAAGATATTGGACAAAGAAATTTGAAAGTGTAATACCGGCCTAATTCATGCCATCTATCTTACTCATGGAAACATCCTACTGGCTCTTCCTATCATCAGCAGGCATGACAAAAAGAAAATAAAAAGCAGTTTAACTTAATACCTTCATGATTCACTTTCCCCACCATTGTACGAGACTTTCAGCAGTTGCTGTGAGGAGCAGCAGGAGCTCTCATTCTGCTTTGGTTCTTCCAGCAGCACAAGTCTCGAATCTCTCTTCTTTTTAATATGACTATTGAGTGTCATGTCCTTTATCTTCAACTATGTGTATAAATATATTGTAAAGTGGCAATGTTATGAAAAGGTTATGAAAAGGACAATTGCTTCTCACCATATAGACTGTTGAACAAAGCTTGCAGCCAAACAGGCCTTCATCAGAATTAGACAAAACACATGCATACACAAGCAAACGAGCACACAAATGCAAACGCAAGTGTCACACACATTATCACAGTCAATGATAGCCAAGGCGAGACTCTGAGTCTAGCTAGAGACTGTGGTCGTGTGTGTGTGTGTGTGTGTGTGTGTGTGTGTGTGTGTGTGTGTTGTGTTTTTTGTGTATGTTGGGATGGGATGGAGACTAATTCTGATGATGGCCTGTTTGGCTGAAAGTTTTATTTGACAGTCTTTTTGTTGTACCTGTCTGCGACTCAGAATCTCCACTGTATGGTGAGTCGTGACTATCTGTTTCATAATATTTTCACTATTGCATCCTGGAGTTTCCATTGATTGTAAAGTGGCAAAATCTTCCTGAAACTTTGTGATGGCAATTTCATTGTAGCCTTAATCAGTTTCTTTTAATCATATATTACCGTAGTATTGCAATAAGCAGGATCATTTAAAGTAACACAACTTATTCCAAAAGTATTTGAAGTTAGAAGTGTGGATTTGTGAATGTTCAGATTACTGTAGAATTCTCAATACTTTAATGGTATTTCAATTCCAGCATAATGATAATAAATTTTAACCCTAGTCATTGATTTTAAATATTACAATGAAGTGGAAATAGTAAATCTCTTTGTGCTTTCAGAGATTTAAAGTTACTCTAAACTGAAAATAAAACACAATGATGTTCTCATTGGCCCACAATCACTGAATGATGGCTTGATTCCGCACACTAGCACCAAATGTTGATTAGGAAATTACATAGCGAAAGTTAGATTAACAACACTATTGCCCTGTCACAACCTTGAATAATTCTAAGAATCGAAACAAAGCAAAAGCTGTTGATATAAGAGGCTTACTTTGAGTTACCTTCCAGGTATTGTATATATCAATCAAAATTCCATATATAAACTGAGATATTGTGTTTTCAAGAATCCAATAAGCACGTAATAAGGAGTGACACCAGCTGCCACTTATCTTGTTGTTACTTGTAACTTAAGTGACTTGGCAGGCCATCTTACATATGCATATTTGACGTTTGTATACGGGAAGAAACACAGCTCACAGACAATTCAAAATTAGTTTTATTTATTCAAAAATGATTTTGACACTCATAAAGAATTCTACTGGAAATCGATATTCAGTGTGCGTGTGTATGGGGGCGGGAGGGGGGGGGGGTTTCTCTTTTAGCTAACTTTTTTGTTGGTTCTTGAACTTGAAAACTGTGTCAATAGAAATTTTGTCCACACATGTAGAAACACTAACCATCTTATGAAGGCTGCAGTGGAGGTATGCATGTGCAGGTTGTCAATGCCTGTGGAAATATGGCTTTATGTTAAATTTGTTACTAACTGTAACAGGAAATGCTAGATGTAATGATCATCTTGCACAGAAACCAATTCAGTGCTGACACTCTACATCATGTAAAGAAAATTGTCTAACAATAATGCACACCACATAGATGATGAGTTCTGTTACTCAAAATTAGTAATGATGTATAAAAATATTATTGAAAGGACCTGGTTATGGTTAACACTCATCAGCCAATTTAGTTGTAGACTTCATTTTTGAATGTTTCTGTGGCACTTCTTAATATGATGTGAAACATTTTGCTGGCTTAACATGATAACACATCAACTGTATCCAACATGGCATTGTGGGTATTGAAATAAAGGAGTAGTATGTCATTGCAAGTGAAGTCATTTACAAAACAGTTTCTCTTTGTACCCAGAAAGAAAGATAAGGAAGATAGCTGATGAGCAGAAAGAGACGATGACATGATTACTACATTACTGAATGCAATAAGCAACCATACTACAGTGATGAGAGTGACTTTAGCTGTAACGTATCACAGTGTTATTTAATAGTATTTTTTGTTGCTGTTGCCTCTGCTGCTGTCATGGTCTTCAGTCTGAATACTGGTTTGATGATTACTCTCCCACCCCCCCCCCCCACCCCCCCCCCCCCTCCCAACACACACAAACTGATTGTTCCTTGATGCCTCAGAACATGTCCTATCAACCAGTCCCTCCTTTTTCTCAATCTAATTCCCCCATAATTTATTGATTTGATTTGACAGTATTCCATTACTGTTGTTGATATTCCTCTTTTATAACCTTTTTTCATAACATTTTCTATTCCATTCAACTCATCATTCAAGTCCTTTGACACCTCCAGCAGAATTAAAACGTCTTCAGCAAAACTCAGAGTTTTTATTTTTTCTGCCTGCACTTCAATTCTCTTCCCAAATTTCTCTTTGTTTCTTGTTACTTCTTGTGTAATGTACAGATCAAGTAATGCGGAGGGTGGGCTACAGTCTTGTATTACTGCCTTCTCAATTGTTACTTCCCTTTCATGTCCTTTGACATTTGTAACTGCAGTATTGTTTGTGTACAAGTCGTAGACCCTTATGTTTTGTGTGTTTTACCCTCGCCACTTTCAGAATTTCAAATTTTCGGCCACTTTCTCGATACCTGCTTAAGCTATAAATGGAGATGTGGTTATCTTTAATTTATCTTTTAAGACGGGTTACAAGGTCAATATTGCCTCATTTGTTCCTAGATTTTTCCAAACCTTATCTTTCCCAAGGTCAGCTTTTGCTAGTTTTTCCATTCTTGTGTAAATAATTACTGTCAGTATTTTGCAACTGTGACTTATTTAACTGATGGTTCTGCAATATTCACCTCTGTCAGAGCCGGCCTACTTTATAATTATTATATTTATCTTGAAGTCTATGGATATTATGCTTGTCTCTCAATACATCCTGCATATTAGGTGTGTTAGTTTTGTCAGGATTTGTTCTCATAAGGATCTCAATAATTCTGTGGTAATGTCATCTACATAAGGTGCCTTGTTTCATCTTAAGTCTTCCAGAGCTCCAACAAATTGTTCTCCAGTATCACATCTCCTGTCTCAGCTTACTCTACTTCCTCTTCCCTTTCCAGAATATTGTATTAAAGTTCTTTTTCTTTGTATAGCTCTTCTATATAATTCTTCCATCCTTCAGACTCCCCTTCTTCATTAGTACTGACTTGCCATCCAAGCTCTTCATATCCATATACCACATCTCTTTTCTGAAAGATTTCATTAATTTTCCTAATCGTTGATCTACCTTTCTCATTGTCATGCTTGCTTGCTTATACTGCTTTGCTTTTCTTCTCATGCCATTCTTGCTTTGCCATTATATAACTTTCTTCAATTTCATTTTTTAGCCATCTGTTTTCCCTTTTGGTCCTTTTTTATATTTTGTTGTTATGTCAGTTTAATTCAGTAATTAATGTGTTATGCACGGATTTCTGTTGGAGGTTGTAATTTTGTGTATTTGATCCCAAGTTGCATCACTGTTTTCTCTCTCAATCTTATATTCATCTTCTATGATATTCATTCTCCCTGTTGCAGTCAGTCATTGCATAATGCTCCCATTGAAACTGTCAGTAACCATTGATTTTCTTAATTTATCCAAGTCCCTTTTCCATAATTTACTCCCTTTCCACAATTTCTTCAGTTTTAATCTGCAGTTCAGAACCAATAAATTATGGCGGAGTCCGCATCTGCAGTTTAAAGTGTGCATTTTAAATCACTGCCATCAACATATTATTTAACTTGAAATCTTCCAGTGGCTCCTGAGTGTCTTCCACAAGTGCAGCCTCCTTTTGTGATTCTTAAACAAAGTATTATTAATTAAATTATTCTCTGTGCATAATTCTAACAGGTGGCTTTCCTTCTCATTCCTTTCTCCCAGTCTGCATCCTCCTATTATAGGTATTTCCTTCTTATCCTTTTGTTTCTGTCAAATTCCTGTTCTCCACCGCAATTGAATTTTCATCTCCCTTAAAGACCTGATGAATAATTTCTTTTATCTCATCCTACATTCTTTCAGTCTCTGTCTTATCTATAGAGCTAGTAGAATATAAACATGTAGAACTGTGGTGGGTGTGGGCTTCGTCTTGGCCACTATAATGTATTCACCATGCTGTTCGTAGTAGCTTACCCACATTCCAGTCGTTTTATTCATTATAAGACCTGCTCCTGCATTAACCCTATTCATGTTTGTATTTGTAATCCATTACTTGCCAGACCAGAAGGCCAGTCCTTCCTAGCACCCCACTTCACTGATTCCTACTATATCTTATTTATGCTATGGATTTCTCTTTTTAAATTCTCTACCTACCTACCTACCTGAATAAGGGGCTAACATTCCACACTCCAACTCGTAGAACACCAATTTTGTTTTTTCTGATGACAGCACCATCTGAATAATTCCTACCCAGAGATTCAAATAGGAATTAATTTTTGCCTGTAATATTTTATTCAAGAGGGTGGCATAATCATTAAACCATACAGTAGTGCTCCAGTGTACTTGCATCTATGGTAATGTAATTTAGTAAATTAAAACGAAAGCTGCTACTCTAAAAAAAAGCTACTCCTTTCTCAGAATGTTAAATACAGCTGTTTATCTTCTATTAGTATCTTAATATTAGTCAGTTACATCAGTACTGTTAAATTTTGTAACAGCAGAATTCTATTCTTTAACAAATTACTTTTTTTTTTTTAATTGCAAGTAACACATACAAAGACTGCAACAGACGATGTTAAATTGCATGGCTTTATGTCAATGTGCTTTTATTAACATTTGTGTAACACATTTTGTACAAATCAACTGTAAACAAGACTTTGACTGAAGTTACAGAAGCAGCAGAATACTGATGTTTGTAAGGAGAAGATATAATGACAGCACTCACTGAATCTGAGTTGTAGAGCCAGGACAGATTTATATTTCTGTTGCATAGCTTGGAGATTTTGCTTTATGTTTTATCATTATAAATTTCTTTCTGTGAACATGCTTGCATGTTAAAGGACTAAGAACGGATTTGTCTCGTAGTCTATGTGGGAGCTGAGAGAACGTATGGCAGAAGCTTTACAACTGGATGGACATTTGTACACATGTGATGTGACTGTACCTTTACAGCACTATTACAGTTTAGTGCCAATTTTGAAGTCTCATCTTCAGAACAGCAATGCTCTCCGCATCTCAGGCTTTGGTCATTTGGGTAAGTGATGAATGAAATACTAATTCAGTCTCACTGTGTGTTCACCAGCAATTATGGCAGCTGCGTGAGCGTGTGGCAGAAGGACTAGTACATGATGGATATGTCTACAAATATGATATCTCATTACCATCTAAGATGTTCTACGCTGCTGTTCCCAAAGTAGCAGAAATGTTGAGAGAGACAAAAGCTATGAGAGTGACTGGATACGGACATGTTGGTAAGAGACGCATGACTTTATTTTGTATTTCAAATCCAGTGCGTCTCTTAAATGTATCAGTTATGTTGCCTTTTTCTGCATTTGATTGTCCATGTATGATGATGTAGTTGTCATTTTAAGATACGGATCAGACAAATAATAGCCATCAGTGTGCTTGTTGCATGTCTCTTAAATGTATCAATTATGTTGGTTGTTTTATGTATCTCAGTGCCCATGTGTGATCATCGAGTTGTCATTTTAAGATAGAAACAAGTCAAAGAGTTGGGACTGGTGTACTCATTGGAAAAACAGATGACTTCAAATGGTTATAGAAACAGAACATCATCTGCATGAAAATATTTGAAGGGGTTCATAAAATTCTGTATTATTATAAAATATTTCACTCTTTCATTTGACATATTTCCATATAAAAAATTCTCTGTACAGAATCCCAAATAGGTCATAGATTGGTAGAGCATATATGACTCATTTGAAATGGATGTAGGTTGCCAACTTCTCATTTTTTGTGTTATAAGGACGTAAGATGATTACTAATGAATGTACTAAAAAATGAGGACATATGAATCATGTGCATGTAATATACTGAATATTAAAATACTTAACTGGCTGCTGTATGAAACACAAGCTTGTTTGGGAAGCTTATAGAAAACAGATGATAACTTATAAAAATAATGGAATAGGGGTTAGCACTTTTATGTAGCGATGTTTGGTGTTTAGCAGTTCCCAAGACACCTCCATTCCAAGTTTGCAAAACAGCCTCAGAGTTCTTAGTGGTTCCAGGGTTCACAATGCATCGTGGACAAAAATTGCAAAGAATGGGATAAATTCTCCATGTCCAGTGTTCCCGGGGCTCTCGTCACTGAGCGAGTGGCAGTAACCCTCTTGATCGCCGGAAAACGCCATCTAGCCAGCCCCTCTCCTCACAGCCAAAGCTGTTGGCTTCCCACCTGCTCCCTTTGATTGAAGCATGACCAATATTGAGCTTAACCTTATCTCCATACTTTAGTCTCACTATTTGAACTGTTACACCGTTGACAGCAAGAAATAGAAAAAACTCTATACCTAGGACATATCTTATGGAACATCAAATATAAGTACATATTTCCACAGTTGATAATAAAAGGGAAGAAAAGGGCAAAGAAGAGCACTGTTGTCAAATAACATAAAGCAGTGGGCATGCCTACCAAGCACAGATCAACTACTGCATATTGTAGTGCAGATCAACTACTACATACTGTGCTTTATAGAATAAAGATGCATCATGGTTGCCAAAATCCATTAATGGACTCGTAGAAGAAGAAAGTAGTTTGCCATTAAAAATTTCTTTTAAATCTACCTTACTTTCAGCAAGGATGCTAGCTTTGGTATCAATTCCTGTTACTTCTATTGATTAATTTTCCTTTCACTTCGACCAAGTCTTCTTTGACATACAGGCTCAAGAACGGTGGTGATAAGCTGCGTACCTGACGTACATTTTTCTTAACATGAGATTATCTTCCTTTTATTGCTACTACTTAATTTTCATTAGCTATTGCAGATTTCTAGTCTGACTCCACACTATAGAACCCCCATCCTTCTCATTAAACACGGTTTTTCCCTGTTTGATTGATGTGTGATTTCTCCCAGATGCACGTCTGCAAAATGAATACAGAGAGCTGCTCACAACTCTTATACAGCATATCTGCTGTATTCTTTATTGTATTGCATAAGTGGTGTTAGTGATTAGTTGCTCCCACAGGTTTTAATGTGGCAGCTGCAAAGCTGGAGATTAAGAAGCAGGAAGATGGTTCATTAGGCTTAGAATTAAAATTGGAGGGTAAATCAGATATTGAGATTCTGAAGGCAACAGCATATTAGTGTCATTATCATGGGTCGAGATCATGACCTAACTGATTAATTAAGATTTAAGATTGTGAGTAGATAGGAAGGATTTCTGTAGATAGTACCCAAACTGGAATGAGACAGTGTCATTCATATACGCACGGTAGTTCTGTAGATTTATTTATATATGTATTCTTGTGAATAAGGAAGTGGTGGGCCAATGAGGTGGCTTCGATAGTAGGTGGCTGCTGAAAAAGTTAATGTTGAATGTCAGCAAGGCGATAGGCACAGGAGATGCTAATGTACAAACAAATAGTATCCACAATGATCAGCGAGGAGTGGTATTGGAAAAGAATTTGTCAGAGAAGCCAATTTCTCTCTCTCTCTTTGTGTGTGTGTGTGTGTGTGTGTGTGTGTGTGTGTGTGTGTGTGTCACCCATAACAGATCCCTTTGAAAGGGCAAGACCACACCACTCATTTGTTTGTGCTCCACGTCTGTGCACCTTATTATGCTTTGTGAGACACTAACTTTTTAATTGTCATTCCTCCCTTTAGAATAATTTATACTGTTATTTTCGTAATGAAACATTCTCTATGTTGTGTAGTATGTGCTCAAATACTAGTTGAACTATTTCAGAATTAGCTCTGTAGGTAAAGCAGTCATTGATTGCTTTAGATACTTTATATTCCCAGACGACTGTGCCAGAATTATATTTCCTATCTGCAATAGTTTTCTGCTTTGTGTTTAGTTATATTTTGGTGTGTTTAGTGCATAAGCAACTATTATAAAGCTTACAAATTTCATATCTCTGTCTCAAGGCTACTTTGTGTATATACACTGAAGTGACAAAAGTCATGGGATAGCGATATGCACATACACATGAATGTAGTATTGCATACATGAGGACTAAAAGGCAGTGCATTGGCAGAGCTGTCATTTGTGCTCAGATGATTCATATCAAAAGGTTTCCATTGTTATTATGACCCCATGCCAGAATTAAGACACTTCGAATGAAGAATAATAGTTGGACCTAGATGTGGACATTATGTTTTTGAAATTGTTAGATAATTCAATATTCCAAGATCCACAGTGTCCAGAATGTGTCACAAATACTAAATTTCAGGCATAACCTCTCACCACAGACAACACAGTGGCCAACGGCCTTCACTTAATGACTGAGAGCAGCACCATTTGTGTAGAGTTGTCATTGCAAACAGGCAAGCAACTTTGCATGAAATAACTGCAGAAATCTGTAGGGATGGAGCTGCGAAATTTGGCGTTAATGGACTATGACAGCAAACAACCGACATGAGTGTCTTTGCCTACAGTGCATCTCCTGGGCTAGTGATCATATCAGTTGGACCCTACACAATTGGAAAACCATGGCCTGATCAGATGAGTTCCAATTTCAGTTGGTAATAGCTGATGGTAGGGTTTGAATGTGACATAGACCCCATGAACCCATGGACCCAAGCTGTCAACAAGGCACTGTGCAAGCTTGTGGTGGCCCTATAATGGTGTGGGCTGTGTTTACAAGGAACGGTCTGCCTTCTCTTGTCCAACTGAACCAATCATTGACTGGAAATGGTTAATTTTGACTACTTGCAGACCAGCTGCAGCCATTTGTGGTTCCCAAAGAATGATGGAATTTGTATGGATGACAGTGCTCCTTGCCATTGGGCCACAGTTGTTTGTGATTGGTTTGAAGAACGCTCTGGACAACCCGAGGAAATGATTTGGCTACCCAGATTATCTGACGTGAATCCCATGGAGCACATAATCAAGAGGTCAGTTCATTCACAAAATCCAGCACCAGCAACATTTTTGCAATTATAAATGGCTATAAAACATGGCTCAGTATTTCTGCGGGGAACTTCTAATGACTTGTTTAATCTGAGGGAGGTCCAACACAATATTAGGAGGTATTCCATGATTTTTGTCACCTCAGTTTAGTTCCAGTCTTTTAGCATTGAATATCATTTAATATTATTTAACATTAATTTGTTGGACAGAAATCTACTTTTACATATTCTTGACATTTATACTGCCTTGAGATAATTGTCTGTTTTCATATGTTACATCTAATACATCACTAAAAGAGAAAACAGTGGAGTCTTATCCTTATCTTGCAAACACACCTTAAAATAATATCATTGCATTGGTCACAGTCTTCTGGAAATCAATTAATGTTTCAGTAATAAAAAGACACAAGCATTGCTCCAAGGCATTTTCAGAATGTTTCTTCAAACTGTTTCTTACAGGAAAAACTTATCAAAATAAGATCACACTCCTTCACAAATGCTTTGCTTATCGACAAGAATTTAAATGTAGCAAAAGTAAGCTTCTTTATTATTTTGAATTATTTTGCTCAGTTGAATTCACAGTATAATAATTGTAGTACATTAACTTCAGGGGGCAAGATACCATAATGCTTAAAACACTTGACTTGTATTTGGGAGGAGAGAGGTTAAAATCCTCAATGTTCTCATTCTGATTTAGGTCTTCCATGACTGACTTCAGCTCAGTGATTGGACAGTTGCTTCTTTTCTAATTATGTCAACGGGACATTAAACTCTAATCTTTATTTTGTACCCCACTGACTGAATAGAATCTCACTGCACATAGAATAAAAGGAATAGCTGAATAACATTATAGTCAACATTCAGGACCGATAATGTGGAAAGGCAACCACTTACTTGAAACTGATTGATGTTTGGTGCATTCACACATATAACAACTCAGATATGTTATTAGCCTCCAAGCCAAAACTTTTTAAACACACACACACGTTATGTGAGGGCATATCAGTGCACTTCTACTGAGTATCTGCGTTTCTTTATTACTGGTTACTGTTTCCACCCTGGAATTTATGTTGTTGTAATATCAGCGCCATAAAATGATCAGGAGCTGGGTAAGAAATATTAGTAGACTGAAGCACTGAATTTGTTGTGAAGTGTACTCAGATGATTAAGTTGGTACGAGCATAGCTACTAAACACAAATATCCTGATTCAAGGCCTAGCCCTCACACATTGTTATTCTATCAGAAGTTTCTTCATGAGGCTGTTGTTCCTATTGCATTGCAAAAGAGCAATGAAAATATAAAATAAAGATATCATCATATCAGTAACTATCAGCTCAGCTGTAACACTATGGCTACACATGTAATTACATGTTGCTTACTCCATACTTCATGCACAAAAACAACTGAAACTCATTACCAAACACTTTCCTTCATACTGTCTCATTAGTAGATACATACCTCCCGTGCTGCTATTTTCTTTATTATTATCTTTAGTTATCTTCATCTCACTTTGTTATCTTTGGCCCTTATTTGTTGTGGGTCCTCTCACATTATTTTCTCAGTGGGTTCCATTGATCCTGCCCATGACCCATTTCCCAGCGATATATAAAATCTCTTTTTTTCACTATTTTTAGTCAGCAACATTTATTTGTTGCATGATTGCTACTCAGGGTATTTAATAAGTATAATGTGCTAATGACATTTCCCTCTTTTTTTAGACCTAGGTTATTACTTACTCAGTACTAGTTTTCCTATGTTACTAAATTAATGTTATAGTGTACTTTATTTGATCTTTTACTCTAAAATGAAGTACACTTTCAGTTATAATCTATAGAATCTGATTGTATGCACAGGTGATGGAAATTTGCATCTCAATGTGACTTCCAAGCAGTATGAGCATGATCTTGACTCTCTAATAGAGTCATATGTTTTCAAATGGACATCACAGGTACGAGGAAGTATATCGGCAGAACATGGTATTGGCTTCAAGAAACCAAAGGTAATGCATTATTCCAAGTCACAGAGTGCCATTGGGTTAATGCAGCAGATAAAGAAACTTATGGATCCCAAAGGCATTTTAAATCCGTACAAGGTGCTTCCAGAATGAGCTGAGCTAGGCAGACAGTATCCTCATGTTTTTGTGAAATGTTTTCAGATATACTGATTCACATTTATATAACAACCTGAAAATATCTTTTAATGTGTGCGGTTAATTTTTATTTAACTAAGACCTATAAAAAAAATTCTGATTCAATTGTGTGAATAGTGAATACCATTGACTGAAGAAAACAAAGGAACTTACCAACAATAAAATCAAAGATTTTGTAATGAGATAAGTACTTAAACAGCAATGCTGTTTCTTCTGAGGTTGCTGTCATATTTATTTTATTAAGACCATTTATGACAGAAGCAGAAGAGATGATGTTGCTTGCAATAAATGCACTTATGTTTTGATAAGACCAATTTATATTTGAGAATTTTATTCTGGAGAAATGAAATGAACTGTAACAAATAACTAGTACAAAAGATGTTCTTACTAGTTAAAGTGATTCTTTAGACACAAGTGGTACATTCTATAACCCCTGAAGAAGTGTAAGAATGAATATGCAATAATGATCACTGATAAGAATTATATCTATTATTTACAACTAGATTTAAATTGTTATTTGCTCAAATAATAGCATATTTACAAAATAGTAATAATAGTCCTGAAAGTATTGTTCAGTGAAACAAATAAATATTTTGGGGGACACAGTGTCAAAATTCACTTTCATAAAAAGGATACTTACTCATAAATAATGTCTAAGCTAGTCATTTCGTGTATCTTTGCTGTTAATCATCATTGATAATCAACTAAGACTGTTAGTAGCATTTTGTTTATGAATGCACTTACTCCTGAGAACATGTATATTGTAAACATACAAAGTGAAATATTTAATTTTATATCATGTATATTTTTGGCAAGTGTGTGTCTGTTACGGTTGAATGACACAATATAAGTTGTTATTAAAAATATTGTGATTTCTTTATGAAAAATGGCACAAGTTCACAAGTCCTAATAACAATTGAAGGATCATTTGTGTTCACTTGAGAATAGGAAAAACAATCTTCTCCGATGTAAACTCAATTCTGAGAGAAGCCTCGTTATGAGTCATTATACAGCAGTCATTGTAAGAGGGCCATGCCGTGCAGAGTACCATGAAGCAGTGCAGCAAGTTCTGATTGATGAACTGCGATTGTACCTCTCTCCTGGCCAGAACAGAGTGAGCAGTTAAATGCAGCCATTCGAGGTTACGCTTCACCTTAAGAATCCAGCATACGAAAGTAAGTCCACAACCCCATGACATGACACAGTATTTTTTTCCTCGATAGCAGTGGAGCCAGTTTCCTGATGCCCACCCTGTTCAGAAGCCTGGCTGATGCCCTCTGGAGACACCTGTAACAATAAGTGTGTCAACAGACTGTTTGTATACAGCATCATGTCCACAACATGCGGTGCTCTTGTGGTATTTGTAAATAGTCTCCAATGGAGATATGCCTGCAAGTGAAGAGTAAGCAATCGACAAGAGGAAGATGATGGGCTGGAAGCATAACGTAGTTGTCCTATGGCCAGTATATTACATATTTGACTAGTCACATCCTTGTATTTCCATTGCTGACAGCTGATTTCTGTCATAATATTGGGCTCTATGCTGGTTAAGTAAGATAGAAATGTAAAATAATATTGCCAGATTAACACGTTCATTAAGGAAAAATTATGAATTTTATCAGAAAATCGTGCCATATCATCAGTCTACTAATTCTCCATGTGGATAACATAAGAAAAGGTGAGATACAGTGCCTGCTGACAGATAAAATTTCATGTAATTCTCACACAAACTTTGATAAATAGTGAAATCCTTGGTGACAGAAGCATGATGTGACAGCTTTTATAGATATTTTAAGTTTTCATTATTATTTTATTATTACTACTACTACTACTACTACTACTACTACTACTACTTTTATGGAGGTGGCGATGGTTTCCTGGCATTAAATGATGTAAGTATCAGCACACGTAGGCATCTGGTAATCCACTCAAGGGTTTGTCTTTCAAGCTATATTAGTGAAACGACAAGACACCTGAAAGCGATAAATTGATCGTACCAGGTATTAGCAGATTTTTGAGACTACCCAGCAATTTCAGTGCTTCCAATGGCAAGAAAGGCAATACCAATAAGCAGGAGACCAAACCCTTCTAATCCTTACAAATACCAACAATTTCTGTCATAATGCTGCCAAGCCTAGGAGTCATACAATATTCTTGTTGATCTAAGTCTTCACAGTGAGAGGTTAGTAATGTTAAGAATGATACACACACAAAAGTATGTCAGTAAGAAAAAATGTGAGCAACTGTGTGTGTGTGTGTGTGTGTTCAAAAGCAGCAAATAAATATTATATATATATATATATATATATATATATATATATATATATATATATATATATATATATATATTAAAAAAGATATGTGGTTGATCAATTATCTTATCCAGGCGAATGGCTGCACGAAGCATGGAGATTTGGAAATTTGTAATAAGGTCTTATGGGACCAAACTCCTGAGGTCATCGGTCCCTAAGCTTACACACTACATAATCTAACTTAAACTAACTTACACTAAGGGCAATACACACACCCAATCCCAAGGAAGGACTGGAACATCTGACGGAGGTGGGGGGGGGGGGGGGAGGAGGGAGCCGCGCAAATCTTGACAAGGTGCCTAGACCGCGCGTCCACAAAGCATGTACCACACCAAAGATAAAGATGTGCAGGCCGGTGGACAAAATTATGCTACGGGGTACATTGAGATGGCTTCCATGGGATCTGTGGTGGTTGTCGAAGGCATCATGAGAGCAGTGAACTACATGAACATTGTTGCGAACACCTGCATCGGTTCTCCCCTACGGCGATGGCATCTTTCAACAGGTAACTGGCCGTGTTTCGGGATCAAAATCGTGCTACAGTGGTTTGAGGAGGTATTATAGTGAACTCATATTGATGTCTTGACCAGCAAATGTGCCTGATCTGTACCCACTGGAACACGTATCGGCCCCAGCTGCGTGCCTGTAAACCATCATCCTGTAATTTGCGGGAATTGCTTGACCTGTGCGTAGACATCTGCGCCACATACTTCTAGAATCATATCGAGGAGTTGTAGAATCCATGCCAAGAAACTCTATTGTACTGTGTTTGAAAAGTGGAACAACACGCTGTTAAACAGCTGGTCATAATTTTTTGGCTCATCGGTGAATATTATGCACAACACTTATCCCTTCCGAAAATTCTCAAAAGGTTTATTCACATAGACATACATCAAAATTTCGGACGAAGTGCATTTTAATGAGGATACTGCTGCTAAAACCGTATAAAGCACGAACGTAAATTACAATTAATTGATGCTACATCACTAAATTCGTTTTTCGTTGCATTTAACTTTCAAAATACACAATATACTACGACATATGTACGTGCTTAGATACAAATAATACGAACAGCACATTTAAATTTTACATGAATTTTAGGATCTGGGTTTTCGGAGCGAATTTTTGTGACACATGTGGATTTACTTCCATGCTAACGCAAAACCAATAGTTGGCTTTTGTACCTAAATATAAGTAAATAAATGCGCAAAATGCATGGATTTTGCCCTCGGCTGGTTTC
This sequence comes from Schistocerca nitens, assembly GCF_023898315.1. Lineage (NCBI taxonomy): Eukaryota > Metazoa > Arthropoda > Insecta > Orthoptera > Acrididae > Schistocerca > Schistocerca nitens. Next base: position 1,006,714,323 of record NC_064614.1, read on the forward strand.
GTGACAGTTTCTACACTACCGTGCGTCAGTGTCTATGCTTCTGAGCAGTTATCCCGGTTCATGGTGCACATGTTCAGCTCCCAGATGCAACAATAATTTGATTTTCAATATTATATTATTATTGTTCGAATTTAAAATTCTATTTTAATACAATCATTACGATGTATAATCTTATATTACAGGTTTAACACAGGAAGACAAGTATTATATTGAGAGACTGTGTTCTCGTACATGTCTTCAGGCAGCGTAACCCACGGGACGCCAATTACCCAGGCTATATTTACCCACTATTTAAGAATGAGAGCACTTAGCAGCTTACAACAAACTTCATACATGATTTCAAACCTTTAGTGAACTTTTCCTCGCTGACATCTTCCGCAAAATGACGAAGGAAGGAAAATTTATATCACAGTTTCACTGTTCATTTAATAAAATTTCAACATCCGGCATGACGTTTCAGTTTTATTACTTCCTTACTGCTTAATCTATCCGCAATGCATTTTGCGGACAGTGTTCACATATGCCATTGAATGTACCTGCAAAGTTATATCATTGTACGACGTATAGTTCATGAGATATGACGTCATAAACATTGCGCTGCGTGAAAAATGAGCTTTTGCTTGGAATCGAGTGCAATTTATCCATACAATATTCATTCAGTGTTTAATAATGAGAACACTCTGCGAGTTGCGACAAAATGCAAGCATATTATCGTTTCAAACCTTTTTAAAACTTTTCTTCGCTTATGTGCTTAACGTCAAATATTTAATGCATCTTAATATATCGACTCATTTGTAGTCAGACGTTTGAGGCTGTTTTATACGCGACACTTCTGGTCTTGAAAGAATCGGAGCTTGTTATTGATACCTCAGTAAAGCAGTGTAAATTTATGCAGCGCGACAAAGCACAGCTTCTTCATGAACCGACTAAATGTGCAATGTACGGTGTGTTAAACGAGGGTTAACACAGTTGCAAATTCAATATAGTATCTGAGTGGGCTTCCATTAGACTTTGAGGCTTGTTCTATTTTAGCGATTTCAGTTGGGTCTCATCTCTATTGACACCATCTGTATCAGTCCTCTTTGCAGCAAAGCGCGTATTGGGGCAACGGGCAGTACTCTTGTATGTTTGTATGGCAACATTTGAAAACGGAGCCCAACGTTTTTGCTCTTACTGTGGTAACCACAGTTGCAATCTTTGTATCGTCCACGAAAGTCTGGCCACTAACTTTGGTCCCACTGAAAACTTTCACATATGACCAGCATTTCTTTTCATTTTGTGACAGACTTTTCAGCAAAAGTCTGCTAGAGTTTCTATTGCACGCTGCTGCTCAGTGCTACATGTGTCCAATTCGTCCTAGTGTACCGCCTCTTTATCTTGTTCATTGAATGTGTAAGTCTTTCTGTTTGTTTTTGGTGTTGTACGTCAGTAATCTTTGCTGCTACAATTGCCTCGTATTCACTGACACCAATTAAAATTTGGAAATCCTTTCTTTTTTTGCCTCTTCGCAGCTTTCAGAGAAAGTATCTAATACTATTTTGCGGGATGTCTTGTGATGTCCACCAATTACAAAAATGTAATTATTACAATCGGTTGTTGGATGATTAAAGTTCCCTGCAAACAAGACGGTATGACAATAGGCTCTAGGGTTTAATCATATATAAGTTAAGTAAATGCACAAAAAATCTTTATTGCTTCGCAATAATCCATAACTAAAACAGTCATAATATTACCTTGAGCATCTTGTACTGGCAATAATAACTCATCTTTCTGTGCTCAATAAATTTTTAGTTAATCAAGTATTTAATAGTTTTTGCTTTGCATTCTCGTTTTTACATATGCTGAGGAGTCTTTAACTTCCTGTACAATAGTTGTGGGACAAGATGCCCCTGGTCGAAAAAATAGTCTTTTCTTTACATTTATTTTCTAGACCGAACAGAACCTTTAAAGTCGCTTGCCGAACTAACGGAAAACCTACACAATTGCTCGGTTGTTTCGTAGTTGTATTCTTTCCAGTGGAGCCTCTGCATGTATAACTACAGCTGTCCGGTGTTTTGTATCTATTCTTCCCCTCTTTGGCCTGATTAGAATATAACATAAAGATCAAAATTCTCGCCACCGGCTGCCCTTCATTTACTAACGACACCTTCCAGTTTCGCCTTTTAAATGGTGTGTATAACGGTGTGTGACCCCTTTCCTAATTTTAATTATACATTCCCTCAATGTGATGTTCATAGGACTCCTCTACCCTTTTTAAGTTCGTGGTCAGAGTCGTGTAGTGAATGTTGTCTTTCCTGTGTGTGTGTGTGTGTGTGTGTGTGTGTGTGTGTGTGTGTGTGTAGGACAAATTAAACATTCCGAGATTTTCTATTCGGAGAGGTGGGTTTCAGCGTCACAGTTCGATCCACGGATCGGTTGCCTTTGGCAAGTATTTAAAGGCGAGCAGATGACACCCAGTCTATATCTACATAAATACGTCGCAAGCCACCTTACGGTGCCGGCGCAAATAAAGCCTCGTTAAAAACTCTTAATTTCTCCTATCTTATTTCCGTCGTCCTTACGCGAAACGCACGATGGCGTCAGCAGAATCGGTCTGCATTCAGCTGAAAATACCAGTTCTCTAAATTATCTCAATTCTTCTTCTTCTGTAGTGGTCAATCCAAGGATTGGTTTGCAACAGCTACAATGGCAGCTTGTCTCCATTCTGTGCGTCTTTCAGCTTTTCTCTTCATTTCTTTATAGGTGTTACATCCCACATCTTTCACGATTTGATCCATGTATCTCAGTCGTAGTCTTCCTCTTGGTCTTTTTCCCTCGACATATCCCTCTATGATTGTGTCCAGGAGTCCTTTATGTCTTAATAGATGACCTGTAAATTGCACTCTTCTTTTAACAATGAAACTCCAGAAGCTTATCTTCTCACCTGCTCTTTCCAGAACCACTTCGTTTGTGACCTTGTCGATACATTTTATTTTGAGCATGCGTCTATAGCACCACATTTCAAAACAATTTAGCTTCTGGTCTTCCTCTGTCCCGAGAGTCCATGTTTCACACCCATAGCATGCCACACTCCACACATATGATTTCAAAAATCTTTTCCTGACTTCAAGGCTGATGCTCTTAGTTGTTAATATGTTTTTCTGCTTGTTAAATGCAGCCTTTGCTTGAGCTGTTCTACTGCTCACTTCTGCCTTGCTCCTTCCATCCCTGGTAATATTACTGCCCAGATAAGTAAATTTATCAACTTGTTCAAGCAGTTCATTGCCTACATGAACTTGGACTTTCACTTGATCTTTGTCGCATGCCATTACTTTTGTTTTTGCTTTATTAATTCTCATATTATATTCTTCACCCATAACTTTATCCATTCTATTCAGTAGGACTACAAGATCTTCTTCACTTTCAGCCAGGACAGCTATATCATCGGCATATCTTATCATATCTATTCGTTGGCCATGAATTACTACACCTGTCTGTGAATTTTCCCTTACTTTTTTCAGCGCCTCTTCAATGTATACGTTAAAGATAACAGGGGATAGTGCGCAACCTTGTCGGACACCTTTCCGTATCTGCACCTCTTCTTGTTTTGCCCGTCCACGGATAACTGCTGACTCGTTTTTGTACAGGTTCCATATCCATCTTTATGGTCTATTCCTACTTTTTTGAGTACCTCAAACATCTTATCCCATTTAACATTATCAAAGGCTTCCTCTACATCTAAGAAAGCTATGTATGTTTTCAGGTTCTTATCTAGTCGTTTCTCTATTATTAGTTTTAGAGCAAATATTGCTTCTCTGGTTCCTCATCTTTCCGGAATCCAAACTGGTTGTTTCGCGAAAAAAACGTCTTCCCTCCAGGGATTCTCGTTTTGATTTCACGAAGCATTTCCTTTTTGATGGAAACGAACGTCGACAATACACAAGCAGTCAGTGTTACAGCCTGTTTTCCCGCCAGACGGACTACAGCAACAGCGTGCGAACAAATAAGATTGAACATGCCCCGTTTTGAAACCAAACCGCATAAAATGCCTCACCTCTACTGACAATCAGAAGAGCACAGGTTCACGGACATGTGCTGTTACGAATATCTTGCCTCTATAAAATACCCCTTCGTCGAGAATTTTGTGCTGTCAGCTGTTCTGTCTGTCAATGATTTGGCTAGTGGGGGTGGAATACACTGATACAAATAATTAGTATGAGTGTGAAAAAATGGAATTAAGTTGTTTTAGAATTAATGCCTTCATTTAAGGGTCCTTGAGTTTAAGCCCACTCTTGGTTCTCAGTTTTTCCCAACGATCCCGCAAGAAGCCACAATTTCTGTCTCGGTGAATCTAAGTCTACTGTGACGAACACGACCTCCGTTTCTTGTTGGGCTATTATTTTTGTAAACAATTAGGCTTCGTGCAAGCGTTTCAATCATCATCATGTTTCTACTATTGTGTGAGCTCCGCCGAGAATTCCTTCAAACTCTTAGCACTTTATTGCGAATGTTTCGGCAGTGATCACCACAATTGTGGGGAGGGAATGTCATTTCTTTTACACGACTCGCTTTTTTTTCTCAGTTCACTCTGCTAGACAAGTGAGACTACTGAAGCGCCCCTGGCGTTTTATTCCCGAACTGAGTCCCGTCTGTTTCATGTGGTCATTTTCGTTTACACGCCAGCTTCAAAACTGCGTGTGCAGTGAGATGTAGCAGTTTAATTATTTAAGAAACCAACTCAAAATATTCGGCTTCTGAACCCAATTCAAAATACTTAGCTTCTATTATGATGTTTGTAGATAGGGTGTATCAGTTCACTTCAGTTCCCTATCCATTGTCAAAAAGTCAAATAGTAATGCATCGTGTATTTCCTGAGGAGAAAGCACAGTACCCTCAGTATCAAGGTAGTTCATCCACTCGTAGCCGTTTGCAATCGCTTGACAGTAGCTGCTTATGAACAGAAGCCGAGAAAACCATACACGGTGGAACTGCGCTGTGGCTGGAGCAATGTTTTTCTGAACTGCAAAGAAATAATATAATTTACCCTCACCGATTCTCTTTTAATTTCATGATGTGTTTTACTACAAGGTTTGCAAGTTTCCCAAGATTGTGGTTGTGTTGTAACTAGAGGAAAACCAGAGATAAAATTTATTGATTACGCCATGTTCACTTTGTGTCCTTAACTTTTGTCGAGGATATATTCTCAAACTGACTCAGGTAATAAACTCGACAATATCAGTATTAGTGTTGTTGAAGGGGGCAAGCTAAAGGAACACGACATGACTATGCACAGCGCAGTATTATCCCACAACAGTGGAATTCGCAAGAAGCATGGTTACATCGTAAACTTTCAAACATTAACATAGAACAAACAGGCCAACGAGCGGCAAAAGGAAATGTCGCATTATTCACATGAGTACCTACATTTCAAGAAGGGGAAACGAGTTTCCTAATAAGATATTTGTCAAAATCTGCAGAATACCGACACACAATGGCAGTTTACAACTATTGATGTACGTCGAAATATGCACGATACTAGTACGCCTCCAAAAATTATCAAAAGTGCATCTTTAACAAAATCACAAATACACAACGATTATTTCAGCGAAGATACTGCTGCCAGAATTCTTAATAATCACAAATATAGTGTATAGCTGAAAATAATAGTTTTGAGTAGCATTCGTAATACTTAGTGACAGCTTTTACACACTACGTACCAAAGACGAATACAGTACGTCTGTTTGTCCAACTCAAAATGTCGAAATCTCGGAGCATCAACAATGTTCGTCTTCCTCTTGTAACTTTACACTTTCAACCTGTTAGGATATAATAACGTACAGAACAATACGCAGTTCTCTGGGCTTTAGTTTACACTGTTCATGTACCTAATGAAATATACCAGGTTTCTTAAATTCTGGCAGAAGGGGCTGCGAATGTCGGTAACCATAATGTAAGAAATGCTGGTTTACTGCTGTTGGCGAATTATAGTGAAATATACGTTTCAGCACTATGTTTATGAGATTTTAGTAGACTTTTTGGCAGATTTTTCGTTGTTTTGTTGTTGAAATTACGCGTTTTAGTGTATGATTGCTATTTTTTCTCAAAACTCTAAAATCTGAAATCTAAAATGATGTTTACCAGTTACCCTAAGAAATGTCTGAACACTGCGCATTCGGAGTCAGAGATAATTCAAAAATCATTGCTGATGCCTCGAGGCTGTTTTCATCTTAGAAACAAACATATATCTTGCATCTTGGTTGTTTGCATCATGAATGTCGCAAAAATTAGACACTTGTATTATAGAAACATGGTCATTTGACAGGCCTGATGGCCGTGGACAAAAATTCGAACATGAGGTAGGACAATGACATAAATTTAAACATTTCGCATAAATGTAAGCTCTTAATTAGTGCTACGAAGTGCTGAATGGTTTTTCTTTTATACAATACCACAAATACTGACTTCTAAAACATAATTTAAAGACTGTTACCTTTTTTAGCTTCTGCCACTGGGATCTTGATGTTCGTTTGTAGTAAATGCCCTCTTTTTTTTTTTTTTTTTTTTTTTGCACTAGTGATCGAGTCATTGGCGCTCCTGGGCAATAAGGATTCCACGCCATACATTTGTGTGGTAAATTTTTCGCACTGAAAATTTCCTGTCTTTCCGCTACAGATGCGGGACTTAACAAGAAACTAGGGATCAGGACATGTGGGTAATGGACAAATCTTTACTTATTATCTATTTGTTGGCATTTATTAGTATATCTGCAGTTTTAATGCTGCTGCTGGTGCTCTTACCAACACCTGCGGCGGAATGGGGGTCTCTTTTAAACAATACTGTTCATTTTCTTGTCTTTGTAATGAGACTAAACTGCTGCTTCGTTAAGTAACCCAGTATATTCTGTTGTATTATATTAGTGTCGCTAAGGTTAATTTTAGTTCCAGAAGACTCTCGCTGTATAAGCGTACTGATACTGCAACAGCATTGCTGGCTGCCTAGCATGGTCCTACTCCGATGCGTGTATACACTTTAGCTTGACGTAAAAAGAAAATAAATCGTAGCGTTAATAAGTTTTATGGCGTAAAAAACACATTAGTTTAAACGAACAGTTATCTCAAGAGATTAAAGCTTTCCGATTAAGCAACAGTAAAATCGCTCTACAACGACTAAAAATACAGGTTAAAGGCTACACTTAAATCTTTCACCAGGAACATAACGCTTATTGTTATTATTATATAACAGACAACAATGAACATGTTGAGAAACCGTGATGATTTACAGTAAACGACAAACCATCTCACATCACACTTTTCCATCTGATCCTACTTTTCCGGAATTCTCCATACACGCTGCGCTGGCACACCAAGGTAACAATTATTTTTTGTGAGGCCATAATCGTGAGCTATGTTATAGTTTTGTTGCTGATTATGCGAAACTATACAGTGTCAATAAATGGTACTATAAATCTATAAATATATTTCTTCTGTCAGATCGATCTCACACAGTTCGTTCTTTATGCCACTTTTCGTTCCCGTCTCTTAGGCAGAAGGGTGGGCTGTTCGAAGGTGTACATTTTGTTCTTTGTAGCCAAAAAAATTTTACATTTTGTGATTGGTTTTATTTTATCATCTGTCTGTACCAAATGCGTTTCAAATTATTTGTTTTGTACATGGTTGATTTGATAACTAGGTAAAGAATTTTTTCTTTACAAAGGAAAAAAAATGAATATAAATAGTATGTTGGTTTTACAAACTCGCAAATAAATTAAAGTGAACTGAAGTGATAAGATTTGTACTTAGAGTAGGAAACTTAACAAAAGAAGGACAGAAGTGAATAAAGTAGAATAAATGCAAACTAAAACATTACACAAGAGTAGCAAAAAATTATAAAGCAAGGATGATTATTTAAAGTAAGTGGACTATAAAGTCTATGCTAGTCGGTGTAGTGAGTGATATTTTGACTTGCGGTAGTAGTGTTGGTGTGTGTTGTGGGCTGAAGTATGTTTTGATACGGCCACACAATTAGTCCTCAGCTGCAAAAGCAAATTCATATCTCCTCAATGTCAGGTCTAGGTGACGAACAACTCACCCACATATTCGTAATGTTACAACATACACTACAAATTTTTAATGTATATGGTATATAAATACAGAGTGGAAAAATATTGTCTCACGAAATTTTAACCTGGATAGCTGATACCAGCAGGAACCAAAATTACTAGCGTTGTGTAGGTCGACAAGGCACCATTTTTAAACTACGGAAACATGGCGCTCAAATTGGCCGTGGCATTGCCTGTTGACGTTCGTCGGTTGACGGGCAGCGTTATGGTTGTCACAGCGCGTGGCGCCTAGTTCCCGTAGTTTTAAAATGGTGCGTTGTCGACCTACACAACATTAGTAATTTTGGTTCCTACTGGCATTGGCTTTATTTATGTCATCTGTCTGTACCAAATGCGTTTCAAATTATTTGTTTTGTACATGGTTGATTTGATAACTAGGTAAAGAATTTTTTTCTTTGCAAAGTTAAATTTTTGGTTAAAATTTCGTGGCACAGTTTGTCTCCACCCTGTATATACTTAGCGCCTGCTGCTTCGCTCTCATAGACTGTATGTCTGACAGATTTCCTTTTTCGTTTTTTTTTTTTTTTTTTCTTGAATCGACCTTTTATGTTGTTCTCAATTGCAACACCATCTAAACTTTTTACACTAATAAAGGCCATAAAGGCACAGTCTTTCCGAATGTACTTCTGATCATAAGTAACTCTTGAGTCCAAGGTTTTTTATTTCTAACAAAGAAGCCAAATACAAATGTTCAAAAATTTAGCTTTGAAAATACTTTCGTAATGAAATAATTTCATAAAACTTCTCACCTCTGTTTCACTCCCTTAGGAGGTTGAATTTCCTAAAACAGCGAAGTATGTATCTTTTTACTTCTAACCGAGAAGTCAATTACTAATTTCCAAAGATGTAGCTTTAAATTAAAAATGCTTTAATCGTTCTTTAATAATTTACTTAAAAAAACTATTACCTATTGTTTTACCCTATTAGTGGTTGATTTTCCAAAAGTGCTGAAACTTGTATTTTTTTTTTTTTATTTTTGACTGTGAAACCAAATACCAATTTTCGTAGTTCGAGCTTCACAACTGCCTTAATAGCGACATATTTTCTAAAAGCCTTTCATTCCCTATTTCATTCAGTCTGGAACCGCGCAACCGCTACGGTCGCTGGATCGAATCCTGCCTCGAGCATGGCTGTGTGTGATGTCCTTAGGCTAGTTAGGTTTAAGTAGTTCTAAGTTCTAGGGGACTGATGACCTCAGATGTTAAGTCCCATAGTGCTCAGAGCCATTTGAACCCAATTTCACCCTATAGGAGCGGAAGTTTGAACAATGCCTTCTTAAACGATGCCCATAGAACAAAATCCACACCTCGCCAAATTTCAGGTTTTTATCCTTAACGCGGATTGGGCGATAATGAGTCAGCCTTGCTCAATTTCACCCACGTAGGGGCTGAATTTGTAAAAACAGTGAAACATGCATTTTTTTCTAACTGAGAAGCCAAATACCAATTTTAATAGATTTAGGTTTAAAAATACTGTCAGGGTCGAATTTTCAAAAACAGTGAAATGCACAGTTTTTTAAACTGAGAAGCGAAATTCAAATTTTCATATGTTCAGCTTTAAAAATGCTTGCATAATGAAATATGTCCATAAAAACTTTCATTCCCCCAATTCACGCCCTCAGTGTCGAATTTACAAAAACACTGGAACTTTTTTTTAATTTCCAACCTAGAAGTAAAAAATCAGTTTTTATAGATGTAGTTTCAAAAATATTTCAGTAGTTCTTTAATGATGATTTATCTTCAAGAAAAACTTTCACCCACTATTTCACCCCGACAGGGGCTAAATTACCAAAAATACTAAAACATCTATTTCTTTGTTTCTGACCTAGAAACCGGAGATGTAGCTTCAAAATTGACTTAATAGCGACATATTTTCAAAGAACCTTTCATCCCCCATTTCACCAACTTAGGGAAGGAATACTCGAAAAAATCTGTTCTTAAATGATGCCCTCAGTATAAGAACAATAAATTTAAAGTTTCTATCCGTAGTGGTTTGGGCTGGGCAATGATGAGTCAGTGAAGTCAGTCACTCGAGACATTGCTTTTTAATTACAGAGATACACGAAGTTTAATGTTATTGCCAAAAATCTCGAAAAGTTCTTAACTGATTTACTTCAAATATTTACATGTTACCATAATAAACATTCAGACATATTGTTTCTCTCATATATGTATGGAAAAAATGTATATGTTGGAAAAAATCTCTGTTCTTGACGATAAACTTCAAATTTTTAGGCGCAGCTTTGTTAAACATTCAGGTGGACATTGGCTAATTATTTTTAAAAATATATAAGAGGAAATATCTTTTGAAAAAAAAAAATCTCAAAAAGGTGTTTACCGAGTTATTTCAAATTTTCACATGATGCTCGAATAAAATTTGGACTGTCATAGACTTTATATTTTTGAATCCAGATAATATATGTAATATATAATACGCAAATGACGTTAGTAAAAATCTCAAAAAGTTCTTGATCGATTTATTTTAAGTTTTTCCACAATAGTCAAATAATATACTCCTGACATGGTTAGTCTGAGGGCGACCTGCAGTGTGTGCAGCTAGCTGAAAATAACTTCACAAAGGAAAGATCGCAAAAAGAGAATTTTAATGGATGACCGGTTTCGATAGAGCAATGCTGTCATCATTGGATCTTATGTTGCTGGTAGTAAACATTATTACTTGCAATCGGCGCATTGTAGTTATGTTTATGTTTGTACATAATACTATACATTTGACATGCTGAAGGATAGTGATCTTCTTAGTAGTGAGGTGTACATATGCAGCGAGAAGAGATCTGTAACAATGATGGAGAGAACGTCGTAAAAAATCAAAAGCATAAGATCCGACGATGGCAGCATAGCTCTGTCGAAACTGGCGTTACAATAAAATGCCTTTTTAACTATCTTGGTTTGTCAAGTTTTCTTCAGTTGTCATACTGAGATAAATGTTCAGACGGACGTAGGCTATTATCTCGCATAGAGGGGTCGAGAAAAATGTAGACACTCTTTGATAGTCAGTGTTAATGGAACAAAATGACATAACGTTACAATTTTTGACCTGGGGGGATGTTACTTCATGTGTTCAAAGTGGCCCCCATTAGCAGCCAAATAACGTCGATGCTGCTGAGCTGTTGACCAAACTATGGCAGTCAGTGTCGCTGGTGTGATAGCCGCACAGGACGCCTCGATGATTTCTCGTAGGTCGTTCAATGTAGTTGTCTTGTCGATAAACATCATTTTCAAAGGTTCCCCATAGATAGTAGTCAAGAGGTGTAAGGTCTGGAGAGCACAGTGGGTACTGAACAGTTCCTCTTCGACCTATCTATCGTTCAGGTAGATTTTTATCCAAGTAGGCTCTGACATCTCTGTGGTAGTGAAGTGGAGAGCTATCTTGTTGTAAGTACAATCTTCCATTTCCAGACCGCTCTGGGATGGCAGGTAAAATCGACTTTTGTGGCGTATGAAGAGTTACGGTGCCTTCAAAGGAGAATGGATCAATCAAACTGCGTGATGACAGACCACACCACACAGTAATACCCGATAGATTAACGTGTTTGTTCACGTGAACGTGAGGATTTTCAGAAGCCCAGTACATGCGGTGGTGGCGGTTTACAGTGCTTTTCAGTTTGAAGTGCGCCTTGGCAGAGCAGATAACCATCCCTGGAAACCGTTCATCCTCGCGAAACATAACTAAAAATCACTGTCAGTGCTCCATCGTTTGATCCGGATCATCGTTGTTCATAGCGTGCAGCGACCTTGGAATGTACACTTTCCACTTTGCACCGTCGCTTTCCATTTTGCACTCTTCAGAAATCGTCGTAGGCTTGATTGGCTTACCCTACTTTCACGTGCACACTGATTCACAGATTTTTGTGGGGACCTGGTAAAATGTTGCTACACAGCAGCGCTGGAAGATGGCATTGGTGTTTTTGATCGGCCAGACATTTCTTTGTGCACATCCTGAAGAGTATAGTCGGCTTCAAATTTATCTCGAACACGATAAATTGTTGTACGTATTGGTGGCTGAGTTCCGTACACATTACGCCATTGCCGTTGTATCTCCGTCATGTTTTCGTACTTACAGTACCACTTCAATACGGCCTTGCGCTGCTCAAACGACAGCCTTACTTCAGTCATTGGGATTCAAAGACGCAGCCATCTTGGCCTGTTACATCGTAGTTGACGCCATCTTGAAATTGAGTGAACGATCCTATCGTTGGACTTGAGTAACGTAGAAAGGAGATAGAAGGAGGGAAGTAGGGTTTGATAAGAATGTAATAAATTATGCTTATTATTTCAGCTATCTGACAGGGGGATGAGGGTAGGGTAATAAATTTTCCTAATTATTTCAGCTGTCAGTTTTTTTTTGGGGGGCGGGGGGGAGGCGAGCGTGGGAGGAGGTCGAAGTCATAAGGGGCATTTGAGTATTACAGATCATACATAAATCATCTGTGCTCATATGCTTGTATCTTCAACGTTCATAAGCAGTTAGAAATGGGTGCCTCGTATGCATTGCTCATTCAAGACCATGTTCCACTAGGTATATTAAACTCCCAGTTTGGTTTCTAATCTCGAAGTATTCAGTTTAGAATCCTCTACCATATAGTAATTTTGGCTCTAAAGGTTTGGAAACCTGTTCGTACAGGTAATTACTGCTGTGTATTTCTTGGGTGCTGCCCAATTCAACTGTGATCTTTCAGAGGCGTCATAACAACAAAACTGACAGACAACTTTTTAGTATCATACAGTTGTTTTACAAGTTTTAAGATACCAACAACTCAGTGCTCCTCCATATCGTAGGTCTTAGTTTCTGTCTTATGCGGTTACTGAAATATTATAAAGCCGTCAGGTACTTTCTATCCGAGAATGTTTCTTAATTATGCTTGATTAGCCAGCTGCTTTGTTGTTCCTGTACTGCTGTACGCTTTCCAGTAGTTTTTTTTTTTTTTCCTGTCAGGTCAGTCGAAAGTTTGTTGGTTTTCTTTTTTCTATTAATTACTTCCATCTCACTTTCATAAACTTTTTCCATTTATCAGATTCTGGTTTGGCGAAATGTTTACAAGGATTTGCTTGTTTATGGCTTCGTTACTCAGCTTCTGAAGGAGTCCTCACACCAAATGATTGCTTTGCATCATGTCAAGCTTTCCACAATTTCATATGATAGCAGTGAGATAGCCCAGTAACTTCTAAGATTGCGTGGTTGTTTCCCACGTTTTAAGTAGGAACTGTTTAATTTATGCTAACAAATTCCTGAGATTCGGTGATGCGCGTGACGCTTAGTTGTTGCAAGAAAGATATTTCTTGAAAGTATTTAACTTCTCTGTGAGCTTACGTTAGTATTATGTCTGCAGCGGCTAGGGTCAACGTTCTTTCTACGCGCAACCGGAATTAATTTGTCAGATGGCTTCTATACGAAAGTCACACAACTCTCCTGGGATTCCAGCTGGCTACCGAGTATTTCAGTAAACTTGACGCAGTTCTATTTGTTGAACTTGTATACAGTATCATATTAACGGCACAGTTTCACATCACACGCCGACAGATCTCTGATATATAACGTTATCATATTTGGCATCGATGGAGTGATGCGTTTGTTATGCTGAGAGGTCACTGCTTGGCTACCAGACTCCGAAGCTGACTTCACTGTGCGATGGCACGTGAGTCAGAGGAAGCCGGTTCGAACCTGTGGCGGAAAAGGCGGACAGAAGTTTAAAAATAGATTCAAATTGAAAATAAAAGTGGCACTCAAAACTTTTGATTATTAATTTGGTATTATTTTCTCAAAATTCAAAATATCGGATCAAAAATATGGTATCTTTTGCGGAAAAGTCATTCACTGAAAATTTGTATCATGAAGGTTTGGAAGGTAGTTAAATACGAAAATATTGTATATACGTGACTAAATTAAGTATCTAAGATGAAAAATGGTTGAATTTTAAATCAAAAAATTAATTCATTCTGGAAAAATAGGTTCAAACAGGTTTTGCAAATTGGAAACTTCGTAAAAAATATTTTTATTTTCTTATTTTTACTATTTATTTGAAAAAAAAGTGTTTCAATTAATTGTGTAATAACTGTTTGCACTAGCTGAAATAAGTACATCTGTTGTGTACGAACTAACGTCAGAGTTAATCTGATTCAGGTATTTGGTGTGTATAAGAAGGTGACAATAACTGGATAGCCTCAGATGACAATGGGTTAGATTTGTTTGTTATTTTTAATCACAGAACAGAAATTAGGGATCTGATGATACGAACAACCTGTTTAGAACATCTATCATGATATTTTCTCTGAAGATTTTCGTGTATACGTGTCTCAGTATTTTTTACGTCTGCTTCGAATTCTTGAAGTTCCTCGTGTTGTTGCCCTATTAGTAGTGGTGCTTATTCGATAGTGAGGGGACCATGAATCAGTAGTTAAAGAACTGACGTAGCCTTACAATACTTTCTACTAACATTTTTGCAGTACCTATACAATGCCATTCAAAATAGTCTATATTAACACCAACACCGCGTAATAGAACTTGTATTGTAACGTCTGCGTGAAATTGGTTTATCTTGGTAGAATATAGTTTATCTCGATAGAAAATATTTTCTCCAAATTTTTAATTTTCTCACTGCATTATAGGGTGAAATTGTTTGTACAGTGTATCGAATATTTCCCGCCTATTGCACTCTACAGTACACGCCGATATTCTGTACACTAACTTTTAAAAACTTATAAATTTGGCGATTTGAAACAATCATTGAGCCAAATATAGTTGGTTTCAATTAACAATTACACAGTGCAACCAAATAAATTGTCCTGGTTCTGTAGCGCGGATCTTGCTAGCCGAACGTCGAGAGTTGTGATATTAAGAAAGTGATAAAAACGCAATGGTCCTCTTGGTACGAGATCTCACTAACAAACAAAAAAAACTGTACCGCAGGCTTCATATTAAAACAAAGTAGACCGTCACATTTGATAAAACTCACAATTATATTTTTCAGTTTCAAGAATGTTAATACATAACAATAATAAATAACAGTTAATCCTGATGTCATTGTTTGCATCTATAAAAATATATTATATTAAGCAACGTATAGAATATATTATACCTACCTTCAGCAACATTTTCCGTAAAACGTATTGAAAATAATTCGCGTGAGACTAAAGTAATTACCATTTTCCATACCATTTCAATTTACGCTGCAAACACATGTCGAGAGCGTCGCATAAGTAAGTTATTTTGAGCTACTTTCACGCCTATAATTGAATGCCAAAATGACTATGATTTCACATGTAATGCGTTGCTGCCAACTTTATCAGGTTATGGAGTTTTTCATATAAAATTAAGAGCTTCGGTTTTCTGATTTTTGTCCGACTTCTTCGAAAACTGGACTACAGTGGGCTGAAAGGAATTTTCGTCGTAAGTATTTGATTCATTAAGGAAAGGAGAGGTAGTGGCGTGTAGTTTATGATCATCAGACAATTTCGCAAATGTCCTGCTTTACATTCCAAACTATTCGGCAGTGTCTCATGGATTGACGGTATGTGACACTGTCAGCTTCCCCCATGGTGGTACTACAGAGGAGTGCTTTGTGCCGGTACCGGGTTTCCCACCCTCCCCACAAATATAACAATAAAACCCCAAAACACTCATCACGGTCACTTAAATTCAAAGGACTCACTCAGGAAACACTTGAGTGAAGGAAAAAACCTTATATTTAGACGGCAGAACCTAACACTTGGGTCTCTCGGCCAACAGTGTCATACGATTATTTCTCTGTTGTCACTATTTCACACGTAAAGATCAAATCAGGATATAGCTTCATTTTAGTAAAATTATTTCGTCACATCTATCCCGCTTTGCCAATGTGTCACCTCTTCAGACTCTCACATGGTTCTATGGCTGTTGAAGTTCCCTGAGTTGGATGGTCTGATCGTGTAGGTTTCTAGGACAAACACGGTGCGTGCATAATTTGGATTACGCACTGAAGAGACTGTACAGGCGTTTATTTCAACGGACAAAATTTCGATATCATTGTCCTCTATGTATGTTGTGGAAAGCACCGATAATCCAGCTTCACGGATGTTCACTGTCATATTGCCGACAACGCCTTTCGATCGTCATATTCATTCCATGTGCCTCAGGTCGTCTTTGATGTTCATCTTTATCAGTCTCCTGCACACACATCACGTTAAGTTTATTCTCTCTGCACCAGTTGTGGAGTTCTTCTTTTGGTGCGGATATTCCCTCACTATTTATTTCTAATCGTCTGTGATATCTTTAATAATACGCCAACCGGCATGAGTATGTTGCTTGTAAGGTCCTCGAGCTTTGCATCGGATTGTGTTACAAAAATTGCACAATATTTGTACGAGCCAGCTGTTTGACATCTGCAGGTGACTCAAGCAGCACGCGATTATACTGCTTTTATTTCACTCTTCATATACCTGTAAGTAATTCGGTATGGAAATGTCGCTGTTTCCCCTCTCGCAAATCAACAAACAAATGATAACATTCACAAACTACTGCAACCAGAGAAAGAGAGACTGAATTTAGAGTAAGAACGCCATTAGTGAATGAGTAACTAGTCTTCTGTGGGTTTCACCGCTGGATGAGGGCAAGTTCTTAATTTTCGTAAATCATTTATATAACGAAACCTAAAATACATACACGTTTGTCACAGCTTTCGAAACGTTGATCTAGCTGCTATGCCGTATCACCAACACTGTATTTCGACAGCTGATACGATTGTTACTGTCGACATGACGGTAGCTCAGAAGCAGCTCTAGTAAACAAGCTGTTGATATGAACAGTTGGATACATAGCTCTCGTTCAGAGTGCGCAATATGGCGATAAAAGGCATGCCAGGAAACTGGTCAGTTAAGGACACCGTATTACAACAGATAGCTTGAGTAAGGCAGGCTGTATAGCATCATCAGGAAGTTTTGCCTCTAAGGCATATTCAGCAACCGAAGAGCATATCATGATAATCCAACACTCGCTTCCCCATGCGATACTGGAGGGAATCGTTGAGGGAACCGCGGTAGCTTAAAAAAAAATCGACGAGTGTCTCATCAAATACCATCATTTAATTAAATATAGTCATTCAGTCGTTGGTAAAAGAGAGAACTGGTAGCAATGTGGTCATACCATACGAGATGGGGTCCACAACTTCCACACAGGCTTTGATTTCTGGTAAATGAACACTCACGTCGAGATACCCGTTTGGTAGCCTTTCCAAGTTCAACTGTCATATGCCACTTCCTCCACAAATTCACGTACGCCTCCTCGGTTTCTTGCTTCATAGACTGGCGTCGTTTCTGAACTGGTAAGCGCCACGTCAATAATCTAAGGCTGTGGAACACATCATACTTTTCTTTGACACGTCACGAGACGTTAACCTGATTGGACTTACGGTTCACGGAAGAGTGAGAACATCCCATGTTTAATATGACTACGTCTATTAAGTCACGTAACGTTTTCAAACAATGCTTCAGTTTTCGCTTTAATAATCATTTCATTCTGACTTTTAGTATTGAGATCTGTAGTCGATTTCAGCCTGTTACTTTTGTCTTATTTCCCGCTTTGTAGCCTTTTAATGTGATTTGCAAATCTAGGCACTCTTGTATCCTCACAGACATTTTGTATCTGCCCGTACATCATTACCACTCATCCACTTTCACTGTAAAGTTTCTCATCTCTCATGAAGCGCACTTTCTTTTTCTTTCTCTTTCTTATCTTTTTTTTTCTTCATGAGTTTTTTGAATCGTCTGATAATACCTGCCACGTGTTCCCCTTTTGGCCAGTTACTTTGTCTCAGACCCACTTGACCCCATGTCCTCAATTATCAATTGAATGTTTTTTTTCTTCAGTTTTTACCCTCTACAATCCACTGTAGTAGTACCTTGGAAGTTACTCCGTAATGTCTTAACACATGTGCTATATCATGTCGCTTCTTCTTGCCAGTGTTTTTATACAGAGACACTCCCCATTCCTTATCTTAGCATTCCACCTAATTTTTACATGCTTGCATAATACCACGTGTGAAACCCTTCGAGTATTTTCTTTTTCGGTGCTCCCAGAATCCGTGACTCACTTGCATAAAATGCGGTTGTCCTAATGTACATTCTCAGCAAATTTTTCCTCAAATTAAGACCTATGTTTGATACTAGTAGACTTCTTTGGGCCAGGAACGCCTTATTTGCCACTGCTGGTCTGCTATTTCTATCCTCCGTGTTTCGTCCATATGCGTTTTTTTGCTTCTAAAGCAGCAGAATTCTTTCACTTCGTCTACTTTGTCACCAATCTTGCTGGTAAGTTTATCCCTAATCTCATTTCTGCTACCCTCATTACTTTCGTTTGTCTTCAGTTTACAGCCGGCCAGAGTGGCCGAGCGGTTCTAGGCGCTACAGTCTGGAACTGCGCGACCGCTACCGCCGCAGGTTCGAATCCTGCCTCGGGCATGGATGTGTGTGATGTCGTTAGGTTAGTTAGGTTTAAGTAGTTCTAAGTTCTAGGGGACTGATGACCTCAGCAGTTAAATCCCATAGTGCTCAGAGCCATTTGAACCATCTTCAGTTTACGCTCAATCCATAGTCTGTACTAATTAGACTGTTCGTTATATTCAACAGGCCCTGTAATTCTACATTACTTTCACTTAGGATAGCAATGCCTTCAGCGAATCTTGTCATTGATTTCCTTTCACGTCACACAGCAGCTTAAACAGATGTTTGTCACGGCAAGTAATTGAAAATATCGGCCCGCATCTCGTGGTCGTGCGGTAGCGTTCTCGCTTCCCACGCCCGGGTTCCCGGGTTCGATTCCCGGCGGGGTCGGGGATTTTCTCTGCCTCGTGATGGCTGGGTGTTGTGTGCTGTCCTTAGGTTAGTTAGGTTTAAGTAGTTCTAAGTTCTAGGGGACTTATGACCACAGCAGTTGAGTCCCATAGTGCTCAGAGCCATTTTGAAAATATCGCAACATTTGCGTTCAGATATCAGCCGTTCCTTCTGAGTATTGAGCTCCTTTATTCGGTTATCCGTTGTAAATATTTGCCACTGGCTATGAAAATAGAGATCACAGGCAAACAATGTGAACACCAGAAGGCAACGGCCTAGAGTTAGGCAATTAACATTTGGTGTAGATTACAATTAACCTCTTTTATAGTTAAGCACAAATAATCACGTACGTATATCTCCATTCACTGAGCGTAACTCACTGAAATCCTACAGTCATTGTGCTTCCTAAACCATAAATGTAAGATGAGTTCTGTCTTTGCAAAAGGAACACATGAATAAGTAAATTTGAATAGATGGGTAATTTCACGTTCCAGCTGTTAGTTATGCTTTCTGCCATATATTATAAAACAAACAATTCTTCTGAAATTACCTTTGGGGACTAAATTTTGATCAATTTTTTATCCCTGCCTTAGTTCCCAAAATCAGTAATTTTCCGTACCGGTATTCATTTAATACTCCTCTTGAAATTAGGATACGATGAGAAAATACCTATGATTGCACGGTAATGTTCCTAATGTTATCAGTTGTTTCTGTTGTGGTACCTGGAAATCAGCGGACGTAAGCTGTTCAGTAGTGAAGTAGATAATACATTTGCCATGGTTGTCTGGACAATACGGAAGTGAGACAGTCCTCAGCAGATACTCTCGCCGAAGTCGTTTCATCAAAAAATGGTTCAAATGGCTCTAAGCACTATGAGACTTAACATCTGAGGTCATCAGTCCCCTAGACTTAGAACTACTTAAACCTAACTAACCTAAGGACAGCACACACATCCATGCCCGAGGCAGGATTCGAACCTGCGACCGTAGCAGCAGCGCGGTTCCGGATTGGAGCGCCTAGAACCG
Organism: Schistocerca nitens; assembly: GCF_023898315.1. Lineage (NCBI taxonomy): Eukaryota > Metazoa > Arthropoda > Insecta > Orthoptera > Acrididae > Schistocerca > Schistocerca nitens. The sequence goes on from NC_064614.1 coordinate 1,006,734,266, forward strand.
CTCGGTCACAGCTGCCGGCCGTCGTTTCATCCCCACGCTCAAATATCACTCGACAATCCTGACGATTTTTGATCTTCACAACGAAAAATAGTTTTGTTTTCGTTTTCGAAGCATGCTGAAATTTGTATAGCAGATTCAGATTTCATTCCCAGTGCTCTTCAATACCAAATGCTACGCAGGTTCTTCCGCGGCTGCCAGAAGCAGTACATGCCGCAATGTTAATAAATGGTAGGTCACGATGGCGTTTAAAACCAGTGAAGTTAAAAACGAAAAAAAAATTGTAAACCATTGATAGTTTCATATTCGAACGCGTAGAGCAAGCTTGAAGATCTAGCTTCCCTCGCATTGCAACCATTGTTCCCAAGTTGTTAGTCTAGTCGAATCGTGCGAGGACCTTCTAGGAAGCAATATCTTAAATAGAGACTTAGGGACACTGAAGATTCAACTGACCAGTGGAATCTGCAAATTTCTTTTAGTTAGTCACATATTCCACTGATGAATTCACAGCAACTGTCATGATGTGGAACCCGTAAATAGAAAAAAAGTTGGTAACATCAATAAAATGATATAATTATATGGCTACATCTTGACCAATTACAGGTTGTTCCACTGGCATTGTGGCAATCGGTCGCGTTTACTGAATATCAAAAATCGCAGGTTGTTTTGCGTAGAACATCACGCCTGCTGCTGAAGGTGAGGCCCCATGGCAGGCGCCGCCTCCTATTACCTTCGACAGTCTATAACATAGTTGGATGAAGTTTTTTGTGGACGCGAGTTCCTATCCTCATTTTGTTCCTCTAGACCAGGCTGTTCCAACTGAGCTCCAGGGAGCCGGAGTGCTCAGGAGCGCTCACTGCGGCAGCTCGGAGCCCGCGTGGAGGGGGAAAGCGAACTCACTGCCCCCTGGCCGCATACAGCCGCAACTGACGCAATAATCCGTGTTCAGTGACAGCTATGACTATAGTTGAATTATTTTATCACGGCGGTTCGCGCATGCCCGCCCAGACGCAGGAGATTGCTGCGTTGCCGGTTGCACGCGCCAAGAGAAGCAGCGCCATAGTATAGTATAGTTCGCAAACTTACGTTTAGGGGGGAGCGCGCTGTTTATGAAGTAAAGCCACCACGGCCGTATTAACCCTTTCGCTGCTACAGAGACGTGCTCCCCGCATTCCGCACTGTGCGCGATTTTGTCACTGCACTGCTCGCTTGTGCAGACACATGGTGTTCCGACTGCTTTGACACACTTATCATTCGATTTCACAAAAACTATTTCGCCCAAAAATTTGGTTTTTACCCATCTTCTTGACTGATACCTTCCCCCCATTAATGACTTAATGGGGAGCGCGCTGTTCAACGCAGTTATTGTGCAACATTAAATGTAGTAAACCATTGCACGCAATTTTGAAGAGTTTGCAGATGTAAAAGTCCATAGTGTATACTTTCTGTATGGTCGATTTTAGTTGCCACTAGAAATTTCAAAAAATTACTTTCAAACGAATAAAATTCATGAAGTAAGACACTTCGATATTGTTTTTCAATAAAGAAAATATTAAACACCGAACAAGGTTTGAACTCAGAACTTTTCGCTAACGCGGCTCATCATTCAATAGTCTTCCTGGAGGAGGAAAATACTGACAAAAACTATTGGTATGACTATAAATTACTCACGTTTCGTCGAAGTACAATAGGAAATAAACAATTACCGCTGTTCTTTATTGCGAAAAAAACGGTTAGTGAGATTGATACAAACACATTTCCTTGCTATCACCTGAATTAGGAGGGTTATTGCTTGTTTAGTTAAATTAATTAATAGAATATAAAGCAATTGGTATAAAGAATCCTTTCTCCAAACTTTCTATAAAAGAAAGTCTGCTATCAAGACATTGCTTTTGTTCAGTTACTTTATTTATGACTGAACGTTTCTAATACTGAAGACACTCCGTGCTCTGCACTGCAGTCGAGCTCTGGCAACGTCGTTCTCTGTTCATTGGCTGACTGTGTTTTGTGACGTCATATGCGTAGAACGAACCTAAACTCGGCCGCCGTCGTAAATGACGCGCACTTTAGCCGCGGGAGCCCTATACCTCTGTTGGAGGATACCTTTCTATTCATTGAGAGGGATGGTCGTCCGCAGAGTCTTGTATGTCATAAAGTATTTAATTCTGCGAAGAGGTACAATATATAACGACATTATACACGTCTTCACTCAGCGCACTACGATCAGGTAGAAGGCCTTGCACGCAGGAAACTGGGAGCCAGGCATAAGAACGACATACCAGGAGATGTAAGTTTAAAAACGGTTTCGTAATACGGAGGGTATCAAAACATGCAACATAGTTCGTGTTCTGTAATGCGTTTATAATTTTCATGTTAATGAGAGCGGAGAAAGAGCTACCGAATCTGCAATTTGAGCAAGCTACACAGTCGCTCACATCATTGCGACGAGTGGCAAGCCGTTTTCGGTGGGACCACTCGTAAGGGAGTCGCAGGCAATTGAAGGGGTTTGCCTGTCGAAGCAAACGATGTCTCGTCGAATCCTGGACATGGCAGCGGATTTAGGGACACAGCTCAGGAAAAAGGCGGAGAGCTTTGTTGCATTTTTGCTAGCGCTTGATGAAAGCACCGACGTATCGGACTGTGCTCAGCTTCCAGTCTTTGTGCGTGGTGTCGACATGGAGCTGCATGTAACTGAAGAACTCTTGGATGTGGTACCACTCGATTGCACCGCAACTTGACTTACTTGACTTAATTCCTTTGGCCCCTATGGGGGCATAGGGCATCCAGGAGAACTCGCCATCCGTCTCTGTTTTTGGCCATTTGCCTCAATTCTGCCCAGGTCTTGCCAACTCTTTTTGCTTCCCCTTCCATTGTCCTCTTCCATGTGCCCCTTGGTCTTCCTCTCTTCCATGTTCCCTGTGGATTTCATTCCAATGCTTTTTTTCTCGATGGCTCCATCTGGTTTTCTCAAGGTGTGCCCCAACCATCCCCACTTTCTCTCTCGTATCTAGTCTTCTACAGGTATCTGGTTTGTTATTCGCCAGAGCTCCTCATTACATATTTTTCTGGCCACCAGATATTCATGATGCGTCGAAGACATCTATTTATGAAGCTTTGTAACTGGGTTGTTATCTTTTTATCCATTTTCCAACTTTCACTGGCGTACAGGAGGACAGCCTTCACATTCGTATTAAAAATACGGATTTTTGTTTTGTATGTGATATTTCTATTTTTCCATATTGGATACAATTGTATGAAGGCAGCATTTGCCTTTTTAATGCGGTTTTTCACGTCATCTCCAGCTCCACCATCTTCCGCAACTATATTACCCAGATACAGGAATGAGTTGACAGTCTCCACTCGCTGCTCACCTATTAACAGGGGCACCTCCATGTTCCCTGAATTTACTCTCATTTCCTTTGTTTTGCCTGTGTTTATCTTGAAGCCAGCAGTCTCTGTTTCTTCTTTCAGCAAGTTTAATTTAGCTTGCATATCAGTCAGCCTTGGAGCTAATAAAACTATGACGTCTGCAAAATCCAAATCCTCCAGACGTTCGTGGATCCCCCACTGGATTCCTCGTCTCCTGCCTGCTGTGACTCTTCACATAACAGAGTCTAGAATGGGTAGAAAAAGTGTTGGTGACAAAATGCAACCCTACCGGACTCCAGTTGTTACTTTTATGGGCTCTGTCATATTTCCCTTGTGGAGTATGCAGCATTCGTAGCAATCATATAGATCTTTTATGATGTTTAACATCTTCTGTGGTATGCCAGAGCACTTTATGTTGCACGGAATCGAAGGCCTTATGAAAAGCAATGAATGCCAGGTGCATGGTTGCTTGGAATTCTTTGCTTTGCTCTAAGATGATCCTAAGAGTGTTAATAAGACACAGCTGCGTTGTGCCCTAAAACCGGCCTGTTCTTTACGCAGTCGCTTTTCAAGGGATTCTTTAATTCTGTTTAAAATAATTATGGTGAGGACCTTACTGGGCACTGACAACAATGTAATACCACGCCAGTTGTTACAGTCTGACAAATTTCCCTTTTTTGGGAGCTTTACCACCAAGCCATTTTTCCACTCCTTTGGAGATTTCTCTTCAAGCCAAATATGCTTCAGCAAAGGATGGAGCGTTTTAACAGTACTTTCAATATCGGCTTTTAAGAGCTCTGGTGCTATGTTGTGTAGGCCTGGAGCCTTTCTTTTTTATAGTGCTTTCAAGGCAATTCTAATTTCGTCCATTGTGTGACACTGCAAATTTATATCTTGATCTTCTTCGACTTACTCTGGAACATCTATTACCTGTTCCTCTTGGTTGTCTTCACAATTTAACAGTTCCCTGAAGTGCTCCTCCGCCGGCCGCGGTGGTCTCGCGGATCTAGGCGCGCAGTCCGGAACCGTGCGACCGCTACGGTCGCAGGTTCGAATCCTGCCTCGGGCATGGATGTGTGTGATGTCCTTAGGTTAGTTAGGTTTAAGTAGTTCTAAGTTCTAGGGGACTGATGACCACAGCAGTTGAGTCCCATAGTGCTCAGAGCCATTTGAACCATTTTTGAAGTGCTCCTCCCATCTCTGTAGCTGTGCCTGTTGAGTTGTAAGCATCACACCATTCTTGTTCTTAACTGGTCCTTCATGTCTGAAGTTCTTCAATGACAACCGTTTGGTAATGTTGTAGAGCTCTTTCATATTTCCTTGTCTTGCTGCTCTTCTGCTAATTTTGCTTGCTCATCTATCCATTTCCTTTTATCTCGACGTAGCAATGTTTTCACTTTTTTGTTCGCCTCCATGTATTCTTTATGCGCTTCGCTCTTCTGCGCTCTTGTCTTACAAAAATTTAACTTAAGTTTTAGTTCTTTCCTGTGGCTGATTTCATTCCACGTAGCATCGGAGATCCATTCCTTCCTTTGATATGCCTTAAATACTAAGATTTTTTCTTCCACATCTAAATAACTGTTCATGATTTTTTGCCAGCATGTTTCAATTCCCTCTTCCATAAAGTTTTCTTCAGAGAGGACCTGGAATCTGTTTTGTAGTTCAAGGGCAAATGTTTCTTTGATCTGTTGGTCTTTTAATCTTGCCACCTCTATTTTCTTGCACCTATGATTGAGCTTGGTTCTATTTACCACTATCTTCAGTCTGAATTCCGCCAAAACTAGGTGGTGGTCACTTCCAACGTCTGCCCATCTTCTATTTCTGACATCTAATAGAGAGTGTCGGAACTTGCGGCTTATGACTATGTGGTCTATTTGATTTTCGGTAACGTGGTCTGGAGAAACCCACGTTATCTTATGGCAGTTACGATGTGGAAACAATGTGCCTCCAATGACTAGGTCATGTTCAGCGCATGTATCTATCAACAGTTCACCATTTACATTCCTGATCCCCATGCCATGCACGCCCATGATATGTTCAATCCCTTCATTTTCTGAACCAACTTTTGCGTTCAAATCACCCATTAAAATTTTTATGTCCCTAGAATTTGTTTGTCTAAGGACTCCGTTAAGCTCTGTATAAAATGCATCTTTTAATTCTCCTTTAGCTATTTCAGTAGGTGCATAGCATTGAATTACAGTGACATATCGCACATTTGTTTTAAAGCGTGCGGTTATTATCCGTTCTGAGACTGGTTTCCACTCCAGTAAGCTCTTCTTGTTGCTTTTAGACAGTAAGAGCCCTACACCATTCCTGTGCATCGCGTTCTCACCTGTCAGACCCGCATACAGCAACACTCCACCATTTTGTGTTTGGAATTCCCCAGATTCTGGCCACCTTACTTCACTTATTCCCAATATATCTAGTCGATAGTTCTCCATCTCTTTTTCAACCTGTCTTAGCCTCCCTGCCTCTCTCAACGTCCTTACATTCCAAAAACCGATACTGGTTCTCCTTTTCAGGCCAAAGGTCATATCCTTAAGATACATCCGGCTGTTTCTCCTTTTAGTTTCTGTGATATGTGTTTTTTGGTGGTGCGGGTTATCAGCCCACACCCCCCGAGTGTCCTGGTGGGGCTGCCACCTCATGGCCTGGACACCTGCCAAGGTTTTATTTCAGGGCCTTACCCCTTAGATAGCTTGTCTTCACCACGACTACAGAACGCTATCCATCCCTTCGCAGTAAGGCCTATGTGCATCAACGTTGTCCTGGTTTCCAAGGATCTTCCGCTGTCCACTTTAGGGGACTGTGTATGCTGCCACACAATCACAAGGAGGAAAAGGAAAGGAAGGGAATGTATAGGATGGGACAGAATAGAATAGGATAGGACAGGACACTAGACGGGACGTTGTGAGACACACTTTGTGTGGATCCTCTATGGAGACCTGTGCGGCTTGGGAGGCCCTGCTGGTAGTTAGACTACAGCCAGTATAGCCCTCCAATTCATTGGATCACACAAACCCCCTCCCCACACGGACAGTGTTTCGTTAAGGCGGTGTCTCCTGAGGGGGACACCACAACAGGGCGTGACATTTTTGAAGCTGTTTGTGAATCAGTGGACAATATGAATTTGCCGTGGGATAAGCTCCATTCTGTAGCGACAGACGGTGCACCACAAATGATCGGGCGTCACCAAGGGTTTGCTTCTCGTTTGAAAAATAAACTCAGGGACGAATTCGGGAAAGACATTTTGACTCTTCATTGTTTTATTCACCAAGAGGCACTGTGTGCTGAAACAGTAGAGCTAGGTGGCGTAATGAAAGATGTCGTGAAGTGTGTGAATTTTGTGCGGCGTCACAGTATGAATCATCGCCAATTCAAAGGATTCTTGAAAGATATGGAAGCGGAGTATGGGGATATACCTTACCACAGTACAGTTCATTGGCTGAGTTCTTGATATTTTCTTTGCCATACGTGAGGAAATATCCCTTTTTCTCGAAATGAAAGGAGAAGAAATGCGTTGTCTGAAAGATATAAAATGGATATCAGACCTGGCGTTCCTAGCTGACATAACTATGCATCTGAATAATTTAAATCTGTCATTGCATTTTTAAGCATTTTAAAATTGCTCTGAGCACTATGGGACTTAACATCTGTGGTCATCAGTCCCCTAGAACTTAGAACTACTTAAACCTAACTAACCTAAGGACATCACACACATCCATGCCCGAGGCAGGATTCGAACCTGCGACCGTAGCAGTCGCACGGTTCCGGACCGAGCGCCTGAACCGCTAGACCACCGCGGCCGGCTCTGTCATTGCAGGGCAAAGGGTAGCTAATCGTTGACACGCACGACCAGATCAAAGCGTTCATGGAAAAGTTACGTTTATTTGAGAGTGAGATGAGTAATGGACATTTAACGTTCTTCAATCGTCTTGCTTCTTTAAAACTACCTGAAGGTGCTACTTTCGCCGATTACCAAGCAAAGTTAAAGCAGCTCATCATGTCGTTTGAAACACGATTCCGAGACCTCACTAGTTTGGAAATGGAACTTAAGGTGTTCAGCACTCCTTTTTCAGTTTCCCCCGATGACCTGTCATCATCACTTCAATTGGAGATTATTGATAGCAAAATTCAACTTTGTTGACAGACAGGTGCTACAACACGTTGGATTTGTCACGATGGTATCGTTCATTACAGCAAAAAACATTTCCGAAGCTTCACAGCAATGCCGCTCAGATCGTGTGCGTGTTTGTATCTACATATTGTTGTGAGCAGCTTTTCTCAGCAATGAAAAGAGTAAAAATTAAGGAACGTGCGTTTCTCCAGGATGCAACAATGAAGGCCATCCTCCGCATTAACGCTGCGGACACTTTGAAGCCTGATATTTCCGATCTTGTAATGAAAAGAAAATGTCAAGCTACAGAGGCACAATAAATTTAGTATGCAATTTCTTGTAAAGCAGTTGTTTCTTATTTATTTCCTGAACATCGTATTTCCTGGTGTAGCATGTCACCACGTCTTAGCAGCTAAGAGTATGAGGTTGTCGATCTCGTAAGACGCAGCTGGCACATCAAAACGCTTGCTTGGCTTGCCGCCTGCCTCAGCCAGCCGTGCCACGTGCAGGCCCACTTGAATGGTCACAGCGAGCGACACGGCTGCTTGGAGCAGGGAGCGCTCCGCGGCTCACAATGGAGCCGACGAGCTGGAACAGCCTGCTCTATACAGTCTCCTATGTTTCGCGGTATAGTATACAGCATGTGACATACAGAGAACGACAGCGTCGAAATTACGGAGGCGAGCAGGCCTGCGCAGTAGCCATCGCCGTCTACTCCCATGTAGTGTGCGGCAATCGGCCGAATTACGTAACGGCAGACATTCCGAGACGTCGGCGCCTTTATTGAATTTAAAGGACATAAACTGTGAATGCAAGGAAACGGAGAGGAACCATACGGGTAGACACTGTGGCAGGCATCAGGCAACAGCATCTAAAGAATGAACATTACAATTTATTCTGTTGGTACAGGAAAATAAGCCGCGCGGGGCAGCCGCGCGGTCTGATGCGTCTTGTTACGGTCCGGACGGCTCTCCCCGTCGGAGGTTCGAGTCCTCCCTCGGGCATGGGTGTGTTTGTGGTTGTTGTCCTTAGTGTAAGTTAGATAAGGTAGTGCGTAAGCTTAGGGACCGATGACCTCAGCAGGTTGGTCCCATAAGACTTTACCACAAATTTCCAATTTCCAGGAAATTAAATACTGTGTACGAAACAAACGTTAAAAATTAAATGTTCCATTGCGGCGGAGACTTTTTTCTTCTCTTGTTTAAATTAGTTTATCAGGTTGCTGGTACTCCCCGCAAAAATTATGTTTGGTTTGTGGGGTGCTCAACTGCGCAGTCATCAGCACCCGTACAAAGTCCCAATTGTTTCACAGTCCAATCTTTTTCAGTCTAATCTAGCCACTGTCACGAATGATTAGGATGATGATGAAATGATGAGTACAACGCAAACACTCAGTCCCCAGACAGAGAAAGTTCACAACCCGGCCGGTAATCGAACCCGGGACCCCGTGATCCAGAGGTAGCAACGCTAGCCACTACACCACGAGCTGTGGACCCCCACAAAAATGCTTTCAACATACAATTACAGAAGACGCTCAAAAGGCCTGCCTCCAGCGTCGCAGCATGCCTGACATCTGCGTATCAGTGGCTGCTGCACTCGGTCAAAGATACCAGGCGTGGTGTAAACAACCTCACACATTGCTTATAGCCTTACCAATACGTCTTTCGCTGACTCCACCGGATTTTCGTACACACCATTCTTCAGATGGCCCCACAGGAAGGATTCAGATCAGGCGACTGTGTCGGCCACGTTACAGGGCCACCTCAGCTAATCCAGTGATCCCTAAACATCCGTTCGGTCTGTGCTCTGGCAGCTTGACTGAAGTGTGTGGGTGCTCCATCGTGCTGGAACCACGTATGTCGAAGGACTGAAAGTGTCACCTCCTCCAGTAACTCCTCACCACTAATCGGATACACGTTGTACAGCTGCCGACTGTAAGTCGAGGGGAAAGTATGTATGGGGACAATCAAGTAATCGTGGGCTATGGCAGCCCGTACATTGATCGTTAACTTCTTCTGATGACCTCGTTCGCGGTTGGGGTGGGAGTTCATCTCTGCCCATCCCGTCACGGGCGGAGGAGGCATCGCCCGTGAACAAAACATACGCAGCATAAAACGGCTGCCAGGCACAACGATGCAGGAACCACTGCCGGAACCTGTGTCTTCTGGAAATGGAATGGACGCCTTCCCTGCTCATGCAGCTTCCGCCAAATCGCTGAGTGCGAGCTACGCATTACGTGTGCCACAGCGCGGGGTGCTCCCGGATGGGTCTGCGTCGAACCTCTCTAGCAGTTCTCTGTACATCATGGTGTGCGAATGCTCCGCGCGCGACCTCTGAAGTGTCGACGCTCTGTGAAACTACCCGTTTCACTGAAACGCCAATGGAGGGCCGCAGATGTGGGGTTGTGCAGCTGAAGCCTTTAGGGACATCGTTCCCAGAGGTGCGTAACGCTGTGTGCCCATTGCCTCTCACCTCACCATAGAAAAATACACTATTGGCCATTAAAATTGCTACACCAAGAAGAAATGCAGATGATAAACGGGTATTCATTGGACAAATATATTATACTAGAACTGACATGTCATTACATTTTCACGCAATTTGGGTGCATAGATCCTGAAAAATCAGTACCCAGAACAACCACCTCTGGCCGTAATACCGGCCTTGATACGCCTGGGCATTGGGTCAAACAGAGCTTGGATGGCGTGTACAGGTACAGCTGCCCCTGCAATTTCAACACGATACCACAGTTCATCAAGAGTAGTGACTGGCGTATCGTGACGAGCCAGTTGCTCGGCCACCATTGACCAGACGTTTTCAGTTGGTGAGAGATATGGAGAATGTGCCGGCCAGGGCAGCAGTCGAACATTTTCTGTATCCAGAAAGGCCCGTACAGGATCTGCAACATGCGGTCGTGCATTATCTTGCTGAAATGTAGGGTTTCGCAGGGATCGAATGAAGGGTAGAGCCACAGGTCGTAACACATCTGAAATATAACGTCCACTGTTCAAAGTGCCGTCAATGCGAACAAGAGGTGACCGAGACGTGTAACCAATGGCACCCCATACCGTCACGCCGGGCCGGGTGATACGCCAGTATGGCGATGACGAATACACGCTTCTATTGTGCGTTCACCGCGATATCGCCAAACACGGATGCCAGCATCATGCTGCTGTAAACAGAACCTGGGTTCATCCGAAAAAATGACGTTTTGCCATTCGTGCACCCAGGTTCGTCGTTGATTACACCATTGCAGGCGCTCCTGTATGTGATGCAGCGTCAAGTGTAACCGCAGCCGTGATCTCCGAGCTGATAGTCCATGCTGCTGCAAATGTCGTCGAACTGTTCGTGCAGATGGTTGTTGTCTTGCAAACGTCCCCATCTGTTGACTCAGGGATCGAGACGTGGCTGCACGATCCGTTACAGCCGTGCGGATAACTTGCCTGTCATCTCGACTGCTGGTGATGCGAGGCCGTTGGGATCCAGCACGACGTTCCGTATTACCCTCCTGACCCAACCGATTCCATATTCTGCTAACAGTCATTGGATCTCGACCAACGAGAGCAGCAATGTCGCGATACGATAAACCGCAATCGCGATAGGCTACAATCTGAGCTTTACCAAAGTCGGAAACGTGATGCTACGCATTTCTCCTCCTTACACGAGGCATCACAACAACGTTTCACCAGGCAACGCAGATCAACTGCTGTTTGTATATGAGAAATCGGTTGGAAACTTTCCTCATGTCAGCACGTTGTAGGTGTCGCCAGCGGCGCTAACCTTGTGTGAATGCTCTGAAAAGCTAACCATCTGCATATCACAGCATCCTCTTCCTGTCGGTTAAATTTCGCGTCTGTAGCACGTCAACTTCGTGGTGTAGCAATTTTAATGGCCAGTAGTGTACATGTCGCGCTCGTTAGACATAGATGCATATCGCTGTGCCTCTCGCTTCACCATAGGAAAATACATGTTGCGCTGCACGGCCCAGGTGAACGTTTCCAAGATGCGGGACACCAGCACGTGGTAAACTACGATGGAGCCCTGTTTTTCTACTGCATGTATTTGTTGTTCCCCTCTCCCGCTATCGCTGTTAGCGTACTCGCTGTGTTGGAGTGACAGGCATTGTCGCGTTCAGCGCCATTTAATGTCCAGAATGCCGTCAGGTACATTGCGAGATGTTCTGACCGCATTCTACTCGCGTACAAAGTCGCGCATGCTGCCGGATGGGAAGCCTAACAGCAGGCGCCGGCACTTTTAACTTCGACGCTCTGTAGCGTCGTCGGATGACGTTTTTGGATGATTTTTCCGGCCACGGATTAATATCGTCATTCTGTTTTCAAGACACCCGTCTACATCTTCACGAAGTTTGTCGCCGTAATTTTGAAACACACTGTATAAACTCATAAATATGTGCGGCCAATAGCGAGAACTACCTATCCTGTTTATTAGCACATCACATTAATGGACGTTGTTTTATTTCTAACATATGAAACCCGTTGAACTGTGTGTAGGCGAAGTCTAACTCAATCTCATTTGCGGAAAACAAGTTAATAATTTTCGCAAAACATCATCTATCATTTTCTCAGTAGACGCTCCCTTAGTCAACTAGACATTAATATTTGTTACAACTGCAAAAAAACACTAATTTTGCCGCTTGATTCAAAGAAAGCAGTGTGCTATTGATGTAGAGGACGAACAATGGACTTTGTTATAAATAATATTTTTCTTTCCCAAAACAACAGCTCAATACCAGAAATAAAAATAATCTTTATAAAAATTTAAAGCCAGTTACTTTGTTCCAGAAAGGTGTCCATTGTTCAGGAACAAACATTTTCAGCAACTTGCAGCAGCCTTAAAAATAATAAAGGGTATCCGGTAACTAAGGACGAATTTGAATTTTGCGCCATTTTATCATATGACCGTTGTTAGCTGTGATTTTTTCATGTTTGTTACCTGCGAACCTTCCCATTAGCAGCTTGATAGCTATTGAGTGGCGAGCATAGTTGTTTTATGTTTTTTTCGTCATGGAGAGATGACAACTGGGTAACCTATCCAAGTGATTTAGAGTTATTACAAAAACAGTTCATGAACTGCGTGTGACAATCGGACGTAATGCTGCTCCAATCGAATTATCAGTTCGGAAGTTGATCCGAAAGTGTCAGAGGAGAGGTTCCGTTTTAAACGCTAAGAAAACAGGACAACGGCGTTCTTTTCGAGCACAAGAAAACATTGCTGCCGTGCGTGACAATGTGACCGTAAGCCCCAGAAAATCGGTTCGCCAACGAGCTAAGTAGAATTGATCACGAAGTTCACTGCATGAAATCCTTTCTCAAGACCTGAAAATGCCTGCGTACAAGATTCAAATCACGTAAGAGTTGAAGCCTGCATATCACGGCACGAGATCGGTTTGCTCAATGCGTCTTTGCTCGATAAGCCGATGATGATGATGATGGTTTGTTTCTGGGGCGCTCAACTGCCCGTACAAAGTCCCAATTTTTACACAGCCCAGAGTGTTGCATAGTCCAATCGAGCCACTGTCACGAATGATGATGATAATGATGACGAGATGAATAGGACCATACAAACAACTAGTCCCTGGGTCGACAAGCGGAGGATGAGAGCTACACAAAAAGAGTATTTTTTCAGATGAATCGCACTTCCACGTCATTGGGTACGTCAATAAGCAGTTCTGCAGAATTTGGGGTAATGAAAATCCGCGATTGCCTGTGGAAGATGAAATGCATCTACACGCCGGCCGCATTGGCCGAGCGGTTAAAGGCGCTACAGTCTGGAACCGCACGACCGCTACGGTCGCAGGTTCGAATCCTGCCTCGGGCATGGATGAGTGTGATGTCCTTCGGTTAGTTAGGTTTAAGTAGTTCTAAGTTCTAGGGGACTTATGACCACAGCAGTTGAGTCCCATAGTGCTCAGAGCCATTTGAAATGCATCTACAACGCATGACTTTTATGGTGTGGATTCTGGACAAGAGGAGTGATCGGGTCATATTCTTTTGAAACTGATCAGGGATCTGCCATCACTGTGAACGGCGACCCTTAAGGAAACATGCTTTCTTACTGGTTTTTCTCTCTTATTGATAAAAATGACGATTTTTGATTTCAACAAGAGGGCTCGACATCTCACATATCTCGTGAAACGATTGCTCTGCTGAATGAAAAGTTTCCCCAAAAAGAAAAAAAAAGTACGTGAACAGACCACAAGCAGTACATTAATTGAAGGATGAAATTAAAAGGAGTTACTAACGGCATCCCACTAGATGTTTGTGAAAGCGTCATCGAGAACTTCAATGAACACAGTGCTCGTTGCCGCGCGACCTAGGCAGGTCGTATGGGGATATAATTTTTCGTATATAAATGGCAGAAGTTACTTAATGTGTTTGTAAAAAAACCATTACATTTTCAATAAATTTTATATGTTCTACAGCACTTTAATATTCGTCCCTGACCGCGCGGGGTAGCCGTGCGGTGAGGGGGGCCTTGCCACGGTTCGCGCGGCTCCCCCAGCGGAGGTTCGAGTCCACCGTTGGGCATGGGTGTGTGTGTGTTGTCGTTAGCGTGAGTTAGTTTAAGTTAGATTAAGTAGTGTGTAAGCCTAGGGACTGATGACCTTATCAGTTTGGTCCCATAGAACTTACCCCAAATTTTCAAATATTTGTCCCTACTTACCGGACGCCCTCTAAATAAAGTTCAGTTTAAGAGAAGGATGTCAAAAGATTTCTGGTGGCCAGCTTATTTTACTCCAATGACAAGCTTCTTAGTAGAACCGAGCTATGTATGTATTATTAATAATATCAATTAATGTGTTACGCAAAATCTGACTTCTGGACAGGTTCAGTGCAGTGACTTGAGCAATGTAAATATTATTGTAAACAGATTTTCGCTTGATGCTTAGTAGCTACATTAGTCTAAGTGTTTTCATAGGCGCTTCAGCGTATTGTCCATTTGCATGTTTTGTCACAAGTTTGCTTTTACGTCTTAAATGAAAATATATATAATTTAAGATTTTTTGACACATCTCACACCCATGAGAACCTTTTCGCTTAGGATCTCTGAAAGGAACATCAGCATATTTCTTTTATTTTTTAAATAGTTATTATATATTCTCGTTTTATGAGGTGTTCTTCGTCCGTGAGACTCTCCTCACTACGTACTCAGTTGGACACAGGAGATAATCCTGCGCAGCCCCACGGACAGCAGAAATCATGGTTCAAAAATTGGTTCAGTACAAACATGTGTATATTTTTAATCTACAAATACACGTCTTAAGTGCAAGAAACTTCATGTGTAAATAATTGCATGGGGTAATTAATGATGTCGCTATGGCGCATAGATTTTTCTAGGGTGTCAGTTCTGTTTGCTGACTGGGCGGGCTTCCTCGTTGATACGAAGAGAATGAGAGGTAGTAGCAGACTAGTGATTCAGTTTTACAAGTTTATAGTTTACTAGTATCAAATATGAGACTCTAATCTGGATGATGAGAGTGGAAGACGTTGATCTTGGCTTCGACTGGGAGGTGCCACGAAATGGAAGGTGCTGAATGTGGCATCACAGCGAGTAGAAGGGAGGAAGTGCGCGTCTCCGCGATCTTTAGCACAGGTTGCACGCCACACGTGGTTTGCGCGCGAACTACCAAGCAGCATTGTCACTTGCTCGTTTCTTCTTTATCGGATGGTGTATTATGTGTGCTTATTTTGTGTTTGCTTATGCTCTTGTGTATGAACGTTGAAGAGGTACAATCTGCGGCTATAAAGTGGTGTTATGACTTCTAGTTGCTCGTATTTAAATGTGAAAGAGAAGAAGAAAAATGCCCACATGTTCTTTCCAGCTTATAGATCCGGTTACAGAGAAAGTAAAGGCAAAAAACGAAGTATAATTGTTAAAGTCAGTGTGAAAAGTTCCTCCAAAATACAGAGATCTGATTCAAAGTTGATTTGTGTAAGACTTATGTTTCGCAGAGGAATTTATTACAAACACGGACTTGTTTGTCATCGGCGCTAAACAAGTTGAAATTCCATGACACAGATGGTCTATAAATGTTGAAGTTTTTCCTCGATTATTTCCTTGTTTACAATAATATCCACCCAAAATGTTACACTAAAGGAAATAGCCAGTCAAACAATTGCAAAAGAGAAGTTGTAGCACAGAAGACGGCAAACCAGAAGAAGTTACTATGTGTGCCAACGTTTCGTTCTGCTAAGGAAAACATACAGAATGAATCAATGCTGAACGCAGCAGTATTCAAGTAAAAGGAACGTCGAAGTGTAAGAAACTTGAACTTACGTGATTATGTAATAAACTGAGAACAGTGAACGGCGAAATAAATCTACTGTGAAAGCACCTTGCGGATGAAAAGCGTAAGAAGGCCCAAAGGGCTCAATGAGACCTCCTACGAGCTACGTCACTGTAAACTCGGTAAGAAACACAGTTAACACAATGTTAAGCAAATAACTATAGCTTCATAATAGTGGGGCAATGGCCTTGCCGCAGTGGAGACACCGGTTCCCGTCAGATCACCGAAGTTAAGCCCTGTCTGGCGTGGCCGGCACTTGGATGGGTGACCATCCAGGCCGCCATGTGCTGTTGCCATTTTTCGGGGTGCAGTCAGCCTCGTGATGCCAAATGAGGAGCTACTCCACCGAATAGTAGCGGCTCCGGTCAAAGAAAACCATCATAACGACCGGTAGTGCGGTGTGCTGACCACACGCCCCTCCTATCCTCATCCTCACCTGAGGATGACACGGCGGTCGGATGGTCCGATGGTCCCGATGGGCCACTTGTGGCCTGAAGACGGAGTGCTACATAATAGGGGAATACGGTATGATAATAGGTTTGTTATGGACAACCTACTTTGAAATACTGAGTCGCCCAGAGAACACAGGTACTGTCTGTAGTATGGAATGTTGCCACTTCCTTCAGAAATATATCTCAGTAATTTACTAAAGCGTCTCCAAAGCACATATGGAATTAATAAACATGCTGTCGAAGCAATTGTGAACTATTACAAGATGAAAACAAAGGCGCAGGTGTACTGATTTTGCGCGAAGTTAAGTTCCAAGAAGAGCTGCAGTTCAATTATACTTGGCTGAAACTTGATAATTCCGTTAACTTGAATAAATTTGCAAATCATGCTAATCTGCTCCATCACTGGATTCGACTTTCTGAATGTATGCAAGACGCAACGTAACACCTCCCGCAGACACTGATCCAGCTCGGGCAATCAGGGACAAGAATCACTGCATTCATTTCTGATGACAGTCAACCGAATCAAAAGGTCTGGTGACGTCTGCGAATTGGTGGCATAAAAATAACTTATTCTACACCGAATCCAGTTGAGGATATCAAAAGAATATGGGGAGTTTTACGTAAAATTCATATAACAAGTCCGTAAGAAATAATTTTTGTCATAAAATAACTGTAATTCTTAACGACGAGAGTGTCAGCTATAATTTTTATCGACGAATTTATCAACAGAGTAAATACTCTGAATTCATTAGATTGAAACTTTACCACAAGTTGAGGTGAACTCAATTAGATTCGACGTCATTTGAACGAATGAACGTTATTAGTTCTGCAGTTGTTGAGTAACTCAGTACCCTACGCCGCAACAGTCTTAAGGGAAAAAAACTATAAGATTAGGACAGTTGTAGTGACCAGAGTACGTACTGCGCCGCTACTGGGCGTTCCAGATCTCACGGTGGGCAGTTGGCGATAGGGATTTTTTTTAAAAAAGTCATTATCTTTTCGTAAAATTTTGACATAAGGTATTTGATAAATAACTATTATACTCTGAGGTGACAAAAGTCATGCCGGCCGGTGTGGCCGAGCGGTTCTAGGCGCTTCAGTCTGGAACCGCGAGACCGCTACAGTCGCAGGTTCGAATCCTGCCTCGGGCATGGATGTGTGTGCTGTCCTTAGGTTAGTTAGGTTTAAGTAGTTCTAAGTTCTAGGGGACTGATGACCTCAGCTGTTAAGTCCCATAGTGCTCAGAGCCATTTGAAACATTTGCACAAAAGTCATGGGATACCCGATATGCACATACACGAATGGCTTTAGTATCGCGTACACAAGGATTAAGGGCAGTGCATTCGCCGAGCTGTAATTTGTACTCAGGTGATTCTTGTGAATAGATTTCCGAGCTGATTATACCCGCCAGGGTAGCCGAGAGCGCTAACGCGCTGCTTCCTGGACTCGGATATGCACGCCGGCCTCGGATCGAATTCGCCCGGCGGATTAACGTCGACAGCCGGTGTGCCGGCTAGCCTGGATGTGGTTTTTAGGCGGTTTTCCACATCCCGCTAGGTGAATAACGGGCTGGTCCCCACGTTCCGCCTCAGTCACACGGCTCGTAGACATCTGAACACAATTGGCACTATTCCATGGATTACACTAGACGTAGACAGTTGGGGTACACTAATTCCTTCCTGAGGGGTACGGGGTAGCGACAGGAAGGGCATCCGGCCACCCCTTAAAATTAACATGCGACATCCGATAACCAGCAGACCCCGCAAGTCGGGATAAACTCTTGAAAGAGAGAGAGATTTCCGAGGTGATTGTGGCCGATAGTTCTAGCTAGACGTATGGAACATAACATTTAGGAAATAGTTATAGAATTCAATATTCCGAGATCCACGGTGTCAGGAGTGTGCCGAAAATAACAAATTTCAGGCACTACTCTCATCATGTACCGATGGCCTTCACTTAGCGACCGAGAGCAACGGCGATTGCGCAGAGTTGTCATTGCTAACAGACAAGCAACACTGCGTGAAATAACTGCAGGAATCAATGTGGGACGTACGACGAACGTTTGTGTTATGACATAAGGCGCAGTCTGGCGTTAATGGACTATGGCAGCAGACGATCGACGCGAGTACCTTTGCTAACAGCACGATTTCGCCTACAGCGCCTATCTTGGGCTCGTGACGATATCGGTTGGACCCTAGACGACTGGATGGCCGTAGCCTGGACGGATGGGTCCCTGTTTCAGCTAATAAGAGCTGATGGTAGGGTTGGAGCATGGTGTAGACTCCGCGAAGGCACGGACCCAAGTTGTCAACAAGGCACAGTGCAAGCTGGTGGTGCTTCATGATAGTGTAGGCTGTGGTTTGTGGAACGGACTGGGTCCTCTGGCCCATCTGAACTGTCTGGTCCATTGACTGGAAATGACTTTGTTCAGCCGCTTGGAAACCATTTGCAGCCATTCACGAACTTTATCTTTCCTAACAAATGGTTCAAATGACTCTGAGCACTATGGGACTCAACTGCTGAGGTCATTAGTCCCCTAGAACTTAGAACTAGTTAAACCTAACTAACCTAAGGACATCACAAACATCCATGCCCGAGGCAGGATTCGAACCTGCGACCGTAGCGGTCTCGCGGTTCCAGACTGCAGCGCCTTTAACCGCACGGCCACTTCGGCCGGCTTTCCTAACAACGATGGAATTTTTATGGATGATAATACGCCATGTCAAAGTGCCACAGTTGTTCGCGATGGGTTTGAAGAACATTCTGGACAATTCAGGCGAATGATTTAGCCATCCATATTCTCCGATATGAATCCCATCGAACAGTTATGGGACATAATCGAGAAGTAAGTTCCTGCAGAAAATCGTATACTAGCAACAGTTTCGTAATTATGGAAGGCTATAGGAGCAGCATGGCTCAACATTTCCGCAAGTGACATCTAACGACTTTTTGACTCCATACCACGCCGAGTTGCTCTACTATGCAAAAGGATGTCCGATATGATACTAGGAGGTGTCCAGTTACTTTTGTCATCTCAGTGTATAATTTAACTTTGCTATAAGTCTGTTTTATAAACTGAAGCTACTTTCATACTTCATGAATAACCATTATTGTGGAATCGATGGTTGGTCAGATAATTTTACGACTAACGAGATCAAAAGTACGCGGTAGGTTCAAAAATGGCTCTGAGCACAATGGGACTTAACTGCTGAGGTCATCAGTCCCCTAGAACTTATTTAGAATGGCTGAAACTTAACTAACCTAAGGACATCACACACATCCATACCCGAGGCAGGATTCGAACCTGCGACCGTAGCCGTCGCGCTGTTCCAGACTGTAGCGCCTAGAACCGTTCGGCCATTCGGGCCGGCACGCGGTAGGTAAAAATGGTTAACTACTGCTGGATTAGAAGGTAACGTGCCAAAGAATTCTAATCTGATTACTCATTACGCAAAGTCCTCAAAAACGTCGAAGCCTGCCCAGCTAGCAACTGATGTTCAGTGAGGTAAGTTAATTAAAGCCACACGTTTTTCATTTCATTATGTCAATTTCTGTTCACGAATCGTGTTCGTATGTCGCGGTTGCCGTAGTATAGTGTGTTTCCTTGTGTCAAAGCGCAGCAACTGACACCTCGCGGCGGAACTGGTCAGTTAGAGCAGTCAGCTCACTTTCCCTCTTACTCGCTATGCTGGCAGTGTATACTTGTCTGTGACGCGAAGTCCGTCAGAAATTTGTCCTTGTAAAAAGAGAGATTACGGCAACCAGGCTTATGTGCGTGGCGCTGGCAGCAGAAGCTGGTGCGGGAGTACCTGGAGGCGGAGGGTGGCGCGGCGCCGCGCAGCCCGTATGCCGCCGAGGAGGAGGTGGGCGTGGCGCGCCGGCGCCTGCCGCCGCCACCGTCCCCGCCGCCACCCAGGAGGCTGGCGGCCGCGTCGTCGACGATGAGGCAGCCGCTGCTGGCCACGTCGCGCGACCACTCGCTGCTGCAGGCGCTGGTGCGCTCCTACCAGGCCCGCGGACACCTCGCCGCGCGCATCGACCCGCTCGGTACGCCGCCCATCCGCTTCTGATTCCGCCTCACATCTCACTCACTGTTTCTTACGGTGTTGGCCCTTTTCCTGCTGCTAATATGTTTCTGTATCAGGCAGTGCACCGAGTACGTAATCTTTTCGATAGTTAAAGTACAGGGTGTTTCAAAAAGAATATACGTATTTCGAATGCATATACTCTACTGGCCATTAAAATTGCTACACCATGAAGATGACGTGCTACAGACGCGAAATTTAACTGACAGGAAGAAGATGCTGTGATATGCAAATGATTAGATTTTCAGAGCATTCACACAAGGTTGGCGCCGGTGGCGACACCTACAACTTGCTGACATGAAGAAAGTTTCCAACCGATTTCTCATACACAAACAGCACTTGACCGGCGTCGCCTGGTGCAACGTTGTTGTGATGCCTCGTGTAAGGAGGAGAAATGCGTACCGTCACGTTTCCGACTTTGATTTTTTATTTTTGGTTGGTTGGTTGGTTGGTTTTGGGGAAGGAGACCAGACAGCGTGGTCATCGGTCTCATCGGATTAGGGAAGGATGGGGAAGGAAGTCGGCCGTGCCCTTTCAAAGGAACCATCCCGGCATTTGCCTGGAGTGATTTAGGGAAATCACGGAAAACCTAAATCAGGATGGCCGGACGCGGGATTGAACTGTCGTCCTCCCGAATGCGAGTCCAGTGTCTTACCACTGCGCCACCTCGCTCGGTCGACTTTGATAAAGGTCGGATTGTAGCATATTGCGATTGCGGTTTATCGTATCGCGACAATGCTGCTCGCGTTAGTCGAGATCCAATGACTGTTAGCAGAATACGGAATCGGTGGGTTCAGGAGGGTAATACGGAACACCGTGATGGATCCCAACGGCCTCGTATCAGTAGCAGTCGAGATGACAGGCATCTTATCCGCATGGCTGTAACGGATTGTGCAGCCACGTCTCGATCCCTGAGCAAACAGATGGGAACGTTTGGAAGACAACCATCTGCACGAACAGTTCGACGACGTTTGCAGCAGCATGGACTATCAGCTCGGAGACCATGGCTGCGGTTACTCTTGACGCTGCATCACAGACAGGAGCGCCTGCGATGGTGTACTCAACGACGAACCTGGGTACACGAATGGCAAAACGTCATTTTTTCGGATCAATCCAGGTTCTGTTTACAGCACCATGATGGTCGCATCCGTGTTTGGCGACATCGCGGTGAACGCACATTGGAAGCGCGTATTCGTTCACCCGGCGTGATAGTATGGGGTGCCATTGGTTACACGTCTCGGTCACCTCTTGTTCGCATTGACGGCACTTTGAACAGTGGGCGTTACATTTCAGATGTGTTACTAGGCGTGGCTCTACCCTTTATTCGATCCCTGCGAAATCCTACATTTCAGCTGGATAATGCACGACCGCATGTTACAAGTCCTCTACGGGCCTTTCTGGATACAGAAAATGTTCGACTGCTCCCCTTGCCAGCACCCCACTTCTCCAAATCTCTCACCAATTGAAAACGTCTGGTCAATGGTGGCCGAGTAACTGGCTCGTCACGATACGCCAGTCACTACTCTGGATGAACTGTGGTATCGTGTTGAAGCTGCATGGGCAGCTGTACCTGTACACGCCATCCAAGCTCTGTTTGACTCAATGCCCAGGCGTATCAAGGCCGTTATTAACGCCAGAGGTGGTTGTTCTTGGTACTGATTTCTCAGGATCTATGCACCCAAATTGCGTGAAAATGTAATGACATGTCAGTTCTAGTATAATATATTTGTCCAGTGAATACCCGTTTATCATCTGCATTTCTTCTTGGTGTAGCAATTTTAATGGCCAGTAGTGTAGTTATTAAACTTTAAGACATACGAATATGAAACTTTACAAACATATTTACGAACCTCTCAAGTTCAGATTACAAATGTTCAATATGTCCTTCATCAGCGACACGAACAATATCACATTGATACTCAAATCCATCGTACACACGAGCAAGCATGTCCTTCGTCACTGATGTTATGGCAGTACGTATCTGGTTGTTCAACTCTTCCAGGTTCTGTGGGAATGGTGGTACATAGACACCGTCTTTAACGAAACCCCCAGCTGAGACATGCTAAGTCGCCGGCTCCTTGACGACTAATCCAACGGTTCGGTAGAGTTTCATTCAGATATTCACGCACTTGACGACGCCAGTGTCTTGTTGGAAGATGAAGTTGTCTTCGTGCAGCCTCGGAAACAACCAGTTTTGTAACATAGCGAGGTACCTGACCGTTAACCGTGTTTCCATCAAAGAAGAATGGGCCATAAACTGATGATCGGGATATCGCACAAAACACATTGGCTTTGGGCGAATCTCGTATATGTTCAATGGTTACATGTGGGTTCTGTAGGCCCCAAATTCGAACATTGTGTTTGTTTACCTGACCACTAACATGGAAAGTCGCTTCATTACTGAACACGTTGCGTTGTGCGAAAGTGTTATTATGGTCGGTAGCATCAAGGATCTCGCTACAAAATGCCACACGATTGTGTTTGTCATCAGGACGCAGAGCTTGTAACAGCTGTAGCTTGTACGGCTTCATAACCAACCGACGTCTCAAAACACGCCAAATTGTTGTTGTAGGCAGTTGTAACTCCCGACTGGCACGACTAGTTGATTTTGAAGGACTATGTTGGAAAGCAGTTTGAATTCGTGCAACATTTTCTTCAGGAACACGAGGACGGCCAGGACTCTTTCCTTTAGATATACATCCTGTATCTAGAAACTGTCGATACCATCTGCGAATGTTCCACCCATTCGAAGGATCAATTTGGTACCTCAACTAAAACGTCTTTGCACTGTAATCACGGAACTGCACTTCGCAAACTCGAGAACACAAAATGATTTCTGCTGCAGAGTAGTCTTTATAAAGATATGACGGTTACCAAGCAAAACAGAAGACAAAAAAAAATGGTTCAAATGGCTCTTAGCACTATGGGACTCAACTGCTGAGGTCATTAGTCCCCTAGAACTTAGAACTAGTTAAACCTAACTAACCTAAGGACATCACAAACATCCATGCCCGAGGCAGGATTCGAACCTGCGACCGTAGCGGTCTTGCGGTTCCAGACTGCAGCGCCTTTAACCGCACGGCCACTTCGGCCGGCAACAGAAGACAACTGACATCTAGTGGCTATTAATATAAACTAGACAATGTATTTCTTTCTTCAACAGCCGAGCCGAGGCGCAGCGATCGATAGTTTGGACAAAATAATACTTTGTAATATGTACATTCTTTTTAAACACCCTGTAAAGCACTAAGAGAGACATAATTGGATAACAGTAATAAAGTATAAGGAAGATAATTTGGGATTAAGCTCCATGGTAAAATGGGGATGGCAGTTACGAAAACAATGGAGACGGCAATTACGAAAACATAGCTCTAATACGAGGGCAGTTCAATAAGTAATGCAACACTTTTTTTTTCTCGGCCAATTTTGGTTGAAAAAACCGGAAAATTCTTGTGGAATATTTTCAAACATTCCCGCTTCGTCTCGTATAGTTTCATTGACTTCCGAAAGGTGGCAGCGCTGTACGGAGCTGTTAAAATGGCGTCTGTAACGGATGTGCGTTGCAAACAACGGGCAGTGATCGAGTTTCTTTTGGCGGAAAACCAGGGCATCTCAGATATTCATAGGCGCTTGCAGAATGTCTACGGTGAGCTGGCAGTGGACAAAAGCACGGTGAGTCGTTGGGCAAAGCGTGTGTCATCATCGCCGCAAGGTCAAGCAAGACTGACTGATCTCCCGCTTGCGGGCCGGCCGTGCACAGCTGTGACTCCCGCAATGGCGGAGCGTGCGAACACACTCGTTCGAGATGATCGACGGATCACCATCAAACAACTCAGTGCTCAACTTGACATCTCTGTTGGTAGTGCTGTCACAATTGTTCACCAGTTGGGATATTCAAAGGTTTGTTCCCGCTGGGTCCCTCGTTGTCTAACCGAACACCATAAAGAGCAAAGGCGAACCATCTGTGCGGAATTGCTTGCTCGTCATGTGGCTGAGGGTGACAATTTCTTGTCAAAGATTGTTACAGGCGATGAAACATGGGTTCATCACTTCGAACCTGAAACAAAACGGCAATCAATGGAGTGGCGCCACACCCACTCCCCTACCAAGAAAAAGTTTAAAGCCATACCCTCAGCCAGTAGAGTCATGGTTACAGTCTTCTGGGACCCTGAAGGGGTTATTCTGTTCGATGTCCTTCCCCATGGTCAAACGATCAACTCTGAAGTGTATTGTGCTACTCTTCAGAAATTGAAGAAACGACTTCAGCGTGTTCGTAGGCACAAAAATCAGAACGAACTTCTCCTTCTTCATGACAACGCAAGACCACACACAAGTCTTCGCACCCGAGAGGAGCTCACAAAACTTCAGCGGACTGTTCTTCCTCATGCACCCTACAGCCCCGATCTCGCACCGTCGGATTTCCATATGTTTGACCCAATGAAGGACGCAATCCGTGGGAGGCACTACGCGGATGATGAAGAAGTTATTGATGCAGTACGACGTTGGCTCCGACATCGACCAGTGGAATGGTACCGTGCAGGCATACAGGCCCTCATTTCAAGGTGGCGTAAGGCCGTAGCATTGAATGGAGATTACGTTGAAAAATAGTGTTGTGTAGCTAAAAGATTGGGGAATAACCTGGTGTATTTCAATGCTGAATAAAACAACCCCTGTTTCAGAAAAAAAATGTGTTGCATTACTTATTGAACTGCCCTCGTAGAATTGCCATTGGGAGTAAAAATGCTGTGCTGAAAGTACAGTCACCAAATGACTATTCAAGTCTGCAGATATACCTTAAACGTTCGGAAAAAATGTCATCTACGCAATCCCGAAGATAGAAAGGACAGGAAATTGTGAGAAATATTGCACAGTCAGCTTAACAGTTCATGCATCCGAGCTGCTGACAACAATAAAATACAGAAGAACTGTATTAATTGACTGTTCCTTTGGTTCTTGGTAGAGTATTAAACACACGACACTTTTATAATATTCTGAAAACTGTAGAATTTCACACCAATGTCGGTGGGATTTTCATTCGTAATACAGATGAAAGGAAAGAAAATTGAGACAACAGCAGATGACGACCAGTTTGTGAAAGGTAAGGGCATCAGAGGGACAGTCCTGACGCCCCTGGTAATGGAAGCATGACTTGCGAAAAATCACTATTTGGTCAAACGATTCTCGACTTATAAAAAGCGATAGCCAATGTAAAATGGTGAAGGATGTTCGAAATTCTGAGAAAAATAGCAATAAGCTCTGTGGAAAGGCGGGTAATATACAATAGATACGACAACCAAGAGGGAACAATAGCAGTAGAACACCAAGAACGATGTCTTGGACAGGGATGCAGTTTTTCACCTCTAATCTTCAATCTATATATCTAATAAACAATGACGCAAATAAAAGAAAAGTTCAAGAGTGGAATTAAAATTTAGCGTGAAAGGATATCAGTGATAAAATTCGCTGATGACATTGTTATCATCAGTGGAAGTCAACAAGAACTACGGGACCTGTTGAATGGAATGAAGAGTGTAGTGACTTCAGAATATGGATTGAGAGTAATGAGAAGTAATAGAAATGAGAATAGCGAGAAACTTACCATCAGAATTGGTGACCACAAAGTAGAAGAAGTTAAGGAATTCTGCTACTTTGGAAGCAAAATAACCCTTGACGTACGAAGCAAGCAGGACACAAAAAGCAGTCTAGTACAGGCAAAGAGAGCGTTCTTGGCGAAGAGAAGTTCACTAGTATCAAGCATAGGCCTTCACTTGAGGAAGAAATTTCTGAATGTTACGACTGGAGCAACGTCTTGTATGCTAGTGAATAATGGACAGGGGGAAAACCGGAACTGAAGAGAATTGAAGCGTTTGAGACTTGGTGCTACAGAAGGACGCATCTCAGCAGAATCAACAAAGAAAGGAACATACGTAAGGCATTGACATTGATAGGGCACCTGTTAAGAGGTCTAGGAATAACTTCCATGGCACTTTAGGAAACGTTGAAGAATAAAAACTGTAGCAGGAGTGAGAGATTGAAATACATACAATAAACAACTAAGGGCGTTGGATACAAGTGATGCTCTGAGATGAGTAGATTGACACAACAGAGGAAGTCACAGCGAATATAACACAAAAAAGGGATTGTGTGACTGGATTTGACACACCGAACCACAGGTTGCACACTTTCCCAGGCAGAGGAAATCACCTCAGCAGAACTGAGAGTGAGGGAGGTCCCATGATTTCTGGAAAACTGGATTACCTAAGATTTCAATGGACTAATATGGCAGAAACTTGTAAGGACCTTACTATCAAGTCTTCCATCTGCCATGTTCTGCAATACTGCGCCATTCAGGACAGACAGGACAGGATTAGAGGAGCCATTAATAGCTGAGTTTGATTAGCAAATTCTTCGTGAATAACAGTAGATGAAATTTTGACATGGTCCATATCTAGACGTGAATATGAGAGTTTTGAGCACTCTTGGGAGAAAATCAGTAGGGACGTTGGGCGAGCTGTGTTCAGAAAAAAACAACCATCGAGGATCTGCTGAATAGAAAACACGTACTTCTAATATTATTTATACTGATTTTTAATATTTGTAACTGATTTATTACTTACAGGAATAATATAGAAGTACTGCATGTGAGAATTTTTTTGGGAATTAACCACGGTGCTGTCGTCCACCAACTACCCAACCTACTTTGGTAACAGTGGGTATTCTGGTGCACTTTTTTTACGCTGTGCGAAGATACACCTCCTTTATCTATGACGTCATCATCTCCACATGATACCCCACCCCCTCCCCTCTCCCATCCTGTCCTCTACCCTTCCCCATCTCCCTTTCTTTCTCCAGCCAGTCACAGTGTAGTGTTAGAATTATGCTTAAAATGCATCTGGTTCAAGGAAATGCAGAAAAAAATAAGGCAACCTGTAAAAAAAAGTAACGTTTATGTCGTATGTCAAATTCTGTACTGCTTGCACATGATACCTCTCTTAGAACGTAATCCAGTAATTGTGTGTAAAAAAGCTTTATTTCCTTTCATTGTCTTCGTACACGCACACACCTGAAATTGAGTCATACTCAAAATGATTGATCCAGAAAAACAAGATAAGTGGTGTAATTTGTAGTATTTCAAAGTATAGGGTGTACATAAAGTTCGGGAACACTTTCAATTATTTATTGCACAAGAACCAAACATTGTACAGATATATTACGTATGTCATTTTGAAGAGAATCCCTGAAAGTTTTTTTTTCGTGTATACCGTCACAGCGTAGTTTGGTAATTTGCCGATAGTCAGCGCTAGTCGCAAACATGACGAGTTCAGGTGCGGAGCGAGCTTTCTGTCTGATGGAGTTCGAAATGGCCTCCCCGATCACCAGATCTCACTCCGTGTGACTTTTTTATGTGGGGACACACAAAAGATCTGGTGTATTTACCGCTTCTACCATGTGATGTAGCAGAGCTCCAAGAGAGAATACGGGAAGCGACTGCCACAGTCGACGATGCCATGCTGGGACAGGTATGGCAAGAATTCGATTACCGTATTGACGTCTGCCGGGTCACTCGTGGTTCGCATATCGAATGTTGTAAAGAAACACTTTCAGAGTTTCTCTTAAAAACGCAATATTTATGACATCTGTAAAATGTTTAGTTCTTGTGCAATAAATAATTGAAAGTGTTCCCGGACTTTATGAGTCTAAGACGCAATGGAGCCTCAAACTGATTATCTTCCACTAACTATGATGACTGTCAAGTGTCGCAAGACAGCCAGGTGGGTGTCGGCAACTGAACTCGCTGACTGATAATTTTGGTTGTTTTGACAAGTCTTGTTTTTCTGTCATATAATTGGTGTAATATGACACAAATGCCATATTGCAGAACACACATGGGCGCCACTGCTGACCTAACTTTGAGTGCACTTCTCGACGAGACTAAACAATGTTATTACCATCTCAAAAACTCGTCTCTAACTAGTTATTGAGTATTCGTATTTTATGCGTATTTCGAACGTTATACTTACTACGGAAAACAATAGGCAAAAGTTGAGTACAAAATTCCGGCTGAATGGGGTTTTCAGTCATGTGTTTGTTATGACTGGAAACGATTTGGAAAAATGTTTCTTTCTCTGGCAGACATTAAATCAAACTAAGAGTGTCTCGGAGGAAGAGATGAGCAATATTAACACAGTTCCAACTACACTAAACTTTTAAGAAAATTGAGAAGTTTCGTCTGGAATCGATGTTAATAAATTGTGGACTAGGTTTCAGTTCGAGGAACACGTGGATCAAGCCGTTGCGTCTTGATACCCCAATTGTGTTTCAGAATTAACTAATATGGCTATTGTTGAAGCACAATTTCGTGTACCAGCAGCTATCCAACATAAAAGATTGATGGCGAAAGTTATTCATTGCTGAAACAATATGTGTTCTGAGACTTTTCGTCGATATGTCCAACAAGAACAAAAACCTCTGCGAAGGTGGAACTGTTTCCCCCTCAGTATCATCATCTTAGTTGATTGACAATTTAGCAAGGGTCCAGCGCGACTGAGTAAGTTCATCTTTATTTATCTAAGTACATCATTTCTCCAGATAACCTTAATGTTCTTTCAAGCGACAACCATTAAGACTTTCACTTTATTTTCCTAACCCCTTGTGAACTTCAATTAATAATCGATGCTTCTCGAAACTCTGCTTCACTATTTCGTTATGATGTGAATTATTGCTTATTTCTTTCGAAACTACAAGAAAAGTAGTCGCTCCACCAATGCATTCTCTTTATTACAGTTGATATCTGCTGGCGATTTGTTGTAGAGATTAGAGGAGATTAGAGACCATCTTACAATAGTGCACGTAATCCTCTTCATCATAATCACCCTCCGTTTCATCTTCTTCTTCATCATGTGCCTCATTGTAATCATTCTGTTCATCGTCATCATCATCATTATCATGATATTCCTCATAAAACTAATCTTGTTCTTCAATATCTCCACTTTCTGCTTTCATAAATACATCGTTTTCCTTGGCTTTAACGTCTTCATCCTCTTCATCCTTCTTTGTCTTCCTCTTCTCCTTCTTCTTTTCCGTAACTAGGTTTGGTAAACGCTCCTTACTCGGTCTTTTATACTAACACTGGATCTTGATGAAGTCATTGTCTGTGAATTCTTTGCATAATGTCTGGGTGTCCTTGTAAAAACTATCTTATTCACTTCTTGCCAGGTTTCCCGTCTTTAACCCTTTCACTGCGCATTTACTCTCAGTGGCTCCCGCCCTGTGCGCGTTATTTTCACCCTTTGCGTATATATACGACTGTAGCAGTCTACCGTTATTATTGAGATAAAAATGAGATGCAAAATCCAGTATTGTCGGTGTAAATCGTTTCCTTTAATCTTTGTTCAGAAAGTCTTATTTTGTTCAAAAAAGGTACTTTATTTGAAGAAAAAAATACAAAATGTATTCCATTAGTAATACTTCAAAGTGTGATATCTCTCGAAACAAAAATTCAAACATAAAGGCACATTACATTTTACACAAATGTATCTTGTGTCACTTCGTTTATCATGTTTTGCACATACAATACACCTTCTCTGGGCAGCCTTCTTCTTTGAAGTTTCTGGGATTAGCGAGATAAAGTGGCGCTCGGTTGGGCGTAAAGGATTGTCACCATCAGCCGATCTCCTTCCACGACGTCCCTCTGTTTGCGGTTGGTGGTGAATCTCTAGGATTTCCTTGATACGTTTCTGTTGAAAATCAGATACTAAAATACTTCGTCCCGTTTGAGTTTTATATAATGCATGCGCGTTGAACAGAGACAGATCCACCAAATGAAAATATACTTTTTTGTACCATTTTACAGTTTTTTTCGTAGACATTCTACTGAACTTAGCATCATGTCGCTCCTGTCGACGGCCCCCATATTTTCAGTGTAGCTTACGATGCAAGCTGGTTTTGTTTTTGGTTCATTCGTGGTTTTGTCAATTTTGTCAGTCAATGTAATTTCGCTTGTATGAAGAGTTGAAAGCATCCTCACTTCCCGCTTGTCCTGCCACTTCAGGGCAAGAAGTTTATCTGTTGACATAAACTCGATCTCACCCTTTTTAAGTTTTTTTTGATAAAGCAGGCAAGCCTTTGCGGTTTGTTCTCAGAGTTCCACAGGCAGTAGTCACTCTGTAATGCAAATAAGAAAATAACGTTGGGCTAGTGTACCAATTGTCAACATATAATGTGTGACCTTCACCAATGTAACGTTCAAGTAAAGTGAGAACAATGCCTCCAGGTATTCCAACATTTACACCAAAGTCAGTTTCTTTTTTTACGTCTGTTGCTGCACCCACATAAATAATAAAGTCAAGAATATCACCAGTTTCACAATCACATAACACAAAAAAATTTACACCAGATTTGTGGCGTTTGGAAAGAATGTACTGCTTGAAGAAGACACGACCTTTGAAGAGAACTAAACTTACGTCAATGCACAAATTTTTAAAAGGATAGAAAGTACCTGAAAAAACTTTTCTTAAGTGATCCACAATTTGACGTAATTTCCAGATTTTGTCATCTCCAGGGTCCTTACTGTTATCAGCAAAATGCAACATTATAAGTAACAGAAGATCTCTATCTCTCGGCATGATTTGCGCAAACATTGGAGTAGACAGTAACTGATCATTGGTCCAATAACTGTTTATTTCATGTTTTCTCACTTGAGCCATCAGAAAATTTACAGCAAGGAAACAGTCAACTTCGTCACTGTTTGTGTTTTTCCAACGTCGCTGTCTTGATTTTTCGCTGGCATCGTTGCAAAGGTGTTCATAATATAAATTACATTACTCAGCTATGTAGCTCACAATTTCTTGGCTAAAAAAAACTTGGAAGCAGTCGTATACAGTACATAAATCATCTAAATTGACGATTTTGCAACCGGAACGTTATCGAAATTATACACTTTAGTGTCCAAATCAGAGTCTTCCCATCTAAAATCAACTGTTTTGTGTCTCTTAGGAGATTTTTCAGGCATACGCGCAGGCTCTTCTTCGGAATCGGAGAAAGAATCGACGGTAACATAAAAATTTGGATCTGCGTTTACTGGTTCAACGTTTGTTGGTTCACAAATATTTTTTATATTTGTGGTGACAGATTTATCTACCAGCTCGTCGTCGTCATTATCTGTCCACCCATAATCAACTGGATTGGGCACGATGATGTCCTCGCCGTCACTTTGATTTAGAATACTCAGCAGCTCATCGTCTGTAAACGGACGGTAACGTCGCATCATTTTATTCGGTAACGCGGAAACGGCCGCACACAAACTAGGTAATATAGTGATACGAATGAACTCAGCAGAAAGAGAATTCACCATCCAATAGTCATTCGGGTACTTCCTAGTATTCCAACAATTAAACTGCATACTTGCGCAACAGTTACCTCGGACTCGATGGCCCGATTGTCGGCGTTATACGTAACTATACGACTGTAGCAGGGAACCGCTGTAAGTATTTTTTATAGCAAATAGTATATATACGCCTGGAGCGCTGAAACGATTAGCGTATATTTACGTCTGGAGCAGTGAAAGGGTTAAATGGGGTATCCAGTTACAATTGCGCAACTAGTTTGTGGGAAACTTTTATTAGTTGCATTCTACTAATAGGGAATCAGATATGTTTAAAACCAAGCTTTACAGTCTTCGCTCAGTTTACAAGAGGGATCGACCTGTCTTTGAACTGCATATTTCCTAGAATTTTTATACATCACAGTTGGTCTGGTAATTTTTTACAATTTATAAGTATTTGCTATGGGCATCACATTTGCCACAGCTTCCATAGCTTGAAGCATTTGATTTTATTCATAGTTGAGAATCTTCTTTTCCTTTTCTTTTTTCATGTCAAGTTACATTTGGGAATCTGAAAAATATACACTGATAAGCCAGAACATTATGACCACCTGTTTAATAATTCGTCTGTCCGTCTTTGGAACGAAATGCAGCACTGATTTTACGTATCAGGGATCCGACAGTTTGTAGGTAGGTTTGTGAGGGTATGTGGCATTAGATGTCTTCGCACAGGTCATGTAATTCACGTAACTAATAGGCCGCTGATATGCGTACGTTTTGATGGCCCCCAATGGAGACTCAGATAGGTTTCATAGGATTTGCATCAGGCGAATTTTGTCGCCGTGACATCAACGTGAGTTCACTATAATGCTCCTCAGACCATTGTAGCACGATTCTAGCTCCGAGATACGGACAATTATACTGCTGAAACATGGCATCACCTTCGAGGAAGACAACAAGCATGAAGGGATGCAGGTGGTTCACAGCTGTCAGCGTGTCTTCGATGGCTACCACAGGTCCTATGCAAGCGCAGGAGAATGTCTTCAATAGCATAATACTGCTCCCACGAGTCTGCGTCGCTGGCACGCTGCATGTTTCGAGCCAACGTTCACCTTGATGACGGCGTTTGTGGAGACGACCATCGACCTAGTGTAGCAAAAATGTGATTAACCTGAAGAACCGACACGTTTCCATTGATCGACTGTCGAAACCCCATGGTCACGCACCCACTGCAATCGTAACTGACGATGTTTTTGGGTCAACACGTGAACAAGTAGGAGTGATCTGCTGTGGAGCTCCATGTTCAAAAATATACAATGAACGGTGTACTCCAAACCACTTGGGCGTGCACCAGCGATGTGCTCTTTCGGCAGAGATGCCACAGACCACCATTTATCCTACTTTACAGAGCAGAAAATGCGTGGAGTCCAACCATTTAGCGCCTGGTGGCAGTTTCGCTGTCCCTCTACCTCTTTCCTTAGATGCTCACGACAGTAGCATGTGAACATTCGACCAGCTTCACCGTTTTCGAGATACTTGTTCAGAGGCTTTGAGTAATAATAATCTGCCTTTTGTCAAAGTCGCTTATCTCAATGGATTTCCCCATTTGCAGCCGATATCTTCGCTAGGGTGATCCCGCCATCCATATCTGCTCCTCTTACATACTTTTGTTATCGCGTCACTTGACCACAACGCCACCAGGCGGCATCCAACGTCGTGGTGGGCAATGGTCGTCATGTTTTGGCTGATCAGCGTGTGTGCCCAGTAGATGTCAGTTACTGGATTTTGCATAATACTCTGTATGTGCAGCTACTAGGGTTTGTATCAGTGCAGAGTCTAATCATGGCATCGAACAAGCAAGGTGAAACTTGTCCTGGCAAGTTGCGACCTGTTCCAATAAGCAAAAGTGATCAGTCAGCAAGATGACACCAGAAGCTGACTGTGTGTATTTGCAGTGAAAATTAAAGTCAATGAACGTATGGCATTCGTGGCTGGGAGTACCCATCTGGGGAAGTTTGGCCACCAAGTTGACGTCACACTGAGCGACTTGTGTGTCGATGATGATGAAATGGTAATGAGGACAACACAACATTCAGTCCCCGAGTGGAGGGAATCTCTGACCAGACCGGGAAAGGAACCTGTTCTCACTGCGTGGTAGTTAGACATGCTGACCACTCAGCTAAGAGGGCAGACTGTATTTACAGTGAGTATCAGCTATTGGGTATGTCAGCTAGTGGAGTGTCACTTAATGGAGTGTCACCTATAGGGGGAGGGGTCAGCTGCTTGGGGTGTCAGCTGTTGGGAGATGTCAGCTACTGAGGCTCTCAGCTACTGAGGAGGGGAGCGGGGGTGTCAGCTGTTGGCTCTTAAAGGTATTCTGAAACCAGGTGGCTGCCAGCTACTGGATCTTAAATACCATTATATCTCCATAAGCTGACAGTGTTTATGTGCAGTGGGTTCTAACTAATGGATTTTAGACCATAATACCATTTAAATACTAGTACTGACTGGGTGTTGTTGTGTCGTCTTCATCATCATCATTCATCCCCATCACGGTTGGAGGAAGGCAATGACAAACCACCTCCGCTAGGACCTTGCCTAGTCGGCGGTGCGGGTCTCCCGCATCGTCCCCTATGCTCCTTGGAGTATGGAACCTCATCATCATCATCACTCAGATAGATAATTGGTAAACGAAATATGTGCCAAAACCTGACAGTTATTGTCAGCTGCTTTATCTTTAATAGTATTCTATCACCAAATAGATGACAGTTACTGGATCTTAAACAGTATTGTATCAACAGATGCTGGCATCCATTTGATATTAGAATACTATTAAGACCCAGTTTAAGATCGGGTTTTGACACATACTGTTTAGTTCAGCAGATACGTATTTGTGCAGTGTGTTTAAGTGATATTTTACACTTAAAATCTTGTATGTAGCAGTAGCTGATATCCACTGCACATACGCACTGTCAACTTTTTGTGATACCATGTTATTTAAGTATCAGTAGTTGGCACCTGTCTGATCGTACAATACTCTTTAAGTCCATTAGCTGAAGCCCTTCCAGTAGCTGACTCCCCCAACAGCTGACACTCCTGTAGGCGACGTCCAGTAGCTGACAGCTCCCTCATTAGGCGACATACCAGTACCTGACACGCCCAGCAGCTGACACTCACTGCAACTACCGCGCAGTCAGCTTCTGGTGATAGAATGCTGTTGATAAATCTCAACTCCCAGACTAAATGTTTTGGTTGTAGTAACAAGTCACAACTTACCAGAACAAGTCTCAGCTTGTTTAGTCGATGCCACGATCAGACTTGCTGATATCTGTGGATGTACATTGACGAACATCCCAGTAGCTGCACATACAGAATGTTCTGTACGATCCAGCAATGGACATCCACTGGACATGTACACTGTGACTTCTGGCAACAGCCTACTAAGCAAGATCCAGTAGCTGACACCTTCTATCAGATTTTGGCACACACTGTTTGAGGCCTGAATGCACATGTGTTTGGAAATCTCAGCTATCAGCTCCAAGCCTGTTTAACGGATTATACTGTTTCAGGTTTCGAAAAGTGTAACTTGACATGGACAAAGAAAAGGAAAAGAAGATACTCAGCCATGTAGGAAACCAAATTCTTCAAGCTTTGCAAGCTGTAATAAATGGGATGCTCATAGCAAGTGCTAGTAAACTTAAGTACCAGAATAACTCTGATGTATAAAAATTCTACGGAATGTTCCGTTCAGAGACAGATGGATCCCTCCTGTACACTGGTGAAGACTGTAAAGCTTCGTTAGTTAAGCAGATCTTGGACAGCCAAAAGAATAGGTTCCCTATCAGTATAAGTCAACTAATAGAAAGTGTCCACAAACTAGTTGCACAATTGCAGCTGGATATTCCATTTAAAGATGAGAAACCTGGCAAGAAGAAGATATTATAGTTTTTACAAAGACACTCAGATATTATACAAAAAGTTACAGAGACATTGACTTCATCAGGATGCAGTGTTACTGACAAAAGACAAGGAAGGAGCATTTACCTATCTTGTTATGGAGTAAAAGAAGAAGCAGAAGACAGAGCAGGATGAATAGGATGAATAAGTTAAAACCAAAGAAAACAATGTATTTATGAAAGTAAAAGGCGGAGATATTGAAGAAGAGATCCGATTATGATGAAGATGATGATGAAGAAGAGGAAGAAAAATGATGTTCAAAATTGGAAGATGTTCTTCAACAAATCTCCAACAGATATCAACTGGAATAATCTGAATGAATTGCTAGAGCGATTACTTTTCTTAGAAGCTTCGAAAGCAGTAGGCATATATATTCACATGATAATGAAATAAAGAAGAGGAGCTTCGAGAAGCATTTATTACTTTAAGTTTACAAGAGCTATGGAATGTAAACTGAAAGATTCAATAATAGTTGCATGTAAGTCTTACCTGGAGAACTGAGGTGCTTGAGTAAATAATGATGAATATAATCAATCGAGCTAGATCTTTTCTAAGTTGTTTAGAACATATACTTTGTAACCAACAATAGCTTTCGCCATCAATCTTACATGGTCGATACCCACTAAAGAATGAAATTGTGCTTCAACAAGAGTGAGCTTAGTTAATTCAGAAACAAAATTGGGGTATCAAGACGAACAATTTGATCCGTGTGCCCCTTGACCTGACAATTTAACATCGATTCCAGACAAAACGTTTTGAGATACTTTTAAGTTACGTGTAGTCGGATGTTTCCTTAAAAACCTTTGTGGGTTTGATTTCATATATCTAATATCTTCAAGGTAAGTAGAAGAGATCTTTTTCCAAAACACTTGCAGCTGAATACATGCAATAGTACCTGTTTTTAATGCTGCGGCATCAGAAAAAGTAATGCAGTAACACAGGACTGAAAACTCCATTCAACAATAATTATGTAGTCAACTTGTGCCTGTCCTTTCTCATTGTATATTCCGCATCCAAAATATGTTTTAAAATTGGCTGTACTGAATGAGCAGTTACAGACAAATTTTTGACATGGGAATAACATTCTTTACTCTCGTCGACAAGTGCACTTTAAGCTTTAAATTAGATAAGCAATAGCGGCCATGTGTGCTGTGCAGTGTGGCATGCATGTTATATTACACCACTGGATGTCAGAAAGACGTGTCAGAACAAGCAAAATGCTCAGTTAGCGAGTTCAGTCCTGCCCACACGTGGCCGTCTACCTTGTAACACTTGACTGTCATCGTAGAACAATTTACATGTGGAAAATAATTAGAAACTCCTCTGTATCTTACATAGTAAGGAGACCGAATTTTGGACGTACACAAGTGTTGTTTTATGTTATTTTTGGTTAAATACTTTTGAATATTGTACAAAAGAAAACAGATTTGTTCTTCGCTGTAGGGTTTCTTATGGGATACTTTGAAATGTCTCGTCGTCAGAGAAGTCATGGCATCATCTTTAGTTCATTCTTAGCCGCGGCACGACTCCGTGTAGTACTGACATGTGACACAAATGACACAACGTATTCCTCCAAAGATGTGTTAGGGAACGACCTGCATTAATTGTCTGCACTGGCATATATAAATACCACCCTAAGTAAGGGTCATCAGCTTTGCTTTGACCTGTGAGACAGGGGTAAACTTGTCAGTACTCCAAAAATCAATTATCCATGCCCAATAGTTATCTAACTAACGATTCCAGGATCGGACATCTTGGCTTGAAAAACCACACCGCTAGAAGTCAATAAACTGCGTCTAGCTGGTTCCTAGTAACTAATTCAATTAATCTCCACAAGAACGAAACATGAAAACATATCAAATTAAATTGGTAAAATGTCATATAAATACACCAGACTTCAAGTTTCGAAGGAAACAAAATGTAATTTATTGAGATTAATAAGACCTCGTGAAATCCGCCTCTTTATAAATATCACCTCCAGGTTGGTAATGACTTCACTCTCTGCTATGTAACTCTTTCCACTGAACATGTGCATCTTCAGTCGATTACAACAATTGCCTAGTAAGCCAGCAAGTGGCAAAACAAAATTCCACTCCCACGTAAGAGAACAAGCTTCAGAATTCTCTTCTGCTTCTGTGTTGTAACAGTAACGTTGTTGCTGTTGAAGGTTCACTAACTCCTGCCTCATATTAAACATTTCAAAACACTACGTCCAGCTTAGAGTACACACGACTCAGCTCCTACATCAGCGACGACCGTCATTTACCTCGTCACTTTTGCAAACTGAAAGCAGCTCCATGAAACTGTTTTAACGTTCAGCCCCTCAAGTTAATCAGCCTCAGCAGCAGAACGCAGCCATTTTCATTGGCCATTTTCTGCCCCTAGTATTAGCATTCATGTAAAAAGTGCTTCTTCCTGTCAGTACTTCTCACACGTTTATTTCCATCGTGTTCTGCAAAACAGTTGCCTTCATGGGAAAGTCGTTGGCGTTTAAACCAGCTTAGTAGGTACCACTTTGACAAATCATGGAAACAGTGACCCATCATCTCCAGGCTGAACAAATACCCCTTCCACGGATGCCTAAAACAAGTTCTGGCATCCCAACCATCTTTGAGACTACCCCACAGCTATGCCAAGAATGACATTTGACATTTACCCATTTAGTGGACAAATTGGTGAGAATTTTATCAAGTGGCTGATAAATAGCCAATTATTTTAGAGTAATGAATTATTTTCCTTGCTTCGGGACGTGAAGTGCGGCAGATGACCCGTGTCTTGTGCGACCAGCAAGAGTCCCATAGAACTATGAGCAGTCAAGCTGGCTGTGATTTTTAACCGTGTATACATGTGTATCTACATGTACGTATATAGTCTGCAACTCTTGTATAATGGTTGGGGAGGGGATTTTTTGTATCAATATTAGCAATTTTCAAGTCTATTTCATTTGTGCATTGAGAAAAGGAAACATTTCTGTATGCCTCGATAAGCGCCCTAACCTCTCATAATCTTTTTCACATTAGCCCTATGTGAGGTATACGATGGAGGCAACAGAATTTTTGCAGTCTTTCCCACACACCAGTTGCCTTCGAGATCTCTGAGACCAATGTCGCCTTTGTTCCAAAGATTCCCATAACTTTCCTGAACATTCCTGTTACTCTTTTGTATTGGCTATACCACCCTCTCTAAATTCACTTGTCATCTGCTACAATACCTACTTGGTAAATACTTCCAACCTCTGGACAAGTGTTCTAGAATACATCACACAACTTCTTGTGTGCATCAACGGCTGCTTTGTGATTGGTCTCCATTAGGTCACACATTTCTGCATAGAAAACTTTGACTGATACATCGAAACTGTTATATTTTTTAAAATCTAAAGTGAATAATTGTTTTTAGTGACTGTGTGCCACACTGTGTTGTAAGCTGTCCTACTGTCCTGTGCAGAATTTATTCATTTCTTTCGATTTTCATTTTCAGATATGATACACTCAAAGTTTACACTGCACTTGCAATTGTTTCCTTTTCGTGTTAGAGTCAATTACTATTAGAGTGTCACAGATCGACCAGTATATTTATGTGTTCACCAATTGCCTTCAGCGTGAAAACTGTGTTCCCACAATAACATGTAGTAACTTTCACTTTTAATATTGATGATAATACATTAACACATTTAGATTATTACATACACAGCATGTATCCACTCGTGGTGTATCCACTATTCACTTCTTTATGCACTTTTTGGATGTTAATATAAACCAATTTTGCCTTGTGACATTCACTGTTTATGACTGAACAGTAGTCTGTCGCTGTCATTCAGCTGTAAACATGTAATTTCGACATTAAAATGTCCATCACCTTCAGTGTTATTGCTACTGACAGAAACATTCTGTATGTGGGCTTTTGCTTTTTTCTGTTCATACACTATTGCTGACCACAGGAACAGGTTGCTATGCAGCAGCTGGCAAAGACAGCCTCATCATTGCTAAATGTCAGTCACCTAGTTCTTACCAAACAACCTCATAGTCTTCTTGCATTAAAAAGTACAATGCTTGTTTCTACATGGAATTGATTGTATCAGCAGTACATAACGAATAGCATATCGTATTTTTAAAAATTTATAATAATGTGGCACAGTGCAGGCATTCCTGTTCCATTTGGCCAAAATGCGATAACTCGATTCTGAAATCGCCTAGTTGATTTTCTGTACACCTTCAAAGCAGTATGAATTATACGGAGCAGTAATAGTACAGTTAAACAGTTTCTAGCACAGGTGGAGCAGTAATAGCACAGTTAAACAGTTTCGAGCACAGGATGTATTGTTGCCAGATTTCCTCCTTTCTCTCGTACCCCTCACAGGCTACATTATCACCAGATTTCCCTCTCCCCCTCAACGTGACGTTGCAAGATCACTCATTCGACGTCACTCCTCTATCTCCCTCATTACACTCCCTGACCTGTCCAGTTTTGGATGATCTATGACAATTTCATGAATGAAACATACATCTGCCTTTTTTCCCATGCACCTGCGAAGCAGAACTGAAGCATTGCACGTTGGAGGGTGGTGATATGTGTTGCAGAATGATGAGGTGCCCGTATAAGGTGCATAATAATGAACCAGTTGTATGTAGTGTGATCCTAAGGTGTCTAGTTAAACTGGATCATGCTATGAGTGGAATACAACATGGTTGCTATTGGGGTACGTAATAATGAGTTGTCTCAGGCTCCCAATTTCCCTCTCCCTGACTGGGGCATCAGTCTCTCACCACAAACCACACAACCTGATGGTGGCTGTTGACTGTGTCCACACCAC
Source organism: Schistocerca nitens (assembly GCF_023898315.1). Taxonomy (NCBI): domain Eukaryota; kingdom Metazoa; phylum Arthropoda; class Insecta; order Orthoptera; family Acrididae; genus Schistocerca; species Schistocerca nitens. The sequence goes on from NC_064614.1 coordinate 1,006,774,684, forward strand.
TGGCTGTGTGAGAGAAGAGCCTTAGCAATCATCCTGGCCAGTTGCAAAAAGGAGACCACAAACTGTGAACCTACCATTTCTAAGATAGTTTTGGTTCCAACTACACCTCTGGCTTGAGGGATCATTCCAGAGCTACGAGACTTTTTTCTCATGCATGTGTGCAACCACCTACCCAACTTGCAGCGAGATGGATAGGCATGGCAAACACAACTACAAAATCTCTGGTTACAAGACTGAGTAACGAGTAATGTTAAACAACACACAGACACACAACATTAGTAACAAAGAATAAAACTACACTAGCAAACTAATACTCTATACAGTTTTTTTTAATGAGAAAGAGACTTACATGGAAATTCTGTATTGCTTTGCTTCAAACATTATTTAACCTAATAAAACATCTAGTAACCCTCTTCTAGCCATCATAAAACATTATCAGGCTAATATACCCACTCACCAACATCTGCACTAGTACCATTATCAACAGCCATAGAAAAATAACAAAATGAGTATGCATTGTTGTTAAGTTTAGTACAGGTCTGCTCACCATAATATGGTTTTACACTTTTTATCATAGTACATCAGTCTATATACAGAGACTGACTAAAAAAGTAAAGCACACAGTAGTCACTGTCGGATGACAATATAACTTCTTCCATATGCACGTGACTGTTCTCTGTGACAGATACAGCAGCCACCAGAGTGCATAGTGTTGTGTTTGATGTTGTTACCAGGCTTGGGAGAGTATATAAGGTATGTGAAGAGTGACGTATTTGTATGTTAAATGATCATGTTGTCTGATAATTTCCTGCAAAATTCTTTCCACAGCCGAAAAAATTCTTTATGGAGAAGTTGAACCGCACTAGTAGTTCGAGGCGGAATCCACATTACATCTACAGATTTTTCGTCGTCTTCCGCAAAAACAGAGGCGTCGTTATGTCCAGACCATGAATCCAACAAAAGCAATGAATAAGTTTCTGCAGCTGGTAGGAATACGTTTCGAACGAAATGTTGAAAATTATATTATTTCTCATTTTTCCAGTTTTTGATACGTTTATTACAAGGTTTTTGCAACTAAACAGTCTATTTTTTTTATTGTTGTCTCTAATTTTCCTTGCGGTTCTTGATATACACAGATGGCATGCCAATCTACTGTGGAAACAGTAAACCACTCATACTTACCAGTGGCATTATCGTATGTGAATGTGTCATTGCATTCACTGATTGGGCAACCGACTCAGTCTTTTTTTCACCCCGAAATGCTAAAGTGCGGTGTGCACGCAGTTCTTTCACGAAACCTGACTGATCAGCGTTATAAATAGCAGTTGCTGGGATAACAGCAAGTTTCGTCTTTACGTCAGCTACGAATTTCTCTATAGCACTGTCTATCACTGGCAGCTGTTTTAGACGTTTACGTGACGTAAACTTGGTAATTATGCATCTTCCTATTCTGTACGATTTCTTGAACCTGCGTATCCAGGTCTACGAAGCCTGGAAATTAGCTATGTTATTGTCAGATGCAATTCGGAGGCCCCAGTCTTGTAGATCTGCATCAGTAAAGGTGGATAGCCTCTCACGAGCAGTTCTAAATCTTTCGAACAGTTTTTCATTCAGATGGTTTCGGGATTCCGTTTGGCACATATTTCTTACTTCATGTAATTCATTCTTCTAATTCATTCTTCCATTTGCACAGTTCACTCTCCGATTTTACGAAACGAAAACGCCCTTGCACACTGCGTAACTTCAAACGTTTTTCTCCTTCTTCGTTTAACGAATATCTCACTGCCTTTTCTTTGTCGCTGAAAGCTGTTGCAGTATGGTTTTTTTTAAGGCTTGGAAGGTAATTCTTCTTCTGAACTGTTACTGGCACAACTGATGCCGTCCGAACCACAATTCATGGAATCGTCAAAGTTATTTCCTATTTCTTCTAACGTAACCCCAATTTCAAACGAAATGTCGATATCATTCGAATGAATGTTAAGGAAATTATAGAATGACACATATGTACGTCCTCAGGAGATGTAGGTTATTTCGGCTGGAAACCACGTTCTTCATATTTCATCATTGCTATACTGAAAACGTTAATTGGATTCCGCATTACTATTAGCAGGCATGCCTTACGAAAGTACAATAAATTTTAATTGAGCTTTATCTGTCTGTCAATATTTACCAATACTGCAGAAAGCAACTAATAATTTGTAATTCTAAAGAATAGTAACTGTGTACTGTGATATCAGAGAAACTATCAACGAACGGTAACCTGAAACGACCTTTACAAATTACGATCGGGTTGTGGCGTGTTTCCTGTTTATAAATGTACCGCCGACCTAGTGTGTGTGTGTGTGTGTGTGTGTGTGTGTGTGCGCGCGCGCGCGCGCAGTTGCTACAGCGCCAGTAGGGGTGTACATTGCCACCATGGCGTTCTTACGAATTTGGCAATTTTCAGCTATTTTTTTAATTCTTGCAGTGCCTGTTAGTAGCTAAAATTTTGACAGTGCATCTGTTTCGTTGCCTTCTTCCTGTGTAAAAAATTTCAGGGTAGGTCCTATTGGACCATTCCCTTCTTAGTAATGAGAAGAGATTGACTTGGAAATCACACATAACCAGTGTGCTCAATAAGGGTTGTGACCTATTTTATCAATGTACCTGTTGTTCAAGAGTGAGACACTATTACACAAGGTAAACCTAACAATTTGGAGAGTCATCTTTGTCCTGGTCATTGTGTATGCTTCGAAAATGTGATCTGCGGACGCCAACAAAACACTTGCAAGACTGCTTACTCTTCAAAACAGAGTTCTCTGTGTTACAATTATAACGAACGTTCCCCGCTACGCTCTCAACGCACACATTTGGAAATCCATCTACGAAATCATTCGCAAGAAATTCATAAGATTCTATGCGAAAACAACTTCTTCGCCCCACACTTATTACTTATCATGTCAAGGACTCCCAAATTCGCTTCTTAAACGATCAAAGACGACCCCCACACGCTGATTTAGCGATTGATGGACATTTACAGGCTTCACAAACAGTAACACTATACACAGTTTATATCCCATCAAGTTTCTCATCAAAAATGGATGACATCGAAATAAGTGTCCAAGGAATAGAAAAGCAACTGAAATCATTCAACAGAGGAAAGTCCACTGGACCTGACGAGATACCAATTCGATTCTACTCAGTGTACGCGAAAGAACTTGCCCCGCTTCTAACAGCCGTGTACCGCAAGTCTCTAGAGGAACGGAAGGTTCCAGATGATTAGAAAAGAGCACTGGTAGTCCCAGTTTTCAAGAAGGGTCGTCGAGCAGATGGGCAAAACTATAGACCTATATCTCTGACATCGATCTGTTGTAGAATTTTAGAACATGTTTTTTGCTCGCGTATCATGTCATTTCTGGAAACCCAAAATCTACTCTGTAGGAATCAACATGGATTCCGGAAACAGTGATCGTGTGAGACCCAACTCGCTTTATTTGTTCATGAGACCCAGAAAATATTAGATCCCAGGTAGATGCCATTTTCCTTGACTTCCGGAAGGCGTTCGATACAGTTCCGCACTGTCGCCCGATAAACGAAGTAAGAGCCTACGGAATATCAGACCAGCTGTGTGGCTTGATTGAAGAGATTTTAGCAAAGAGAACACAGCATGCTGTTATCAATGGAGAGACGTCAATAGACGTTAAAGTGACTCTGGCGTGCCACAGGGTAGTGTTATGGGACCATTGCTTTTCACAATATATTTAAATGACCTAGTAGATAGTGTCGGAAGTTCCATGCGACTTTTCGCGGATGATGCTGTAGTATACAGAGAAGTGGCAGCATTAGAAAATTGTAGCGAAATGCAGGAAGATCTGCAGTGGATAGGCACTTGGTGCAGGGAGTGGCAACTGACCCTTAACATACACAAACGTAATGTGTTGCGAATACATAGAAAGAAGTATCCTTTATTGTATGATTATATGATAGCGGAACAAACACTGGTAGCAGTTACTTCTGTAAAATATCTAGGAGTATGCGTACGGAACGATTTGAAGTGGAATCATTATATAAAATTAATTGTTGGTAAGGCGGGTACCAGGTTGAGATTCATTGGGAGAGTCCTTAGAAAATGTAGTCCATCAACAAAGGAGGTAGCTTACAAAACACTCGTTCGAGTATTGCTCATCAGTGTGGGATCCGTACCAGGTCGGGTTGACGCAGGAGACAGAGAAGGCCGAAAGAAGAGCGGCGCGTTTCGTCACAGGATTATTTGGTAAGCGTGATGGCGTTACGGAGATGTTTAGCAAACTCAAGTGGCAGACTCTGCAAGAGAGGCGCTCTGCATCGCGGTGTAGCTTGCTCGCCAGGTTTCGAGGGGGTGCGTTTCTGGATTAAGTATCGAATGTATTGCTTTCCCCTACTTCCCGAAGAGATCACGAATGTAAAATTAGAGAGATTCGAGCGCGTACGGAGGCTTTCCGGTGGTCGTTCTTCCCGCGAACCATACGCGAGTGGAACAGGAAAGGGAGGTAATGACAATGGCACGTAAAGTGCCCTGCGCCACACACCATTGGGTGGCTTGCGGAATATAAATGTAGATGTAGCTGTAGCACAGTCAGAAATCAGACGGACAAATACACTGTGGGCTTGTATGCGCAACAGGTGTAAACTTGGTCGCCTTACTGGTATATTTGGAGCAGGTGTGTCACGATACTAAAAACGGTACACGTGCACCGGCAGGCGTGTGGTTCTCTGGCTCCTCGGACAGCGCGGCCGTGGGGGCGGAGCGCTGGCGGCGGCTGCTGCCTCCGGACGCAGACCTGGACACGATCTACTGCCTGCCCGAGACCACGTTCGTGGGCGGCGGCGAGACCGACCGCCTGCCGCTGCGCGAGATCATTGCCCGGCTCGAGGTGCGTCTTCTCTCAACTACACTAGTTCAACCAAACTAGACGTGGTGCTCTTCAGTGTCAATGTCATTTATAGTAGTCCATGAAATCGTTAGTGCCCGTGTCTACTCGCAACAGTTGTTTTTTTTTTCCCATCCCGTCCTGGATTCAGGACTGTATCCCAGCCGAGGGTTGAGACGACGGGGTCGGGAGATGAACTGTGCGATACTTGGCATGCACTCGGCACGTGCATCATAATACTGGTCCAGAACTTTGTGTGGTCAGGCCTACATAGTGTACGTAAAACAGAGCCTAGAACAGCCTGCAAAATAAAAACACTTTTGCACGTGTGCAAGACAAGAGTGCTAGGTTCATAGATCATAAGCAAAGATATGAAAGAGTTTGGTCAGAAAGCAATGATAACTTTTCGATTCCTAGGATTTGGTGTAGTACGAGACAAATGCTCTGCCTGTTCCTTCGCCTGTAGTTGTACCACGATGTCTCCTATTCCCTTTATATTCTTTACGTCAATACGTGCCACGATCTATTTTTACTTTGAGCCAAAAAATACTTTTATAGATACACGGTCCACTCCAAAATTTCCATCCAAAACAGTACTGATTTCATCCTGGCTCCATGGCAGAACTGCTAAAGATGCGCCCCGCCCCCTCCCCTTCTCGTAAAAGTACCTATCTTCCTTTTTTTTCTATGGAGATTTACCGTATTCTGTAGTTTTGTAAGTTTAAGAATAATGAATCATTATTGAAAATTGTACTTAAATAAACTATATTATGAAAAATAGTGCACACAAATTGTATCACTGTATTAAATAAATAACAGATTATACAGACATTCTACTTTTAGAATGATGTATGAAAAAGAAGAGATTTTCCTTACTCTTGATAAATTAATAATAGTGATCACTCTGCAGAAATCAGAGGCCTTCGGTCACATAACATATTATTTCAGCAGAAGTAACAGCAAGAACTTCTTTGTAGAAAATGAGCGAGCTGCGTAGGCGGCATTTGTGTGTACCGAGGCACTGTTACCACATAGACCATGTTAAGGTAGTAGTCGTTCCTTTATGATGCTACTTGGCTTAAATTACACTGTGACGACAGCGTGTGTTTACATTCACTGGTTGAGGGAAATGCTTCTTCCCTTTCTTACTTCTTCGGTTTTTTCGGTCAATATTTGCGTCGCCTGTAGCGTGGGGCTATCTGGCAAACCCCTCGGTACAGCCTTATTACCATCGAAAATAAAACAGACAGTGTGCGATTATTAACACAGTCTAATCGCATAGAGCGAGTGAAATCGTTTCTTTTAAAAGTCGACGGCCAATTTCCTTAACTAGCCTCGTCCAGACGCTGATGCTCCATGTACTAAAACGTCGCTGTCGATGGGACGCTAAACCCTGATTTAACACTGGTCGCATAGGTTTTGCTGAACAGCTTTCTTCAAGTCAAACATTACATCGTGTATCAGCTTTCCGAAAATGGTATCTCTCCAAAATGACAGTTGCTGCTGCTAAAACACAGTCTTTGCTTCACACGGACTGTTTCAGATATTTACTTTAAACACTTTTACGTCGAATGCCATACATTGGAAAGCACCAAAATGAACGGGTTATCAGACGAAGTTCAGCACCTTTGGACAGAGCTGCAGCGCCTCTTTTTTTGCACAGTGGCGGAACACAGTTAAAGAGAAGGCGCTTCATAAGAAATAACTCTTAAATCGAAGATAATCCAGTAGCTCTGTAAGTGCCAGAGTTGAGTAATTTTTGTTGTCGTTTGTAGTAGGGCGTCCCGTTTCTTTGTCTGGAGGTCATTGATGGCGTCACCTAGCAGTGCTGTATGCATAGCATTTCAATCATAATCACAGGCTGAATGGGGCTAATAACAGTGCCTCTCTATAGTCTCTTTATGGGAGTTTATTCTTTCAGAAAAGTTGCACATTATTAGCATTTATCTTATCGGAATTAACTTACATAGCAAGGAAATCATTTATGTGGAAGACAACAACTGATTTATAATTGTAACAGTAATATAAAATGTCCCCACATAAGTATCACTATACTGACATGACAAAAGTCATGGGATGTCTCCTAATATCGAGTCGGATCTCACTTTGCCCGGCGTAGTGCAGCAGCTCGACGTGCCATGGACTGAACAAGTCGTTGGAAGTCCCTTGCAGAAATATTGAGCCAGGCTACCTCTATAAGTGGCCATAATTGGGGAAGTGTTGCCGATGCACCGTTTTTCGCACGAACTGACCTCTCGATTCTGTCTCGTAAATGTTCAATGGAATTTATGTCGGGCGATCTGGGTGGCTAGATCATTCACTCGAATTGTCCAAATGTTCTTCGAACCAGTCGCGAACAATAGTGATGCGGTGACATGGCGCGTTGTCACTCACAAAAAATCCGTCATTTTTTGAGAATATGAAGTCCACGAATGGCTGACGACGGTCTCCAGGTAGCCGAACATAACCATTTCGATTCAGTGATCAGTTCATTTGGACCAGAGGAACCAGTAAAGTCCATGTAAACACAGCCCACACCGTTATGGAGCCACCACCAGCTGACACAGTGCCTCGTTCACAATTTGGATCCATTGCTTCGTGCGGTCTGCGCCACATTCGAACCCTACCGTTAGCTTTCACCAACTGAAATCGGGACTCATCTGACCAGGCAAAGATTTTTCAATTAGACAATTCTCCAGCCGATATGGTCACGATCCCAGGAGAGGCACTGCAGGCTACGTCATGCTGCTGGCAAAGGCACTCGCGTCGGTCGTGGGCTGCCATAGCCCATTAATCCCAATTTTCGCCGTATTGTCCTAACGGATATGTTCGTCGTACGTCCCACATTGATTTCTGCAGTTATTTCATTCAGTTTTACTTGTCTGTTAGCACTGACAACTCTACGCAAACGCCGCTGCTCTCGGTCGTTAAGTGAAGGCCATCGACCACAGCGTTGTGAGAGGTAATGATTGAAATTTGGTATTCTCGGCACACTCTTGACACTGTGGCTCTGGGAATGAGTTTCCTAACGATTTTCGAAATGGAATGTCCCATGCATCTAGCTCCAACTATCATTCCGCTTTCAGAGTCTGTTGATTCCCGTTGTGCGGTCGTAATCACATTGGAAACCTTTTCACATGAATCATCTGAGTACAAATGACAGCCCATCCAATACGCTGTCCTTTTATATCTTGTGTACGCGAACCTACCGCCATCTGTATATGAGCATATCACTATCCCATGACTTTTGTCACCTCAGTGCATATCGTTAGTTTAAGATATAATTGGTTTCGATAGTTCACGCCTCACTTTCATATATGAGAATAAGACGTAAACTCTCGACAATATTATTCCTAAATAAATGATTGATGACTGGAGACAACTTGCATAGTATTTCATATTTAACCAACTGCATTACCTGATCCTAGATTTTCTCATAGACTACAAAAGCTACTTTTTCAGCTCAGCTGTTTTCACTGTTTTAATTTCTTTCTTTTTCTTTGTTATAGATTCTGAAGCATTCGATGCGATATAAAATTGCAAGTATGTCCTGTTAGTGCACCCCAGCATCCTCTAGCGTAGTAATTGTAAGAATGCACAAAATATTTGATTCCAGACGTTCCCAGTTTTCAGAGCTATGGAAGAAACAAGACGACACGACCCTAGATTCGTCATCAAGATGAGTAAGATCGCACTATTATTTATGAAAGCTCAGAAAACTTCTACTTCCTGCGCGCCAGAGGCACATTCGTCAAGGAATTAACACAGAAATGAACAATATTCCATGAATAATTGCAGAACTTGTAGACCATTTCAGTATTCTACATAAATTAGTTTGTATTCAACTGAGACCGGTTTCAGACATTGGCAGGTTGGGAATTACGATAAGTGCGGGTGGGTGTGGGAGGGGGGAGGGAAATTCAAGAAGAGGGGGGGGGGGAAATAAGAGGGGCGGGGGCGGAATTCAGTGTTTGTGTTCCTGCATACATAGTTCACTTCACTCCTGTCTGACAGGCTCCCTTTGCAAACTTTGAGCAAACATTGCCGAACGCACACGCACTGTGGAGATAAAAGAGAAGCGTCGAGCTGCACTCATTGTTGGCCAGCCTGGTTCCATCTTGGCGACAGGTTCTTCAAGCTTTCAGGAACTTCATATTTCCCATCACACATCAGCTTACCTCCTTTCCAGCTTCTGGATGACACTATCCAAAAGACAGTATAAATATCAACACGCAAGTGCGTGCAGGAATCAATTTTTTTCTTCTTTAAGACATTTTCTCTGCCCTTGCTGTTGATCGGAAGCGGCCTTTTCTGGGGTTTTCCAGATGGTGCAATCGGGTTGTCGGGGCGAACTGAGAGGTTACTTTTCGCGTCCAGTAAGTGCACCAGGAACTCCTTCTGTTCAGAAGCAAAGTGTATAGCTTAAGAAACTGCAAAGACGTCGCTTTAATGACAGCCCTTCTTTTACTGCTGCTATGTTGACTCCTCTTCGTAAAAGTCTTCCCATTTAAGACTGATATGCTGCATGTGGCATTTGTTTCGTTTTCCCAAAATCCTGGTGAACAGCTGTTTTCAGTTTTGACTGAAGTAATCGGACGCACAGCCGACTCCTTAGTTCATCACAAAGATGTTGCGTAAAGCTCAATCAGGGCTTTGAGCAGACCTGTCCACTTCAGGAAACCTATGTGATTTTCTTCTTACCTTGCTGCAATGGAACCTGCTCTGTCAGCGGGTACCGTGAAGGTGATAATGAATGCAGACTTACGGCACAGTGTGAGGAGCGTATTATTGACATGACTGTTTAGATAAGCATCTGAAATAAAAGTTATTGCTCGAGCTCAAACCAAGAAATACTATGGCAAACTAATCACCACTGCCGAAATTCAGTGGCAGTAAAACTCGCTTAGGTAAATGCCATTTTCCAGCCATTCATGGTTCACACTCACACCCAACGCACTACACATCGTGTACCGCGACCCATCAGCCAATGAAATCTTCTCCACTATGCCGCAGATTAATGACTATGTTGCCTGTATCACTCTAGGCGACTATGTTCATTAGTTCCTGTGATTGTTACCTTCTGGTCGGCTACACCACCATAAGAACCGAATTCTGTCACACTTGGCTGATCTTTCCCTCACTGAATTTCGTACATGAGGTTTTGCGGAAGACATCTGCAGCAGAGTTTCATAGCGGACAGCGTTGAGAAATTATGAGCACATCCCAGCTGTTAAGGAGGCGTGCGCTTGAGCCCTGCAGCAGATTGTACTAGTAAGGTTCTTAATCCTCGGATGTGTGTGTAGCATCCCTGCTGCGGCTCTAAAGAAAAACGTTTTATGTAACAAAACAAACCTACAGCCGTTCCTGAGACTAGTTTTTCGGACAACCTTTTGCTGTTTTCTGTATGTACTGTTTCTTTAATTACATATTTCAAAGTAACACTCTGCGAACAAGTGGAGGGCCTTACCCAAATTGCAGAGGTAAGACGTACTGGAAATAAATTACAAAACTCATCCGAGAACCCTTATGAGATCAGCCAACAACTGTCTCCGTTCCGGTGTCGAGTACTACTGATGCGAAGCGGTCCGCATCGTAAAACGTGGGGTCTTTTTCTCGGATGTGATGTTCAAAATCTCGATGTCAGTTCTTAAGAACACGACGTAATCTAACACTAATGCAACCTTTGATGCATAGCTTGACGAGTTAATGGAGCGTTTCGGGGGTGTCGAGATAGTGTCGACACTTAGCTTATTAGTGATACCAGAAAAGAAAGCGTCGGTCGCTGCAACTTGGCGTTGCGTGTGCCGGCAGGCGGCTTACTGCGGGCCGGTGGGCGCCGAGTACCAGCTGACCGACTCGTTCGAGCAACGACAGTGGCTGCGCCAGCAGCTGGAGCCGCCGCAGAACGCGCTGCTGTCGGCCGCCGTGCGCAGGCGCGCGCTCGACAAGCTGATCGCGGCGCACGCCTTCGAGAACTTCCTGTCCGCCAACTGGGGCAGCGTTCGCAGATTCGGCATCGAAGGGTGCGTGCGTGGCCGTATTCAGTGTTTTTTCCGGCTGGTGTTCTGTCTCAATTTTATAAAGATACTATGTTCGTTACGACTATTTAATGTCAGCTCATAAAATTTATCGGTGTTAAGTAGGCACATACTGAATAGCTGCTAGCACTTGTCTTTAAGAAGAGAGTATTCGTCATGGTAGTGTGGAAAAGTAATTCACTGTTTCCTATGAATCAACTGAAACGCTGTGATGCACAGAGAGAAAAATATGGCCAGTCACTCTGTTCGGTTTGTTGTTACTTAGGTAGGTTTCTAAATATTTTGAAGTCGAAAATGTCCTTTATGACGTTGCTGCTGAAACTGAGAGGGTGACTAAAATTTGTAGCAGAGTTCTAATACTGAGAAAAAATTTTGAACTGCATGTCTATAACGCCGCCAAAGAGTTGTATGAACTTGTACTTGGTTCTTCCTTAAGCCAGTCTTTTTTTGCATACGGATAATGCTGCAGATGTAGACCAGGATTCTGGCAAAACTGATTGACAAAATTTGATGGACTCCAGTGCATCTTCGAGACGGCAGTTTACGAATTTTCTCGGAATGGTGCCCTGAAGGGATTTAATTATACTGGCTCTTTTGTTGTGAACTTGTTATGAAGCTCGTTTCTCACGCGATACAAGAACGGTAACACTGCCTTTCTTCCGGGGTGCTAGCACGACTATTGTCTCGGTGTTTCATTATGGACACACACACAACGACACTGTGAATGTGAAACGTCCCCTTTGAACAATTTTACATGACTGTGCTTAAACTGACACACAATATTTTTAGCGCAACGCAATCTGACTTTCAATAATCCCTACAAAAGAATGGCCCTGACTAACATTAATCTATACCTTTCACAAATCACTTACCTCACAAAAATCTTCGTTATTCGAACTACTGCAATACAGCGAGCGCCACTACTGCCAGATAAATAAAAGATTCAAACTACGGAAGGCACCAACTACTGATAGGCATAGTTAGCAAATGAAAGATTTTATTAGAGAACAAACAATGTATTTACCTTAATAGTGTTGAAAAATCATAATATACATAGCAGTTCATGACATCCAGTCTTACAAATTTCAAAACTCCGCCATTTCTCTCCCCACATCCACCACTGCTGGCGGCTCACCACCAACTGCGCAAAGCTACGCGCTGTTCACATCCAGCTGCCGCTGCCCAATACTACAATGGCAGACAACAATGCAAACTAGCCACAGACTGCACACAGCACAGCCAGTGATTTTCATACAGAGCGCTACGTAACGTTGCCAATAAGAAAACCTAAACAGCCTACTTACATAGCCCCCATGCCCCCCACAAAAATTTTACAAATTGTTTTGGGCAGTGGCCAATACAGATTTTTAAAAAAAATGTTCATAATTCCAATAACAAAGAAATCAAATGCACACAATTGTTGATACAATGTTGGTCAAAAGCTAAAATTTTCTCACAGTCCATAAAGACAGTCCTGATCATTCATCACAGTAAAACTGCCGTTTCTTTTCTCAAAGTCTGAGCAGTAAAAGACAATGCACACGGAAGTAGTGGATTTCCATGCAGTCTTGAACAAGTAGTGTTGTCCTTCCAACGGAAAGACAGTGCTGACTCTTGACATGCTGACAGGTAATGGGCCACAACAGAGCAAACCCACAGCAGAGTCATTCGACGTTTTGAGGAATATTGGTAGGTAGGTCATCACAGAGCAGACCCACTGTAGTCCTGGTAGAGATTACGGTATTGGTGGGCCACCAGAGGTGCAGACCCACTGCAGTCCTTGTAGAAATAATGGTACTGGTGGGTCATCAAAGATGCAGACCCACTGTACTCCTTGTAGAGATGGCCAGCAGCCATCTGTTGTGACTGTGCAGGTGCACAATCACCATTGAAGAGTCTTGCGGATAATATAGCAAGTCCATAACCACCACTTGTGCACTCACAAAATTTTTGGAATTGTCCTTAGAATCAGCAATGCTGTTATCCAGTCCCTTGCTGAATTATTAACACACGTGCAAACACTAAGAGTCCCTACTTCTCACATATTGTCCATATACTATGACCAACAGAAACGTGTGCAGTGAAATGGAATTTACAAGTTACTTAATTTGATGAACTGGTGTCAATTACAATTTTATAACATAAGAATACAATAACAACGGTACAAAATACATCATTAAAGAACATAACAATACAGATAACATTTGTGGTAATGCAGGCTTTACAGAAGAATCGAAATAACATATACATCAGTGTTACAGGAATTATGACATAAGTAAATACATAAAAGATCAGAATAACTTTTGAAACATCAACTTCACACATGAGCATTAAAACAGAACAGAATAAATAATGTCTAAACATCTTTACAAAGAAAATAACATATTATCAGAAAAATTCTACAACATAACTCTTATTAGCTAAACACATAAAGACAGGAAAAACACAAATTCACATAGTCTAATAACACAAAAATACAGGACAGGGTTTGTTTTCAGTGTGACATTTGATACTGCAGTCCACCCCAAAACTTAATTCCATATATCTTTCCTCTTATTTCAACATTTGTTTCCACCAAAAAAATTCTATCCAAGCTTGCTTTCTGTATTCTGTTCACATCCTCTTTCAAAAATAGTTTTTCTCCACTGTGCACTACTTTTTTGGCCAAACCATTTTCTTATAGCTTCTCAATGCATTTCTTCCAATTCATCGTAACTCATTCCCTTATATAGTCTACCCCCTCTTAAGCTAACTTAAATCTACTGAGCTCAAATGCTAAACTAAGGGACGAGGCAATGCAGCAGCAGAAAACAATTAACACAAACAGCAATGACAAAAAAAATGGAAATTTGCAAAGCAAGCTACAGTAAATCTAAATTACCAAGCAATGCAACATTACAACTAATATGAGCCAATGTGCAGCAACAAGAAAAATAAATCAGTAGTGAAACTAGCTTAACAGAGTAATACAAAGTGAAATTTAGTAGCACTATGCCTGCCAAACAGCAGCAGCAAATGCAATAACTTATATCTAAACATGACATAGCTCAAGCAGAAAAAATATTACACTAAAGACAACAATGCAGACAAGGGAAATGTATATTCACATCTTAATGTCTATGTAATTAAAGGGGTGCACCACAACTTATTCTACGAGAAATATTACCAAGTAGTTGAAAAGAAAATTATGCATGCAAATCCTGTGAAGGGAAATGATTATTTGTGCTTTTTTTTCTAAGAAAGTACATCATATTCTTTACTGGGTCTGTAGATAGAAAATAGTGATATTAGTACATCTATTATAACCAATGCTGCAGTGCAGCTAGAAACTAGATATTAAACAAAATAGGCAAAGCAAGGCGTGAAACGTCATTCACTAGCCATATGGCATCCAGGCAGGGTCGCCATATAAAACGTCCCCTTTGAACAATTTTACATGACTGTGCTTAAACTGACACACAATATTTTAAGCGCAACGCAATCTGACTTTAAGAAAATCCCTACAAAAGAATGGCCCTTGTAACGTTCTTACTTTAATTTGCTATGAAAGCGGTGCTGATAGACAATAAAAGCGGGTTAAAAGCTGTGAGCTGGCTGGGGAAGTTAACCTTGCATTACTGAGCAACTGTTTCACCAGGTATCCAGTCTAGCTTAGCAAATCCCCAACCAGATTAACATTAGTTATAATCTTTTAATAGTCATACGACAACCGGTGATATGTATATAAAAAGAGAATTTAAATAAAAAGAAATAAATCAGTTTATATTTGGAAATTTATTTTAACATTGATCATTGAAATTTCACCATATTAAACTCGATTTATAACTAAGCTGGTGCCTTATTTAGGATTGTGAAAATGTGAGATTGTAATCTTACGGAACACATCAAACATGGAGCCAAGATTGGGAGACTGCATACAACACTGCATTCATAAAATAAGACACGAAGACGTTGCAACATATGCAAGAGGAAATTAACCACAACCAACCGATTCAATTTTCATCCAAAGAAGTTACGTTCGTAGCACAATCCTGTCCGTCACGTAATTACCACACACTGGTATACTAAATTCATACCAACTCTCTGTGAAATCTTCCCGAAAAGAATAGCTGAGGGCTACTTTGATGATTACACCACATGCTACACGTGGTCAACTTGGTTTACACAAAGCGTGTAACTCCACAATAATTTTGATAATTAAAATAATTTAGATCGAAAAGCAATTTACATAAGAAAAACCTCGAACTGGTTACTATCGTCTTACTATTAACCTGATGGGTCAAACAATTGTATAAGCACGTGGTACTGGTCTCACAAAGTACACCCCATGTGGGTTGAACATAAAGAAAAGTTGCTATATTGAAAAATATTGTCAAGACGAGACGTTATAATCTCACGCACATTCGCACTGAAGATTGATGATGCTAGTTAGAGTTACTGATCAACACGTGGTTCCACTTTACTCACAAAGTAGTGACAAAGCAACTACCGGAATATATTCTGAACTTCACACTCGAATTACACTGCGTTGCAATTTAAGATAACATTAGATATTTTAGAGCTAAACCTGAAATAAAGGTGATTAAATTTTCAGTTAGGCTGAACTTAAGAAATCCATTGTCCTACGGACTTAGCAGACACGCGCTTAGCCGGAGATCTTACCACTTCAGAAGCTCGCCGCGGACAGACTGACCTACGCTCGTAGCGTGCTTCCCAGATACAAACGGAAGTGACCAGAGAGACAGCTTCCTATGCCAACATGACAAGGGACGGACAGAAACATGCTAAGAATGGAAACCTCTCTGCTTTTAGAAAGCTTAGCTACCTGTTCCGACGTTGGTCCTACTGTTCTCTAGCAGACAGGCTTGTCTGCTACCCTCAAGCATGCAACTAGAAACACATTTGCTCATTCATCGTCTCACACAGAAGGGAAGGGGGATGACAGTATCTTATCATATACAGTATATAAAAGAAAGCGGATGTAGGTTCCGTATGAGACTGTGACATGAATTACATATAAACTGTGTTTTAAAGTGTAGTAGTGTGACAGATCGTTCTTGTTTATGTGTGAAAGTAACACATTTCACTGCTCAGTCTCCTTCCAGATAGTCAGAAATACCACAGTAAATTTAGAAGAGGAATTTATGCCGTAAATGACAACAGATTTAAGAAATTAACATGAAAGGAATCCAACAGAGACCTTTCATAACCCCAACGCTCTGGGAAAAGACTGTGCAGAGAATTTTCTGGCCATGCTAGGACATTCCCAAGCAGGCTTCTCACACCCTACTTAAACCAAAAATGTAAAGAAAAGGCAAAAGGTCACCAGCTACTTGCTAAAACACAATAATTTCAACACATCTTAAGAATCTACCAATTTCAAAGAGAAAAAAACAATCTGTGACACCTACTTAAAAGATAGTGTAGACCTAATTTGGTCAGCAAGTAAAAACAATGGTTCCTGTGTCATTAATATGAAATCAATTTCTGGTTGTTACCCTTATGGAGTTCACCAGTATTTGCTCATTGCAAGAGCCAACTGATCACAGGAAAATTTATGACTGTTTATTGACAAGTAAAATTTATGAAAATAGCAAAGGTGCCACAGCAATTTTAAAAAACATGAAAATAACATCAGTATTATAAAGCAGAACATTACAATGCACAATCTGAAAAAGCCAAAGAAAATGATAAAAAAGAAAAAAATATATTTTACAAAGTAGTTATCACAAAAAAATTCTATATCTTATAAAACTAATAATTTGTAGAATTAAAATAATTTTGTGGCACTAATTCAATGACTCTACTATATTTCAGTTAGTTAGCAAACAATGATCACTGTGTCATTATACTGAAACTACAATTAATTATGTGTGCAAGGCGTGAAACGTCATTCACTAGCCATATGGCATCCTGGCAGGGTCGCCATATGAAACGTCCCCTTTGAACAATTTTACATGACTGTGCTTAAACTGACACAATATTTTTAGTGCAACGCAATCTGACTTTCAAAAAATCCCTACAAAAGAATGGCCCTTACTAACATTAACCTATACCTTTCACAAATCACTTACCTCACAAAAATCTTCGTTATTCGAGCTACTGCAATACAGCGAGCGCCACTACTGCCAGCTAAATAAAAGATTCAAACTATGGGAGGCACTAACTACTGATAGGCATAGTTAGCAAATGAAAGATTTTAATAGAGAACAAACAATGTATTTACCTTAATAGTGTTGAAAAATCATAATATACATAGCAGTTCATGACATCCAGTCTTGCAAATTTCAAAACTCCGCCATTTCTCTCCCCACATCCACCACTGCTGGCGGCTCACCTCCAACTACGCAACGCTACGCGCTGTTCACATCCAGCTGCCGCTGTCCAACACTACAATGGCAGACAACAATGCAAACTAGCCACAGACTGCACACAGCACAGCCAGTGATTTTCATACAGAGGGCTACGTGACGTTACCAATGAGAAAACCTAAATAGCCTACTTACAAATGTTATTTTGACATCTTTTGCGAATTTTGAGGCCTTTTTAAACAGATTTTTGAAATCCTTATCACTGTATCGTTACATATTGTGTAAGACATTCAACACACTGTTAACGTATTGTGATACTGGAAGAAGATCACAATTAACGCTTTGAAGCGTTCTGCTAACAGAAAGAGTTAAGGAAAAGATTTGTTCGAGTAGTACAAGAGAAACAATGAATTGGTTGTGAGTGACTGCAAATAATTTGTTTGTATGATTTTTGGACAGTTTCTTTGTTAGCATCTACTCTAACAGTTACATAGAGAGCCGGCCGGGGTGGCCGAGCGGTCCTAGGCGCTACAGTCTGGAAGCGAGCGACCGCTACGGTCGCAGGTTCGAATCCTGCCTCGGGCATGGATGTGTGTGATGTCCTTAGGTTAGTTAGGTTTAATTACTTCTAAGTTCTAGGGAACTGATGACCTCAGAAGTTAAGTCCCATAGTGCTCAGAGCCATTTTTAGTTACATAGAGAGCACCATGCCTAAAAACATTTTCTTAAAGCAAAGACTTGTCTAGTGTTTGTAAAGTAACCTAATTTCGCTCCAAAAGTGTTTAGTGTCGGGCCGCCGGTAGTAAGATGACGGATGTCTCAGCACGCCGTTATGTTTAGCGGAAGTCCCAAAGACATTTTAAGTGGATTGTACTGTCCCCATGCAATTTCTGATGGCCTGCAGAGAACATGAATCAGCTGAGGATGGGTTTAAATATTGGGCGCTGCAGGGTACATAAACATCAATTGGACATTTTTCCAATAAAAGCTTGTGCGCCGCGTAAATGACGGCTCACTGACGCTGCTCCCCTAGACACGGAACTTATCTTTTGCCTTGACCTACTACCTACATTTGGAAGTAGTAAGCCGGCCGGGATTGCCGAGCGGTTGTAGGCGCTTCAGTCTGGAACCGCGCGACCGCTACGGTGGCAGGTTCGAATCCTGCCTCGGGCATAGATGTGTGTGATGTCCTTAGGTTAGTAAGGTTTAAGTAGTTCTAAGTTCTAGGGGACTGATGACCTCACATGTTAAGTCCCATAGTGCTCAGAGCCATTTGAACCATTTGGAAGTAGTAGGATGCAGCATGGAGGCGTCCTCACATCGATCACCGATAGCTTCTGAGCCACACCCATTGTGCTAGTCGGAAACCCAGTCCGTTCCCTTCGTGTCTGCTGACTTCAAGCCCACGATCAATGCTCAAACGGATGTAGATACCTGATCGATACTAGGACTGTTGATATTTTTAACATATAGGGAATCCGATACACCGATATTTAGGACAATATTATTGTCGGCTATAGACAAATCGAAAGAAGGTATCGGTTTATCAATATATAGACGAAGAACCCCCATGAACCATGGACCTTGCCGTTGGTGGGGAGGCTTGCGTGCTTCAGCGATACAGATGGCCGTACCGTAGGTGCAACCACAACGGAGGGGTATCTGTTGAGAGGCCAGACAAACATGTGGTTCCTGAAGAGGGGCAGCAGCCTTTTCAGTAGTTGCAGGGGCAACAGTCTGGATGATTGACTGATCTGGCCTTGTAACATTAACCAAAACGGCCTTGCTGTGCTGGTACTGCGAACGGCTGAAAGCAAGGGGAAACTACAGCCGTAATTTTTCCCGAGGACATGCAGCTTTACTGTATGATTAAATGATGATGGCGTCCTCTTGGGTAAAATATTCCGGAGGTAAAATAGTCCCCCATTCGGATCTCCGGGCGGGGACTACTCAAGAGGACGTCGTTATCAGGAGGAAGAAAACTGGCATTCTACGGATCGGAGCGTGGAATGTCAGATCCCTTAATCGGGCAGGTAGGTTAGAAAATTTAAAAAGGGAAATGGATAGGTTAAAGTTAGATATAGTGGGAATTAGTGAAGTTCGGTGGCAGGAGGCACAAGACTTTTGGTCAGGTGATTACAGGGTTATAAATACAAAATCAAATAGGGGTAATGCAGGAGTAGGTTTAATAATGAATAAAAAATAGGAGTGCGAGTTAGCTACTACAAACAGCATAGTGAACGCATTATTGTGGCCAAGATAGACACAAAGCCCATGCCTACTACAGTAGTACAAGTTTATATGCCAACTAGCTCTGCAGATGATGAAGAAATTGATGAAATGTATGACGAGATAAAAGAAATTATTCAGGTAGTGAAGGGAGACGAAAATTTAATAGTCATGGGTGACTGGAATTCGTCAGTAGGAAAAGGGAGAGAAGGAAACATAGTAGGTGAATATGGATTGGGGGGAAGAAATGAAAGAGGAAGCCGCCTGGTAGAATTTTGCACAGAGCATAACTTAATCATAGCTAACACTTGGTTCAAGAATCATAAAAGAAGGTTGTATACCTGGAAGAATCCTGGAGATACTAATAGGTATCAGATAGATTATATAATGGTAAGACAGAGATTTAGGAACCAGGTTTTAAATTGTAAGACATTTCCAGGGGCAGATGTGGATTCTGACCACAATCTATTGGTTATGAACTGCAGATTGAAACTGCAAAAAGGTGGGAATTTAAGGAGATGGGACCTGGATTAACTGAAAGAACCAGAGGTTGTAGAGAGTTTCAGGGAGAGCATAAGGGAACAATTGACAGGAATGGGGGAAAGAAATACAGTAGAAGAAGAATGGGTAGCTCTGAGGGATGAAGTAGTGAAGGCAGCAGACGATCAAGTAGGTAAAAAGACGAGGGCTAATAGAAATCCTTGGGTAACAGAAGAAATATTGAATTTAATTGATGAAAGGAGAAAATATAAAAATGCAGTAAATGAAGCAGGCAAAAGGGAATACAAACGTCTCAAAAATGAGATCGACAGAAAGTGCAAAATGGCTAAGCAGGGATGGCTAGAGGACAAATGTAAGGATGTAGAGGCTTGTCTCACTAGGGGTAAGATAGATACTGCCTACAGGAAAATTAAAGAGACCTTTGGAGAGAAGAGAACCGCTTGTATGAATATCAAGAGCTCAGATGGCAACCCAGTTCTAAGCAAAGAAGGGAAGGCACAAAGGTGGAAGGAGTATATAGAGGGTTTATACAAGGGCGATGTACTTGAGGACAGTATTATGGAAATGGAAGAGGATGTAGATGAAGATGAAATGGGAGATAAGATACTGCGTGAAGAGTTTGACAGAGCACTGAAAGACCTGAGTCCAAACAAGGCCCCGGGAGTAGACAACATTCCATTAGAACTACTGATGGCCTTGGGAGAGCCAGTCATGACAAAACTGTACCATCTGGTGAGCAAGATGTATGAGACAGGCGAAATACCCACAGACTTCAAGAAGAATATAATAATTCCAATACCAAAGAAAGAAGGTGTTGACATATGTGAAAATTACCGAACTATCAGTTTAATAAGTCACAGCTGCAAAATACTAACGCGAATTCTTTACAGACGAATGGAAAAACTGGTAGAAGCGGACCTCGGGGAAGATCAGTTTGGATTCCGTAGAAATGTTGGTACACGTGAGGCAATACTAACCTTACGACTTATCTTAGAAGAAAGATTAAGAAAAGGCAAACCTACGTTTCTAGCATTTGTAGACTTAGAGAAAGCTTTTGACAACGTTAACTGGAATACTCTCTTTCAAATTCTGAAGGTGGCAGGGGTAAAATACAGGGAGCGAAAGGCTATTTACAATTTGTACAGAAACCAGATGGCAGTTATAAGAGTCGAGGGGCATGAAAGGGAAGCAGTGGTTGGGAAAGGAGTGAGACAGGGTTGTAGCCTCTCCCCGATGTTATTCAATCTGTATATTGAGCAAGCAGTAAAGGAAACAAAAGAAAAATTCGGAGTAGGTATTAAAATTCATGGAGAAGAAGTAAAAACTTTGAGGTTCGCCGATGACATTGTAATTCTGTTAGAGACAGCAAAGGACTTGGAAGAGCAGTTGAACGGAATGGACAGTGTCTTGAAAGGAGGACATAAGATGAACATCAACAAAAGCAAAACGAGGATAATGGAATGTAGTCAAATTAAATCGGGTGATGCTGAGGGGATTAGATTAGGAAATGAGACACTGAAAGTAGTAAAGGAGTTTTGCTATTTAGGGAGTAAAATAACTGATGACGGTCGAAGTAGAGAGGATATAAAATGTAGACTGGCAATGGCAAGGAAAGCGTTTCTGAAGAAGAGAAATTTGTTAACATCGAGTATAGATTTAAGTGTCAGGAAGTCGTTTCTGAAAGTATTTGTATGGAGTGTAGCCATGTATGGAAGTGAAACATGGACGATAACCAGTTTGGACAAGAAGAGAATAGAAGCTTTCGAAATGTGGTGCTACAGAAGAATGCTGAAGATAAGGTGGGTAGATCACGTAACTAATGAGGAGGTATTGAATAGGATTGGGGAGAAGAGAAGTTTGTGGCACAACTTGACTAGAAGAAGGGATCGGTTGGTAGGACATGTTTTGAGGCATCAAGGGATCACAAATTTAGCATTGGAGGGCAGCGTGGAGGGTAAAAATCGTAGAGGGAGACCAAGAGATCAATACACTAAGCAGATTCAGAAGGATGTAGGTTGCAGTAGGTACTGGGAGATGAAGAAGCTTGCTCAGGATAGAGTAGCATGGAGAGCTGCATCAAACCAGTCTCAGGACTGAAGACCACAACAACAACAACAACAGACGAAGAAAATGTCGACATGTTGGCCTATAAAAATATCGGCTGCACATTGTAAATATAACTGCCGGTTTTAGAGTTGTGTATTTAAGTATTGATTTGTTATTAGATATTCTGTATATCAACAAGGTAGCAGTCTGATTATCCCCCTTAGAGGAAGAACAGAAAGGAAAACACTGCACGTTCACGCTTGGCGATAACCACTTTGCTAACAATGGTAACTACACGTAAATGGCACAATAAAAGGTGTTCGATAGGTCCGTAGTTCGGTTTCTCCACAAATCGGATTTGTCCGGAACACTTCACGTCGACTACCCAGTTTTCTTTTCATTTCTGCCAACGCCAACGACCTAGCAGCTGTAGTGTCAAAATTGCGGGTTGACGCCGAACGTTGCAGTTTCTGTCAGTACCGCCGATCCCCGATTACGTTAGCATTCACCCTCACACGTCACTGATCACCGCAAAGACCAATCTTGTCATACAGATTTTTGTTCATCATTTTCAGCAACTTCTTTTGAAGAATGCCGATAAACTAATGTGCTATTTCTTCACACTGTCACTCCACAGCACAATCGGATTTCCTCTCCTGTGCCATCTATACTTGCTTCACACATTCAAAGAGAAAGATTGGACATGATGGAAGCTCAAAAAGTAGTAAGCCTGCTTCACACAGTGAAAGTAAAATTATGTTCTACTGCAATTTCAAAAGAACAGATTCAAATATTTACCAAAAAATGTTGAAAAAAAATATAAAATAAAAGTATCGGCACTCGATATTGCCGATTCGATGTCGATATAGGGATATATGGGGGCAAAAAAATCGCCGACATACTTCAATACGTTTTGCAAAGATATCGATATGTTAATAGCAGCTCTACCCGATACCCAAAGTGGAGGACGTCATGGCCACCGATGGCTATAGGCACCGTTTTTGCAGACGGACCATCAGGAATCTTAACACCAATTGTCCTTCGATGATCAATATACCCTTTGACTTATTTTGGTGCAACCATTTGCCATCTGGGTATCCTGTGCCTCGGCCATTTATCAACACTATCTGGAGCAATTGACGAATGACGTCCATAGAATGGCCTTTTATCTGGATGACATTATTGTCATGAAGACAGACCCCATATTCCTCTCTATGTACAGCTGTGATATTCAACACCAAACCACTGCTCAACAAGTGAACAATGACGTTCCCTCTCACCTTCTGATAGGGCAGGACGCTTCCCCCGATACACCAACAAAGCGTGCTTTCACATGGATGTGGACTCAGTTGAGACAGTGACACAGTTCCCCACTAGTGGAGCATCTATCACAAAGCTGGTTCCTTAACGCCACAGTTCTGTAGGAGGTTTCGCATTAAGTCACCACCGGTTGGGCAGTTGATAAGAAGCTCATTTGCATTCAAGAGGCGGCTGCCTATTGACAATGACATCATGGTCTCATTGTTTTCAAGGATGTCCTCCTCCTCCTCGGTGAGAGTTGTAAGATGCAGGTCATTGCTTCTAGAGCTCTTCACTGTCAAGTAATCGACTTCCTCCGTCAAGGATATTGGGACATCATAGGAAGAGGATGGCCCAGGATGATGCATACTGGATGGGTACTGATAGGGACATCGAACACACTCTTGCTGACTGTCATTGCTGACAAGGCCACCAGGTGACCCTAACAAAAAGATATTTCAAGTGGTCTCCTCATAGATGGCTGTGCTTGTGGGTACATCTGGATCTTGCAGAACCAGTTTTGGAGGCTAAATAGCTTATTTTGATCGCTACATTTAGCAAATGTCCGTACATTTATTATGTGAGGTCCATTACCTCTACAAAACAATTCAAGTATTGTCATTTGTCTTTTTGACTCAAGGGTTGCTGACTGCTCTGGTCATAGATAAAATGGCTACAATTCGGTTCAGAGAAAGCAGGCATATCTGAGAGGCAAACAACATCTAGTATGTCTGAGTGGCACCCTTTCATCAGGAATCTAATAGTCTTGCTGAGCGTTTGGTCTGGTCTTTTGAGATGCAAATGGCTGAGCTACAGCAGTATCACAATAGAGTGGATGCTATGACGCTCTTTCTCTCAACCTAGCACATCGTACCCCAACACAATACAGCCCCTGTCCAGAATCATCCTCAGCGCACCCAGTTTTCCATCATCAAGCCAATCGCCTATGGTGATCCACCACCAGCTGGACAAGCACATCACTGCCAGCTGAGTTACGAAGCGTTTGCTGCTGTGTTCTCTCTGGGACAAATGGCGGTGAGTCCAAGTCCAGATCACCTGACTTTTGAGCTACTCAATCGTAGAGGTCCAGATGCACTGTCAGGCATGGGTCCAGAAACGTAACAACTACCTCCATTCTCTTTGGATAAGGACTTATCCAATGATGGTACTGCCACATTTTGTTTTTCAGAGATGCTCCATCGATATCAGGATCCTGGCAAGCCGCAGCTTCCGCAGCTGGGGCCCCTCATCCTCAAGAGCATAATTCCCAAGGATACCACAGGCCACATCCCCATAGACATCTGCTACAAGAGCCCTGGGACATCTCAGCCATTGGATACACTGCTGTAGATGGATCTGTCCATCATGGAGATGGCTCCACCATCTATCACCAGGTGGGAGGTGTGTGGGGAAGAGTTGCACTATTCCAAGATTTCAGCTGTTTTGCAACACAGCCAGCACTCATGGTTTACCACATCAACAGGCACCAACTTCTGGTGAACAATGATACCGGCCAACGTGCACCACCAGTAAATAATAACACCGGCCAGTATCCACCTATGCTAAATAACATCTACCAGCTGGCCTGCAGAAATCTCACAGTGCCATCATCGCCATCCACAATGCTTGCACTGCAACCAACGCCACTACAGTCACTGGACTTTTTCTCTATGCTGGTCACATGTCTACTTGGGTACAGGACAGGTAAATTTCCACCCAACAATTGCTTAATTGACCACCCAGCACTTAGCCAGCCAATTCCCATTGCCGAGCAGTAGCAGACACTCTAGCTCCAATACGTTCTGAGAGCAGCCAAGCTATCTATACAGCAGAAGCCGTTGTTCTCACCATTGACCTCTGCCACATTGGACTCTGCAGCTAATGGACCGTTAACTTCCAGTCAGACATAATCTCTCCGTGAGGAAACTTCTAGCCAGGACTCGTCTCAGTGATAAACTTTCTAGTTGGCTTAGTCTATCAGTGACTAATTCACTATTCCTTCTAACTAGACTGAAAACGTGAACTTCTTGTTTCCTCTTTTGACCACTGCCTGAGAAGATTAATTCCTTAAGAGAATTATTTTTAGTTGTGTGGACTTGCATATAAGTAACGGCTGCATTGTAATTAACTGTAACCACAGTGACTTAAATAAAAATGTTTGTTATATTTTGTCGTCTGTATGTATCAGTTAACAAATATTGTTCTGTTTCAGTCACAACACCCTATGATCCACCGACCCACCACATACACATGCACGCACGCAAACACACACACACACACACACACACACACACACACACACACATCTATTCAAAATCTTCCCTGTGGATAAAATTAGTTGCTAAGCAAAAGTGATTTTACTATCTGTCAGTACATTCAGTGCATTAGACATATTCTTACGTTTGCATAATTTGTTCCCTTTTTGTGCCAAACTCCGGCTATATTCTGGAAAACGTGTTTTCTATTCTGAGTGCATAGCTGTTTAAATAGCTCCCTACAAGATGTTTGAGGATGTACGCCAACACATACTCCGCACTTCTTTGTGCAACGAATGCTTTCGTTTAAGGGCACTATTGCTGCATAATGTTATTAAGCGTGCTATCAGACAATCAGTAAAAGTATACAACGGAAGGTAACTTCAGTAAATCGGCTGTTATTCACTGAATATGCAGTTATTTATGTAAGCTGTAAGGAGATTTAAATAATTATTTCCAATTGAAGCTCCCATCATTAATTAGGCCCAGAATTATACTAATGTCTGAACTACATTTCTCCTTGTACATAATTTTATCAATTGTGTTTTTCCAAATTAAATAATAACCTGTTTACACCAATCCAGTCCGATACATATTTCGCAGACCTAGCTATGACGTTTTCAGGGTAATGAAAGAAATTTATTTTCACATCTTTGTAAGATGAGCCATCATGTACAGGAAACAGTAGGAGAATGAATATAGTATTGAACCTCTACGCTCAGTGAATGATGGATCCTCCTTACATGAATCACTGTATCCTGTTAGTTAAATATGCAGTAAATGAATTATTACTTGTGCCATAATATATAGTGCAGAATGTCTTAAAATTAATGCCACTATGGATTATGATGGTTATGGACTACAGTTAAGTTATTCGAGAACAGTCATCTGAGGGAACAGGGAAGCATCGTAACCCTACATCTGAATGGCTGACGAACATTTGAATTCTTCACTTTTCATATGCGTGTTCAGTCGCAAACGATTTCAGTTTCTTCATCAGAATGTTGCTATTTGCATAGTCAAACGTCTTAGACAGATCACAAAGAATATTGCATTTTGTCAGGCGATGCTGATAAATTTACACTTATTTCAAATGTTGTGATCTACGATATTCGTTGCAAATACACTTGACACGGTCACTGTGTGTTAAGCAGAGCATGGGAAGTGTAGTAGAGATAAAACCACAGCTGCAATGACTAAAGGAAGTTCTGTTTTGATAACAGCGTATATGTCAAGCTGGGAAGAAAACATCTTACTCTCTGTTTCTTTTTAAAGTTATCGAGCACATTTCCTTGTTACGCTCTTTTTGCGTACCATCGGATGGTACTTCAACACAGTTGGAACAAAAGCTAAAAGCGGAGACGGTACACAACCAGAGTAGGAATTCAATGCAATAAATTGCATTGTTGTTGTTGTTGTTGTGGTGGTGGTGGTCTTCAGTCCGGAGGTTGATTTGATGCAGCTCTCCATGATAATCTATCCTGTGCAAGCTTCTTCATCTCCAATCAACTACTGCACCCTACATCCTTCTGAATCTGCTTAGTGTATCCATCTCTTTGTCTCCCTCTAAGATTTTTACCCTAGCGCTGCCCTCCAGTACCAACTTGACGATCGCTTGATGCCTCAGAACATGTCCTACCAAACGATTCCTTCTCCTAGTCAAGCTGTGCCACAAAATCCTCTTCTCCCCAGTTCTATTCAGTACCTCCTCATTAGTTACGTGATCTACCCATCTTATCTTCAGCATTCTTGTATAAACTATTTATCGTCCATGTTTCACATTCATACATAGCTATATTCCATACAAATACTTTTAGAAAAGACTTCCTGACACTTAAATCTATACTCGATTTTAACAAATTTGTCTTCTTCGGAAACGCTTTTCTTGCCATTGGCAGTCTACATTTTATATACTCTCTACTTCGACCATCATCAGCTATTTTGCTCCCCAAATAGAAAAAACTCATATACTACTTTAAGTGTCTCATTTCCTTATCTAATTCCCTCAGCATCACCTGATTTAAATCGACTTCATTCCATTTCCTACTTTTACTTTTGTCGATGTTCAACTTACATCCTCCTTTCAAGACACTATCCATTCCGTTCAATTGCTGTTCCGGGTCCTTTGCTGTCTCTGACAGAATTATAATGTCGTCGGCAAACCTCAAAGTTTTTATTTCCTCTCCATGAATTTAAATTCCTACTCCTGATTTTTCTTTTGTTTCCGTTACTGCTTGTTCACTACATAGATTGAATAACATCGGGGAGAGGCTACAACCCTGTCCCACTCCCTTCTCAACCACTTCTTCCCTTTCATGCCCCTCGACTCTTCTTTCTGTACAAATTGTAAATAGCCTTTCGCTCCCTGTATTTGACCCCTGCCACCTTCAGAATTTGAAAGGCAGTATTCCAGTCAACATTGTCAAAAGCTTTTTCTAAGTCTACAAATGCTAGAAACGTAGTTTTGTCTTTCCTTAATCTATGTTCTAAGATAGGTCGTAGGCTCAGTATTGCCTCACGTGTTCCAATATTTCTATGGAATACAAACTGTTCTTCCCCGAGATCGGCTTCTACCAGTTTTTCCATTCGTTTGTAAAGAATTCGTGTTATTATTTTACAACCATGACTTATTAACCTAATAGTTCGGTAATGTTCACACTTGTCAACTCCTGCTTTCTTTGGGATTGGAATTATTGTATTCCTTTTGAAGTCTGAGGGTATTTCGCCTGTCTCATACGTCTTGCTCACCAGATGATAGAGTTTTGTCAGGGTTGGCTCTGCCAAGGCTATTAGTAGTTCTGTCCGCCCCCGGTAGCTGAGTGGTCAGCGTGATAGAATGTCAATCCCAAGGGTTCGGGTTCGATTCCCGGGTGGGTCGGAGATTTTCTCCGCTCAGGGACTGGGTGTTTTTATTTATTGTTCCGTGGAACCAAATTAAGGAGAAGTCTCCATGGTCATGGAACGAGTCAATACATGAAATTATAACACGATATTAGAAACAGATGAAATGAAATATAAAAAAACATATTCAGGTGACGAGTCGTAAATTTAAATAAAGAAAATCAACAATGTAACACTGGGATTTGCTTAATTTTTTAGCTCTTCCAGGAGCTCCCTGACAGAATAGAAGGAGTGAGCCATGAGGAAACTCTTCAGTTTAGACTTAAAAGAGTTTGGGCTACTGCTAAGATTTTTGAGTTCTTGTGGTAGCTTATTGAAAATGGATGCAGCAGAATACTGCACTCCTTTCTGCACAAGAGTCAAGGAAGTGCATTCCACATGCAGACTGGATTTCTGCCTAGTATTAACTGAGTGAAAGCTGCTAACTCTTGGGAATAGGCTAATATTGCTAACAACAAAAGACATTGAAGAAAATATATACTGTGAGGGCAATGTCAGAATTCCCAGACTATTGAATAGGGGTCGACAAGAGGTTCTCGCTTACACGACATATAGCTCGGACAGCCCGTTTTTGAGCCAAAAATATCCTTTTTGAATCAGAAGAATTACCCCAAAAAATAATACCATACGACATAAGCGTATGAAAATATGCGAAGTAGACTACTTTTCGTGTTGAAGCGTCACTTATTTCAGATACTGTGTTGTCCTAATCATCATCATTTCATCCCCATCAACGCGTAGGTCGCCGAAGTGGCGTCAACTCGAAAGACCTGCACCAGGCGAACGGTCTACCCGACTGGAGTTCCTAGCCACACGTCATCATCTTCAGTAGTTCTAATGGAATGTTGTCTACTCCCGGCTTCTTGTTTCGACTTAGGTCTTTCAGTGCTCTATCAAATTCTTCATGCAGTATCATTTTACCTTCACCCACGTCCTCTTCCATTTCCATAATATTGCCTTCGAGTACATCGGACGTACAGACCCTCTATATACTCCTTCCACCTTTCTGCTTTCTCTTCTTTGCTTAGAGCTGGGTTTCCATCTGAGCTCTTGATATTCATACAAGTGGTTCTCTTTTCTCCAGAGGTATCTTGAATTTTCCTGTAGGCAGTATCTATCTTACCCCTAGTGATACCTGCCTCTACATCGTTACATTTGTCCTCTAGCCATCTCTGCTTAGCAGTTTTGCGCTTCCTGTCGATCTCATTTTTGAGACGTTTGTATTCCTTTTTGCCTGCATTTCTCCTTTCATCAATTATATTCAAGATCTCTCCTGTTACCCAAGGATTTCTAGTAGCCCTCGCCTTTATAGCTACTTGATCCTCTGCTGCCTTCACTAGTTCGTCTCTCAAAGCTACGCATTCTGCTTCTACTGTATTTCTTTCCTCCGTTCTTGTCAACCGTTCCCTACTGCTCTCTCTGAGACACTCTACAGCCTCTGGTTATTTAAGTTTATCCAGGTCCCATCTCCCCTAATTGCCACCTTTTTGCAGTTTCTTCAGTTTTAATCTACAGTTCATAACCAATGGATTGTGGTCAGAGTCCACATCTGCCCCTGGAAATGTCTTACAATTTAAAACCTGGTTTCTAAGTCTCTGTCTTACCATTATATAATCTATCTGAAACCTTCCAGTGTCTCCAGGCCTCTTCCACGTATACACATTGTTTCATGATAAACTGCATACACGAACGATAAATGTATCTAATATGTGTTTGCAGGGATACATAGCGCATTCATTACACTTGATAGGTGTGAATGTTGCTAGTTTTAGTAAAGAGATTCCCAAAGGATGTTGCCGACAAGCAACCTGATCGCATTTACCACCAATTCGTCAATGTTACATTCTGTAAACAACACGTCCTGATTATCAAAGTGCTCGATGCATGCCTAGGTAAAAAGAATACGCGGGTTATACTGAAATGACTTGGACACACATCTAAATAGAAACACCTCTTGACAATGGCGATTAATGCCTGCATTGGATAATAACAAATTTTAAATTTCTGACGACAGCTCTGGTGGAGCACTGGTTTAACCATCAATAAGTTTGTAGGTGCTTTGGAACCCGATATAAAGAAAATGTTATGTATCGTTCTTAGCTATGAACCCCGAATCTGAATTGTGATTCAGGCGCGGATCCAGGGTTCGGCTCTGTTATTGTCTCCAAATCCCCTCCCGCTCCCGTCTACAAATATTACTTGCGGTTACTCAAGCTTTTAGCGTGCCACAGACGCCTAAGATTTTATTATTAATAATAATAACAATAAATATATTTTCTTCACATTAGTACTTAGTACATCGCCTTAACATAACATCCAAGAAATTGTACTTCAGAGAAACACTACATATTAAAAGCATTCAAGTCTTTCCATAATTATTTTCTTAGTGGAAGATCTTTCTGTTTCCGTCTTCACTTATTCAACTTCGTTTAGTTTGTCACTTCTACCTGTGGACTTACACCCCATGTAGCATTGGTTGTTGACAGTAGGTACGGTCAGACACAGAATGTGCGCCTTTACCTGGCTAGAATATTCCGGCTCATGTCGAAAGGCCATACACATGGACTAACTCCCCCCACAGACACTGAAAGACGGCAGGTGTGGCCGAGCGGTTCTAGGCGCTTCAGTCTGGAACCGCGCGACCGCTACGGTCGCAGGTTCGTATCCTGCCCCGGGCATGGATGGGTGTGATGTCCTTGGGTTAGTTAGGTTTAAGTATTTCTAAATTCTAGGGGATTGATGACATCAGATTTTAAGTCCCATAGTGCTCAGAGCCATCTGAACACACTGAAAAGTATCCTATGTTAAATGTAGCTTCAAATTTACGGAATTCCATGCTATTTCCAAAACTATTGGCTTTCATGCTACTTTATTCTCCGAAAATTAGCTGTGAAATTCGGAAATTGATAAATGTGAAAATTTAAACACAATGTTGTTTGGGGAGGAGGGGTCAAGACCCCCGTGACCCCACTCGCCCTCGATCCGCGACTGCCGTAGTTTCTGCAGTTCTGCCTTCAAGCTTTCCGTTTCGCTGACCTGACGCGGCGTTTTAGTTGGTGGACGGAGTCGGCGTGCATTATTTGGTGTTGTTCACCGTTTGACGGTTGTGTGTCCCCGGCAGGTGCGAGGTGCTGGTGCCGGCGCTGTGCCAGCTGATGGAGGGCGCGGCCGCGCTGGGCGTCGACACGTTCCAGCTGGGCATGGCGCACCGCGGCCGCCTCAACGTCATGGCCAACGTGTGCCGCGCGCCGCTCCACAAGCTCTTCGCGCTCTTCGTCAGCCTGCCGTTCGCCGACAGCGGCTCTGGCGACATCAAGTGAGTCTCCCCAATCTTCTCAGTTCTCTTACTAGGAGCCGTGTGGTCACCTACGTGAATTTGGCCAATCATCCCAGGTGAAAGTTTCGGTACTTACTGACAAGAGCCTTGTTATTCCCGGGCTCCATTTCCTTCTCATTTTTAGAAATTTGACTTTCATACCTTACTAAGAAACGTCATTATTATTATCAGTTCCTTTGGTTATTATTCATTTGGTTTAGTGACATGTTTCACGAACTGCAGCATTATTACAGTGGCACTTTGGAATCCATATACAGGGTGGTCCATTGATAGAGACCGGGCCAAATATCTCTCGAAATAAGCATCAAACGGAAAAACTACCAAGGACGAAACTCGTCTAGCTTAAAGGGGGAAACCAGATGGCGCTATGGTTGGCCCGCTAGATGGCGCTGCCATAGATCAACGGATATCAACTGCGTTTTTTTAAAATAGGAACCCCCATTTTTATTACATATTGGTGTAGTACGTAAAGAAATGCGAATGAACTGGTTGGACCACTTTTTTCGCTTTGTGATAGATGGCGCAGTAATAGTCACAAACGTATAAGTACGTGGTATCACGCAACATTCCACCAGTGTGGACGGTATTTGCTTCGTGATACATTACCCGTGTTAAAATGGACCATTTACCAATTGCGGAAAAGGTCGATATCGTCTTCATGTATGGCTATTGTGATCAAAATGCCCAACGGGCGTGTGCTATGTATGCTGCTCGGTATTCTGGACGACATCATCCAAGTGTCCGGAATGTTCGCCGGATAGTTACGTTATTTGAGGAAACAGGAAGTGTTCAGCCACATGTGAAACGTCAACCACGACCTGCAACAAATGATGATGCCCAAGTAGGTGTTTTAGCTGCTGTCGCCGCTAATCCGTACACCAGTAGCAGACAAATTTCGCGAGAATCGGGAATCTCAAAAACGTCGGTGTTGAGAATGCTACATCAACATCGATTACACCCGTACCGTATTTCTAGGCACCAGGAATTGCGTGGCGACGACTTTGAACGTCGTGTACAGTTCTGCCACTGGGCACAAGAGAAATTACGGGACGATGACAGATTTTTTGCACGCGTTCTATTTAGCGACGAAGCGTCATTCAACAACAGCGGTAACGTAAACCGGCATAATATGCATTATTGGGCTACGGAAAATCCACGATGGCTGCGACAAGTGGAACATCAGCGACCTTGGCGGGTTAATGTATGGTGCGGCATTATGGGAGGAAGGTTAATTGGCCCCCATTTTATCGATGGCAATCTAAATGGTGCAATGTATACTGATTTCCTACGTAATGTTCTACCGATGTTACTACAACATGTTTCACTGCATGACAGAATGGCGATGTACTTCCAACATGATGGATGTCCGACACACAGCTCGCGTGCGGTTGAAGCGGTATTGAATAGCATATTTCATGACAGGTGGATTTGTCGTCGAAGCACCATACCATGGCTCGCACGTTCACCGGATCTGACGTCTTCGGATTTCTTTCTGTGGGGAAATTTGAAGGATATTTGCTATCGTGATCCACCGACAACGCCTGACTACATGCGTCAGCGCACAGTCAATGCATGTGCAGACATTACGGAAGGCGAACTACTTGCTGTTGAGAGGAATATCGTTACACGTATTGCCAAATGCATTGAGGTAATCACACTGCAACAACATGCGTTCTCAGAAATGTTAAGTTCACAAAGGTACATGTATCACATTGGAACAACCTAAATAAAATGTTCAAACGTACCTACGTTCTGTATTTTAATTTAAAAACCTACCTGTTACCAACTGTTTGTCAAAAATTGTAAGCCATATGTTTGTGACTATTACAGCGCCATCTGTCACAAATCGAAAAAAGTGGTCCAACTAAAACATTCATATTTCTTTATGTACTACACGAATATGTAATAAAAAATGGGGGTTCCTATTTTAAAAAACGCAGTTGACATACGTTTGACCTATGGCAGCGCCATCTAGCGGGGCAACCATAGCACCATCTGGTTTCCCCCTTCAAGCTAAACAAGTTTCGTACTTTGTAGTTTTTTCGTTTGACGCTTATTTCATGAGATATTTGGAGTGGTCACGATCAATGGACCACCCTGTATATCTTAAAAATGGATGTATGTATATTATGTGTGTGTGTGTGTGTGTGTGTGTACCTTCCACATCTTCTCGTAAACCATTGGACCGATTTCAGCCAAACATGGTACACACATTCATTACTGTCAGGCAACAATCGCAGTAAGAACTGCCCATCTATCATAGTTCAAGAGATATGTCCTATATCATAAACAATGAGATTAGGGAAAAACTGCCGCATTGTGCATGATGTTTAAATGTATTACCTTTTCACTTATAACTCTATTGGCAACATATTCCGCAGGCAGTGGCTACATGTGCCGTTGAATATACCTAAGCAAACGTATCATAGTACGGCACATTGTTCAAGAGTTATGATGTTATAAACACTGAGATGCGTGAAACAATGTCGCGTCATGCATGAAGTATTAATACATTTATTCTTTACTACTAGGTAACTCCTCTGGTCGATTCAATTTAAGGAAATCCCCGACACCGTCAGTGCTTTTGACAGCTTTCAGCTGTGAAGCGCAAATGGCTGTGGGCGATAGCAGTAGCCGTGTATAGTGCTATGAAGAGGCTTTGCCATAGCGACGTTTAGAAAATCTCGTTATAGACACACAAAGCAGCTGCGCCAAGCGTACAGAAACTGTACTTTTCTAACTGAAAATTAGCAAAATGAATACCTGGATAATGCTGGGTTTATACGCTAGTAAGAAAATAAAGTAAGTAATAAGTGGCACCAGTTGGAATATTAAGTCAATACGATTACGAAATTCAGTACACACGTACGAGACACTGTAGCTGTTCGCTTGGATAGAGCGAAGTCGACAGCTGTGTACTGTCTGTGCTGAGAAGAAATGCCAGGATGTGTAGTAAAATTGGTCGTGTGTGTCTTTGAAGATTGAGAAGTATCTTGGACACAAGGCTTCGGCGAAGTTCAAGGCTTTCTTTTTTTGCCAACTCGCCTTTCTTATCTTCGATTTGGGTTAATTATGACTATATTGGCACATTTCAGAAGGAGAATAGAATAGACACAAGTGACAGATAATTGTATCCGCAAAGACGCTCTCGGATACGAATTCTATGAGGAGAAACATGTAGCCATTCCTCTCAAATGAGAACTTTATGGTTGTGATAATTGACCAAAACATCGTCAAGGAGAATAGGAGACATCTCGAGACAACTCTCCCGTTGCTGTAAAGTGCAGATCAAATGAAACGACGGCAGCTATTTCAGTCTAACTTTTCTTCTTGTATCCATCGTTAACGTACGTTGCGAGGGCCAAAACTCTGTCGCTACAATTGCTACCAGCCTTGAGTTGTGGTTGGTTTCAGAGAAGAATATCCATAATGCAGAGGTTCAAACTACTTTCTTTGATCGTCTCAGATGACTTGTAGAGGCTGTGCTGTACGAAGTTTGGTCTGAAGTTCTTCAGAATGTCGCCTGTATGCCAGATTTTATAATGGCTACCACTCATTCAGATTTTAGGGATATTTCCTGGTTTAATACAATTTATACAGTCTTGCTGGTCATCTTTTATTCTTGAGAGCCAGGATTTTCAGAAATTCCGAGTGTACTCGATCAGAGCCTTCAGCTGTCCCCGATATCAGTTTCAGACATAGAGTTACCTCTATTCCTACTGACTGTCTGCAGCAATCCATTTACTTCAGTGGAAATCTTCTTGTCGTCGTTCCCATCCAGAATTTCTATATCTGCTAAACATTAATAGTCGCTTTGATAGCGGCATCCATTGGGGATCTTCCTCTCAGTGACTACAGCAATCCCTACCTCCTGTAACTGTAACTGTGTAAGTAGGCTGTTTGGATTTTTATGTTGGTAACACCGTGTAGCGCTCTGTATGAAAATCACTGAATGTGCTGTGTGCAGTCTGTGGCTGGTTAGACTCATTGTTAGAATATTCGCTTATGTAGTGTTGGGCTGTTGGATGTGAACAGCGCGTAGCGTGGGGCAGTTGGAGGTGAGCCACCAGCAGTGGTGGATGGGGAGACAGAGTTTTGAGAGGTTACTATAAGCGGACGATCTGTACTTGGACCCGCCAGAAAATGGAAATTTGTAAGGATGGTTGTCATGAATTGATAGATATACAGGGTGTCCCAGCTATCTTGTCACCCAAAATATCTCTGGAACAATAACAGCTATTGGAAAACGACTTTCACCGGTATCAATGTAGGGCTGGGGCCCATGATTGTACATATTTGGAAACATTCTAAAACGAAAGCATATGTGTTTTTTAACACAAACTTACTTTTTTTTTAAATGGACCTCCTATATTTTTTCTTCAGCTATCCATAGCATGACAAAGGACATACACAATGGCGTTGATTGCATCGCAATAATCCCATTACATCCCGAGATATTAAGACGCGAAGTTGACGCTTGAAACACCCGACATGGGCTGCTAGCGCACATCCTGAGGCTCAGGCGTGAACCCCATGCTGCCCGTAATCGCGATGTGATTGACATGTGTAATCACACCTCCATACTTATCAAGAGGTCCGAAACGAATAATACGGTCTGCTGCCATCAACTCTCATAAGCACATAATGGTTTCCCTCTTGCACGTTTTACGTATCTACGTACACAATATGAACCAGTACCGATCGGTGTACACCCGTCAGGTTGCGTATTTATCCTGCACACCCAAAATAAGGTTTATCTAATGCGTTATATGACCCACTGTGCCTGTCGCGCAGGGCCTGGCTCTACCTAGTCATGTGTCCAACGTAGTTCCCACTACTGCCACAGTTACCACTTCGCCTTGTTTATGATTTGCGACCCATGCAAACTCCTGTACTCCACCACCCTCCGAGCATCCCATTTGTTGTTGCTTTGGCGTGCAGTACACCGCTTGCCAGTGTAGTCGTGCATCAGAATAATCTAGTGACGGCACGGAGGTAGTACACATTGTGAATAAACGTTGTGTTGTGGAACTTATACTGTACAGTATAATGTACACACATGAAGATATGGTAGAAATGCTGCTGATCTATGGAGAATGTACGTTGACGGGAAGTACGTTATGAGATTGCTTGTTTGTTGATAGTACTGTTAGCGAACATTATGATATGTCTGTTTTCTACCCTACTCTACATACCTGTACTGTACCCTGTTGTAGGTGGACGAAATGCTGTTCAGGCAGAACGACTGTACAGAAGACGATTCCCTGACAAGCCATCGCCTTCGCGCAGGATGTTTGGTCGTCTCACCTATCGTCTACGTGAAACGGGAAGCTTAAATCCAAGACCTCGACATCGTCCTAGAACTCGCACAGATGAACGTGCTGAAGTTGCTGTGCTCGCTACCATAGCTGTGAATCCTCAAATCAGCACACGTCAAATTGAACGTGAAGTTGGTGTGTCGAAATCAAGTGCACAGCGTATTCTTAAACGTCATAAATTTCATCCTTACCATGTTATTTACACCAGGATCTTCATGGAAATGACTTCCGCAATAGGGTAACATTTCGTCGGTGGGCTCAGCAAAAATTTCTGACTAATCCATATTTTTTTGCAGATGTTTTCTTTACTGACGAGGCAGCATTCTCCAACAAAGGAATTGTCAATATGAGGAATATGCATTATTGGTCCGCACACAATCCAAAATGGCTCCGTCAGGTAGAGCATCAATGTCCGTGGAAAGTTAATGTTTGGTGTGGGATTATTGGAGATACCATTATCGGACCTTTCTTTATAAATGGCATCCAAAATGGCAGACAATACTCCAGATTTGTACGACACAATCTTCCTGTTCTCTTGGACACCGTACCTCTGAACCGGAGAATGGTCATGTGGTATCAGCATGACGGATGCCCTGCACATAACGCCTTACGAGCACGACGACTTCTGAACCGTAAGTTCCCTGGTAGGTGGATTGGACGAGGTGGCCCAGTTAGGTGGCCTGCCCGATCTCCGGACTTTACACCGCTGAATTATTTTCTTTGGGGAGCAGTGAAGGATGCTGTTTACCAACATGAACCAACAACACCAGAGGACATGAAGCAACCCATTATTGATGCTTGTACAGCCATCAAAGAGGAAACAGTAGCACGAAGTAGGGCATCCTTCATCCGCAGAGTGACCCTATGTATGTCAGCCAATGGGCATCACTTTGAGCATGAGATGTGAACGCTATGTTTAGTATGTAGTGCTGGTATCACAGTGGAAGTTTCTACAAAGGGCCATTTTACCCAGTGATGTTAAGAAACATTTGTTTGCAACAATTTGTCATTTAACGCATTAGATAAACATAACATTGATAATTATGTGATAATAAAACTAATTGGTTAAACATGTTTACATTCATCTTCTATGTCCTACCTGAACTTCCCAAATCGAAACATTTTAACCTAAACAACGGTAAAACTTTTAGTCCACTTGCTCGTTTCACTAAAACCATCAATATGAATTTTACTATTACGAGTGAATGATTAACTGTCACTTGCGCTAGATCTACAGTAAAGTAAAGTTTTAACGTTGAACGGCATTACCTTTTTAGTAACGGATTAACGATAAGCGAAGTTAACTTTGTGACTAACGTTGCGGTACACAGATATGTTACAGAACCGCATCACCCCTAGCCTATGGGATAAATACCTGCTGGAATGTACGACGTTAATGCAGGATGGCAGCAGACCGTATTATTCGTTTCGGACCTCTTGATAAGTATGGAGGTGTGATTACACATGTCAATCACATCGCGATTACGGGCAGCATGGGGTTCACGCCTGAGCCTCAAGACGTGCGCTAGCAGCGCATGTCGGGTGTTTCAAGCGTCAACTTCGCGTCTCAATATCTCGAGATGTAATGCGAATATTGCGATGCAATCAACGCCATTGTGTATGTGCTTTGTCATGCTATGGATAGCTGAAGAAAAAACATAGGAGGTCCACTTAAAAAAAACATAAGTTTGTGTTAAAAAACACATATGCTTTCGTTTTAGAATGTTTCCAAATATGTACATTCATGGGCCCCAGCCCTACATTGATACCGGTGAAAGTCGTTTTCCAATAGCTGTTATTGTTCCAGAGATATTTTGGGTGGACAAGATAGCTGGGACACCCTGTATATGATGACTTTTGAACATTATTAAGATAAATACATTGTTTGTTCTCTATCAAAATCTTTCATTTGCTAACTGGGCCTATCAGTAGTTAGTGTATTCAGTAGTTAGAATATTTTATTTTGCTGTCAGTATTGGCGCTCGCTGTATTGCATTGGTTCGAGTAACGAAGATTTTTGTGAGGCAAGTGATTCATGAAAGGTATAGGTTATTGTTAGTTAGGGCCATTCTTTTGTAGATATTTTTGAAAGTCAGATTGCGTTACGTTAAAAACTATTGTGTGTCAGTTTAGTCATGATCAGAATAAGTAAAGAGAAAACTGTTTTGAGTACGTGGAGTTTTGATCAGCTGTTTGAAAATCAAATAACGTAGAAGTTTACCAGCATAGTCATTCATAATTTTTCTAAGGGGACGTTTCAACTGGTAAGAGTTCAGTATTTCCATGGCTGCTGTTTGTCTACAACGTTACTGCACAACCAAACGAATTGTCAGAAACTGTTTCGTTTATTGTGATACTGAATTGTACTCATTAGGGTCTAGATCCAAGGACTGGGCAAATTTCTCCGAATCAGGTAGCTTACCTACATTCTTAGACAAAGCCGAACTCGACTTGCGCAACAGTGTGTCCTCCAGGCATTCGGGAACACCGCGAAATAATGTCAGGGAAGTCGATCTTCTCAAATGCGATGGGTAAGCTGCTAGCCAAGTAGGTACAGGGTATGGACAAAAATATGGAGACATAAAAACCGCATCACATTATCATGACTAATACGGTGTAGGAATGCCGTTGGCATTCAAAACAGCTTTCTGTCTTCTCGGAATGGACAAGTACACGTCCTGTATGGTTTTGAGGGGAATCTTATACCACTCTTCCTGCAATGTTATTGACGTTCAGGTAACAATAATGGTAGTAGATAGTGACGACGCACCTTTGTCGCCGAAATAGACCACAAAGGCTCAATAAAATTGAGACCTGGTGACTGAGGTGACCAGGGGATTTGTGACAATTCCTCCTGGTGCTCACAAAATCAACCCTGGAGGATGCGAGCTGTGTGAACAGGGCACTGTCTTCTCGGAACACAGTATCACCATTTCCTACGCAGATGATTTAGCTATTACATCGCAAAGTAACTCGTTTGTAAACCTGGAATCAACATTAATTGAAGATCTAGCTACACTGAAAAAATACTATGACACATGGCATCTACAAATGTGACAAAAACAGTAAGCATAGTCATGCATCTAAACAACAAGGAAGCGAGAAGGGAACTGCGCCTGGTTATAAATGGTAAAGCTGTCAGCCACGAGAATTTCCCAAAATATCTCGGTATTAAGCTAGATCGCAGCATGACTTTCAGACAACACCTAACTGATACTGCCCAAAAGCTAAAGACGAGAAATAACCTGCTCAACAGACTGGCAGGTACCACTTGGGGTTGTGATGCTGCCACTCTACGAACTGCTGCACTGGCACTGGTGTATAGCGCTGCAGAATACTGCCCCCCAGCCTGGAGCAGAAGCCCGCACGCCAAAAAAGTGGATGTACAACCAAATTCCACTCTGAGAACCGTCACCGGCACTCTCAGGGCAACCCCCGTTGAGTGGCTACCGGTGCTGGCAAACATCGCTCGTGCTTCCGTACGTAGAGAGAAAGCAACACAGGACATAGTAGAAAAAATTGAAGCAAACCCAAGGCTACCCATACATCCCGACATGGGAGGACCCACGAGACTCAAGTCCAGGAAACCTATCGTCTGGAGCAGAACATTGGGCACAGAGGGTCTCGATGCTGAATGGAAGAATGCATGGCAGGGTCTGAGAAGAGGCGTCGTGGAAAAGCATCACCTAATCCACGACCCAACCAAAAGGGTTGAAGGCTTCAATCTCAACAGGAAACACTGGTCGGCTCTAAACAGGTTTCACACGGGAGTTGAACGATGCAGACAGCAAACAACCAAATGGGGCTATACAGCCGATTCGTGTTGTGACTGTGGCGAGGTACAAACAATGGACCATCTTCTGGTTTGTAACATTCATGGTTTCAGAGGCGGCTCTCTGATGTCGCTCCACAAGTTAACGGGCAATGCCAGGAAATGGCTCCATAATCTTAATGTTACTTTGTAATTAATTGTCTTCAATGTATGTGATTTTTGTTCCATTTAATGTAATAATGTAGTTTCCCTGACATAATTGTAATGTAATAACTGATATAATTTGTTTCCACATTGTAAGTTGCAAACGTTTATTGTGATTTATATTAATCGTATCTGTTCTTTGTAAAATGTATCTGGCAGATCGAACGAGAAATAAATGACCATTGGGGGAAAAAGATTGTACCATGGGGTGGATCTCATCATCAAAAATGGTCACATAATGCTTGGCAGTAATGGGACCTTGCAGGATAATCAAGGGTCCATAGAACACCACGATATGGCTCCCCAAATCATCACTGGAACGGCGCCATGTTCCACACTTGGAACGTAAACTTGGCCAGAAGATTGAAACAGTGTGAGACAAGACTTCTCCAGCCACATTTCTTCATTCGATTGCTCCATAGTCCAAATTTTATGGTTTTGTCACTACGTTTTCCTGCTACAGACATTTGCGTCAATGATGAGTAGTTTTGGAATTGCAGCTCGCACTGGGATTCCCTGCTTATGGCACTCCCTTCGAGTTGTTTTGATGCTGACAGGGTTCGCAAGTGCGACATTCAGATCTGCAGTGACCTTTGCAGTTGTCGTACTCTTTATTTTTCTTCACAATCCTTTTCAGTGATAGCCTGTCGTAATCACTTAACACACTTTACTTCGCGGATGACTTTTTTTTTTCGCATTCGGCGTGTATGCAGCATTTATCTTTGATACGGGTAACAGCCGCGCACTGTTTCCAAACTATCGATTTCGCCTTAACTGTGGTAAATGTGGAATGAACTTTCGCCATATAACATGGACTTTTTCGTAGTTGTGTATTTCGTTTTGAACAAACAATGCCTATAATTCTGTAACTCTCATTGAATATCAAGCCAGCTGAAGTCGCATGAAACGCTAATAGAATTAGGCCTTAAGTGTTATAGTAATTGCGCAACGGAAATTTTAAGCGTCAGGCTTCAGAGGGGCCGATCAGAGGATGAAATTTCAACATGTGCCTTCTCATATATTTTTATTACAGGACAATCGGGATCGATGAGATCAGGAATATCGGATGGAGTTGCGGAAAGCACATTAGGGAACATCTAATACGGTCAAAATCCTATCACTTTGATTCTTTAAGGCCGGCCGAAGTGGCCGCGCGGTTCTGGCGCTGCAGTCTGGAACCGCGAGACCACTACGGTCGCAGGTTCGAATCCTGCCTAGGGCATGGATGTGTGTGCTGTCCTTAGGTTAGTTAGGTTTAACTAGTTCTAAGTTCTAGGGGACTAATGACCTCAGCAGTTGAGTCCCATAGTGCTCAGAGCCATTTTTTTGATTCTTTAAGGGGTATCTGTTTTACATAAAGTTACTCATCAGCATTCAGTGAGGATTAGGCTTAGTGAAGAAAGCAACATGGTCAGTCAAATCCTACAAAAATTCAAACACACAAAGAAGGCAAATTTTGTCATCCCCAGCGCTGTTCGAATTGTGAAAACTAGCTTGCGACTTGCAGCAGAGAAACATCACGAAACTTAATTGCGATCACGATGAATGAAGTGAATGATGACTGAATAGGGAACAAAGTCAGCTCTAACTGAATCTAGTTAAACGATAGGAAAATATCGTTCGTGAGATTCCCGTAAAAACGCTTCCGACAAATGAATTAACAAGTATAGAAACTACCTAACAGGAAAAACCCCATCCATAATAACATTACAATTGCACACAGCATTCGCACGTCATACTCAAGAACACCCCCTACAGCGATTGCTAACTCTGAACAAATTTCAACCAGCCTTTGGGCAGAGAGGGGAAAA
This sequence comes from Schistocerca nitens, assembly GCF_023898315.1. Classification (NCBI taxonomy): domain Eukaryota; kingdom Metazoa; phylum Arthropoda; class Insecta; order Orthoptera; family Acrididae; genus Schistocerca; species Schistocerca nitens. The sequence goes on from NC_064614.1 coordinate 1,006,817,595, forward strand.
GCTTGGCGTAACGAAGTGACCAGCTGACAAAACGGATTCGCAGTGGTACCTGGCGTTTCCTCCAACCAGGAGATAGCAAATACGACGCCTAGTTCCTCTGTTCTGAGTTTCTCGCGAACTCAACATCTAAAATTTGAACAACCGTCTCTCTTGCGCTTGTGTCTGAAGGAACCAACCGCGAGGCCGCGTTTTAAGAAAGGACGAACAGAAGGAAGCCCTGCCAAACTGGTGCCACAACGTAGCATCGGAGACTTAAACACAACGGACGTTCCCAGGCCTTGCTACAAGGCGAAACGAAGATAGCCCACCTGAATTTACCGGCGTGTATGCTTTTGCAATTACACTCACATTTATATATTGAAGTAGTCATCCATGTTTAGGATATGTGAGTAGATTTTTATAGGATGCCGAACATCAAGCGTAATAATCAATCACATAGGTTCCCAGCGTGATCTTTACCCGTGACATGATAAAGAAAACTGAGAAAACACAGGTAGTAGGTCCTTTACGGTGCCTATTGAAACACCAAACACTTGTATACAGAAACTTCCTGGCAGATTAAAACTGTGTGCCCGACCGAGACTCGAACTCGGGACCTTTGCCTTTCGCGGGCAAGTGCTCTACCAACTGAGCTACCGAAGCACGACTCACGGCCGGTACTCACAGCTTTACTTCTGCCAGTACCTCGTCTCCTACCTTCCAAATACAGGCTGTTCGTGGTCAAATACAGCAGCGCAACATGCGGGCTTTGCTAACATTTGTATTTATGTTCAAGCTCGAATTTCTCGCGGTTCTTTTCATACACTCCTGGAAATGGAAAAAAGAACACATTGACACCGGTGTGTCAGACCCACCATACTTGCTCCGGACACTGTGAGAGGGCTGTACAAGCAATGATCACACGCACGGCACAGCGGACACACCAGGAACCGCGGTGTTGGCCGTCGAATGGCGCTAGCTGCGCAGCATTTGTGCACCGCCGCCGTCAGTGTCAGCCAGTTTGCCGTGGCATACGGAGCTCCATCGCAGTCTTTAACACTGGTAGCATGCCGCGACAGCGTGGACGTGAACCGTATGTGCAGTTGACGGACTTTGAGCGAGGGCGTATAGTGGGCATGCGGGAGGCCGGGTGGACGTACCGCCGAATTGCTCAACACGTGGGGCGTGAGGTCTCCACAGTACATCGATGTTGTCGCCAGTGGTCGGCGGAAGGTGCACGTGCCCGTCGACCTGGGACCGGACCGCAGCGACGCACGGATGCACGCCAAGACCGTAGGATCCTACGCAGTGCCGTAGGGGACCGCACCGCCACTTCCCAGCAAATTAGGGACACTGTTGCTCCTGGGGTATCGGCGAGGACCATTCGCAACCGTCTCCATGAAGCTGGGCTACGGTCCCGCACACCGTTAGGCCGTCTTCCGCTCACGCCCCAACATCGTGCAGCCCGCCTCCAGTGGTGTCGCGACAGGCGTGAATGGAGGGACGAATGGAGACGTGTCGTCTTCAGCGATGAGAGTCGCTTCTGCCTTGGTGCCAATGATGGTCGTATGCGTGTTTGGCGCCGTGCAGGTGAGCGCCACAATCAGGACTGCATACGACCGAGGCACACAGGGCCAACACCCGGCATCATGGTGTGGGGAGCGATCTCCTACACTGGCCGTACACCACTGGTGATCGTCGAGGGGACACTGAATAGTGCACGGTACATCCAAACCGTCATCGAACCCATCGTTCTACCATTCCGAGACCGGCAAGGGAACTTGCTGTTCCAACAGGACAATGCACGTCCGCATGTATCCCGTGCCACCCAACGTGCTCTAGAAGGTGTAAGTCAACTACCCTGGCCAGCAAGATCTCCGGATCTGTCCCCCATTGAGCATGTTTGGGACTGGATGAAGCGTCGTCTCACGCGGTCTGCACGTCCAGCACGAACGCTGGTCCAACTGAGGCGCCAGGTGGAAATGGCATGGCAAGCCGTTCCACAGGACTACATCCAGCATCTCTACGATCGTCTCCATGGGAGAATAGCAGCCTGCATTGCTGCGAAAGGTGGATATACGCTGTACTAGTGCCGACATTGTGCATGCTCTGTTGCCTGTGTCTATGTGCCTGTGGTTCTGTCAGTGTGATCATGTGATGTATCTGACCCCAGGAATGTGTCAATAAAGTTTCCCCTTCCTGGGACAATGAATTCACGGTGTTCTTATTTCAATTTCCAGGAGTGTATTTTTGTCCAAGCTCTGTACTTGCCCGCTGCCGAGCGTCGAGTGCAATTTTTGCCAAAGCGCGGGAAGTGTGACAGCGCGCTCGTCATTGTTCCGTGTCAAGGAGAAGAAGAAGTCAAAAATGTACAACATCTGTACAAAGTTTACAAGTCCAGCTACCATAAGCCACGCTCTTGAGAAGTGGAGGTGACGTACGCCGTCCCGACCGGTTCGTGGTATCAGCAATCTGTTCCCCAGGCTAGTGGATCGCAGATCACTTTAGGGATAATGATGGGGGTAACTGATAAGCGGATGGAATGACAGTAAAAGCAAAAAAGGGATCTGAAGGACATTGATACGCCAATGTGGACAGTTGCTGTCGCGGTTACTTTACGTTAAGCTTTGTTAGGCCACAAAACGATATTAAGTGCGTTTCTAGTGAGGTTACTTGATGACTGTGGTTTTGCATTGGCTACATGTGAAACGTCCCCTTAGAAAAATTTAAAAATGACATTGCTGGAAAACCTCTTACGTTATCTGATTTTGAAACAGCTGAGCAGAACTGAACGTACTCAGACATTCCTCTCTTTACTTATTCTGATCAACACTAAACTAACACACAATATTTTTAGCGCAACGCAATCTGACTTTCAATAATCCCTACGAAAGAATGGCCCTGACTAACAGTAACCTATACCTTTCATGAATCACTTACCTCACAAAAATCTTCGTTACTCGAACTACTGCAATACAGCGAGCGCCAATACTGCCAGCTAAATAAAAGATTCAAACTACTGAAGGCACTAACTACTGATAGGCATAGTTGGCAAATGAAAGATTTTGATGGAGAACAAACTATGTATTCACCTTAATAACGTTCAAAAGACATCATATATATATCAGTTCATGACATCCAGTATTACAAATTTACTCTTTCTGATGGACACACGTCCAGATCATCCACTCTCAAAATTATGCGATCTCTCTCCCCACATCCACCACTGCAGATCACCTCCAACTGCGCAACACTACGCGCTGTTCACATCCAACTGCCCAACACTACAATAGCAAATATTCCAACAATGCAAACCAGCCACAGACTGCACACAGCACAGTCAGTGATTTTCATACAGAGCGCTACGTGGCGTTACCAACATAAAAACCTATACAGCCTACTTACACATGCAGCGAGCTCTTGTCGCCCCGCGTAGGGTATAATGCTCTGTGTCACCGCACTTACTCAGATATTCAACTTAGAAGCAGCGCAGACTCAAAGGTTACAGCTATAACGCAATATTCGTCTCGTTATAGCCATTATCAGTGAGTCCTGGATTGCAGATGACATCTCTTAGCATCGAGAAAGCCTTCTACAAGTCGTTGTCAGAGGAACAGAAGCGTTTGCAGTTGAGTTATGTGCGATCTCACGATTAAATTGTACATGCGGCTTTGTTTGCAGCGTACTTGTTCCCGGCGAGGAAATCACACTGAGGCGCTGCGGTGTGCGACAGGTACCACCTGGGCACGCACCAGCAGTTCGAGAGCGGCAGCACCGGCCGCCCGATCCGCGTCGCGCTGCTGGCCAACCCTTCGCACCTGGAGGCGGTCTGCGCCGTCGTCATGGGCCGCACGCGCGCGCTGCAGCGCCTCAGCGACCGCGACCCTGGCAAGGTGCGGCACCGCCCTACCAACAAGAGACCGCACTTTTCACGCAACAGCTGACGCTACTTTCACGCTTCAGGTCTTAAGGCTAGGCGCAAATTGAGACGTGTATAGCGCGTGCGGCGCGACTCAGCGCAGTGCGCATTTTTGTAACTCCACAGGTTCAAATGGGACCGCGCAAATTGCGACGCGACGCGACTGGGACGCGACACGCGCCTGCGCCAGGTCGCGCGGCGTTGCATTCAGTTTGGAGTCCGGAGGCCTCAAAGGCCGCGAGTGTGTAGGTGTTAGCAACATATAATGAGGTGACAGGAGTCATGGGAGACGTCCTAATATTGTGTCGGACCACCTTTCGCCCGGTATAGTGCAACAACTCGACGTGACATGGACTCAGTATGTCATTCGAAGTCGCCTGCAGAAATATTGCTGTCGAAACATATTCCGCACATGTTCGTTCGAGAACATGTTCAACCTCTAGATCAGGTCGACGATGGTTTGCATATTTCTCATTACACGTGCCGAGACAAGATCCTACTTTAATCTTTACAATGGAGTTATAGCCTATCATTGGCGTGATCCAACATGTATCACGGTTCCTCAGTTGAGAGACTTTCTTTCATCATCGCCCAGTAGCAATGCCTCTGTTGAACCTTGACAGGTACAGTTAGCTGACAGCTTAGCGTCCGACTGTAGTTTCTGCTCACCATAGCGAGGCTACTTTTTGAATTGTATTGCTGTTCACATGTGACACTGATTTGTTGTTGTCCAGCTCTGAAAGCGACTGATACGTTGCATCATACGAATTGCTAGCCTGTTTGCTTTCGGTCTTACTCTACTTACTATAGCTGGAGGTGTTATTTACTAGTACCAGAAAATGTGGATTAGTTGGACGGTGAGTGGCTTTAATCGAGAGACTAAAATCTCGGTTGGGAGGGCTAAGAACCCAGTCACGGTGTAGTTCCTTTCAGCTAAGCTCGCTAAACCTATATCAAATGCTGTTCTGACGCGTTCGTATTGAGCATCATATGCTGATGATCTGGCTCCAATGAAGCGCACGTATACCTCGTTTCTTACGACTTTCTGACAGCCAGTGCTACTGAGAGTGTCTTTCCGAAACTATTGCCTCCTACTTTTTGTTCGCTTTGAGTGTCTAAGTAAGATCATGATAGAGTAGTACTATTTTTTGAATCTTCCTATTAATGTCCTGTTGTTTTCGTTGTCATGTGACAGGGGGAGTATTCCAAAATCGCATACGACATCGAGGTGCATGTAAAAGGAGATGCGTCATTGAATTCTTCGCTACTGAACGAATTGCGCCAATTTAAACCTGTCAACCTTTCCTAACGTTGTATAGACACCGTAAATAGATTACATGAAATGTATTCATAACAGCGAATATGAACAACCATCAGTTATACGCACACCAGAAGAAGTTTTGCATCACCCCAGTTCCCAGAACTCCTGAAGATAGACTTTGACTGTGGATATTGTATCACAGCCACAGTCCCTTTCACTGTTCAGAGATGTCACTAAACCCGCCCAAAGATGTGCATGAGCAGCGCCTATTAGACGGAAGGGGTCCGGCAGGCGATCAGTTCCAGACATTCTACCAGGAAGGAGGTACATAGCTCATGTTGTCTGTAGTTCGATCAGGCATAAACGGTCAATACCGCGGTTCGATCGCGTCCTCATTGTTATTTTGTGCCAGGTAGAGCTCTCAACAAGGGAAGTGTCCAGGCATCTCGGAGTGAACCAAAGCGATGTTGTTAGGACATGGAGGAGATACAAAGAGACAGGAACTATCGATGACATGCCTCGCTCAGGCCGCCCAAGGGCTACTACTGCAGTGGATGCTAGCCGGCCGCGGTGGTCTAGCGGTTCTAGGCGCTCAGTCCGGAACCGCGCGACTACTACGGTCGCAGGTTCGAATCCTGCCTCGGGCATGGATGTGTGTGATGTCCTTAGGTTAGTTAGGTTTAAGTAGTTCTAAGTTCTAGGGGACTGATGACCACAGATGTTAAGTCCCATAGTGCTCAGAACCATTTGAACCATTTTTGCAGTGGATGCCCGCTACCTACGGATTATGGCTCGGAAGAACCCTGGCAGCAACGCCATCATATTGAATAATGCTTTTCGTGAAGCCACGGGATGTCGTGTTATGACTCAAACTGTGTGCAATAGGCTGCATGGTGCGCAACTTCACTCTCGACGTCCATGGCGAGGTCCATCTTTGCAACCACGACACCATGCAGCGCGGTACAGATGGGCCCAACAATATGCCGACTGGACCGCTCAGGATTGGCATCACGTTCTCTTCACCTATGAGTGTCACATATACCTTCAACCAGACAATCGTCGGAGACGTATTTGGAGGCAACCTGCTCAGGCTGAACGCCTTACACACACTGTCCAGCGAGTGCAGCAAGGTGGAGGTTCCCTGATGTTTTGTGGTGGCATTATGCGGGGCTGACGTACGCCACTGGTGGTCTTGGAAGGCGCCGTAACGGCTGTACGATACGTGAATGCCATCCTCCGAACGATAGTGCAACCATATCGTCAGCATATTGGCGAGACAATTCGCGCCCCCATCTTGTGAATGACTTCCTTCAGGATAACGACATCGCTCGACTAGAGTGACCAGCATGTTCTCCAGACATGAACCCTATCGAACACACCTGGAATAGATTAAAAAGGGCTGTTTATAGATGACGTGACCCACCAACCACCCTGAAGGATCTACGCCGAATCGCCGTTGAGGAGTGGAACAATCTGGACCAACATTGCCTTGATGAACTTGTGGATAGTATGCCACGACGAATACAGGCATGCATAAATGCAAGAGGAAGTGCTACTAGGTATTAGAGGTACCGGTGTGTACAGCAGTCTGTACCACCATCACATCTGAAGTTCTCGCTGTATGGTGGTACAACATGCAACGTGTGGTTTTAATGAGCAATAAAAAGGACGGAAATGATGTTTATGTTGATCTCTATTCCAATTTTCTGTACAGGTTTCGGAACTCTCGGAACGGAGGTGATGCAAAATTTTTTTTTATGTGTGTATAATGGAATGACGAGAACGAAAATTTGTGCCGGACCAGGACTCGAAGCCGGATTTCCCGCTTATCGCGTGTGGACGCATTATCATCCGGCTATCTGCACCCGACATGTGTCAGTGTCCAAAGGAACAGTGCATCGTACTTCGGAATAATACAGGCACTGCAATATCGTATTTATCCGCCGACAGCGAGCAAACGACTTTCAAGTAAAATGTCTCGCCTGTACGCGAATATACGCTGTACTTGTGGTATGTTTTGGAGGCGACAGGCGACTATGAGTTTACGCCCTGGCAGCAATCGCTTAACTAGTAAGATTTACACTTGACTATCTGGCCCATGCGTCTGATAAATTGGTTTTCCCTTTGACTGTGTTGTTAGCCTGCATTGGAAATTATCACATTTATCAGAATCTATATGAGTTTGAGTGCTGAAATATTATTAATTAAATTGTGGCTCTGTCCTTCTTTTAGTCACGTGTTGATGAGTGATTAATATATATACACTGACTGATCTTTTATGAAAGTTATGGCACAAGTTTATTGATTAAAGTAATAGGCAAACAATACATGTTAGCGCGATGACAAATAAAACATGAAATGTTGGCACTAAAAATAGACGCAACAATAGTTAACACTCCGCTGGTTGGCAAAGACTAAGATTTATCTGAACTATTTACTCTGGCTCAAAACATGGATAACGCAATCTGAAATTATCTAACACCGAATAGATTTTGATGGATTTATTCTACGCAGAAGTTATACACCGTTGATGTAGCTGCGAATAAGTGGCGAAACTGTGATCCTGGATGTGTATCGGCGTCTCAGGTGATGGTCGTGATTCAAGCGTCAGCAGCGATGTGCAGCGCTTGTTGTTCGCTATCGCGGGCACGAAGTATGCAAAGTCGCGGCTGGCGATTTGTTATACGGCTCACAGTTATTCTCTGAAGGAGCCTTGAAATTTCGACAGATTCCAGCATATGACTCTCCCGTTCACCGGTCATACCCTCGACCAATTTACACTCACTTATACGGCAGTGCGCACAAGGAGATGAAACATCAAGGCGGCAGACCTGTCACGAATAAGATTGCCCTCGGCACAGCGAGTTGTCCTAGATGATTGAGCTCTAAACTGTCGGTACAGCAAACTTCTCACCACAGGCTCCACAGTCAAGACTAGTGCTGGTTGGAAGTCACGCTCAGGACGAGTGTCTGAAGTGCAACCCACTTGTAACGAAGGTCAAGACCAGAATCCTCTCCAGACCATAGTCTGAATCAGAAGACCTCTCCAGACTGGAGTCTGAATCGAAGGACCTCCAGACCGGAATCTGAATCGGGAGATCCAGTTTCTCCTATCCTCACTTTCCATCAAACCTCTGCAAACACCCCAAAAGCACTCATTCAACAGTCCCCACAAGAATTTTGTGCGAATCACTGGACTCCACTAGCTCGATGTTTCCCCTCTATCTCGTCCGCTCTAGATGTCGTCCAGTCCTAATCAGAGTTAACAATGTTCTTGACTTTTGGAGAAGCAGTCAATCCCTGACTCGCGAATTGCCGCGCAGAAAGGAGAAGACGTTGTGCTCCCAGCCTCTTTTTCCCACAGCCACTATAGGCAGCGTGTTTTGAATTTTTGTATAGCTCTGAAGTGAGATCATTATCTGGACGGTCCAAACATCACAGTGTGTCCGACCAGGAGCCTTGGCTAAACTAAGAAAAGTGCTTTTGTGTCCCAACATAAATCATTTCACAGACACCAAAAATTATGCGTTCTTTCTAATATTGTTTTGATGGCCTGAAGCTTCCCAAAAAACTCTGCAGGCAGAGGGACAACACCGTCTGACAGCTCCCTCGATAGCGTCTGGTCCACGGTGAACATGGAAACTGCGAGCTAACATCCCATAGATGTTCTGGCTCACATGCGGTTCGCCTTCGTCGAAATGTCTTGGCTCAAACTCGTCTAGGGGTTGAACCGCACGTGTCGCATTACACGCCCTAAATTACACACTTGTGACCCTTTGGTTACATTGTCTGACTGATGGCAAGTTTGCGAAATTGTATGAAACATACAAAGTTAATAATAACAGTAATAATAATATCGGGAGTTAAATTAACGGCCCATAAATGATGTAGGCCACAGAGTTACGATTTGGTTAGAATAATGTTTATTTAGAAAGCAAACTAATAGCGAAAGTGGTCATATTTAGAATTACTATTACACTCGAGAGCATATCCATTTGACGCAGTTCGATCAATCTCATCGTGAATTACAAGTCCAAGAGTTCACACGAGGCGCGTGGTTGATCACCGCTCAGAGACTAAGTCCCGGAATACCACATAAGGCGGAATTTTCTAAGTCGTTTCATTTCCTAGCTACCTAAAGACCAACCGTCCGTATTCGTGTCTCCACCAGCACTGTCCCTCTGCCCGTATCGGGCCGCGTTTCCCGCGCGCCGAACATTCTCGATCAACTGACTACGGCAGTTCCCTTCCCTGAAGCCGTCCATCTGACTAGCTACAGCTTATTCTACGTTATTTCACATTTTAGCATATTTAAATAATCATAGTTTGAACACTTTCACGTTCTAAATAAAGTAACAATAATATCCATTACATAATAAACGTTAAATTCTTTTACATAAAACCAATACAATTTCCTTCTTAGCTTTGAATGTCACTCCCAGTAGCCTTGCATCAATGTGCTTTCTGATAAATAAATAAAGAACAAAAGTAACTATTATGCACTAAACTTTACAACAAATATTCTATTATCAAAAAAAATGGTTCAAATGGCTCTGAGCACTATGCGACTTAATTTCTGAGGTCATTAGTCGCCTAGAACTTAGAACTAATTAAACCTAACTAACCTAAGGACATCACACACATCCAGGCCCGAGGCAGGATTCGAACCTGCGACCGGAGCGGTCACGCGGTTCCAGACTGAAGCGCCTTTAACCGCACGGCCACACCGGCCGGCATTCTATTATCTAATGATCCAGTAAGGTGTCATGCTATCATCGTTCAATGTGTTTTGTGTGGAGGAAATGATGATCTGATGCTTAACTGTAGATACTGATAATTTAAATTTACTATATCTTTTAAACAAATAAAGTAACAGAGTTGGCCGGCCGAAGTGGCCGTGCGGTTAAAGGCGCTGCAGTCTGGAACCGCAAGACCGCTACGGTCGCAGGTTCGAATCCTGCCTCGGGCATGGATGTTTGTGATGTCCTTAGGTTAGTTAGGTTTAACTAGTTCTAAGTTCTAGGGGACTAATGACCTCAGCAGTTGAGTCCCATAGTGCTCAGAGCCATTTGAACCATTTTTGAACAGAGTTGATGTCTACAATATTTGTCATTTTAATGAGGCGCTTCTATATGAAATGTCGATCGTTAAGATCGACCAAAGCGTTCAGATGTTAGCGTTCAGGTCTTTGTTACAAAATTTGTTAATTTCAGTTTAACGGTAAATCCTAAACTAATATAGATATGAACAATATTCGAGTTTTATTGGGATCACCAAGAAAATTTATGAAGGATGGTAGATTAAAATTATTGTGGTTTCATTCCCTGAATTACTATAGAATTAAATAGTTTTCATAAATGTTTCCCTTTATGGCCGATCTTAGGTCCGTCATATTTAACACTTCTATGCCTCCTTGGTCACAAACAGCTTCTACGGGGTTTCCCTATGACGTAGGTACTTGTCTGTCTCACTCACACACTACAGCCTTTAAGGCCTCATTCAGCACAATAGACGTCTGTGAATTTCCCTATCACGTGGCGAATCTGCGGTCCTGGACGACAGGGTTCATTTCACAATTCCTGAAGGCTGACTCTTTCGGCCATATACTTAAATGAGAGTGAAATGCTCGTTAACTCACAAAACATACGAATTTTTATGGCCACCATCCCTGTTCATAAAGGGCCTTTACGACACTGCTAAAACGTTTTGGCCAGGCGACCAAGATTTCTCTCACTTCCCTGTTACTGCTGTGTCTAGAAGCGACTGACAGGTAGATCCAGGTTGGCAGTTTTTCCGCCTCTTCGGCCGAAGGCATTGTTTGCACACTGGTGCGAGAAATTCTGGGGACCAGCATTCTGTCCCCGGTAAGTGCTTGAAGATATTCCTTTCCCTAATAGCTGCATATCTTCCAAGTCCCAAACGTCCACTGCAAGATTTACTGTCAAATGACCAAACTGCATGCTTGTTCGCAATTCCACAAAAATTCTATTCGAAGGAGAGCCACCATAAGATCCTGCATGCATTAACAATGTAAATGCTCCAGTCAGTGCCTGCTCATGCTGATAACTTCCTGCCTTGGGTATAAAGTCGACATTAAAGATTAGCATTGAATGTTATTGCCATCTACTGAATGTGGTTTTGTGATATCAGTGATCTGTGTGTGTGTGTGTGTGTGTTTGTGTGTGTGTGTGAGTGTGCTTGAACTGGTATTCGTTTTGGTGTGATTTTTTTTCTCTTACAACACCATATCGCCAGACATGATGAAAGTTATGCTCCTCTGTAACTTAATAGCAAATTTGGCTGGACTATCCTATCAGACTCATTGCACAGTCCTGATTAAGCATTTTCAGACGTTCGTCACTTTGTGACTATGAAAGATGGTCCACATGCCAAACACCTTCCAGAATCAGATGTTGTCTCCAGCTGTAAGACAATGGCTAGCCGCAGATGGTTCAGATATTTACGAGCGTGGCATGGCTATCCTTAAGGGCAAAAACGCGTAACGGATGATGATGGTTACGTAGGAAAATGACAGTATATAGAAAAAATGTTGTTCTATTTAACAGTATTGTTGTACGTTTTGTGTCTGTTGTTTCCATGAAAATAAATGCGAGGCACTAGTTCCAGAATGGTTATCGTATAAGTGCACCAGGAGAAGACGTAACTGGTTTTGGGCATGTTAGCTGGCTTCGACGCTTTGGCCTGTAGTAGCAACGTTGGCCCACTTGCCACAGTAACAAAGAAACGGTTGATATTTGGAGCTAGGGCTTCGCCACTGAGTTGCACATGCGTATAGGGCACATCCCCCTTAAGATAAGACCGCGCTGAGAGAAACTGCACTGCATCACAACGGCGCTGCACGACGCGACCAAATATTGTTTATAACGTAACCGTATGACACAGAACGCACTACGCGGCAGTGGAATTGCACGGCGCAGCTGTTCAGATCATAGCTCTTTTGAAGTGCGAAAAGAAAGTTCGTTTACCAAAATGGCGTTAGACGATGAAAAGTTAATTGTATTTATAAGAGAATAGAGTTATATGACCTTCAAAATAAACGTTGTATGAGTAGAAAAAGCAACATTTGGAAATACATTGCCATGGGAATGGAAGTTAACATAACGTACAAATGCCCGCAAATTGCATTTTTAGGTCTTTATTTTATATGAACTACATGTTTACTATTACAATTTTTTACTCTTACGGTGTTCCTCGCCCCTATGGCAACCGATATTGCTCGGTGCGACCATAGTAGATGCAAGGACAGTACAGTCAGGTGGCAGGCAATTATAGCCCATTTCTTTGGTCGATAATTTCTACAGGACATTTTCGTTAAGAGCGTGCAAAAATGTAACAGGACGTAGCGGATCGTCTACTCAATAATCTGAGGTTGGGAACCTGGGTCAGAGAAGCCAGCTTAAGAAGATATGGAAATAAGCTTGTCTGGCGTTTTGTCTACCATTACTGTTTTTAGCTTATTTACGACTAACACGCGTACAAGTTTACACTACTCTGTTATCGTCATTTTTTTTGTTTTTTTCTGTCTTTCCCTTAGTTGCTCTAAGTTCGTGGAGGTATGTACCGTCTATGCAACTAAATGCAGGCAGTTTGTTTACTGCCATATGCTTTTCACTCCTTTTATTTGAGAAGCATCACCAGTGGGTTGAAATACATGTTTCCTTTTATAAATACAATAAACGTAGTATGTGGTAGATATAATATGCTGCTGTATTAAATTTTTTCGTGTTTTTCTCTTGTTTGTTAGGTTATAATAAACTTTTGTAGCACAAATTCCGTAATGTGAACTTATCGTTCGGTGTTACGATTTCCAGCGCTGTTAACTCAAGTGTGTGGTCCTGGAGGAGTATTTGTTTTCATATTCCAGCTGGCCGATTTAAGGCGTTCTTTCACCCACATTTGTCACATCGCATATATTACTTGCACTTTCCATTTTGTGATAACATATGTGTGTTTTCGGTATGTATTGTTGCCAAATATTGTTCTGTGTTTGTCTGTCTTTTGTTTGTGTTTTCTTTTTAAATATGAGTTTATGTGTGTGGTTTTTATGTTTTTATCTAAATATGATATATATATATATGTGTGTGTGTGCGTGTGTGTGTGTGTGTAAATGTATTTTCTCTTTTATGATAAATATGAATTTGTGTGTGTGTGTGTGTGTGTGTGTGTGTGTGTGTGTGTGTGTGTGTGTGTGTGTATGTGTGTGTGGGAGGGTAGAGAGAGAGAGAGAGAGAGAGAGAGAGAGAGAAGAGGAGGAAGGGGATTCATTAATTATTTATCTTGGTTTCAGTTTGGTTTGTTATTCTTTTGGTGGCTAGCATGATCAGAGAATTATAGCTTATAAGGATTTGGTCATTGAGTTCCTTCTTTTCCATTGCAATGGCTCTTTGTATGTGAAAGTTTTCTTGCAATGTCTGGAGCTTTTTAGTGTGATTATTCACTCTGATAACTGCCACGTCAGATTCCATGTTGAATGGTTCATGTCCATGTTTTATCACATGTTCGGCGAAGGTAGAATGGCTATTTCCGTATTTCCAGCTTCTTATATGTTCCTTATGTCTAGTTTTAGAGTTCCTGCTTGTCATCCCCAGATATACTGATTTACATTCTTGGCACTCTAGCTGGTATATACCGGCTCCTTCGTGTTTATCTGGTTTTGTCTGTTATTTGTAAATGTGGTTGGAGTGTGTTTCTTGTTCTGTAAGGTATTTGTCATCCCTGTTTCTTTGGTATATTTGCTATCTTGTGTGTTGCTTTGTGTTTGTATGAGTGAGACATTTTTTTGTTATTCGTGTCATGAGTGTTATTGTTGTTTCCGTGTCACACTGTCTGTGTGGTACGTTGGTGTTTGTGATCTCTGCTTGTTCTGATTTTTCTTTAGTTGTGCTTCAATTTTTTGGTTGAGTTTTTGTACTATATGGGTGCTGTAACCATTATTTGCGGCTATGAGTTGTACTGTTTGCAATTCTTTTTCATAGTTTTCTTCGCTGGGTGGGATGTTATTTAGTGTGTGTAACATGTGTCATAGGATCGCTAATTTTTGATTTTGCATGTTGTTGTATGAAGCATCTATAATTATGTCTGTGGCTGTTTGCTTTCTAATGATGTCAAATGTGTGTTTATTGTTGTCTCTCTTTATTGTTATATCCAAGAAATGTATTTGCTTTTGTGTTTCTTTTTCCATGGTGAACTGAATATTTTTATGTATGTTGCTTATATCTGTATGAGGTTTATCGATTTTCTCTGTTGGTTCGTTTACCATACAGATTATGTCGTCCACGTATCTGTACCAGTATTTGCTTTTGTGTTTCTTTTACCATGATGAATTGAATATTTTTACGTATGTCTTTTATTTCTGTATAAGTTTTATCAATTTTTTTCTGTTGATTCGTCAACCATATAGATTATGGCGTCCACATATCTGTACCAGTATTTGCTTTCCTCTTTTTTTTTTCCTTGGTGAATTGAATTTCTTTATGTGTGTTATTTATATCTGTATGAAGTTTATCAATTTCCTCTGTTGGTTCGTTTACCACACAGATTATGTCGTCCACATATCTGTACCAATATTTGCTTCTGTGTTTCTTTTTCCATGCTGAATTGAATATTTTTATGTATGTTGTTTATATCTTTAAGAAGTTTATCGATTTTCTCTGTTGGTGCGTCTACCATACAGATTAGTCGTCCACATATCTGTGTGTTCTTTTCCAAGGTGAAGTGAATATTTTTATGTATATTGTATATCAATTTTCTATGTGGTTCATCTACCATACAGATTATGTCGTCCACATACCTGTACCAGTGTTGTTTATTTACATGTACATTCTTTATTTCCTGCAAGGAAACAAGAAGGATGAGCCTGATTACTGGAAAGTCGTGAGGCAGCTTTCGTTTACTTTACTTGTCCTTAAGGTGGCTCTGTTATATCGTATTTACATTGTCCCCTTGGCTGTTTGTAACAGGATGTGGATACAACCTGACGTTGCTCAGCCTCGCTTCAGTGTGTATGTCTGCAGCCCTCTCAACGCTGTAGTTCATGTCGCTGGATCGGAAGGGAAGCTCCTATTGCATGGCCTGTGAAGTCAACTGACCTGAGTCCCCTTGATTATTTCCTACGGGGTACCTAAAGTCATTTGTGTATGAGACCCCAGTGGATACGAAGATGGAATTAGTTGCCAGAATTGTGGCTACCTGTGATGTGATTCGAAACAGACTAGAGATATTTGTTAGGGTGCGTCAGACTTTTGTTCGTCGATGTCATGCTCGCGTTGAGGTTGAGGTTGATGGCCGTCAGTTTCAGCATATTTTGTAAGATACCATACAAATTCATTGTGTCACTGATGGCATTTGCAGTTGACTGCAACTAACGTAAATAAAAAAGTACACAGTAATGTGATTTTATTCCTATTATCTGCTTATGATGGCTTCTCTGAATCCAGATTCCCTACGTCAAGCCGGCCGGGTGGCCGAGCGGTTCTAGGCGCTACAGTCTGGAACCGCGCGACCGCTACGGTCGCAGGTTCGAATCCTGCCTCGGTCATGGATGTGTGTGATGCCCTTAGCTTAGTTAGGTTTAACTAGTTCTAAGTTCTAGGGGACTGATGACCTCAGAAGTTAAGTCCCGTAGTGCTCAGAGCCATTTGAACCATTTTTGAACCCTACGTCAAATTGTTCAGTGGAGCATCCTCTGTGTCCTGTTAAATTTTTGCACGTTCTGACCGAAACACCCTGTATATTTTCCCAATATGGCTTGCGTGTACTGCTCGCTTAGCCGCGAGGCAGCGACATTAGCAGTGGCGGGCAGTGCAGGTGATGTCGATCCTGGTACACGGCGACGCGGCGCTGGCGGGGCAGGGCGTGGCGTACGAGTGCGCGCAGCTGTCGCGGCTGCCGGCTTACGGCGTGGGCGGCACGGTGCACGTGGTGCTCAACAACCAGGCGGGCTTCACGGCGGAGCCCACCGCGTCGCGCTCCTCGCGCTACTGCACCGACGTGTTCCGCGTGACGGGCGCGCCCGTGCTGCACGTCAACGCAGACAGCCCGGACGCCGTGGTACGCTGCTGCCGCATCGCCGCCGCCTTCCGGCACAAGTTCGCCAGGGACATCGTCGTCGACGTCGTCTCGTACCGCCGCCACGGACACTCCGAGCACGACGACCCGTCCGTCACGCAGCCGCACAGGTGCGCCGTCAGGAAACTCCTGTGCCACTTCGGAGGCTGTAGCAAGACGCTTCAGCTGATGAGAATGTCACAAGTTTCAAGACAGGTGGTAATGTTGAGATATCGCGACGTTGCGGGCGCAAATTCGAGCGGCCCACTAGATACAGCTAGTGTTAGTTTTTCTCAAAGCGCAGATGGTAGCGCGCGAGACTGCTCACCCTTTGGCTCGCTTTAGATCCTTATTAAAGTTCCATGTCCAATTTTAGTATCGCTCTCTTGCTCGGACGTAGGGAACCAAACGAAGAACGCGTTTTAACCGTCATCTCTGGCGGGCCTTAGAAATTGCGCGCTCAACAGCCTGATTGGCTAACTATAATGCTAATTAACTCGAAGAAGGCGCAACGTATATAATTTTTTTTCTTAACAGTGGTTTCTCATCACAACTTACCCTACAACACTATTACAAGCTTTTCAGATTGTTTCTGACCACTGTGTATATTGTATTGTATTGTATGGTAACCGGGGACCTAGAAACGACGGAGAGGCTCCGTCCCCGCCGCAGCCGCAGTGGTCCACAACCCCACGACGACTACCGCAGTCCACTTCACCCCTCCGCCGCCCCACACCGAACCCAGGGTTATTGTGCGGTTCGGCCCCCAGTCCCCCCCCCCTCCCCCCAGGGAACGTCTCACACCAGACGAGTGTAACCCCTATGTTTGCGTGGTAGAGTAATGTTGGTGTACGCGTACGTGGAGAACTTGTTTGCGCAGCAATCGCCGACATAGTGTAACTTAGGCGGAATAAGGGGAACCAGTCCGCATTCGCCGAGGCAGATGGAAAACCGCCTAAAAACCATCCACAGACTGGCCGGTTCACCGGACCTCGACACAAATCCGCCGGGTGTATTTGTGCCGGGGACCAGGCGGTCCTTCCCGCCCGGAAAGCCGTGCGGTAGACCGCACGGCCAACCGGGCGGGCACTGTGTATATTACTCTTTAAATTTTTCAGGCGAATTTTCTCTGGTGTTTGTGCAGATATTCGCAGTTTCATTTCTACAATGTGTAGCTGGAGTCAACCCAAACAAATAATGCACATCACGTCTTTCATGAGATGCCTATTGTCGACGAAAACTGTCGGTATGTTTCCCGTTGGACAATTTGATTTTTAAAGCGCGATTTGAGGTGTCCTTTGCCCGCATCTCGTGGTCGTGCGGTAGCGTTCTCGCTTCCCACGCCCGGGTTCCCGGGTTCGATTCCCGGCGGGGTCAGGGATTTTCTCTGCCTCGTGATGGCTGGGTGTTGTGTGCTGTCCTTAGGTTAGTTAGGTTTAAGTAGTTCTAAGTTCTAGGGGACTGATGACCATAGATGTTAAGTCCCATAGTACTCAGAGCCATTTGAACCTTTTTTTGAGGTGTCCTTTCGATAGAACGGTTCCAGATTAATCTAGTATGATAATTGTTTCATCGATATGTACTTAACAGGGACAGTAAAACACGTGGCATACATAAACAATACTCAAGCACAGCCCAGGCCCGCTCTGGCTGCTACCGCCATGCATTAGCGCTGCTCAGTCGCTGCTGGGCTATGGTTATGCCTCGTGTTTTACTGTTCTTGTAAACACACATCTAGAAAACAAACATCGCACTAGACGTATCTGCAACCGTTCTATTGAACGGAGGCGTGAAATTCCACTTTAATAACCGTATTGTTTGTAACGGAAAATACACCGATGGCTTACGTCGAAACTGGGCGTCGCATGAATGACGTGATGTACAGTATTTGTTTGGGTTGACTCCACATACTCATTATAGAAACTAAATTGCAAATACTTGCCGAAACATCGGAGAACATGCGCCTTTCAGGAAAGACGCCGGTATGTTTGGCACTACTCGACCATGCGATATACAATAAAGGGTTTTTTAACAGTATCGTTTTAGATTTTCTTTGTGTCCATATTAGATTCATTCTCTCACAAATGGAATGTCTTCACCTGCCAGACCAAGCTGTTCCGAGCTCCTTACATTTTTCTGCCAGGGAAACTGTCTAGTGGTGAATTTCCTACCTATAAATTTTCAACGTTGTATTTATATCTTCTTCTTGTCGCGGGGATCACACAGCTGTGACCGCATCTCACATCTCTGTCGCCAAACGCGTCGATCGGGCCATTCTTCCTTATCCTCTTCTCTCTTCGCTTTTTGGATACCCCTTACTTATCCTTTGCGCAGTCTTATTCTTCTTTCAGAAGGTTGCCATGAAAATGCACTCTTTGGCCATCTGTCTTCATCCATTCCTTTGACATGTCCTAACCATCCAAGCTTCCTTTCCTCTGTTTCATCCGTGAAACTGTATTGTGTCTGCGTCATTTATCCTATTTCCTCATTTCTTATGCGCTCAAGACGGAAAATTCCGTATGGTATTCGCAAGTGTTCCATTTCTAAACCTCTTAATTCTCTTTTTATTTCTTGCTGTGAGTCTCAACACTAACTCCAATAACTTGTTATTGGTTTCACGACGTATTTATGTAAATGTATTTTAACTCTTGAACTCATTTTTGAGGACCAAAATAAAGGCCTTAATTCTTGGATAGCCACTCTACCTAGTCTGATTCGATGTTGGATATCTCTGTCACGTATTCCATCACGTTATATGATACTACCCTGATACTTAAACTCGTTACACACTTTAATTTGACTTCCGCGAATGTCCAAATTATTTCCCTTCGTTCTGCAAAATACATATTCCGTCCTTTCATAATTAATTTTTAAAGCCAACTTTTTATATTATTCCAGTAACCTGATATGCGTAAGATGTATCATATATCCTCTTGATCGTTTGCTGCAAGGACCTGATCATCAGCATAGAAAACTGTGCGACTCCTGCTTCCTACAGCTGTTCGTTATCCCACCGATCCATTTTATTGCTTCAGTTTTACCTTTACTGCGACGTTTGCAGAATCTCACAACTTGCCTAATTAATATCGTTAGTTCCATTCTTTTTGTATGGCCATTAAATTTTATCCTGTGGTTTCTTATATCTGGATAAAGGTTGGTATATTTTTCAGTTCCTTTATTTGCCCTTGGTCTGTATGATCCTTCTCCAGTATAAATTATACCAAAAATTTTCATGATTACTTTTCGTTCTCTCTTTTGGATCGCTTATGGGTCTCTGTTTCTGTTTGAAATGAGTATTTCAGCCACATAACGACACTATAGTTTTGACGACTGTGCTGTAATGTCTCAGTTTTGTACTCTCTCCCTCCCTCCCTCTCTCTCTCTCTCTCTCTCTGTCTCTGTCTCTCTCGCTCTCTCTGACAGACACACACACGTACACACAAAGTGTTTCAAAGACCTTATGACAAATGTCTAAGGACGACAGATCGCGTTATGGGGAACAACTTTGAGGCGAAATGTTCGTTAGCACTTCCCAGTGACGCTACGTGCCGTTTAGTACTCGTCAGCCCTGGGATGACAAGATCTCACCTAATTAGCGTACCTTTCTAACCAGACGTGTAGCATATTACCTACGTCAGAATACTGACAGAGTGATTTTCAACAAGAAAACCGTAAGACTGTGTTTTTGTAAGCGGAGAAAGATGTTTTAGAAACGAATTAGGAGCTCCTATTTTGCTCGTCCTACTGCCTTTCACGTAGAGTAGATGATTGACTGAATGATAGACAACGCACAGTGCATACGAAAGTCATAGTGTACCTACGCCCTGCCGCATCTCAGGGAGTAACCAGTTTTAAACGATGCCTAGCATCGTCGCGAAGCGTCAGCAAACATTATGTCACTACTTTTTTTTTTTTTTTTTTTTTTTTGGTCATCAGTCTACTGACTGGTTTGCACCATTTTATATTGTCGAACGCTTTTTCCAGGTCGACAAATCCTATGAAAGTGTCTTGATTCTTCTTTAGCCTTGCTTCCATTATTAGCCGTAATGTCAGAACTGCCTCTCTCGTCCCTTTACTTTTCCTAAAGCCAAACTGATCGTCACCTAGCGCATTCTCGATTTTCTTTTCCATTCTTCTGTATATTATTCTTGTAAGCAGCTTCGATGCATGAGCTGTTAAGCTGATTGTGCGATAATTCTCGCACTTGTCAGCTCTTGCCGTTGTCGGAATTGTGTGGATGATGCTTTTCCGAAAGTCAGATGGTATGTCGCCAGACTCATATATTCTACACACCAACGTGAATAGTCGTTTTGTTGCCACTTCCCCCAATGATTTTAGAAATTCTGATGGAATGTTATCTATCCCTTGTGCCTTATTTGACCGTAAGTCCTCCAAAGTTCTTTTAAATTCTGATTCTAATACTGGATCCCCTATCTCTTCTAAATCGACTCCTGTTTCTTCTTCTATCACATCAGACCAATCTCCACCCTCATAGAGGCTTTCAATGTGTTCTTTCCACCTATCTGCTCTCTCCTCTGCATTTAACAGTGGAATTCCCGTTGCACTCTTAATGTTACCACCGTTGCTTTTAATGTCACCAAAGGTCGTTTTGACTTTCCTGTATGCTGAGTCTGTCCTTCCGACAATCATATCTTTTTCGATGTCTTCACATTTTTCCTGCAGCCATTTCGTCTTAGCTTCTCTGCACTTCCTATTTATTTCATTCCTCAGCGACTTGTATTTCTGTATTCCTGATTTTCCCGGAACATTTTTGTACTTCCTCCTTTCATCAATCAACTGAAGTATTTCTTCTGTTACCCATGGTTTCTTCGCAGCTACCTTCTTTGTACCTGTTTTCCTTCCCAACTTCTGTGATGGCCCTTTTTAGAGATGTCCATTCCTCTTCAACTGTACTGCCTACTGCGCTATTCCTTATTGCTGTATCTATAGCGTTAGAGAACTTCAAACGTATCTCGTCATTCCTTAGTACTTCCGTATCCCACTTCTTTGGGTATTGATTCTTCCTGACTAATGTCTTGAACTTCAGCCTACTCTTCATCACTACTATATTGTGATCTGAGTCTATATCTGATCCTGCGTACGCCTTACAATCCAGTATCTGATTTCGGAATCTCTGTCTGACCATGATGTAATCTAATTGAAATCTTCCCGTATCTCCCGGCCCTTTCCAAGTATACCGCCTCCTCTTGTGATTCTTGAACAGGGTATTCGCTATTACTAGCTGAAACTTGTTACAGAACTCAATTATTCTTTCTCCTCTTTCATGCCTTGTCCCAAGCCCATATTCTCCTGTAACCTTTTCTTCTACTCCTTCCCCTACAACTGCATTCCAGTCGCCCATGACTATTAGATTTTCGTCCCTCTTTACACACTGCATTACCCTTTCAATATCCTCATACACTTTCTCTATATGTTCATCTTCAGCTTGCGACGTCGGCATGTATACCTGAACTATCGTTGTCGGTGTAGGTCTGCTGTCGATTCTGATTAGAACAACCCGGTCACTGAACTGTTCAGAGTAACACACCCTCTGCCCTACCTTCCTATTCATAACGAATCCTACACCTGTTATACCATTTTCTGCTGCTGTTGATATTACCCGATACTCATCTGACCAGAAATCCTTGTCTTCCTTCCACTTCACTTCACTGACCCCTACTATATCTAGATTGAGCCTTTGCATTTCCCTTTTCAGATTTTCTAGTTACCCTACCACGTTCAAGCTTCTGACATTCCACGCCCCGACTCGTAGAACGTTATTCTTTCGTTGATTATTCAATCTTCTTCTCATGGTAACCTCCCCCTTGGCAGTCCCCTCCCGGAGATCCGAATGGGGGACTATTCCGGAATCTTTTGCCAATGGAGAGATCAGCATGACACTTCTTCAATTACAGGCCACATGTCCTGTGGTTACACGTTACGTGTCTTTAATGCAGTGGTTTCCATTGCCTTCTGCATCCTCATGTCGTTGATCATTGCTTATTCTTCCGCCTTTAGGGGCAATTTCCCACCCCTAGGACAAGAGAGTGCCCTGAACCTCTATCCGCTCCTCTGCCCTCTTTGACAAGGCCGTTGGCAGATTGAGGCTGACTTCTTATGCCGGAAGTCTTCGGCCGCCAATGCTGATTATTTATCAAAATTTAGGCAGTGGCAGGCATCGAACCCGGGACCGAAGACGTTTTTGATTATGAATCAAAGACGCTACCCCTAGACCACTGGTATGTCACTAACAAAAGCTTTTCCCCAAGAAGTGATTTATCACCCCTAGACGTTTGTCACAAAGACATTTAAACAGCCTGTGTGTGCATGTGCGTGTGTGTGTGTGTGTGTGTGTGTGTGTATGTGTGTGTGTATTCTCTTCCCTTAACAGAAAAGCGAGCTGTTTCAGGGTATGTATTCAACCCTTTTCAACATAGGTATCTATAATTTTGTTGGAGCCTTGACGATATTGTGTTTTTGTCTCTATGTGGTATTAGTCTGTTAATTTAATTTTACACAGTGAATAGGGCTCGTGATATCTAACGCCACAAGATGCCTAATTTAATGAATAACTTTTCATCTTTAGATTCGTCATTTGTATTTGGAGATTTTCGTGTTCTGTACATACTTAAATTTTTAGATTCGAGAGAGCACTTATGCAATTTTAGGGGAGGTACATAGAGGGGTTACAGCGTTAGCATATAAGTAAAGCGTCGGAATTGCAATATTAATATATTAATAATTTCAAATTACAGTGTTATGAAAATTAATATACAACTACTAATAAAAATAAATTGGTTATAGATAACTGGGGCACCATTGGAGGCTAGCGATGTTGAAGGTCTCGTGCCGAGCGCCGCGGGTTTCGAATCAGCGCCAGACAGCATGACCTCGATTACCACTAGAATTTTCTGCAGCAGTCGTGCCGTAAGCCGTGAGTGCGCACGTTCCTGGCCCGCGTATAATGTGAGGGCTCCACGGTGGAGCACGTGGTCCCAGCAGCCAATAGCGACGTACCCTATCCTGTATTTATGGGCCTGCCTCTCGCCCAGCGAGTCTGCCCCCCCCCCCCAAATTCTATACGTGCCTCCAGATCCTTGAGCGTCATGCACTCCGCCTCGCCTTCCATATACGCCTCCCGTCCCCCACGCGGATCCTCTATGATCTCATTCCTTTCCCCCATCTGCTCCTATTTCTTGAACATCTCCACATCCTCTACACCTCCTGCCGTCTTGAACCCCCTCACCCCCTGGTTGCTCCACTCCTCTCCGATCCCCGCCCCCTGCCCAGTCTTCACCGTTGTGTCCCCCCTACCCTCCATCTCTACACCCTACATCTCCTTTCCCAAGGTGGCTTCCATCAACTCCCCCTCCCGGATGATGCCCTCTCTCCCTCCATTTATCCCTCCTATCAACTCTGATCCTCACTGCCCCTCCTTTCCTCTGCCCTTTTCCCGGGCTCCCTCTCCCCCCCTTCCATCCTCTTTCTTCCCCACCTCCCCTCTCTTTGCCCCCTTCTCTCCCCCGCATCCTTTTACATTTCCCTCCTCTGCCTCCTCTCATTCCCTCTTGCGTCTGCCCTTCTCCCCCTTTATTAGTCCTCTCCCTCTTTGGTTCCCCCCCCCCCCTTTTCGTTTTTTCCTCTCCTCCCTCCTTGTTTTTCCCCCTACTCCAGGTCCCCCCCCCCCCATCTGCCTTGGATCGGGAGTGCCATCTCTGTGCCGCCTTTTTCGTGCAGTGTTTTACAGTGTGCGTGCTCTGTGTTGTGTCTTTTGGGAAGTGTAGCGAACAGCCATCATACTGTCGCTGGGTGTGCTTTTTATCACTTGCGAACAGAAACCAGCCTGTGGCCATGTTTTTTAATTGTGTGTCTACTATGTTACTTGTCTGATTCCTGTGTATTTTATCTCCATTGCCAACCCCTTTTGCTTTCTGTTTTAACTTTCCGCAATTTTACGCCATTTTACACTTTAAATCGCCATTTTATCGCCTGTTTTTCCTTGTTTCTTTCTTCTTCCTTTATTTAAAAAAAGTCTGTAGGCTGTAGAGCAGCGTCGTAAGCAGCTGCTGGCCCGCCCCCTTCGGGGGGAATTGAAAATCAATAAAGAAAAAAAAAAAAGCTCAGCGAGGCAGTCTGATATTCTCGTGAGTCTATCGACATCTCGCCTACAGACAGCGTGTTTACTTTGTTTCCATGTACGAGTGGACGTTGTGGATTCGTTAGGTTGTCGCCTGTGATCCCGTTGCTTCTTGCGTGTTGTTATTCGTAAGGTCTTATTCGGTCGTCCGTCGTTGTTCGTATCCGTCCTTTCCCATTTGTTTGTTTGATCGTGGGCCGCTCCCGTTTGGTCCCACTGCGCTTCGTTCTTGGCAAACCCGCGACCGTTCCTGTCGCGGTTACAACAGAATGGTGTAACGACACATGCTGTACCATTCTCCTACCCTCCAGAGGGTTATGATGCATGCTTGGACAGTTTACTCGTCAGAGCACTTGTCCAGAAAAGGCAACGATCTCAGTTCTGAGTTCCCATCCGGCACACAGTTTTAATGTACCAGGAAATTTCAGATCAGCGCACACTTCGCTGCAAAGTGGAAATTGATGGCTGAAGGTGTAAAAAATTTTAGTAGACTAAAGTACATGCCCCGAATATATATGCATAGGGTGGTCATCCCCTCCACCTGGCTGCAGGCGCCAGGATCTTGCATAGGCAGTGACCGTCGATTTGTTGGTGTTGTAGCATGAGGGTGGATGTGGATTTGGCGCCAGTGTCGAATCTCTTCGTGATCATTCCCGATCCACCTCGTATACTGTCAACTGCTGGCCCACCTGTTGCACGAGACTATACCGCTCACAGACAGGGGGCAGCTACCCAAAGTGTACAGATATTTGGCCCTCCGCAATGTCACGACACAGGGTGGTCTAAGAGACATAACCAGCACTCAGCAACAACGGCGACTGCCCCATTACCATCGAAGCCTTGCACCCTTACATCAACTGTTGCTGTTAGCAGCATCCGACAGCAGCCGGACTACCTGGCTAAATTGTCACAGAAGTTCTTTTCTTGGCTTGCTGTGCAACTTTACCTCCTCTGCTCTAAACCACTACCCTTCAGAAGATTCTGTCTACCTTCTCGCATATGGAACCATGTTAACGGGTGATGGCAGCAAGATGTATGGACAACATCGCAGACCTGCATCCTGTGAATTCATGATAGCAGACAACCGTTTTGAAGAAATGGCCGTAGAGCTTTCTGTGATGATCACTATGCAAGCGCAAAGTCGTCTGCACGTGGACCACAGTTCAGGACGCTGCCTGCTACTAATGTAAACGAAGTCCTTGGTAGATGAGTGGATGAGACTACAGTAATCTTCACCTCGAAGTCAACACCTGATGGAGACAGCAGTGGTTGATATCACATATACACCTCGATACGTTCATGTACAGAGAATGTCGACGAGCATCTGAGGATGTCTGAGTACATCTGAGCATGAGTGTCTGGTTTGACAGGATATTTATGCAGTCTGCTGGCCAGTATTTCTCTAACAGGAGCACTCTACCTCCACACCTGAGAAGAGACAACAGGCCATAAGCAGCTGGTTGTCGCCACTGGATGGCGATGACTTCATTTGTTCTGTTCTACTCTTCTTGTTTATTCAGCTCCTCAGGGATCCTAGCCAGAGCTGTAGTATTACACAACTTCCCTCTTCAGACGCATTGGCTAGCTTCCTGAATAAGCGCTCTTACCCCTTGAATTCATCTTCTTACTTCATAGTGCACGGAGCGAGGTGATGCAGTGGTTAGCACACCGGACTCTCATTCGGGAGGACGACGGTTCAAAACTGGCGGGATGGTTCCTCTGAAAGGCACGGGCGACTTCGTTCACGATTCTTCCCTAATCCGATGGGACAGATGACCTCGCTGTTTCGTCCCCTCCCCCAAAACCAGCCAACCAGCTTCTTAGTGCGTGGTTACCACAATGACGGCGCCTCTCTCAATATGACTTCATTTTGCTGCATTGGCTCTAGGTAGTTCAGTGCTCCAGAAAGGATCATGTTGCAATAGTGTCATCTTATTTCATCTGTGTCAAATGAACTCATCACCTCATTTTTCTGGTGCCTTATAGTGTGAGCAACCTGAAAATAAATTATTAAAGTAATAGTAATCCTTGCCGGCCATACAATTCGAACGACATGAGAAGTGATTATGATCGAACTAATGACTGAGCAGAAGGTACAAGATCATGTCCCTTATTCTTGCCATACAAGGCATTAGTGCAAGACCTGATCGTTACCCAGTACCACCATCATGGAAGGTATACTTCATTTAATGACACGAACGAAGTATAAATAAAGATTTGAGATTTTCTTTTGACTTGTGATTACTAGCTCCCAATAAATGCAAACGTGTTTACATAGGACATCAAGATTAACATTACATGAATAACGTGATACACACAACACTATCACGCACGTACCTACTCTTCTGGATAGTCATGAGAAAAAAGTACTTTTGGTGAATGAAATACCATCTTGATAAACATATTTACGAGCAAATACAGCAGGTAAAGCTGCCCCATGTTAACCATAAGCGCGAATACAACTATGCTATCCATTCTGGTTTATTAATCATGAAAAAAATGGCTCTGAGCACTATGGGACTCAACTTCTGAGGTCATTAGTCCCCTAGAACTTAGAACTAGTTAAACCTAACTAACCTAAGGACATCACAAACATCCACGCCCGAGGCAGGATTCGAACCTGCGACCGTAGCGGTCTTGCGGTTCCAGACTGCAGCGCCTTTAACCGCACGGCCACTTCGGCCGGCTATTAATCATGAAATATTATCTTTCCAATATGGCTCAACATGTCGTATATAAAGAAATAAATAATCTTGCAGTTCAGAGAAGACACACGGAGAAATATTCAGTAGGGTTCTCGGCATCATTTCATGAATACAAACCATTAGTTACTTTCAGCTAACGCTTTCTCAGTGTAATTTAAGGCAGCCACGCTCAAAAACACATCTTTACTTCAGAACAGCTCAAATGCAATAGAACGATAAAAAAGGCTTTGTTCTGCTTCAGACTTACAAGCCGCGTGAAGCATCTCAGCGTCTTCAGTTCTCACTGGTCGAGACTGCTCTCGCCTCAAATATCTTACGCAAGATAAGCCAGTACAGCAGACATAGCACTGAATATGCGGAAAATCCATCAGTGGCCACAGCTATGGTAGCAAATATTGTTTGCCGTTAATACACTCCTGGAAATTGAAATAAGAACACCGTGTATTCATTGTCCCAGGAAGGGGAAACTTTATTGACACATTCCTGGGGTCAGATACATCACATGATCACACTGACAGAACCACAGGCACATAGACACAGGCAACAGAGCATGCACAATGTCGGCACTAGTACAGTGTATATCCACCTTTCGCAGCAATGCAGGCTGCTATTCTCCCATGGAGACGATCGGAGAGATGCTGGATGTAGTCCTGTGGAACGGCTTGCCATGCCATTTCCACCTGGCGCCTCAGTTGGACCAGCGTTCGTGCTGGACGTGCAGACCGCGTGAGACGACGCTTCATCCAGTCCCAAACATACTCAATGGGGGACAGATCCGGAGATCTTGCTGGCCAGGGTAGTTGACTTACACCTTCTAGAGCACGTTGGGTGGCACCGGATACATGCGGACGTGCATTATCCTGTTGGAACAACAAATTCCCTTGCCGGTCTAGGAATGGTAGAACGATGGGTTCGATGACGGTTTGGATGTACCGTGCACTATTCAGTGTCCCCTCGACGATCACCAGTGGTGTACGGCCAGTGTAGGAGATCGCTCCCCACACCATGATGCCGGGTGTTGGCCCTGTGTGCCTCGGTCGTATGTAGTCCTGATTGTGGCGCTCACCTGCACGGCGCCAAACACGCATACGACCATCATTGGCACCAAGGCAGAAGCGACTCTCATCGCTGAAGACGACACGTCTCCATTCGTCCCTCCATTCACGCCTGTCGCGACACCACTGGAGGCGGGCTGCACGATGTTGGGGCGTGAGCGGAAGACGGCCTAACGGTGTGCGGGACCGTAGCCCAGCTTCATGGAGACGGTTGCGAATGGTCCTCGCCGATACCCCAGGAGCAACAGTGTCCCTAATTTGCTGGGAAGTGGCGGTGCGGTCCCCTACGGCACTGCGTAGGATCCTACGGTCTTGGCGTGCATCCGTGCGTCGCTGCGGTCCGGTCCCAGGTCGACGGGCACGTGCACCTTCCGCCGACCACTGGCGACAACATCGATGTACTGTGGAGACCTCACGCCCCACGTGTTGAGCAATTCGGCGGTACGTCCACCCGGCCTCCCGCATGCCCACTATACGCCCTCGCTCAAAGTCCGTCAACTGCACATACGGTTCACGTCCACGCTGTCGCGGCATGCTACCAGTGTTAAAGACTGCGATGGAGTTCCGTATGCCACGGCAAACTGGCTGACACTGACGGCGGCGGTGCACAAATGCTGCGCAGCTAGCGCCATTCGACGGCCAACACCGCGGTTCCTGGTGTGTCCGCTGTGCCGTGCGTGTGATCATTGCTTGTACAGCCCTCTCGCAGTGTCCGGAGCAAGTATGGTGGGTCTGACACACCGGTGTCAATGTGTTCTTTTTTCCATTTCCAGGAGTGTAGACACGTAAGAACATAACATACGGAAGTTGGAAAATTATGGTAGCCGACTCTTTCAAGATTGTTGTGGCAGACAAAGTTTTTTTTTCTATAGTTTGCACTACATCAAAGTGAGACAGTTACATTACACTGTTTTTCAACATCGACGCCAACTACCTGTAAACATTGGTCGGAGTGCTCCACCAATCGTTCAACTCCTCGTCTATAGAAATAGACTCCTTGGGCACGGAGCTATTCTAGAAATGTGTGAACGGCTTTACCGTTAGAAAATCTATTTCCCCCCTCCCCAATGTTCCTTTAGCTGCAGATTGTCGCCTGGTGTCGACGTCAATGGCCTTCCTTCCCGATCAGCATCATCCACATTTCTGCGGACTTCGTCAGTTTGTTGGCAACATTTCAGTACGGCTGGACGCGTCATTGCATCTGGTACGTACGTCGCCAGAAATTCACGGAGAACCTGTGTGCAATTTAGACGTTTTGCCCACACTTATTTACTGTCCCGCATACTTAAAGTTTTTAGTGTATTTCCAGTTTGCTGTGTCATTCCAGTCGCACGGTGTGACACACCTGTTAATCGTACCGCAGCGGAACTGTATCTGCAGGAAACCCGGAACGTGTACCCTCTTCTGGCATGGCAGCGCGCCACTCTTGTTGCGCAGTGGTCGTAGCGGGGTGCGATACGTGTAATTTGCTTTCTGAGCGAGGCTCACGAGGAAGACGCCGCGGCGCGAACGTCACAGCACGTGACACTGCAGATCTTAGGGTGCCAGCAGCAGTGTCCGGCGGGGAGCGAGTAACTACACTCATGCTCATAAATTAAGGATAATGCTGATACATGGTGAAACAACGCCCTGGTGGGCGGTTTGCGGGCTTAAATCGCCTCGGGGTAAGACCATGCTGTGCATTTGACCTGCGGTCGTCGCACGGTGGCGCTGGCAGCAGTCCACATACGCAGAGTGGTGCATGTCAGAGTACGGTGAAGCGAGTAAGTGTACAGATGTTTTCAGACGTGCTAATGGTGACTGTCTGTTGAAAATGGCTCATAGAACACATATAGATGACGTTGTGAGGGTAGAATACTAGGTCGTATGGAGGCTGGTCAAACGCAGCAGGTCGTAGCACGGGCCCTCCGTGTGCCACAAAGTGTGATCTCAAGATTATGGCAACGATTCCAGCAGCTAGGAAACTTGTTGAGGCGCTACACTACGGGACGTCCACAGTATACAACACCACAAGAAGACCGATATCTCACCATCAGTGCCCGCAGACGGCCACGGAGTACTGCAGGTAGCCTTGCTCGGGACCTTACCACAGCCACTGGAACAGTTGTCTCGAGACACACAGTCTACAGACGACGGAACAGACGTGGTTTATTCGACCGGAGACCTGCAAGGTGCATTCCACTGACCCCTGGTCACAGGAGAGCCCTTAAAGCCTGGTGTCAATAACACAGTACATGGTCATTGGAACGGTGGTCCCAGGTTACGTTCACGGACGAGTCCAGGTATAGTCTGAACAGTGATTCTTCCCGGGTTTTCATCTGGCGTGAACCAGGAACCAGGTACCAACACCCTTAATGTCCTTGAAAGGGACCTGTATGAAGGTTGTGGTTTGATGGTATGGGATTATGATTGGTGCACGTGCACCCCTGCATGTCTTTGACGGAGGAACCATAACAGGTCAGGTGTATTGGGACATCATTTTGCACCAGTATGTCCGTCTTTTCAGGGGTACAGTGGGTCCCACCTTCCTCCTGATGGAAGATAACGCACAGCCCCAACGAGCTGCCATCGTGGAGGAGTACCTTGAAACAGAAGATATTAGGCGAATGGAGTGGCCTGCCTGTTCTCCAGATTTTAACCCCATCGAGCACGTCTGGAATGCTCTCGGCCGACGTATCGCTGCACGCCTTGAAACCCCTACGACACTTCAGGAGCTCCGACAGGCACTGGTGTAAGAATGGGAGTCTATACCCCAGCAGCTGCTCGACCACCTGATCCAGAGTATGCCAACCCTTTGTGCGGCCTTTGTACGTGTGCATGGTGATCATATCCCATATTTATGTCGGGGTACATGCGCAGGAAACAGTGGCGCTTTGTAGCACATGTGTTTCGGGACGGTTTTCTCAACTTATCACCAATACCGTGGACTTACAGCTCTGTGTGTGTTCCCTACACTATCAGCGCCAGTTTTGTGTAGTGCCACGTTTTGTGGCAGCACATTCTGCAATTATCCTTAATTTATGAGCATGAGTGTATTTCAGACGAGTTTAATAATTCTTGACTGCGTGTTTCAATGCACTCAAGATCTCGACAGCACACGGCAAAATGAAAACCTTTAGCGGGTACCTTTTCAGTTAAATATTGGTTTCGCGTGGGCCCTGCATGGAGTCGAGCGTTCGCGAAGTGTGGCGGACAAGTCGAGTAGTGGCACGTCACAAATTCGTTGCAGGGTCTGTACATCTCGTTGCCCCTGTTTCTGAAGTCCCTAAGTAAGTGTTCACTGTTTTCGTCGCACTGGAGTCTACACTAACAAGAAGACCTGAAGCACCGCGCAAATGATCGAACATTCCTCGCAATATTGAACTGTAAAGTGTGACAGGGCAGTTGTATGTAATGTGTTTATCCTCAACTACTTGACGACAGCTGACTGTAGAGATTCACACTTCATCACCAAAAGCAACAATGAAAGTGCCTATTCTGTAAAAAGTTACTTGTAGGATTACAGAACTGTCAGTCAAGGTGCTTTACAAATTTTCAGCAAGACGTGGCCTATTCCTCGTATCAGAATAGCACTTTCTGTCCGCAAATAGCAGAAATGAGACAAACCTTGAGGGATTTTTTAACATAAAATCCAATTTCTAACAAAACAGAATTCTTTATCCATCAAAAAGAACATTTCCGCCGGTAGAGGTGACCCGGAATTTAGTCTTTTCGTGTAATGATTTAGAGCCTAGCCCCTTACGGGAAACGCTCTTAAGGACTCGGGTATCCAGGCACTACCCTACGCAAAACTACAGTCTGCCAATATCTGTCTCCGATCTCGTATACACCTTTCTAGACATTTAAGATCATTGCCCGTAAAAAGGGAAATGGATAGGTTAAAGTCAGATACAGAGGGAATTAGTGAAGTTCGGTGGCAGAAGGAACAAGACTTCTGGTCAGGTGAATACAGGGTTATAAATTCAAAATAACTGTAGTGCAGGAGTAGGTTTAATAATGAATAAAAAAATAGGAACGCGGATAAGCTACTTCAAACAGCATAGTGAACGCATTATTGTAGCCAAGACAAACACGAATCCCACCCGTACCACAGTAGTACAAGTTCATACGCCAAATAGCTCCGCTGATGAAGAAGAGATTGAAGAAATGTATGATGCGATAAAATAAATTATTCAGATAGTCAAGGGAGACGAAAATTTAGTAGTGATGGGGGACTGGAACTCCATTTTAGGAAAAGGAAGAGAAAGAAAACTAGTAGGTGAATATGGAATGAGGGTGAGGAATGAAAGAGGAAGCCGCCTGGTAGAATTTTGCACAGAGCGTAATTAATCATAGCTAACATTTGGTTTCAGAACAATGAAAAGAAGCCTGGAGACACTGGAAGGATTAAGATAGTTTATATAATTGTAAGGCAGAGATTTAGGAACCAGGTTTTAAATTGCAAGACATTTCCAGGGGCAGATGTGGACTCTGACCACAATTTTTTGGTTATGAACTGTAGATTAAAACTGAAGAAACTGCAAAAAGGTAGGAATTTCACAGGATGGGACCTGCATAAACTGATATAACTAGAGGTTGTAGAGTGTATCAGAGAGATCATTACGGAACGGTTGAAAACAATGGGGAAAAGAAATACAGTAGAAGAAGAATGGATAGCTTTGAGAGATAAACTAGGGAAGGCGGCAGAGGATCAAGTGGGTAAAAAGACGAGGGCTCGTAGAAATCCTTGGATAACTGAAGAGATAATGAATTTAATTGATGAGAGGAGAAAATATAAAAATGCAGTAAATGGAGCAGGCGAAAAGGAATACAGACCTCTCAAAAATGAGATCGACAGGAAGTGCAAAATGGCTAAGCACGCATGGCTAGAGGACAAATGTAAGGATCTGGAAGTCTATATACCACTAGGGGTAAGATAGATACTGCTTACAGGAAAATTAAAGAGACCTTTGCAGAAAAGAGAAATAACTATATGAATATCAAGAGCTCAGTTGGAAAACCAGTACTAAGCAAAGACGGGAAAGCAGAAAAGTTGGAGTATACAGGGTGGACCATTGATCGTGACCGGGCCAAATATCTCACGAAATAAGCATCAAACGAAAAAACTACAAAGAACGAAACTTGTCTAGCTTGAAGGGGGAAACCAGATGGCGCTATGTTTGGCCCGCTAGATGGCGCTGTCATAGGTCAAACGGATATCAACTGCGTTTTTTAAAATAGGAACCCCCATTTTTTATTACATATTCGTGTAGTACGTAAATAAATAGGAATGTTTTAGTTGGACCACTTTTTTCGCTTTGTGATGGATGGCGCTGTAATAGTCACAAACATATGGCTCACAACTTTAGACCAACAGTTAGTAACAGGTAGGTTTTTTAAATTAAAATACAGAACGTAGGTACGTTTAAGCATTTTATTTCGGTTGTTCCAATGTGATACATGTACCTTTGTGAACTTATCATTTGTGAGAACGCATGCTGTTACACGTGATTACCTGTAAATACCACATTAGTGCAATAAATGCTCATAATGATGTCCGTCAACCTCAGTGCATTTGTCAATACGTGTAACGACATCCCTCTCAACAGCGAGTAGTTCGCCTTTCGTAATGTTCGCACATGCACTGACAATGCGCTGACGCATGTTGTTAGGCGTCGTCAGTGGATCACAATAGCAAACATCCAACTTTCCCCACAGAAAGGAATCTGGGGATGTCGGATCCGGTGAACGTGCGGGCCATGGTATGGTGCTTCGACGACCAATCCACCTGTCATGAAATATGCTATTCAATTCCGCTTAAACCGCAGGCGAGCTATGTGCCGGACATCCATCATGTTGGAAGTACATCGCCATTCTGTCATGCAGTGAAACATCTTGTAGTAACATCGGTAGAACATTACGTAGGAAATCAGTATACATTGCACCATTTAAATTGCCATCGATAAAATGGGGGCCAATCATCCTTCCTCCCATAATGCCGCACCATACATTTACCCGCCAAGGTCTCTGATGTTCCACTTGTCGCAGCCATCATGGATTTTCAGTTGCCCAATAGTGCATATTATGCCGGTTTACGTTACCGCTGTAGGTGAATGATGCTTCGTCGCTAAATAGAACGCGTGCAAAAAATTTGTCATCGTCCCATAATTTCTCTTGTGCCCAGTGGCAGAACTATACACGACGTTCAAAATCGTCGCCATGCAATTCCTGGTGCATAGAAATGTGGTATGAGTGCAATCGACGTTGATGTAGCATTCTCAACACCGCCGTTTTTGAGATCCCCGATTCTCGCGCGATTTGTCTGCTACTGATTTGCGGATTAGCCGCGACAGCAGCTAAAACACCTACTTGGGCATCATAATTTGCTGCAGGTCGTGGTTGACGTTTCACATGTGGCTGAACACTTCCTGATCCCTTAAATAACGTAACTATCCGGCGAACGGTCCGGACACTTGGATGATGTCGTCCGGGATACCGAGCAGCATACATAGCACACGCCCGTTGGGCATTTTGATCACAATCGCCATACATCAACACGATATCGACCTTTTCCGCAATTGGTAAACTGTCCATTTTAACACGGGTAACGTATCACGAAGCAAATACCGTCCGCACTGGCGGAATGTTACGTGATACCACGTACTTAGGCTATACATATGGAGACAGTAACTTGTTCTCGAAAGAACAGTTACTGTTGATGACCATGCAGCTTTTCCCTGGAATAAATGATGACTAACTGACAACCTCAGCTGCCGACAGGTGTTTCTGTTATACCTCGATGTGGACAGCTGAAAATGTGTGCCCCGACCGGGACTCGAACCCGGGATCTCCTGCTTACATGGCAGACGCTCTATCCATCTGAGCCACCGAGGACACAGGTGAATAGCGCCACTGCAGGGACTTATCCCTTGCACGCTTCCCGTGAGACTCACATTCCCAACGGTCCACAATTCTACATATGTATTGTACCTTATAGACATTTGCCCACCCACTCATTACTCGCGCACGCTTTGGCGATTCCCGTAAGAGTTTGGGCAACCTGTGCGCACTCGCACAGACGAAGGTCAATGGCTGGGTAGCCTTTAACTATGACACTGGACTCGCATTCGGGAGGACGACGGTTCAATCCCGCGTCCGGCCATCCTGATTTAGGTTTTCCGTGATTTCCCTAAATCACACCAGGCTAATGCCGGGATGGTTCCTCTGAAAGGGCACGGCCGACTTCCTTCCCTAATCCGATGAGACCGATGACCACGCTGTCTGGTCTCCTTCCCCAAAACCAACCAACCAACCAACCTTTAACTATGTATGTGAAGACAGTAACTTGTTCTCGATAGAACAGTTACTGTTGATGACCATGCAGCTTTTCCCTGGAATAAATGATGTCTAACTGACAACCTCAGCTGCCGACAGGTGTTGCTGTTATACCTCGACGTGGACAGCTGAAAATGTGTGCTCCGACCGGGACTCGAACCTGGGATCTCCTGCTTACATGGCAGACGCTCTATCCATCTGAGCCACCGAGGACACAGGTGAATAGCACGACTGCAGGAACTTATCCCTTGCACGCTTCCCGTGAGACTCACATTCCCAACTGTCCACAATTCTAAATATGTATTGTACCTTATAGACATTTGCCCATCCACTCATTACTCGAGGTATAACAGCAACACCTGTCGGCAGCTGAGGTTGTCATTTAGTCATCATTCATTCCAGGGAAAAGCTGCATGGTCATCAACAGTAACTATTCTTTAGAGAACAAGTTACTGTCTTCATATATATAGTTAAAGGCTACCCAGTCATTGACCTTCGTCTGTGCGAATGCGCACAGGTTGCCCAAACTCTTACGGGAATCGCCAAAGCGTGCGCGAGTAATGAGTGGGTGGGCAAATGTCTATAAGGCACAATACATATGTAGAATTGTGGACAGTTGGGAATGTGAGTCTCACGGGAAGCGTGCAAGGGATAAGTCCCTGCATTGGCGCTATTCACCTGTGTCCTCGGTGGCTCAGATGGATAGAGCGTCTGCCATGTAAGCAGGAGATCCCGGGTTCGAGTCCCGGTCGGGGCACACATTTTCAACCGTCCACATCGAGGTATAACAGCAACACCTGTCGGCAACTGAGGTTGTCAGTTAGTCATCATTTACTTAGGCTATACGTTTGTGACTATTACAGCGCCATCTATTACAAAGCAAAAAAGTGGTCCAACTAAAACATTCATATTTCTTTACGTACTACACGAGTATGTAATAAAAAATTGGGGTTCCTATTTAAAAAAAACTGCAGTTGATAGCCGTTTGACCTATGGCAGCGCCATCTAGCGGGCCAACCATAGCGCCATCTGGTTTCCCCCTTCAAGCTAGACGAGTTTCGTTCTTTATAGTTTTTTCGTTTGATGCCTATTTCGTGAGATATTTGGCCCGGTCACTATTAATGGACCACCCTGTATAGAGAATCTACAAAGGGCGATGAACTTGAGAGCAATATTATGGAAATGGAAGAGGACGCAGATGAAGATCAGATGGGAGATACGATACAGTGCGAAGAATTTGACAGATCACTGAAAGACCTAAGTTGAAACAAGGCTCTGGGGGTAGACAACATTCCATTAGAGCTACTAGTAGCCTTGGGAGAGCCAGCCATGACGAAACTCTTCCACTGGTGATCAAGATGTACGAGATTGGCGACATACCTTCGGAGTTAAAGAAGAATATAAAAATTCCAATCCCAAAGAAAGCAGGTGTTGGCAGTTGTGAAAATTACCGAACTATTAGTTTAATAAGTCATGGTTGCAAAATAAAAAAACTAATTCTTTACAAACGAATGGTAAAACTGGTAGAAGCCGATCTCGGGAAAGAATAGTTTGTATTCCATAGAAATGTAGGAACACGCAAGGCAATACTGACACTACGACCTATCTTTGAAGATAGGTTAAGGAAAGGCAAACCTATGTTTCTAGCATTTGTAGACTTAGAAAAAGCTTTTCACTATGTTGACTGGAATACTCTCTTTGAGATTCTGAAGGTGGCAGGGGTAAAATACAGGGAGCGGAATGCTATTTAACTTTGTTCAGAAACCAGATGGCAGTTATAAGAGTCGAGGGGCATGAAAGGGAAGCAATGAGTGAGAAGAGAGTGAAACAGGATTGTAGCCTATCCCCGATGTTATTCAATCTGTATATTGAGCAAGCAGTAAATGAAACAAAGGAAAAATTTGAGGCAGAAATTAAGATCCATGGAGAAGAAATAAAAACTTTGAGGTTTGCCGACGACTCTGTAATTCTGTCAGAGACAGCAAAGGAGCTGGAAGAGCAGCTGAATGGAATGTACAGTGTCTTGAAAGGAGTATATAAGATGAACATTAACAAAAGCAAAACGAGGACAATGGAATGTAGTCGAATTCAATCAGGTGATGCTGAGGGAATTACGCTACTGGCCACTAAAATTGCTACACCACGAAGATGACGTGCTACACACCCGAAATTTAACCGACAGCAAGAAGATGCTGTGATATGCAAATGATTAGCTTTTCAGAGCATTCACACAAGGTTGGCGCCGGTGGCGACACATACAACGTGCTGACATGAGGAAAGTTTCCAACCGATTTCTCATACACAAACAGCAGTTGATCGGCGTTGCCTGGCGAAACGTTGTTCTGATGCCTCTTGTAAGGAGGAGAAATGCGTACCGTCACGTTTCCGACTTTGATAAAGGTCGGATTGTAGCCTATCGCGATTGCGGTTTATCGTATCGCGACATTGCTGCTCGCGTTGGTCGAGATCCAATGACTGTTAGCAGAATATGCAATCGGTGGGTTCAGGATGGTAATACGGAACGCCGTACTGGATCCCAACGGTCTCGTATCACTAGCAGTCGAGATGACAGGCATCTTATCCACATGGCTGTAACGGATTGTGCAGCCACATCTCGATCCCTGAGTCAACAGATGGGAACGTTTGCAAGACAACAACCATCTGCACCAACAGTTCGACGACGTTTGCAGCAGTATGGACTATCAGCTCGGAGACCATGGATGCGGTTACCCTTGACGCTGCATCACAGACAGAAGCGCCTGTGATGGTGTACTCAACGACGAACCTGGGTGCACGAATGGTAAAACATCATTTTTTCGGATGAATCCAAGTTTTGTTTACAGCATCATGATGGTCGCATCCGTGTTTGGTGACATCGCGGTGAACGCACATTGGAAGCGTGTATTCGTCATCGCCATACTGACGTATCACCCGGCGTGATGGTATGGGGTGCCGTTGGTTACACGTCTCGGTCACCTCTTGTTCGCACTGACCGCAGTTTGCACAGTGGACGTTACATTTCAGATGTGTTACGACCCGTGGCTCTACCCTTCATTCGAGCCCTGTGAAACCCTACATTTTAATAGTATAATGCACGACCGCATGTTGCAGGTCCTGTACGCGCCTTTCTGGATACAGAAAATGTTCGACTGTTGCCCTGGCCAGCATATTCTCCAGATCTCTCACCAATTGAAAACGTCTGGTCAATGGTGGCCGAGCAACTGCCTCGTCACAATATGCCAGTCACTACTCTTGATGAACTGTTATCGTGTTGAAGCTGCATGGGCAGCTGTACCTGTACACGCCATCCAAGCTGTATTTGACTCAATGCCCATGCGTATCAAGGCCGTTATTACGGCCAGAGGTGGTTGTTCTGGGTACTGATTTCTCAGGATATATGCACCCAAATTTCGTGAAAATGTAATCACATGTCAGTTCTGGTATAATATATCTGTCCAATATATATATATTTCGTATGGCTAATAGAATACAGCAGTAAGTAAGTAGTAACACAAACAACGTATAAAAACAATGAATGGTCAAAGTTACAGGCAACAAACAATTATTAGATCTAAAAAAGGAAGTAAAACACAAAATACACAAAAATACATAGAAATTATAGTAATAGTATCTAGTAATAGGTTTTTCAGAAGGAGAAGAGTAGACCAGACTCATGGTTGTATGTCCAAGTCCCTCAGCCAGCCAGAAGCATCTCCCTCCAGGAGGTGCAGCTCCTGCATTGTGCCAGGGAATCTCCTCGTAGGGCAGTCCATTGCGATATGATGTAGAGTTTGTGGATTCCCACAGTCGCAGTTGGGTGAGTCAGTCTGTCCCCATTTGTGCTTCCAGTAATTACATCTACCATAGCCTGTTCGGATACGATTTAAAGTTGTCCAAGATTTTCTGGAAAGACCGAAGCCCTCGGGCCTTACGGTTGGGACCGAGACTAAGTTAAGGTGATCAGGGTTAGACATATCCGATTCCCGACGCCAGGCTTCGTCGATATCATAATTGTCCTCGATCAGCTGTTGCCCTAATCTCCATGATGGCTTACGGGACTTGAGTCTGTGGCTGGGATTCTTGCAGTCTTCGTGTAAGGGTAGGTCACGGTTGTTAGCGCACTTTTGCCATTCCCTTTTCAGTGCAGATCTTCGCTTAGATGAGGTGGGGCTATGTTAGCCAGTACCGGGAGCCATTGGTGGGGCGTCGGTTTAATAGTGCCTGAGATGAGCCTCATGGTGTCGTTTAGCTGGGTGTCCACCGTTGCTGTATGAGTGCTGTTTAGCCAGACCAGAGCGCAGTATTCAGCCACCGAATATACTAGTGCAAGAGCAGATGTTCTGAGAACTGTGGCGCTTGCTCCCCAGCTACTTCCAGTGAGTTTGTGTAGGACATTATTTCTGGTTTTGATTTTTCCTTTACGTCAGAGATCGGTCCAATGTAATTCCCAGATACTTTGGGAGGGGATCGTAGTTAAGCAGCTGGCCTCTGAACTCTACGTGGGGTGCATAGTTTGCCTGTCTGTTGTTGAGGTGGAAACAGGAGACTTGGGTTTTAGAAGTATTAGGTCTGAGCCTCCATGTTTCGAAATATTCATCCATTTTGATAAGGTCTTCCTCAATGATTCTTTCGGAATTGTGGAAGTCTTGATGTTGATATGTGAGAGCAATATCGTCTGCATAGATAAACTTCTTAGAAGATGTCTCTGGTAGGTCTGATGTATATATATTAAAAAGTAATGGAGCTAGCACGGATCCTTGGGGCAGGCCATCATTTAACCTATATTTCTTGCTTATCTCTCCATCTAGGTGTACTTCAAAAAATCTATTTGAAAGCATATTGTTGATTAGGGTAGCCGTTTTCTTGCAAGGAATAATGCGTTGGAGTTTAAGAATCATTGCCTCCCTCCACACTGTGTCATATGCTGACGATAGATCTATGAACACGGCGACTGTCTTTTTCTTCCTTTGAAATCCACTCTCAATATGTGTGGTAAGAGATAATACTTGATCACAGCAGCTCCGACCGGGTCTAAATCCGGCTTGTTCAATAGGAATGAAATTCTCAGCAATGGGTTTTATTCTGTTGAGAATAAGTCTCTCCAATAGTTTGTAGCATACACTTAGAAGAGCTATAGGTCTATAGTCGTCTGAGAGCTTTCCATCTTTGCCAGGCTTAAGAATGGCGACGATCTTGGTTTGTTTAAATAGTGGTGGTAGTGTTTCCGATCGTTGGATGTCATTGTAAAACTGAGTTAGCCACAGTAGAGCTCGAGGTCCTAGGTGCCGTAAGAACTCGGGTGGACCTCATCTAAACCAGCCGCTTTACCCATTTTCATTTCTTTCAGTGCTTCTGAGATCTCTAGGATGGTAAAGGTTTTTGAGAAATTGTTGTCGGGTGTGGATTGTCGGAGCTTGGTTCTCAGTTCTCTCTTTACTTTCATAATCTTATCCTTGTTGCTGCGTGGTGTTTTTCTCGTAAGGTTAACTATTCTGTTTGCTACCTCTTTGGGGTGTATGTTGCCACCCATACAGGTTTTAATGGAGCTTTCACCTAGGTTTTTAAGAAGGCACCAGGCTTTCTTGCTGGAGTGCTTGAAGTCCATATTTTTCATGAGAGAGGGCCACTTTTCTCGTCTTGCTGAGTCCAGGCATTGGAGAAGCTCGTCCGCAATTTCAGGATCGTTGTTTTGCGAATATGCATTATATAGGTCTATGCATTCTTGG
Source organism: Schistocerca nitens (assembly GCF_023898315.1). NCBI lineage: Eukaryota > Metazoa > Arthropoda > Insecta > Orthoptera > Acrididae > Schistocerca > Schistocerca nitens. The sequence goes on from NC_064614.1 coordinate 1,006,858,758, forward strand.
CTCCAGCCGGGAATATAAGTTTTCCTGTAGCCTCTGGGAACGTGTTTTTTGGCAATGGCTAGGAGTAATCCCACAAAGCGGTTGTAGTTCTTCGATGCGGGTGGGATCCATTGGATGTTGTGGTCCATTTCGGCGGTAAAGGCTTCCCAGTTGGCTTTGCCAAAATTCCATCGAGGTTTAGGTGTATATCTCACTATTGGAATCTGTATACCGACATGTAGCAGGACGGGCCTGTGGTGGCTACGAGGAAAATCAGGCAAGATCTGTTTATTGCAGCGTAATGGTAGCTTTTTGGCGTCTCTGGAAACAAAGCACAGATCGGGGTTGTAGTCTCTTTTCCATCTAGCCGAGTGGAAAGTCCCTTTATCCTTTAGATCATGGATCAAGAAGACGTCTTCTATGTCCGCCCATTTCATTACTCCCTCCCCATCCTCATTGGTGTTGTTATATCCCCACTGGGTACTGTGGCTGTTGAAATCGCCCATTATCACTGTAGGATGTTGTATGTTGGAAATAGCAGAGTCATTCCATGACTGAGTTGGGGGTTTGTAGAGGTTGATGACTTCAATATCAGCAATTTTTGTTCTTATGACGTAGGCGCTTGGGTCAGTGTGTGTTTTTATATCGTGGACCTGGTCAGTGTTGTTTTTAAAGTAGGTGGCAGTGCCATAGTTAGCGTGGTAAGTTGCTGCAGCAAGGGAATAGCCTGGAAGTTTGCATCTATTTTTCAACTGCTTTTCGTCGGCGCAATGTGTTTCCTGGAGCAAGACAGCATCCACTGAATGGTTGTCCAGGACTTTAATTAGGTAGTCAGATTTAGCTCTACTCATTCCTTCTACGTTGAGTTGTAGGATTTTAAGGACATCTCCAATGTCCTTGGTCAACGGGTTCTGAGAGGAACCGTTGTTTCGGGTATTCGCGTTCATGTCTGTGCTGATTCTGTAAAGCTGGGAAATCCTCACAGGTCCAGCAGCCAGATTTGTAGACTATTTAGCCGTGATAAAAAAACACGTTGCCCAGGGTGCACCACGGGGAGGCTAGTCTACATTGCACCCCATTTGTCCAATGAATACCCGTTTATCATCTGCATTTCTTCTTGGTGTAGCAATTTTAATGGCCAGTAGTGTAGATTAGGAAATGAGACACTTAATGTAGTAAATGTGTTTTGCAACTTGGGGAGTAAAATAACTGATTATGGTCGAAGTAGAGAGGATATAAAATGTAGACTGCCAATGCCAAGGAAAGCGTTTCTGAAGAAGAGAAGTTTGTTAACATCGGTTATAGATTTAAGTGTCAGAAAGTCTTTGGCTCTGAGCACTATGGGACTTAACATCTTAGGTCATCAGTCCCCTAGAACTTAGAACTAGTTAAACCTAACTAACCTAAGGACATCACACACATCCATGCCCGAGGCAGGATTCGAACCTGCGACCGTAGCAGTCGCGCGGTTCCGGACTGCGCGCCTAGAACCGCGAGACCACCGCGGCCGGCTCAGAAAGTCTTTTCTGAAAGTATTTGTATGGAGTGCGGCCATGTATGGAAGCGAAACATGGACGATAAATAGTTTAGGCAAGAAGAGAATAGGAGCTTTCGTAATGTGGTGCTACAGAAGAATGCTGCAGATTAGATGGGTAGAGCACGTAACTTTTGAGGAGGTACTGAATAGAATTGGGAAGAAGAGGAATTTGTGGCACAACTGGACTAGAAGAAGTGATCGATTGGTGGGACACGTTCTGAGGCATCAGGGGATCACCAATTTAGTGTTGGAAGGAATAGTGAAGGGTAGAAATCGTAGAGGGAGACCAAGAGATGAATACGCTAAGCAGATTTAGAAGGATGTAGGTTGGAGCAGTTATTCAGAGATGAAGAGGCTTGCACAGAATAGAGTTTCATGGAGAGCTGCATGAAATCCGTCTCTGGACTGAAGATCATAACAACAACAACCCGCAATGTGTAAGGAAATAGATTTGTTTCCTGGCTTCTGTATGCGAGGTTTGGAACTTAAATAGTGGCAACTATTTATTCGCAACTGATACAAAAGAGTTACATGTTTGCACCTGTTACTGTCCTTCAAAGTAGTCATCAGTGTTGTTTAGAACCCGTCGCCAGCGATGTGGAAGCCGTAGTATATCGTTAGCAGAGCCAGTTCTGTTGGTGGTGCGAATGGAGCAGTCTACTGCCTGTGGAATCTCTGGAACAGTTCTGAAGCGAATGCCACGAAGTGGTTCCTTCATCTTCGGAATCAAATCAAAGTCACAAGGACTTAAGTCCGAGGAGTACGGTGGATGGTACAGTACTTCCCAGTCCCATCGACCGAACACAGCAGCCACAGCTTGCGCTGTATGCGCCCGCGCATTGTTGTGCAAATGATGGATGGCTTGCGCAGAAAGTGTCGCCGTATCTTTCGCAAAGCTGGTAGCAGATGATGCTCCAAAAACGAACAGTAATACTGTGCATTGACGGTGGCATTCGCTTCAGAACTGTTCCAGAGATTCCGCAGGCAGTAGACCGCTCCATTCGCACCATCAACAGAACAGGCTCTGCTAACGGTATATTACGCCTTCCAGATCGCTGGCATCGGGTTCTACACAACGCTGGTGACTACTCTGAAGGACAGTAACAGGTGCAAACATGTAACTCTTTTGTATCGGTTGTGAATAAATAGTTGCCACTATTTATGTTCCAACCCTCGTAGTTTTAAACTTTCAGAAATTTACATAGTTTAATTCATTGTTCTAATTATTCTTGCAACTACACTCCTGTTAGACATAATTTATTTGGAGAAATGTTCCTTTTCAGGTACAAAATGATCCGAAAAAAGGCTCCAGTGACCGAATACTATCAAGAAAAATTAATTTCAGAAGGTCTGCTATCCAAAGAGGAAGCTGAAGCAATCTGGAGCAAATACGACACACTTTTCAAACAGGAAATGTCAAGGTAAGTTTATTACTTAGAATGTCGCTGTTACTTTTTCGATTGATAGCAACTGAAATGTATCTTAACTTCGAATCCTACATTCCCTAATAAAAATGTCTCGCAAAATCCACAATCGCGATCCTTTGCGAATCCTGAATGAATATGTTTTCTTTAAATCTCAGTTTATCGGAATACTCTTTAATTTGGATGGAGTGAGTAATATTTCTCGTTTAGTTTTCTTCTTTTTTAGCTGGCAAAATTCTCCCAATCATATATGAATGCATGCTTTCGCTGTTGGGCTCATTTCGTGAATATTCTTTCTAAGGGTGTGATCATGTTATAATGAAAAATAAGTTCGACATTCCGTTGTTGCAGGTGATCTGTGTTCCTGTAATAGTAACCGAAACATGGAATTCAGTTCCCGTAATTAAGCTGTTACAGTAGCACTTGTGTAGTTTTTTTGTGCGCCAGTGTATACAACAGGACAGTAGAGCAGCAAACTAACATCGCGACTGCGACTTCCCCGTCGACAACCTGGCTCTGACTACGCCTCCTCCTACTAAATCAGTGCGTGTGGTGACGCAGGTGTAACACACTGGGAGGCGGCTCAAGCACTCGTCTAGTAGTCTAGATTTAGCTTTTTACTTTAAGGCAAATGCTGGGATGGTTCCTTTTAAAGGATACGGCTGATTTCTTTCCCTATCGTTCCATAATCTTAGGTCTTCATTGATCCATTATGGATCGTGGGACGACAACTGGCATGAACTTCTTGCTGCAATAATTTACCAACAGCCGTGTGTATTGTAGAAATTTATTTTATTTTATGAACTTCTATGTGCTACCAGTTTCGGCATTACATTGATGCCATCTTCAGGCTCCACTCGTCGTAGTCGTAAAATCGCTATACACTGCTGGAGCCATATAACTGGATACGTGAATCAATCGTCCTGCAACAGCTCTTGGTGGCCGGGCGACACAGTCTGTGTAGCCCTGTAGCAGTCTGGTAGCACATAGAAATTCATAAAATAAAATAAATTTCTACAATACATACGGCTGTTGATAAATTATTGCAGCATAATCTTAGATTGTGTTGGGTCTCTAATGTCCTCATCATTGACAGAATGCTAAATCCTCATCTTCATGCTTCATATGGGAGCTTGAGTGACTTCCTAGAAAAACGCACTTTTATTGTCTTTGTTTGTTACCAATAATGCATATAGAACGCATGAAACGGAGCATATTCATGTTAGACAGTTTCTCTCCAAGAAGTTTTCAAGCAACCACCTAAAACTGATAGCATACCAGAAGAATTCACAAAACCTCAAGATTACCTGCTTTAACAGCACTGATGGTACTTGTTTATTTATTTTCATCTTTAGTAGCGTATCACCTCCATTAACTTCATCAGAGGAGCATGTTTCTTATAGGTTCCCGTACGCTTGTCAATAAAGAACAACCCACCCAGCGAAGTCCACAGTTCTCCATGTCAACCACAGAGCATTTAAATTTTGTTACTATTGGAAGCGAAAATTCTATATGATGCCTCTTAATTTGCAGTCACTGTACTTGATGTGAAAACACGTAAATAAGTATAAAGCAATCTGCTAAAATCACCTTTGTATTCCGCTGCACGCAACTGTTAACTTAAGTGGCATTCATTGTACATGAAATTCATTGAAATTTGACATTTTCTGTTTTCTAGTCCATAATGTACTTTGGACTTTCCTAAACATTTTGGTATATAATACATTAAAATCAGACAATTGTGAGTCCTTCAAATAATATTTTAAATGTTGACATGTGACTGTCAAATTTCGCGGCTACGCATATACTGCCACAGTTGAGCAGTCATATCTTGGGAATTACACAGTCTAGAAGGCTTTGAACTGCTTTGTTTCGTGCCTGCTGCTACGTCTCAGAAGTTGCCATTACGAATAAACAAATCAGTCCTTGTTTCTGATACTAGTTTTCGTTGAAAGTAGTGTGATTATCGTCTATTTTTGTAGTTGATGAGTTACGGGAATATTATGGGAAGGCCATTAGAGATAACTGTGACAATTTATGGAAGATGAAAAGAGCTGTGTAGAGCACTTTCTTTCTTCGAATATCAGCCGATGAAAAGCCATGTCATGCTTTGTGACCGCCTTCACCAAACACTTGTTGTAAATATAGGCAAGCTGAATTTTCTGACACCCTGCATGAATTTACACATAAACATTCTCTTCCTTTGGCAGCAATGGAGACAATCAAACCTACTTACAGAGATTTGGCAAATCCTGAGCTACTAAAGAAGTGTTTACATGGGAAGACTCAGAATTTGAATGAGTCCTTAAGTAACGTTGTGTGGTGCCGTGTGCCTAAAAATGTATTTGTTGGCCTTATGATTCTAAAGTTACCAGTGTTTGATGCTGTAATAACTTTTAATGGTGGGAACTATAAAAAACTTAAGGTTCTGGAGAAGTTAGGGGTAAGATTTGGACAGAACATAGCTAAAGGACTGCGGGAACTGGATGAGCTTCGTGTATGTGAAGCAGAGTTAGCTGCTCAGCAAATGACAAAAGAAGCAAGAAAGAAAAGGAGAATGAAAGCACTGGGCTGTTGTGACACTGAAGACTATGGGCCAGGGCAATTCTAGTGCATAAAAGACGCAGATATGTAAGACTGTATAAGAATTTGTTATAAAAAAGTTTTAAACCTCAATATCCCTGAACTACATTTTTTGCAATAAATGACGCGTTTTCTAAAAAAGTACTGATGGTAGAGACATGAAATTTTCACAGCATGCCAAGTGTGAGATTCAACACATATGGAACTAAAATAATTAGCAATAATTCTAGTTCAGTGTATCTATAAAGGTGCATTTATTTATTTTGATCCGATATCAACTGATTACAATTTTTTTTTGTTCTAGTCTTCTGGATAAGACAGAGCGTTACTTATTAGAGTTACATACTATGCGAGGTGCCGGGGCTAGCAGTGTATTTAACACTAAATTCTTCTAGAATCTTCATATGTAAATGATGCTCTAAGCCCCCCCCCCCCCCCCCTATTCTATCTCCAACTTTTGCTGTTGCACATGGATTAAAAAGAAACGCAAACTGACTGTAATCGACCCTGCAAGTGGAGTAGAAAAGAGTTTGGCACCTGCAATAATTTAATTTGATAAATAAGTTGAATAAAGGAAAGTTTCATTAACATAGTGAGAAATGATAGGGTTGCTCTACCGATTAACAGAATGAAAGTTCTGTCCAAAATAACAATATGATTTATTATGACTAAACTCAAAATAATAAACAAAACACATGAAACATTTACAATACATCAAATTGGCTCAAATTGGATACTCAAATAAATGCTGTGAAGGTGAAGTTGTTCCTAAACTAGATTGTGACATTTATGATGAAGTGGTATGTGGAGCCAATTCCTTGCAACTCAAATCTTAAGAGAAACACACAGCCAACCCAACATTAATTGCTGCTACACTAGTGAGAACTCAGACAATGAACACCCAAGACAGAACAAAGTTAGAAAAGACGAACAGGCGCGCCCTGCTGAACTCTGATTATCACCTAGCAAAATTGCCTGCTTTGCCAGTGCTGCGGATGTACATTACCAAGCTGCCTTCTTAACTGCAAGGGCACGATCAGGCGTACTGGAGGCGATGGCTGGTTGCTTCAACGTCCCGTCGTGGTGATGATAATGTCGCGAGTATAGCCCGAAACAAATTATCCTGGTCTGGTTGTTCCAGACTAAAGACTTCCTAGCAATACAAATGCGCCTCTGAGGGAGATGAAGAAGGCTTGCCACACAATCACTGACGGGACAGTGATTGATTTTAACAAGCAAAGTCACACAGTAACTCTGATACAGTCAACTTTAGCCAAAACTGCTCAAGACAGACAACATAGGCCGCTTGTACGCAGAACGCTCAATTGCCAACTGTACTCAGAAAGTTACATTGAAGTCGAAGCTTCAGCAACTTCGTCAAACAGTTACAATTAAATAAAAGTATATTAGACAGCCAACGGAAGGCAGGCTGTCCAGAGCAGCGAGAGCTCAGTCTTGTAACCTACTCTGACCGAAAGGCGAGAGCCGACTCTCTCAAGAGTACCCATACAAGCCGAACACAGAACATTCCCGCCCCCACGACAGTGGCCGTGGTTAAACGTTCCAATCAGCAACTCGAAAATCGGAGGAAAATTCCACTCTATTGCCGAAGCACTACCTTTCCACCAATGGAGATTCTTGGCGCCAATTTCTGCGCCGACATTGCTACGTCACGGAGCAAGCCAATCACAGTTACGATTTTGCAGAAAACGCGGGAATTTGCCTGCCAAGACTGCCTGGGAACACAAGTCATTCCCACGCCTCGCTGGTAGCCCGCCAGAAACGGTTTTCACTAACTTTCTGCGAAGTAACTGAATCTCTAGCCCAGCCGCCCCTTGCGGCCCATCTGGGCGTGTCGCCGCCACTCTTATGGCAATGTCGGCATCTGGAAAGCATCCACTCGACCCCCTCACATCCGTCGGCTTAACCTTTTCAAGCTCAGCCAAACTCGCCTGTCACCGGACCACCCGGGTGACGAGAGACACTGTGTGGGAAGTCCGCGTGTGAAGGAATAGCAACTTTTCACCGCATGCAATTAGAGAGGAAAATCGAATTACTCAGAGTAAGATAGAAATATGAGAGGGAGCTCCTGCCACCTCTCAACTATTATTATCTACACAAACCTTTCTAAATATAGTCGAGAGAACAATGTTACACACATGGAATATACAGATTTTCACGTTTTGCGAATTACCTCTAATAGGCGTTCATGAAAACTGCTCCGCTCCCTCCGTTTCATTGTCCTCAACTCAGACGAACAATCGATGGTTTCAGTTGGCTGGGAAAATTTGATCTTAATGCATAAATTGACTGATTAATTTCATCAACTTGATTAGTGGCACTGACCTCATTGTTACCTAAGCAATATGAAACGTTGATTGTAACTGTAGTTTCATTCTAATTGAGCTCTCTTTATTTTAAATGGTGACTGAACCGGTCAGATGCTGAGACTTCTCTACGTGTCGGAAAAAATCTCCGGGTTATGTGCATTAGTTAATGCAACAGATGACTCAACCTACTAATTCTTATTGAACTTAGAGTTAGCATTTTTGCCGACCATTCGAGTAACTGAGGTGATGACTCAGGATCAGCAACGAATGACTTCAGAAACACACTTTAGAACGCTGCCACTGCACCAAAGGGCACACAACAACGTCTACACCCACGTGAGCTGTCTGTCGACTCCCCGATTTCATGAACTCTTGACCACTCCTATAAATTATTTAACATTCGGTCCTTTCAGCCAGTCAGACTCAGTAGCTGCATGCAGCCAATTTTATTAGCTATTTCCCTCTTGCGCTAATCACTTCAGTGCAAAATACTGCATACTGCTAGGGCTCTAACACGTTTATTTATCAGTAGTTTGTAACGCCGGAAATGCATATCCTCCTATTTCCATCTATTGTACTATAAATTTTTTCGTTATTTTGTTACCTGAAGATGTGACATTTCTGTGTCTTTGTATATTGTAATTGTTTTACAGTTTGTAAATATATATTTATGCATTTATGTAGATGTATAATTGGTTTGTTTTGTAAATATTATTTGTATTTTTACGCTGGGTCTTGCCTAGGGAAAACTATGCTATCGAACGATTACATCGATAGGTCGTGTGGAGAACCAAAGTGTTTAGGATCTTGGGTAGTGTTAACTCTGCCGCGTGGAGCGCGGGCAGAGCAGAGTCGCTGGAGTAGGGCAGTTGAGCAGGTGTGTTGAGTGATGCTCCCGCGAGTTGCCGCGCTTTCGGGGTTTGGCAGCATGTAATTGCGCTCGACTTGCTATGATAGTTTCTGGCACGGTGTCGCGGACGGGAAACATTAGCTGGCACACATCAAGAGCCCGTTTCGCCTGGTGAGCGTGTCGAGAAGAAGGCGCGCCAACATCCAGCTTCTGCAACAGCGACGGCCGGCAATAAGTGATTGTCGCCACCTCCTCGATCGACGACTTCAAACCTTCATCCACCAACAAGGAAGACTGAAAGCACGTAAAGTTTTAGAACTGTATGGCAGACCTCAGATTTTCAAACTGTTCCATTTGCATCACTGAAAAACAGCAACTTAGCATGAACCTTTGTTGCTCATTGTCCCAATTGCATTACCAAGCAGGGTCCCTTCCTTTTCCGAAATGAACCGAGTGTCGTTGAAATTCAAACGCCAGAATTAAAGTAATATCATTGCATTTCACTGCTTTAATTTCAAAGTTCAGTTAAATTGAAACGTCCCCTTTGAAAAATTATACATGACTGTGCTTAAACTGACACAATATTTTTAGCGCAACGCAATCTGACTTTCAATAATCCCTACAAAAGAATGGCCCTGACTAACATTAACCTATACCTTTCACAAATCGCTTACCTCACAAAAATCTTCGTTACTCGAATTACTGCAATACAGCGAGCGCCAATACTGCCAGCTAAATAAAAGATTCAAACTACTGAAGGCACTAATTACTGATAGGCATAGTTAGCAAATGAAAGATTTTGATAGAGAACAAGCAATGTATTTACCTTAATAGTGTTCAAAAGTCATAATATATATATATATATATATCAGTCCATGACATCCAGTATTACAAATTTACTCTTTCTGATGGACACACGTCCAGATCATACCCTCTCAAAATTCTGCCATCTCTCTCCCCACATCCACCACTGCTGGCGGCTCACCTCCAACTGTGCAACGCTACGCGCTGTTAACAGCCAACTGCCCAACACTACAATAGCGAATATTACAACAATGCCACCAAGCCACAGACTGCACACAGCACAGCCAGTGATTTTCATACACAGCGCTACATGGCGTTACCAATATAAAAACCCAAACAGCCTACTTACAAAATCATTCATAGCTGGCTACAATAACCAAACAGAACTATATTTAGATTACACAAGCACAAATTAAGAGTGCGAGTTTTGTTACGATATTTTAGCTTACCTGTGACTGCAGCTCAGCTTGGTACGTACTAAATTTTATTATTGTTAATTGTCCAAAATCATTTAATTCAAGTTCAAAGTTAAATCTCTTATTTCTAAATTGCGTAGATTCAAGTTGCTTTTGAGATGATGGTTGAGGTAGCCCAAGACTAACCTTATTTTATTTGTTTTCGTAGTGTTTCAGAAACAAAGTAGACTATTAATTTCAGTCACTAAATTAACTTTCAATTTTACGGTTTTATTAATTCTTTTGCTAAATTAAGTCAGAGTGTAGCGAAATTTATTACTTCTGACGAACATTCAGTTTTCACACAACACGTGTCAAACTTCAGTTGCCACGCTTTTAATGCTAATTATATGTGCATTAACCTTTCCTTTTCAGTTATTATAATAGTTGTCCATAGGACTGGCGACCGTAATTTTCCCCAAATCTCAAATATCTAATTAATGCCAGTTAATTGTTGGCGTAACGACCGCACATTTACTTTCTTTATTATCTTTACCCTTTTTCAAAATTAATTTCCACCAATTTCATTTGCATTTTTCCTTTCATTTAGATGTAACCCTTCCTCCCTCTTTACCGACAGATTAACTTCGGTGACGATTGCTTTTCCCAAATTTTCATTAGGTACACGCGGTTTAATTTTTCACTGTCATTAAGGTCGATAAGTGAGGGGGAGGTCACAAGTTGCTTGGAGACACTGTTATTATGGAAAATTCATTCGATCTTGAGTCTGCCTCTTAGGCCTTCTCCGCTTCGCATTTAGGATGATTGGGCAAAGTCCAGGTCGTGCCCTCCAGACTAGAGAAACTTCTTTTCTGTGGATATCGACTGTGGCAAAGACAGTAGGCCTCAGGAGGAGCAAACAGACGCGGCAGATAATGATGCATAGGTCAAAAATTGACCTAGCCTACCTTAGAACTCGATCGACGACATTATGCCGCCGGCTGGTCTGACAGGTGTAACGTGTGTGGCAGGGCGCAGCGCGAGACGAGCCACCGGCTGCAGGACTGGAGCGACCTGCCGGCGCCGCGCCAGCCGCCCGCGGAGGCGTGTGCGCCGCTCGCCTTCCCCGTGACGGGGCTGCGCGCCGACGTGCTGCAGGCCGTGGCAGAGGCCGTGCTCACGCCGCCCGCCGCCATGCAGCTCCACACACAGGTAGCGACGGCCCACGAGCACCACTTCTACAGATCGAAAATCTCCTCTATAAAAATCAAACAGACATGATGCGAAATTCACTTGAATTCCAAGGTGCGGTAGGCAAAGGCGTCCTAGAATGAGATTTTCACTCTGCAGCGGAGTGTGCGCTGATATGAAACTTCCTGGCGAATTAAAACTGTGTGCCGGACCGAGACTCGAACTCGGGTCCTTTGCCTTTCGCGGGCAAGTGCTCTACCATCTGAGCTACCCGAGCACGACTCACTCCCCGTCCTCACAGCTTTAGGTTCGCAGGAGAGCTCCTGTGAGGTCTGAAAAGTAGATGTACTGGCGGAAGTAAAGCTGTGAGGGCGGGGCGTGAGTCGTGCTCGGGTAGCTCAGATGGTAGAGCACTTGCCCGCGAAAGGCAAAGGTCCCGAGTTCGAGTCTCGGTCCGGCACACAGTTTTAATCTGCCAGGAAGTTTCAAAGGTCTCCTATTTCATGCTAAGTCCCTTGGCTTTCATTTAGTGAACAAAATACGAGCTTACCCAGCGTCGAACCAGATTCGTGACAGGGTTGAGAACTTTGTAAGAGACAAAATACAGTGCGTCATTATTAACAGGGTGAAATCGAGAGCCGGCCGAAGTGGCCGTGCGGTTAAAGGCGCTGCAGTCTGGAACCGCAAGACCGCTACGGTCGCAGGTTCGAATCCTGCCTCGGGCATGGATGTTTGTGATGTCCTTAGGTTAGTTAGGTTTAACTAGTTCTAAATTCTAGGGGACTAATGACCTCAGCAGTTGAGTCCCATAGTGCTCAGAGCCATTTGAACCATTTTTTGAAATCGAGAGATGTAGAGGTAACTTAAGGAGTATCCGAAGAACCATTACTGGTTCCAACATGCATAAATGGTCTAGCGGGCAACCGCGTCAGCTCGATGACGCTTTTTGCAGATGATGCTGTTGTCTACAGAAAAGTTGCAACATAACAAGGCGAATAAAATGCTGGATCACCTACATCTACGTATATACTCCACTAGCCACCAAGCCGCGTGTGGCGGAGGGCACAATTCGCCCGAAAGTCGTATTCCCCCCCCCCCCCCCCTCTGTTCCACTCGCGGATCACGCGAGGGAAAAAAAACTGTCTGAACGCTTCATTACGAGCTCTAATTTCCCTTATCTTTGAATGGTGATCATTGCGCGATTTGAAAGTTGGTGGTAATAATATATGCTTTACATCCTCGGCGAAGTTTGGATTTAGGAATTTAGTGAGCAGCCCCTTCTGTTTAGCGCGTCGTCTATCTGCAACTGTGTCCCACTTCAAACTTTCTATGAGATTTGTAACGCTCTCGCGATGGCTAAATGTACCAGTCACGAATCTTGCCGCTCTTCTTTGGACCTTATCAATCTCTTGAATGAGACCCAACTGGTAAAGGTCCCATACAGACTAAAAATACTCCAAGACTGGAGGAACTAACGTATTCCAAGCAATTTCCTTTGTTGAAGGACTACATCGCTTCAGGATTCTACCAATAAACCGCAATCTAGAGTTCGCCTTACCCGTTACTTGTGTAATCTGATAATTCCATTTGATATCATTTCGAATAGTCACACTCAGATACTTGACGGATGTTACCGCTTCCAAAGACTGGGCATTTATTTTGTACTCGTACATTAAGGGGCATTTTCGCCTTGTTATACGCAGTAGGTTACACTTACTTATATTGAGAGATAACTGCCACTCATTACACCAAGCATTTATTTTCTGCATATCCTTATTGATTTGTTCACAACTTTCGTGTGATACTACTTTCCTGTAGACTACAGTATCATCGACAACCAATCTAATGCCGCTGTCAATACCATCAACCAGATCGTTTATGTAAATCGTAAAAAGCAGCGGACCTATTTCGCTGCCCTGATGCACATCTGAGGTTACTCTTGTTTCTGTTGAAGTCACCCCGTTCAGGACGACATACTGCTCCCTGTCTGTTAGAAAACTTTATATTCAACCACATATGTCATCGTATAGACCGTAAGCGCGCACTTTTTGGAGCAAGCGACAGTGCGGAACTGAGTCGAACGCCTTTCGAAAGTCGAGAATTATGGCATCAACATGGGAGCCCGTATCTAGAGCCTGTTGTATATCATGCACTGGTGTAGGGACTGGTAGCTGACCCAAAAGTAAATGATTGTAATGAAGAAGAAATACACTACTATTGGTGGCAAATCACTGGAAACAATAACTATCGCAAAATATCTGCGGCGATCATCCACAGTGACATAAAGTACAATACCAAATAAACGAACAGTAGACAAAGCAGAAGCCAGGCTGAGATTCATTGGCATAATCTGATTGAAAGGTGATTCATTCACGAAAGAAGTGCCTTTTAAAACACTCGTTCGACCGATTCTTGAGTATTTTTCATCAGTTTCAGACCCTTACCAAGTAGGGTCAATAGGAAAGGTGGAGAAGATCCAACGCAGAGTGACAACTTTCTTCACGGGATCGGTTACTAGACGAGAGGCAACTGAGGAGTTGCTCAACGAACTCCAGCAGTAGACGCTACAACAGAGGCTTTGTGCACCACGGAGAGGTTTACTCTTGATGTTTCGAAAGCATACGTTTCCGGAAGAATCGGGCAACACATTATTACTTCCAACATTGTTGTCATCTTTAGTCTGAAGACTCGTTTCATGGCAACTGTATGTTGCAATCTGCTTCACCTCTGCGTGACTACTGCAACCTACACCCATTTGAATATGCTTACTACAGCCAAGTCTTGGTCTCCAATTTCAGTGCTTCCCGCTACACTCTCTTCCACTACTAAACTGATGATTTCTTGAATCCTCCGCATGCGCCCCATTAACCAATCTCTTCTTTTAGTCAAGTTGTGCCATCATTTTTTTCTTCCCAGTTCTTTTCCTATCCCCTTGTTAATTATTTGATCTACTCGCTTAATCCTCAGCATTCTTACATACAGCATACATTTCGAAATCTTCGATTCTCTTCTTGTCTGAACTGCTTATCTTCCACGTTTATCTTTCGTATAAACCTTCACTCCAGACAAATACTTCCAGAAAAAACTCGATAACACTCAAATTTAAATTCGTTGTTGATAAATTTCTGTTCTTCAGAATCGCTTTTCTTACTATTTCCAGTCCCCATTTTATATCCTCTCTACTTCGCCCCTCATCAGTTATTTTCCTGTCCAAGTAACAAAATTAATGTACTACTTTGTTTCTCATTTCCTAATCTATATCCCTCAACATCGTTTGATTTAATTTGGCTACGTTCCACAACCCTCGTTTTGTTTTCTTAATGCTCATTTTATGTTCTATCTTTCAAGACATTGTCCATTCCATTCAACTTTTGTTCCAAATCGTTTGCCGCTTATCATAGATTTACAATGTCATCGACAGACCTCAAACCTTATTTCTTCTTCCTGAACTTAAATTCCATCTCCAAATTTCTCCTTGGTTTCCTTTATTGCCTGCTCAATGTACAGATTCAATAACTCACTCCCTTTTCAATCATGGCCTGTCTTTCATGTCCTTCAACTCGTGCAACTGCAGTCTGCTTTCTGTACTACTTGTAGATAACTTATCACCCACTACATTTTGTCCCTCCAACGTTCAGAATTTCAAAGAGTGTATTTCAGTCACCTAATTTCAAAAGCTTTCTCTCGATCTGCAGATGGTATAAACGAAAGTTTGTGTTTCTTCAGTATATCTCCTAAAATAATTCGTAGGGTCAATTTGCCTCAGACATTCCTACATTTCTCTGGAACCCAAACTAACCTACCCCAAGGCCAGCTTCTACCAGTTTTTCTACTCATCTGTAAATATTTCATGTCGCCATTTTACATGCATATTTTATTAAATTGATGGTCTGGTAATATTCAAACCTGTCAGCTGCTGCCACCTTTGTAATAAGAATTATTACATTTTTCTTGCAGTAGAAGGGTACTTCACTTGTCTTATATATCTTGCGCACCAGGTGGGAGTTTTTGCTTCAATAATTCAGTAGGAGCGGCGTCTATTCCAAGGGCCTTGCTTTGACTTAGATCTTACAGTGCCCCATTAAATTCTTCTCGCAGTATCGTATCTGCCATCTCAATTTCATATACTTCCTCTTTCCTTTCTATAGCATTGCTTCAAGTTCGTTTCCCAAATACAGCCCTTCTATAGAGTCCTTCCACCTTTCAGCGTCCCTTCTTTGCTTAATGTGGACTTCCCATCTGAGCAATTAATATTCATACAGGTTCTTCTTTTTTCTTCAAAAATCTCTTTAATTTTTTGTAGGCAGCATCTATGCTCCCTTTAGTTATGCAAACGTCTACAATGTTTCATTTCTCGTCTAACCAATACTGCTTTGCCGTTTTGCATTTCCTGACAGTCTCATTCGTTAGACCTCTGTATTCTCTTTTACTAGATTGTTTATATTTAATATTTTTTCCTTCATCAGATAACGTAAGTATTTCTCGTGTTATTTAAGGATTACTACTCCTATCTGATCCCCTCCTGCCTTTACTACTTTATTTCTTGAAGCTACCCATTCATCTCCTGTAGCATTCCTTTCCCAGATTCAGTTAATCGTTCCCTAACGATCTCTCTGAATTTCACGAGGGTGTCTGGTTCTTATAACTTATGCAAGTCCCACCTCCTTAACTTCCTACTCTTCTGCAATTTCTTCAGTTTTGGTCTGCAGAAAAACGAAATGAGCTATGGTCAGAGTCTACATATACCACTGAAAATGCTTTCCAGCTTAAAATCTAGTTTCGAAATCCCAATCTTACCATTATGTAATCTGTCTAAAATCTTCTAGCATCTCCAGGTCTCTCCGATGCATACAACCTTTTTCACGTTTCGTAAACAAAGTATAAGCAATGATAAAATTACGCTCCTCGCTTCAGTCTAGCATGCAGCTTTTCTATTTTATTCCTTTTCACCCAATCCATTTGCTCCTATTATTTTTCTTCTCTTTCTTTTCTTATTATCTAATTCCAGTCCCCCATCACATTTTCGTCTCCTTTAACTATCTGAATAATTTCTTTCATCTCATAGTACATTCTTTCAGTGTCTTCTTCATCTGCAGAGCTAGTCAGCATGTAAATGGGTACTTTTACAGAGTGTGTTTGCTTGTTTTCCGTGATTTCCCTAAATCACTCCAGGCAGATGGCGGGATGGTTCCTTTGAAAGAGCACAGCCGGTTTCCTTCCTCATCATTGACAGAATCCGAACTTGTGCTCTGTCTCAAATGACATCGATGTCGACGGGACATTAAACCCAATCTTCTTTCCTTCTACATTCATGTTTTCTTATTCATTCTCAGACCTACCCGTACATTACGCGTATTTGATTTTGTGTTGATAACCCTATACTCAGACCTAATTCACATTAATCTAACTTCAACCCAAATGTTTCTCTTTATAAAATCTCTAATTTGTATCCGATTAGGGAATCTAACATTTCACGCTTCGGCTCGTAGAATGCCAGTTTTGCTTTTCGACTTCTATTACCCCCGCCTGGAGATCCATATGAGGGACTATTTTACTTCCTCAATATTTTACCCAAGTGGATGCCACCATCGTTAAGCAATACGGTATATCTGCATGTCAGCAGGAAATATAACGGGTATAGTTGCGGCTTTGCTTACAGTCGTTCACAGTGGCAACATAGCAAGTTCATCTTGGTTAATGTTACAAGTACACGTCAGTCAACCATCCAGACTGTCGCCTCTGCAGCTACTGAAAAGGCTACTGCCTCTCTTCAGATATTTTTCTGTTCTTGTTGCAAATGCAGTACAGTTCTTGTATCGTAGGGGCACGCAAGCCTCCCCATGTCGGTAAGGTGCATGCTTTGCGTCATGTGAAGTGCTGATTTTAGATATACCAAGCGCGCTAATAGATCTTATTTTGTAACTGTATTACGATGTCGTTTATATTTCGTAAGCATTCCTAGAGATCACTTAGGGCCTACCAGTATTCCAGAACTTTTATAAATGTATTCTGACTTTGTATCAGTCACACAGTTATTTAATAATATTTTGTCATATTCAGCCACTGTCTTGTTATAAGTTTTTGACAAGCGGACAAAAAATTATTAAAAGTTATAGGTCCTATGCTAAATCTGGTAATGGCATTTCCCTATGAAATCCACACCAATGAATATTTATTTTACTTTACCTAAGTGTGTATTGTGCCATGTTGTACATCACTGTTGTTCTTTTTATGAACAGTAATGTGCGCTGCAGTGTAATAATTCATTTATGATGAGATAAGTAGGCCCTGATTTACTTTAAATTTTCTGAAGAAGTATTATCTATGTTTGCGCTATTACCACATGGTATTTGTGTGGGAAAATTTATGACTGACTTCAAGCTTTAGGCAGTTAATGGTACTCCTAAGTAGGTTTGTCTGTCAAGACCTCTTAAAATCCTATACACAGAGTTATAAGAGAAAGTAAACATGCATTAACAGAAGGTTCGCTCTATATAAACATATAGTCTCTTTTTAGTGGTATCCAAGTTATAGATATTGGAAACATCTGGCATTTGTCATGTTCGGGCCTTCAATGTGCCCACAGATTCTACAGAAATTCTCGCATATCATGTGTAAAGTGTGAATGTAGAGATAAGCTGTAATGTTCTGCATGTGTAGATTAGAAATAGTACTGGTGCAAAGACAGAGCTGGAACAGTCTGCATGGCTGCCAGATCTCCTACTGATTCCCTCTCACCCACTTATCTAAGCATCCTAATCACCACTTGTGTTCTGTACACTGTAGTAAAAGATTCAACATCATGAAGCCCCAGCAGCAGAGGATCAGGCACCACCCCCTGTACGAAAACCTGATTTTAAGTTTTAAAAGAAGTGTCCGCAATTGCCACTGTCAGACATGAAGATGTCTTACACTGAAAACACGGTAAATTACACTGCCACCAGTCCAAAATAATTATTCTGAGTTTAAAATGACAAGGAATTTTTACAAAATGAAGAAAGCCCATTGGGTTTATGTTTATAAAACACATGCCTACATTTTCTACCATCAGACACGATGTATGTACTCACATTATGTTAAAACACGCTAAATAACACTGCTATCAGTCCTATTCCAAGCTTCAGATGGCATGACATTTTAATAAAAACTGCAAGATAGCCCAATGGTTTCATGGTTTTAAAGCTATGTTTTAGAATCACCACCTTCGGACATGAATCAGTAACTTTTACACACACTCAAATGTAGTCAGCAGTTGACTCAACTTTGGCACTTAACAAACCTGTATTGGTTGCTTGACTATTTAAGGTTTCACTTTGGTTATGTAGAACTTCAAAAAATGGTTCAGATGGCTCTAAGCACTGTGGGACTTAACATCTGAGGTCATCAGTCCCCTAGACTTAGAACTACTTAAATCTAACTAACCTAAGGACATCACACACATCCATGCCCGAGGCAGGATTCGAACCTGCGACCGTAGCGGTCACGCGGTTCCAGACTGAAGCGCCTAAAACCGCTCGGCCACAGCTTTAGAATTTCACTCTGAGCATTTAAACTAGAATGTACTAAACCTAGCTCTTCACTTAGAGTTGCATTTTGAGCATTTGAAGCTTTACTCTGGGCATTAATTTAGAATTTAAAATTTTGATCAGATTTACTAACTCAGACCAGTCAGGTCCTTCTTTGCTAACTTTCGTTGTCATGGATGGTTCTGAAGTTTCCTCGACTTGCTGTACGTTATCCATACTCCTATAGGCTTCAGACCTTATAAGCATTTAATTCTAATTGTAATTATACTAAATACACAGTAAAGGTTCACTCCACAGTATTCTGTCACACTTCTTATTACAGTAATTAAGTTTTGTTTCACGCTCATCCGACGTAGAGTTCTCGCTGCGTAGGTGTGGAAGCAGGTTCGGCACCGGTGAACAGCAACTGGTGCCGGCAGCGTCGGATATTGGATTCCGCGTCTGCGTCCCCGCGATGCGTGTGAGAGCTGTATACTCCCCGCACTGAATCTTCTAGGACGGACTGTTCTAGGCGTATTTCTTCTTGGTATAATACGTCGAGATTTTCTCCTTATTATGCTCGGTTGGCAACACATGATAGCTTTTTCTCTCGTTTTCGTCTCGAAATTCCTGTTTTCTTCTGTCCTTTCACACGGGTCGCCACGTTCTAACGGTTTGGACGACTTAAAGTGTTGAAGTATGTATGCAAACTTCCACTTCCTTAACGAGATGACTTAGTTGAGATGTTCGGCCGACCTTCCTTGCTGGTTAGCCTGCCGCTGAAAACTCTCTTGCTCTTCTTCTCCGACGTATGTTGCTAGTTACAGGAATTTCTCAAGCCTTTTGCTACTTATAAAAATAAGTAGACGTATAAAGTTTAATTTGATTCAACCAATGATGTATATTTGAACTTCAGACATTTTGCAAAATCCCACTCTTCACATAAATAAATATGGGTTACTAAGTATCTCGTGTGTCCAAACGTCAGAAACAAAGTTAATTTAGATGTAAGGGAAGGTTGGCTTAATAACCACGTCCATTTTCAACATGAAACAGAATACACGTCTTCTCTTCAACAAGGCTAAGACAGGTGGTTTTTAATGGTTCTTTTTCAACTACTCACGTTACTATAACAGAGGTCAAAACCCAATTAGTACAGAACAGCATAAACACTCCATGGTTCTTCTGTCCACTTTCACTTAACTTTCATGTATCGACCGACAAGTACTTGTCTGTGCAGTTCGACTGCCCGTCTACATTCTACTCGTGACTCATTTCCAACCGGCACACACAAACATGTCACTCACAGTAGGTAGGATTCCACTTTCTCGCACTCATATCTAAAATATCGTGTGTTCGAAACGGTAGAAGGCCGAGTGGTTCTATAACTTACGCAAAAATTCTCGAATCACCACAACCTATGACTATAGACATAACTCCACATTGTTGTTACAGGGAGAGAGATATATGAAAAGGTTCTGGCTAAAAAATGGCCCTGAGCACTATGGGACTTAACATCTGACGTCATCAGTCCCCTAGAACTTAGAACTACTTACACCTAACTAACCTAAGGACATCACACACATCCGTGCCCGAAGCAGGATTCGAACCTGCGACCGTAGCGGTCGTGTGGTTCCAGACTGAAGCGTTTAGAACCGCTCGGTCACAACGGCCGGCTTCTGACTTAAAGCCTGAGAATAGTTGCATCCAATAATAACAATGATGCATTGTTCAAAGATCAAACTAAGCTTTTCGACAAATGCTGATTAATGTGCAAAATATGCCAGTATCGTAAATGTCTGAACCATGTGTCTATTGTTACTGCTGTGGAACAATCAAGTTAAAACAAAAGTGCAACATGTGTGTTTTGTACCCGAAATCACACGTATTTGTTATCAATAATATGGACAATTTTTTTTTTTACACTGGATTGATTTTTTTAGTTTGCAGCCAGAGCTCTACAACCAAACTTACCTATTACAACAAGCATCATATATGCCTTTTTAAAAATGCATCGTGCTGTCCTACATCGTATCTAGATTTCTACATTTACTATGTTTAAAGTAACTTGTAAGCCCTGCCTATACATCTGTAACAGTCTGTGTGATCTAAAAGTTTATAAAGATCTGCCGTCATTGTAGATGATGAATAAGGTACGTGAGGTGGTATATCGAAAACAATAGCGTAGCCTCATTACTATTCATCCTAAACTGGCTAAGATACAGCGACAGCTCAGTTTTGCTTGGATTTTTTTTAAGAAACACATACTTAATACTATGAGAAAAAATTGCTTTATTTGTTCCCTTCTACAACCATCACAGCATTGTTTAAAAATTTATCAAAAGAATTTCCGTGTGATGATAGGGAGTGATGCAAGAAAAATAGTTACATCGTTATTTTACAATAAAGTACAAAGTGCGTATTATCATATGGTACAAAAAGTATGAGAATATACAGGGTGTCCCAGCTATCTTGTCCACCCAAAATATCTCTGGAACAATAACAGCTATTGGAAAACGACTTTCACCGGTATCAATGTAGGGCTGGGGCCCATGAATGTACATATTTGGAAACATTCTAAAACGAAAGCATATGTGTTTTTTAACACAAACTTATGTTTTTTTAAATGGACCTCCTATATTTTTTCTTCAGAAATACATAGCATGACAAAGCACATACACAATGGCGTTGATTGCATCGCAATATTCGCATTACATCCCGAGATATTAAGACGCGAAGTTGACGCTTGAAACACCCGACATGCGCTGCTAGCGCACATCCTGAGGCTCAGGCGTGAACCCCATGCTGCCCGTAATCGCGATGTGATTGACATGTGTAATCACACCTCCATACTTATCAAGAGGTCCGAAACGAATAATACGGTCTGCTGCCATCAACTCTCATAAGCACATAATGGTTTCCCTCATGCACGTTGTACGTATCTACGTACACAATATGAACCAGTACCGATCGGTGTACACCCGTCAGGTTGTCTTATTTATCCTGCACACCCAAAATAAGGTTTATCTAATGCGTTATATGACCCATTGTGCCTGTCGCGCAGGGCCTGGCTCTACCTAGTCAAGTGTCCAACGTAGTTCCCACTACTGCCACAGTTACCACTTCGCCTTGTTTATGATTTGCGACCCATGCAAACTCCTGTACTCCACCACCCTCCGAGCATCC
Organism: Schistocerca nitens; assembly: GCF_023898315.1. Classification (NCBI taxonomy): domain Eukaryota; kingdom Metazoa; phylum Arthropoda; class Insecta; order Orthoptera; family Acrididae; genus Schistocerca; species Schistocerca nitens. The sequence goes on from NC_064614.1 coordinate 1,006,880,542, forward strand.
CATTTGTTGTTGTTTTGGCGTGCAGTACACCGCTTGCCAGTGTAGTAGTACATCAGAGTAATCTAGTGACGGCACGGAGGTAGTACACATTGTGAATAAACGTTGTGTTGTGGAACTTATACTGTACAGTATAATGTACACACATGAAGATATGGTAGAAATGCTGCTGATCTATGGATAATGTACGTTAATGGGAAATACGTTATGAGATTGCTTGTTTGTTGATAGTACTGTTAGCGAACATTATGATTATTAAGTTAATATGTCTGTTTTCTAGCGTACTCTACATACCTGTACTGTACCCTGTTGTAGGTGGACGAAATGCTGTTCAGGCAGAACGACTGTACAGAAGGCGATTCCCTGACAAGCCATCGCCTTCGCGCCGGATGTTTGGTCGTCTCACATCACGTCTACGTGAAACGGGAAGCTTAAATCCAAGACCTCGACATCGTCCTAGAACACGCACAGATGAACGTGCTGAAGTTGCTGTGCTCGCTACCATAGCTGTGAATCCTCAAATCAGCACACGTCAAATTGAACGTGAAGTTGGTGTGTCGAAATCAAGTGCACAGCGTACTCTTAAACGTCATAAATTTAATCCTTACCATGTTCATTTACACCAGGATCTTCATGGAAATGACTTCCTCAATAGGGTAACGTTTTGTCGGTGGGCTCAGCAAAAATTTCTGACTAATCCAAATTTTTTTGCAGATGTTCTCTTTACCGACGAGGCATCATTCTCCAACAAAGGAATTGTCACTATGAGGAATATGCGTTATTGGTCCGCAGACAATCCAAAATGGCTCCGTCAGGTAGAGCATCAACGTCCGTGGAAAGTTAATGTTTGGTGTGGGATTATTGGAGATACCATTATCGGACCTTTCTTTATAAATGGCATCCAAAATGGCAGACAATACTCAAGATTTATACGACACAATCTTCCTATTCTCTTGGACACCGTACCTCTGAACCGGAGAATGGTCATGTGGTATCAGCATGACGGATGCCCTGCACATAACGCCTTACGAGCACGACGACTTCTGAACCGTAAGTTCCCTGGTAGGTGGATTGGTCGAGGTGGCCCAGTTAGGTGGCCTGCCCGATCTCCGGACCTTACACCGCTGGATTATTTTCTTTGGGGAGCAGTGAAGGATGCTGTTTACCAACATGAACCAACAACACCAGAGGACATGAAGCAACCCATTATTGATGCTTGTACAGCCATCAAAGAGGAAACAGTAGAACGAAGTAGGGCATCCTTCATCCGCAGAGTGACCCTATGTATGCAAGCCAATGGGCATAACTTTGAGCATGAGATGTGAACGCTATGTTTAGTATGTAGTGCTGGTATCACAGTGGAAGTTTCTACAAAGGGCCATTTTACCCAGTGATGTTAAGAAACATTTGTTTGCAACAATTTGTCATTTAACGCATTAGATAAACATAACATTGATAATTATGTGATAATAAAACTAACTGGTTAAACATGTTTACATTCATCTTCTATGTCCTACATGAACTTCCCAAATCAAAACATTTTTACCTAAACAACGGTAAAACTTTTAGTCCACTTGCTCGTTTCACTAAAACCATCAATATGAATTTTACTATTACGAGTGTATGATTATCTGTCAGTTGCGCTAGATCTACAGTAAAGTAAAGTTTTAACGTTGAACGGCATTACCTTTTTAGTAACGGATTAACGATAAGCGAAGTTAACTTTGTGACTAACGTTGCGGTACACAGATATGTTACAGAACCGCATCACCCCTAGCCTATGGGATAAATACCTGCTGGAATGTACGACGTTAATGCAGGATGGCAGCAGACCGTATTATTCCTTTCGGACCTCTTGATAAATATGGAAGTGTGATTACGCATGTCAATCACATCGCGATTACAGGCAGCATGGGGTTCACGCCTGAGCCTCAGGACGTGCGCTAGCAGCGCATGTCGGGCGTTTCATGTGTCAACTTCGCGTCTTAATATCTCGGGATGTAATGGGAATATTGCGATGCAAACAACGCCATTGTGTATGTGCTTTGTCATGCTACGGATTGCTGAAGAAAAAATATAGGAGGTCCATTTAAAAAAAACATAAGTTTGCGTTAAAAAACACATATGCTTTCGTTTTAGAATGTTTCCAAATATGTACATTCATGGGCCCCAGCCCTACATTGATACCGGTGAAAGTCGTTTTCCAATAGCTGTTATTGTTCCAGAGATATTTTGGGTGGACAAGATAGCTGGGGCACCCTGTATATGACTTCCTCCATCATACACAGTCAGTTTAAGTAATACAGCAAATTATTGCTATAAAAACTTCATTGATCTACATAAATAAGTATTGAAGGATGTTAATCTTGTCTCGTATGTTCTATATTTATGGTGATCTAACCCAGTGACTCACTCATCATATATTAAATTGCACATCCACACTGATACAGGCATATTTCCATTCTGTACAGGTTAGAAGTATCACAAAAAGGCTATACCGTATGACATATTTGACTCATCACATGTTTGCTCGTGGATGCAATCCCACTGCTAAACCTAGCCCAATTGCGCTATTTTGGTATGTAGCAATTTTGTGGTCAATCTCTCTGGTACAAAACATAATTTTCTGGGGAGACTATTTTGTTTCTCCCACTTGTCAGGACCAGGAATGAGTCCATCCTGCTGTTGCTAAGGGCTGTCTTCCCACGAAAACTGCATCTTACATCTTTGAAGGAATTATTCGTACGCCAAGTTTCCGGAATATTCGGGCTGCCTCACTTTCGGCTCCCTCTGGGGCTTCGTTTTGATCCACACATCAGACTCGCTTCATCTATAGGTGCATCTCCCCACTTTGTGTGACAATGATCAAACATGACTGCCGCTTGCCTCCCCAAATTCTGATGCGCTACTCGATTAAAATTCACGCAGTTGGACCAAAATTCGAAATTAGATGAGGTTGTATCAATAAATTGCAAAATCCACAGAACATATTTGATGCTCTGTTTGAGCACAAGACATATTTTTTCTCAACTCAAGAGATTACGTAATGCTTACTTGAATCAGCAGTTGTCTTGTGACAGCCAGAGCGAGAGCACCAGCAGCAGCGAGTACTGTTTGTATAAAGCGTTTATTTTGCATTTTGTTTACGACCTTCCACTAAGGAAGGGATTCTATTAGTGTTTATCTGCTCTGCATAGTAACTAACAGTTCTTGATAAAACTTTACGTAGTTTTCGTGTTAGATTTCTTAGTGTTTTCTTGATCGTTTAGAACAGAAAGCGCCCTAAAACCGTCTTTTGTTTGTTTCGCGGCCGTTAGCCACTAGTCACTTGAATCAGCAGTTGTCTTGTGACAGCCAGAGCGAGAGCACCAGCAGCAGCGAGTACTGTTTGTATAAAGCGTTTATTTTGCATTTTGTTTACGACCTTCCACTAAGGAAGGGATTCTATTTGTGTTTATCTGCTCTGCATAGAAACTAACAGTTCTTGATCGTTAGGAGAGAAATTTATTTTGTACTTATTTGCTGCGCTTAGCTTTTAAATAGTTTTTCTGGGAAAACCTAGCGTAGTTTTCGCGTCTCGTATTTCAGTGAGTGTTTCTTGATTATCAGAGTAGCTCATCAGAAGATTATCTTGGGAATTTGTCACCGTATAGAGTAGGGTAAACATAGTCATGTGTAGGGACTGTGGTTGTTGTGAGCGGACGCAAGGAGAATTGGCCACTCTTCGGGGGCAGGTGGAGGCTTTGTCTGTTAGGCTCATCGAGCTCGAGGCGCAGGCGTCGGCTCGTAGTGGCGTTGGGGCAACTGTGGTGAGACCTATGCCTACTTCGGTGGCCTTGGAATCACATGGAACCCCTGATGTCGCTGCGTCTTCCGGCAGTGAGCATCTTACCGGTCAGCCATCACTCCAGGGTGAATGGCGGACAGTGGTGGGCTCGCGCGTGCCTGGCCGAAAGGCGAAGGTGGGATCTGGCCGCGTGGCGGCTGCCTTACCCCTTTCCAACAGGTACGGGGTGCTTCCTAGTGGTGATGACATCGTTTCCGAGCCACCACAGGATGCCTCGCCTGTTGGGCCAGTGGCCGATTCTCCGGCAAGGTCCCGACAGTCACAGAGGGCGGGCCTATTAGTTATAGGGAGCTCCAACGTTAGGCGGGTTATGGAGCCCCTCAGGAAAATAGCGGGTAGGTCGGGGAAGAATGCCAGTGTGCACTCGGTGTGCTTGCCGGGGGGTCTCGTCCGTAATGTGGAGGAGGCCCTTCCGGCAGCTATTGAACGCACTGGGTGTGACCGGCTGCAGATAGTAGCACATGTCGGAACGAATGACGCCTGCCGCTTGGGTTCTGAGGCCATCCTTGGTTCCTTCCGGCGGCTGGCTGATTTGGTGAAGACAACCAGCATCGCACGCGGAGTGCAAGCTGAGCTTAATATCTGCAGCATAGTGCCCAGAGTCGATCGCGGTCCTCTGGTTTGGAGCCGTGTGGAGGGTCTAAACCAGAGGCTCAGACGACTCTGCGACTATAATGGTTGCAAATTCATCGACCTCCGTTATTGGGTGGAGAACTGTAGGGCCCCCCTAGACAGGTCAGGCGTGCACTACACACCGGAAGCAGCTACTAGGGTAGCAGAGTACGTGTGGCGTGCACACGGGGGTTTTTTAGGTTAGAGGGACCCCCCCTTGGGCGAAACGATAAAATACCTGACGGCTTACCAGAGAGAACATCAGCATCGTTGATAAAGAACGTCCGTCCTCAGAGACCAAAAACAGGAAAAGTTAACGTAATATTGGTAAACTGCAGGAGTATCCAGGGCAAGGTTCCTGAATTAGTATCGCTTATTGAAGGAAATAGTGCGCATATAGTATTAGGAACGGAAAGTTGGTTAAAACCGGAAGTGAACAGTAACGAAATCCTAGACACAGAATGGAATATATACCGCAAGGATAGGATAAACGCCAATGGTGGAGGAGTATTTATAGCAGTAAAGAATTCAATAATATCCAGTGAAGTTATTAGCGAATGCGAATGTGAAATAATCTGGGTTAAGTTAAGTATCAAAGGTGGGTCAGATATGATAGTCGGATGCTTCTATAGACCACCTGCATCAGCAACCGTAGTAGTTGAGCGCCTCAGAGAGAACCTGCAGAACGTCGTGAAGAAGTTTCGTGATCATACTATTGTAATAGGGGGAGACTTCAATCTACCAGGTATAGAATGGGATAGTCACACAATCAGAACTGGAGCCAGGGACAGAGACTCTTGTGACATTATCCTGACTGCCTTGTCCGAGAATTACTTCGAGCAGATAGTTAGAGAACCAACTCGTGAAGCTAACGTTTTAGACCTCATAGCAACAAATAGACCGGAACTTTTCGACTCCGTGAATGTAGAAGAGGGTATCAGTGATCATAAGTCAGTGGTTGCATCAATGACTACAAGTGTAATAAGAAATGCCAAGAAAGGAAGGAAAATATATTTGCCTAACAAGAGTGATAGGGCACAAATCGCAGAATATCTGAGTGACCACCATCAAACGTTCATTTCTGAGGAAGAGGATGTGGAACAAAAATGGAAAAAATTCAGAAACATCGTCCAGTACGCCTTAAGTTCGTACCGACTAAGGTCCAAAGCGAGGGGAAAGATCCACCGTGGTATAACAATCATGTACGAAAGGTACTACGGAAACAAAGAAAGCTTCATCATAGGTTTAAGAGTAGTCGAATCATAGCTGATAAGGAAAAGCTGAACGAAGCGAAAAAGAGCGTAAAGAGAGCAATGAGAGAAGCATTCAACGAATTCGAACATAAAACATTGGCAAACAATCTAAACAAGAACCCTAAAAAGTTTTGGTCATATGTAAAATCGGTAAGCGGATCTAAATCCCCTATTCAGTCACTCGTTGACCACGATGGCACCGAAACAGAGGACGACCGAAGAAAGGCAGAAATACTGAATTCAGTGTTCCGAAACTGTTTCACTGCGGAAAATCGTAACACGGTCCCTGACTTCAGCCGTCGCACGGACGCCAAAATGGAAAATATTGAAATAAACGATATCGGAATTGAAAAACAACTGCTATCACTTAGTAGCGGAAAAGCATCCGGACCAGACGAGATACCCGTAAGATTCTACAGTGATTATGCTAAAGAACTTGCCCCCTTTCTATCAGCAATTTATCGTAGATCTCTGGAAGAACGTAAAGTACCTAGCGACTGGAAGAAAGCGCAGGTCGTTCCCATTTTCAAGAAGGGTCATAAATCAGATGCGAATAATTATAGGCCTATTTCGCTTACGTCAATCTGTTGTAGAATAATGGAACATGTTTTATGTTCTCGTATTATGACGTTCCTAGATAATACAAATCTCCTTCATCATAACCAACATGGATTCCGCAAACAGAGATCATGTGAAACTCAGCTCGCCCTATTTGTCCAAGAAATTCACAGTGCCGTAGACACTGGCGAGCAGATTGATGCCGTATTCCTGGACTTCAGGAAGGCATTTGATACGGTTCCGCACTTACGTTTAGTGAAAAAAATACGAGCTTACGGAATATCGGACCAGGTTTGTGATTGGATTCAGGATTTCCTAGAAGAAAGAACACAACATGTCATTCTTAACGGTTCAAAATCTGCAGATGTAGAGGTAATTTCTGGAGTACCGCAAGGAAGCGTGATAGGACCTTTATTGTTTACAATATACATAAATGACTTAGTTGACAACATCGGTAGCTCCGTGGGGCTATTTGCAGATGACACGGTTGTCTACAAGAAAGTAGCAACATCAGAAGACTCGTACGTACTCCAGGAAGACCTGCAGAGGATTAATGAATGGTGCGACAGCTGGCAGCTTTCCCTAAACGTAGATAAATGTAATATAATGCGCATACATAGGGGCAGAAATCCATTCCAGTACGATTATGCCATAGGTGGTAAATCATTGGAAGCGGTAACGACCGTAAAATACTTAGGAGTTACTATCCGGAGCGATCTGAAGTGGAATGATCACATAAAACAAATAGTGGGAAAAGCAGGCGCCAGGTTGAGATTCATAGGAAGAATTCTAAGAAAATGTGACTCATCGACGAAAGAAGTAGCTTACAAAACGCTTGTTCGTCCGATTCTTGAGTATTGCTCATCAGTATGGGACCCTTACCAGGTTGGATTAATAGAAGAGATAGACATGATCCAGCGAAAAGCAGCGCGATTCGTCATGGGGACATTTAGTCAGCGCGAGAGCGTTACGGAGATGCTGAACAAGCTCCAGTGGCGGACACTTCAAGAAAGGCGTTACGCAATACGGAGAGGTTTATTATCGAAATTACGAGAGAGCACATTCCGGGAAGAGATGGGCAACATATTACTACCGCCCACATATATCTCGCGTAATGATCACAACGAAAAGATCCGAGAAATTAGAGCAAATACGGAGACTTACAAGCAGTCGTTCTTCCCACGCACAATTCGTGAATGGAACAGGGAAGGGAGGATCAGATAGTGGTACAATAAGTACCCTCCGCCACACACCGTAAGGTGGCTCGCGGAGTATAGATGTAGATGTAGATGCTGGGTTAAAAAATGTACATAGAGAATGAAATAGCGTGTCACTCTCATGTCATTAGTTTCCAATTGTCAATACTTTACAATAAGCACAATAGTTTGGAGATATGTGTAATGTGGTGGTAATGTCTCAGATTACCATACAGAAATCTTGTCAGCAGTTAAAAGTTGCTCAAAACCTGTATACATTCAACGAACTGACTGGCAACGCACGCTCACAATCACATAGTCACATAAATGAGTTCTATGATATTAATTATTTATTACATTGGGCCTCAACATATAATAACTGTAATTAGAACTACGTTGTTCTTTCCTATGAAAACCGACTTTTCTTTCTTTCAATTATTGTAGTTAATAAATAAATGTTATAAAAATAAGGCGAATAAGTAAATAAATACTGAATGTAAACAAGTACGTAACATAAACAAATATTGAAGTCATCAGACAATTCTGGTTTGAAGTTAGTGACATGCACAGTGCAATATCTCACTTCATAGATAATGCTGCTCCAGATTATTGCCACAAGACAAATATCAAATAATATATAGATTTAACTGGAGTGTAGCAGTAGAGTTCTTTCGAGCTTTCAACTGCTGCCATGCTAATATAACGCAGCTATATAGTGATAGTAGCAACAAGCACACAACAGCGACCACATGACAATGGCTGAAGAGCACGTGGCAGAAGGTTTGTGGGTTTTAAACCACTTGATGCAGTTGGAAGCTCAAGAGAATTTCATCAGAATATATCGCCATGAAACCATGCATTCGTATCCAGGTTGATGATTTTGATCCATTTCTGTTCATTGCAATTATACTTATTTTGCTTATTACATTTTCATCCTTTGCAAGAAACGGAGATGGTAACACTTCAGTGCATGGTAAATGGTATTACTTACAATATTTCCTTCAAAACGTTACAAAAATCAAAATATACGCCTTTTTCACTTGGAATTACATGCCCGTATACTATTAAGAAACTAAGTGGTAATATTTGTAGATCCACAGAAGTTATGATGTAACTCAGGCAAATTATCTTGCTGAGACTATTTTGAATTATGCATGTGTTTTGAGGAGTTTTGAATGTAAATTTCCCATCTCATAAAAAGCAAATAATAGCCAGACTGTATGCAGCACTTGGGCCCATGCCTATACTGAAAGATTCACAAATTCAGAAACTACAATCTCACATAGTGTAGGTCAACAGGGCGGAAGAAAAACAAATGTATTATTTAGCATTTTGGCATTCTGGCGTTTCTGTAACTCACATACATATTGTTTGGTATTGGCTTTTAACTTCGTTGGAAGAATTCCTACATGCAGAAATATTAATTAATATGCAATTTCTATTGCTGAAGATACTTAGTTGTGAGGTTGTTTCACAGGGATTTTAAGAGAGAACATTTGATATCTTCTTCAGAATTCTCGAAGATCTATACAGAGAACACAACCATCCACAATGTTGCTCATTTCAACCAATCACTGTCCAGTGATCCCTAATTTGTGAGCTCTCTTGTTGCATTCTGGGAGCATGATATCATATGATATGCGTAACACATATCATATGATATGTGTAATTCAGTCAATGTACTTGAGGAATACTTAAAAATAATCTATTATTTAATAGTCTTGTTGAATTATATCTTTCTACACGTGAGTGTTATAATCAATGCTTAGAGTACCTGAAAAAAGTGTTAATAATGTGTTTGAAAGAATTATTGACTATGAGAATGTCTTGTGTGTTTGATGTTTTGCAGCTTGTAGAAATTGCAAATACTTCGTATTATTAATTAATTGTTTGTCAACAGCTGCTTTGTGATAGTGCAATTCAGACTGTAAGTTGCTTATTATAAGAAATATGTGTCTTTTGTGTAATATAGGTACTGATGATGATGGGAATTGCCCAACACTAGTACTGTGAAATAAAATATCACCTAAAGGCAGCTTTTGTCGAACAATTAATTAATTAGTTTTCTGAAAATTGGTTTCTCTCTTAATTAAAATAATCACAGATCATTCATGGATTATTACACACATTGAAGAATATCAATGATAACTGTAATACACAAGTAACAGTTTCCTGTTTGTAAATACTGAAGGAAATTTAATTTCTAATGTACTGATTATGCAGATTCTTAAATCTCTCAAGTCGTTTACTTTTGTACTTTATGTTATGCAAGTCCCATTTATAAATATCTTTCTTTAGTGTCATGGAACAATTTGTATTTAGACGCTTTGACATGAAGAACTTAGCTCCTTAAACCAAAATAAACGACAACTACTTGATAGCATGTCCCACTAACCATAGCACTTCATGATGATGATAGCATGTCCCACTAACCACAGCACTTTGTGATGGTGAGATAGCCCGTTCTCTGTGTGTAGGTTAGGGAAGCTCTCTTGGAGTTCATGGTCTATCAATTAGCTCATCTAAAACTCCTTGAGGCTACTCTTACTTTTGATCTTATAACACTCTTTTAGATCGTACTTTGGGGAACTGTGTGGGGGCTACACATTGTGCAGAAAAGACAGTTGTGGGGTCTAACTGACACTTCAAATTCTTTGCTCTGGCAATTGTTGTGCTTGGAATATTGTTCTGGCGGAAGTGACATTGGCTACAATTCCTATAGAAACGTTTGCTGTGAAGTGATAGGAACTTGTGCGAATAAATGACACTCTTTATCATATAATTCACCAGAGAAAATACTTCTGTTGGAGCATGAAAAAGGGAATATGTTCTTCTTTGATATGTTGCTCTGTAAAAAATTGGGGAACCGGAAGCCTCAATTCTCATTCGCCTTCCTCTCCAAGACTTTTAGCACGCGAACATACTCACGCTCTTTTAACAGAGAACATTCTAAATTATTTTACCCAGCCTCACTTTGTAGTTCAGCCCTCATACTCATCACCTCCCTCTCACCGCCACTATCCAGAAGCTGTATGTCTCTCCCCCAGTGTCGCCTTTTTCTCCTGCTGATTTACAGTGTATCCCACTATCACTGTCTCCTCTCTCTCTCTTACGCTATCTCCTTCTGCCTTTCTTTCACACTGTCACTGTTTCCACCATAACTTAGAATCACAAGCATTCTGAGAGGCCCAACTTATTTTTTCACTATACCCACTTGTTTAAAATTTCGATTCAAAATGCACCCTCCCATATTCCTACTTGTTAAAGTTCACCGGTCTTGGAGGATCCACACCTTCCAAGCCTCTCTACGTTCTCTACTCATCTATATTTTCAATTTCCACTGTAACCTCTATCTTTTGCTTCCACTGCTTCTATCTCCAACCATCTCTCTTTCTTTTTTCTGCCACTGTTTCTCACTGCCCATCAAAATCTCTTCTATTTTGGCTCCCCCTGCTATTGTCAACTTCCATCTCTCTTTCTCTATCACTGCCACTTTCCTTCTCCCACCATCACCGTGTGTCTTTTAATGTCCCACTGTCGCTGTCTGCCCTCACTTTCACTGTCATTTCTCTCTGCTACTCTCTTTCATCACAAAAGAACGTGAATCTGTTCACACGCAATAATTTTTGGTGAGGAAGCCGCATTGCGGGATTGAGGCAACTGGTTCCACACTTTTCCGTCAGTCTCTTCTGTCAACCTTTTTCTTTGTGCTCCGACAGGAGCATTTTCAATTAGTTTCCTTCTCTTCTTCGTTACAGCAGACTGTGCTGCATGTATAAAACGAATTCTTTTAGTCAGCAAAGTTTTGACAACTTATTTGTATACTTCGCCACATTTATATTCTTTGACACATGTAAGCAAAAAGAAAGTACGCATAATATAAACACAAAATTATTTGCTTTACATTTTCTGGATACTTTGCTCTTCGATCGCAATTCATCGAAAATGTCTGGTTTATATCTTAAAAGGGCAAAATTGCTGTTAAAAATAATTTACTGAATTTGCTGTCTTTTCAGATTAACATAATTTTTGGCGGTCATTTTGAGTTCTTCTCAGGTGTGCCCACTCAGGGCATTTTTGTACAGGCCGACGTGGCCATTACACAGAGATAGCGAGTGATAACTTTTATTGGTCTAAAAATGTTGCTCAGAACCCTTGCGATGACCCTAGATCTGTTGTCATGTATTCACTACGTCAGTTAAAACTGCATTTTAGCCTCAGACTGGATATTCCGTGCTTATTTTATGGGCATAAATACGGTAACTTTGAAACTCTGAATCTCGGTAACGGATAACGATACCGAAAAAAATTCAAGGACCCGAATCTGAAGAACATATGGTAAAAATTTCGAAGAACATATGGTAAAAATTTCGACGATTTGCAATGAATAGAAATTATAGAGGTAGCCATCCCCACAATTGGTACTTTTGGTACCCAAAAATCATTGTTTTTCGGGCGCATCTTGATAACGGATACAGATTTTCAAAAACGAGGAAACGGGATTTCTGACTGAATATCTGAAGAATGTACAGTTAAAATTTGAGCCATTCGCTATTGTTAGCGAAGGTGCAAAAACGGTAGAATACCGTCTTTTACAGTTTTCGGCAAAGTATGGTAACTTGGAACCTCTGGATCTCGGCATCTGATAGAGATATCGAAAAAGGTTTCGAAGTTCGCCGAGAATATCATCTTAAGAACATGTGGTAAAAATTTCGACAATCTTGCCAAGAGTAGACATTTTAGAAGTGACCATCTCCAATACATAGTTTGCCACAGTCATTACAAATGATTTTGTAAACACCACTGTTACTTACTAAATACATTTTGTCCTTGCTGTTGAATAGGATATGAGCTGTAGTGCTTCTTACATATTGGTCAGACAGGCAGGGACATACCAACTAGGCTGACTGAACACAAACGCAGCTGGTGATTGTACAAGTCAGACTTCACCTTTGCCGAACAAGTGCTGAAGGAAGGACACAGGTATCAAGTCCAGACAGAAATAATACATATAGCCAACAAAGGACGGAAGCACTTGAAGTAAACAGAGATTTGGATCAAAATCCTCAGCTGATTCGAAATGATCAGTTACGTCTGAGCATATCCCCACTTTTATGCTTCACGTGATGCAATCAACCAGCTATATACCCACAAATCGCCACAATGATATATACTGCTACACAAAATTAAAACACAATAGAATTTCCTATTCCTCTACCTTGCTTACCCCACAAACCTCAGCAACGGAACTAGTGATAGGCCTACTTTAATATTTAACCATACATGGTGTTAATATTACCCACTGCATAACAATTTAAAACGTTTCTTGCATAACAAAAATGAAGATGCTCAGATTAATAATTTCTCAGGCAACGTCAAGATCTCACAAAATTTAGCATCATAACCATTTAACCTGTAATATTGTGTAGTTTAATTACTTACTGTTCTTAACGTTGCCCAGCGTGTAAAGTGTAATTTCAACGTTAAGAAACAAGTTTGATGCATAACACTGTATGCAAGTGATTGTATCTTTGCTTATAATGTTTGGTTACAGAAGAACTAGTATCCCTTTCAGACGCTAGTTAGTTGTTTCCTGAAGCTGGCCTAATAAACCGAAAACTAGTTTGAAGTAAACAAAAACAGTGTACTTGTTATTCAACCTTAAATATGGAACTGTTCTATCAAGAAGTATGGCGACAGGTTCTCTTTAAATTCGTTTGGAATCGCATAGTTTGGTACAATTTCAATTTCAGTGTGGCGTTCTCACGGAGGTATTGCCTGATTTTTGTAACAATTACTGCTGTGTTCCATTCATTTGCTTTTCTTACGATATTGCTACTCGATACCATCGTGTTTTAAACTTTGTTTTACAATTTCATTGACGGATAATTCTGCTGTGTTTATTTTCTTATGTCCTTTTCTTCTTTGTTTACTGATTTTCTTGTTACTCCTACATTCATGTCTAAGTTGTTTTGTTTTTGTTCTTGTGTTGAAGAACACCTACATACAGTGGGACCAATTTTTGTTCACACTTATCTGTATTCTTTCCCTTCCTGGTGAAATATATATATTTCATGTCATAGTTCTTCATGCCATACTGGATCTCCACCATTTTCTTCTTTTCGGCGATGCTTAGAACATGTCTGTCGCAAAATGTTTGTCCACTGTCGCTGATTCGATCCATTTTAATCAAATTTTCCGCAGCCAAAGGACACAACTCAAGGTCAAAGCATTGTTGTGCACTAATACACTGACACACTAGAACGTTATGGCCACCTTTTAATTGCACGTTGGTCCACGTTTGGAACGCAATACAGCATCAGTACTGTATCGCATGAATTCGACAATACCTTGATAGGTTTATAGAGGAACTTGGGATCAGATGTCTACACACAGAGCACAAACTTCCCGTGAATTATGGGGCCAATGGTTTGTTGGTAAGAAAATGGCACCTGATAGCATCCCTGATGTGTTCTATTCCGTTTATGGTAGTTGAGGCGCATTTGATGAGCAAGCCATCAACATGAGTTCGCTATCATACTTTTCAAACTTCTTTAGCACGATATCACTTTTTGACGCAGACACTTATCCTGGTGGATGTCACCATCACTTTTGGGTAAAACATCAAGCCGAAAGGGACGCAGGTGGCCTGCAACTATGTCCAAATAGTCCACAGCTGTCAAGGTACCTCTGATTACTATCACAGGTCCCATGGAAGCCCAACTGAATGTCCTCCACATTATAATACAGACGCTACCAGCCTTCGTATGTTTCGAGCAGCCATTCCCCTGGATGTTGGCGTATCTGGACGCCACCATCGACTTGATGTAAAAATAAACGTGATTAATCCGAGCAGGAGACACGTTTCCATTGATTCATGAAGTAATATTTATGATGCCGTGCCCATTGCAGTCTTAACATTTTATAGAATGAAATTTTCACTCTACAGCGGAGTGTGCGCTGATGCTGATATGAAACTTCCTGGCAGATTAAAACTGTGTGCCAACCCGAGACTCGAACTCGGGACCTTTGCCTTTCGCGGGCAAGTGCTCTACCAACTGAGCTACCCAAGCACGACTCACGCCACGTCCTCACAGCTTTACTTCTGCCAATACCTCGTCTCCTACCTACCAAACTGTACCTCGTCTCCTACCTTCCAAACTTTACAGAAGCTCTCCTGCGAACCTTGCAGAACTAGCACTCCTGAAAGAAAGGATGCTGCGGAGACATGGCTTAGCCACAGCCTAGGGGATGTTTCTATAATGAAATTTTCACTCTACAGCGGAGTGTGCGCTGACATGATAGAGCACTTGCCCGCGAAAGGCGAAGGTCCCGAGTTCGAGTCTCAGTCCGGCACACAGTTTTAATCTGCCAGGAAATTTCATATCAGCACACACTCCGCTGTAGAGTGAAAATTTCATTCTAGAAACATCTCCTAGGCTGTCGCTAAGCCATGTCTCCGCAATATCCTTTCTTTCAGGAGTGCTAGTTCTGCAAGCTTCGCAGGAGAGCTTCTGTAAAGTTTGGAAGGTAGGAGACGAGGTACTGGCAGAAGTAAAGCTGTGAGAACGGGGCGTGCGTCGTGCTTGGGTAGCTCAGTTGGTAGAGCACTTGCCCGCGAAAGGCAAAGGTCCCGAGTTCGAGTATCGGTCCGGCACACAGTTTTAATCTGCCAGGAAGTTTCTTAATATTTTGTGATGTTGCATGGTAATACATACAGTCCATATGCTGCGGAGCCCCATGTCAACAATGTATGCAGAACAGCACGCTCCTAAACACTTGTGACTGTGCCAGCACAGTACTCTTGCCGCCAGATCTGCTACAGATCGCCGCCTATTCTTCTTTACAGAACGGGCAAGCCTGCGGCCTCCAAATTATGTAATGACGCGTGGACGTCCAACACTTCGTCTCCTTTCACTGTCCTTCAGTCCTTTCCCATAGATGTTTAGGGCAGTAGCCCCCAAACAGCCTACTAGCTCTGCCGTTTCCAAGATGCTCGTTCCCAGCCGCCGGGCTGCAACGATGTGCTCCTTGTCAAAGTCGCTTGTGGCAATGGCTGTCTCCCAACGTGACCCATATAGTTGCTAGAATGAATCCACATTCGTCTCCTTAATGCGCCTCCAGGCGACAGTCAGTCACCCACTGCGCAGTAGTCACAACGTTTTGGCTCATCAGTATGGTTGTTTAGTAATGTGAGCACCCAATTTTCATTTCTGTGGACGTAGTAAACAATGCTGGGTATAATAAAATGAAATGATCGTATGACGTTGATGGGGAAGTTCAACCGCCGAGTTGCAAGTATTTCAGTTGACACCAGATTGGGCGTCTTGCGTGTCGATGATGACGAAATGCCGATGAGAACAACACAAGACCCAGTCCCCGGCAGAAGAAAATGTCCGACCCGGTCGAGAATGGAAACCGCGCCCGCTACATGCCAAACAGAGGCGCTTAACACTCAGCTGACAGCAGTGAAATTATCTGTTGTCGTTAATGTCGCAATTTGCGAACGTCGTAAATATGTCGTGCCATTATTAGAGGAACACTGATGGCTTGTTTCTGCAGGTACTGCAGATGCTGTCTTCACGGCTATCAAAGCTGCGGCAAGGCGTGATCGACTGGCCGACGGCAGAGATGCTGGCTGTGGCCACCCTGTTGCGCCAGGGATTCCCCGTGCGTTTCACGGGCCAGGACGTCGAGACCGGCACCTTTAGCCAAAGGCACTGGGTAAGTGTTTCCGACGTACATAGAATAAACGTAAATTTCGTGTGCTACCGATGGCTGAGACATCTCTTAGGGGGTCCTTTCTTCATAAGGGGATAACTTTTTTCATTCACACTCGAAGGACATCTTCCCTTTGTGCAGTGTGTCTATTGTCTGCAACAGTTTCGTGCTGGCAAACTTACTGAGAGAATGAAGTTCTATAGTCCGTATGTCAAAAGGATAGCGCTGACCGTTTGAGAGGGCTTCCCGTTGCTGCTTGACGCATCTGCCATAAACAGTTACTGCTCGATAGACAACTATTGTTTCCAGGCACGTAGCTTCGGTATTGGTAGAAGCCTTTTTGTGCTTTACAACTGAATGCTGCGAATAGCGCTACTAACCGGCATGGCTCTTCTTTCACCACACAAAGTGCAATGTAGTGTTTATTGTTTTTGTGATAAGGGGGACGGAGTGAAATCTGGTTATGATACACAGCCTTTTCCATGCCAGAAACAGCCAGCGTGGCCTCTAAACAACCACAGTAAACTGGCGGGTTACATCAACGTCTCATTCTATGCGATAAAGCCAAAAGGTCTAGATTTTAACCCAGGAAAACTGACGCACTAAGTCGTTTGAAGAACTTAAAAAATGGTTCAAATGGCTCTGAGCACTATGGGACTTAACTTCTGAGGTCATCAGTCCCCTATAACTTAGAACTACTTAAACCTAACTAACCTAAGGACATCACACACATCCATGCCCGAGGCAGGATTCGAACCTGCGACCGTAGTGGTCGCGCGGTTCTGGACTGTAGCGTCTAGAACCGCTCGGCCACTCTGGCAGGCTGAAGAACTTAATGCCACCAGTTCTCCTCCCAGTATCGTCCAAATATTCGTACTGAAAATTTCTTTCTCTGTATGATCAGGTCAAAAGCTACCGGAGTAGCGTGCTTTAGCGTCTTCGACTATGAGAGTGAGAATACACCACGTCCGTGTGCACATAGTGGTAGACTCTATTGCATCATGCAGCTTACAAAAAAATTTCAGCCTCCATGTAATTATGTCCATCTGCAATGTGTTGGCCCATGTAAGATTTGTAAACGCCTTAGTGGTACCAACAAACTAACTGTTTTTCTGCTCCGCTCTGGACGCACGCACGCACACACACAAACGCGCGCGCGTTCACATTTTTGCTATATATCATATTAAGCGATGATCATTCCAGAAAGTTCGACGAAATATTAGATTATTACTGGTACGGTAAACTGGATAATTCAGTGGCTATCTTCGGGCACAATCATTCAAAGCTGTAGGGACGAGCGATGTTTTCACAAATATTTTCTAAACAGAAGCCACTGTCCGCTCCAATTAATAGAATGGCCCACGAATGTTTCTGTTCGCACAGAATTCAGCTAACAACGAGCCATGCTTACCAAGAGTATTCTGATTCTCTTTTGGTTGAGTTCAGTTTCTTACATACGTAAGGCTGTCTTTTCCTGCGTCTAAAATAATTTCTTCCTTGACGTGAAGTGAAAATAACTGGAAAAAGTTGGGTAACATCACAGCCGGAAAATTTCACTGTGTACAGAAACTATTGTCATCCTGCGGTACATTTATGAACGTTGAAGGCAGTTGCGAAGAAAAAAGTGGCGCAAGAATCCTATGTACAATGTACACCATCGCTATTACTTTTTGTGTGCCTGCAGCTCATAGCTTTACTTGTGCGGCGTTCGAGAAATACTTCATTTGAAGTACACTGGCCACACACATTAATGTGACCACCTGTCAAAAGCCTGAACAAACACGTTTCGCAGTGCGGACCGTTGCGAGACGTGCAGAAAGAGAGGAGTCAGTGAGGTTCTCGAACCTACTCTGGTTTCTGTGTCTATGGCTCTGAGCACTATGGGACTCAACTGCTGTGGTCATAAGTCCCCTAGAACTTAGAACTACTTAAACCTAACTAACCTAAGGACAGCACACAACACCCAGCCATCACGAGGCAGAGAAAATCCCTGACCCCGCCGGGAATCGAACCCGGGAACCCGGGCGTGGGAAGCGAGAACGCTACCGCACGACCACGAGATGCGGGCATTTCTGTGTCTCATTTATTTGATACGTAACTGTTATTCGTATCTATCAGCTTACGTTTAAGGACATTTTTAATGGTCCTCACAGCTGTAAGTAGCTAGATTATCGAGCACGGCTCAGAAGAGATACAATAAATGATACCAAATCAAAACCAAGAAGAGGGGAAGAAAATTGTGTGAAACACACATGACTTTCTAAAACTAGCTTTCCTATTATTATAATGATAGAGCGATATCGCATGTGTTCCATGTGAGGCACCAGTTTAATACCCGTGAATGGTTGTACAGGAGCGTTAACTGTCGTGTGCCGTTTTGTGGAACTGGCACGTAAGCGTTTTATGCCAGTTTACTATGGCTCGTCCCCATTTAAGTGCGCTACATAACCAATATAGAATTTAACGGAGATGCATGATTGGACAGTTTTAGCAGCATAAAATAGCTGCTCATGGGATAAAGTTGTTTTTGTCATGCGTATGTGGAACGAATAGAACCGGGTAAGCCCTAACCCGACAGTGAACGATGGGGTCTGGCGTCTGCAAAGTATGCCAACCACCTCTTTCACCTGACGCACTGGAGAATTCATGCCGTATGTCGGCGCAATATTGTAGCTATGCAAGAGGTGTGCTGTTTTCTACTCCGGCAGTAAGGCAGAATTCATGTCGTATGTCGGCGCAGTATTGTAGCTATGCAAGAGGTGAGCTGTTTCCTACTCCAGCAGAGTGCCGGAGTCTGACGTATGTATACTTTGGCAGAGGATACACGGATTCCAAACGAAAGACAGCTCCAGCTACAATCTGCTGTACTAAAGAGACGCGTGCTAATCGGTTGTACGTTATCTGTTTCCTAAGAGTTTTGCTTCGAGTTGAGCTACGTTGGTAGTCGAGAACACGGAAGATGCTGTAGCTGAACATCTTCTCTCACAGTATAATGGAGTCACACAAGACGAAGATCCGGCGTGATGGTATGTGGTGCCATTCGGTGATCTTGGTTATGAATTCGGATTTTCCTATTAGCGACCATTAAATTGGGGAAGATGTGTGCTTTGCAAACTGAGTGCCATTCTTTTGTCCCGCTCTTGGTGATGTGTTCCAACGGCATTATGCTCATATACGTATTTCGACACCAACAGTACTTCTCCTCGTTGAGGCCAATAGAACCTTTGGCGATATATGCCAAATATTGATATTTAACATTTAGTGTGTTTTATTGTCCTCTTTCTTTGACCTTTGCATTTCATTAGTGTGAGCAATATGTAAACTGCGTTTCATTCAGTTTCTTCAGTTGAGATACTGTTCGTGTTTCTGTCGTGTTATTATTATTATTACTTAGAAATAGAAATTAGAATCTTCACGTTTTCAATATTCGGAAATCACCAGTGTGTCAAATCTACTACACTGTCATATTCACTTTCATTCTATCTTCTATAGTTTATGCAGCTTTGAAGATGCCGGGAGTTGATGCTGTAGTGAAATATTTTTCTCCAATAAATACGCACACATACCAAGTAGAGGTTTTCACGCGCTTTTATTTGTTATCTGCTTCTACATCGGGATCTGCCAAGCATTACGATACATCTTTAAAAAAGAAAAGCTAATGTTGTGAGTTTTGGATCCACAGCTACCCGATTAACGGATATGAAATGTATTCTTTCTACAACTGTTTTATTTGAATCTGTTGCCATGGGATCACTGTTCCTTGTACAGGAAAATTTGACAATGTGATGAAATAGGTCATGAGAAAAGTTATTAAAAAAGAAGCCGAGAAAATAATAATTAGGACGCTGCCGACTGACATAAATCAGAAATGAACTGTGCTGCGGACTGAACCACATCGGCAGGACCCGCGAGTAGCTTACCTGTATATACAACGTTGCATTGTGAACAAGTAAAATTTTGCAGTAGTTTCTAGAAATTCAGACTTCCATCCATTCCTGTATGATGCAGTAATCTCCCGTGATACACATATTTCGTAACTCCAAAAAAATGTGAAACCCAAGACGATCAGCTGATATTAAAAATAGGATTGTACTGAAGAAAAATAGAGAATAAAATTAAATACTACGAGAAAACTGGAACAAGCAGTATTTGGACGTGTTTTTCTGTTGAGATTAATTTCCGTGTTTAGTTTGTTTCTGGCATTAATGTTTACGACAACTGAGTAAAGAATAGTATTTTTCGCTTTATGCTTTACAGTACAGCGCTACAAAAAATGCCAACTTTTCAATCATAGTACTATCGTGTGTTTTCTTTGTTAATTAGGATAATGTAGTAATACGAACTTTTTTACTTGTTACGCGCGTTGGTATGTGAGAATAGATATATGTTGTTGTTGTTGTTGTGGTCTTCAGTCCTGAGACTGGTTTGATGCTGCTCTCCATGCTACTCTATCCTATGCAAGCTTCTTCATCTCCCAGTACCTACTGCAACCTACATCCTCCTGAATCTGCTTAGTGTGTTCATCTCTTGGTCTCCCTCTACGATTTTTACTCTCCATGCTGCCCTCCAATACTAAACTGGTGATCCCTTGATGCCTCAGAACATGTCCTACCAACCGATCCCTTCTTCTAGTCAAGTTGTGCCACAAAGTTCTCGTCTCCCCAATCCTATTCAATACTTCCTCATTAGTTATGTGATCTACCCATCTAATTTTCAGCATTCTTCTGTAGCACCACATTTCGAAAGCTTCTATTCTCTTCTTGTCTAAACTATTTATCGTCCATGTTTCACTTCCATACATGGCTACACTCCATACAAATACTTTCAGAAACGACTTCCTGACACTTAAACCTATACTCGATGTTAACAAATTTCTCTTCTTCAGAAATGCTTTCCTTGCCATTGCCAGTCTACATTTTATATCCTCTCTACTTCGACCATCATTAGTTATTTTGCTCCCCAAATAGCAAAACTCCTTTACTACTTTAAGTCTCTCATTTCCTAATCTAATTCCCTCAGCATCACCCAACTTAATTCGACTACATTCCATTATCCTCGTTTTGCTTTTGTTGATGTTCATCTTATATCCTCCTTTCAAGACAGTATCTATTCCGTTCAACTGCTCTTCCAAGTCCTTTGCTGTCTCTGACAGAATTACAATGTCATCGGCGAACCTCAAAGTTTTTATTTCTTCTCCATGGATTTTAATACCTACTCCAAATTTTTCTTTTGTTTCCTTCACTGCTTGCTCAATATAGAGATTGAATATATAGACATATATCGGCAAGCAATTGCATTTATTGCCACTAGAAACGGTACCGGTACCAACAGCAGGTAGTACGACTGACTATATTGGAGAATTTGAAAGATGTAACGCGGAAGTACTGGCGTAACTGGCTTTCGACACAGCACCTCGAAATAAAGTAGTAATTGTCTCTGCCCGTAAAAAGAGGCGCAGACGCTTTATCGCGCCTGCTTCCACCCCCGCCCCCAACTCCCCCCCCCCCCCCCCCTTGGCCGCTGCGTCTGTCACACGTGGTCTCACCGCCCGGCCATGTGGCGCGGAGGGCTTAACGGTCACGCTTGTCGACCATATGCTCACAAGCTGCTGCTATTTTCCAACGTCTCGCCTCGTGCCTGATACAAGTTACACTCCACTGCAACATTTGGTCACGTTATTGCGTCTCTTGCAACGAAAATTATTGTGTTCGTCTTTGAAATCATTAAATTTCTCTCAGACATCTGCTTCGAATCAAATTACCTTCAGGTTTCTGTAGCGCAATTCGTCTCTACAACGGTACAATGGAGACTCACAATCAGAGAGCCGCTTGCTGTATCTTATATAGCAATATAGGCTACAGCACCAGGACTGATATAAAAAAAAAAGAAATTTCCCGTAGTGTAATTTACAGTGTAGTAGCAAGGATAGACGATTAAATTTGTTGGTTATTTAAGTGTATACGGCGTGCGAAGCCTATTACACAAAGACTTTAACCCGGCTTGGCATCGAACCAAACTAAGTTTGGATGACAGATTCAGATACGTTATACCATGTTGCTTCAGTCTATAACATAGCTTATCAATTGAAGCGGCTAATGGGTGGTTAGAATGGCTTCCATTAACTACATGAGGTTTCTCTTTTAACTTTGATCCCCCTTCCTACTGAGTGAGATTTGATGAGATATTGTGCAAACCCCATCCCTCCCGCGCCCCTCTTCTTTCCCCTCACATGAGGTTTGCCCTATAATTTATTTGGTATGTTCATCTTTCTGTTTCATACCATTAAAAATACTTAAAGCATGTCTTTTATGTTCTAAATTTTTTGTGAAATTAGAGGTGTAAATGACTACTTTAATGTGCACTATAAAGAGTTTTATTAAACTAATTGTTTTAAAAGCTGCTGTCTCTCTACACATCGTGGTTTTTGCAAATAACTTTGCAAATAAGCAAATACAGAATAGGCTGCCACACCACCTTCCCTAATTCTTCATTCACTCCATGGGCATTCATGTGCTTCCTCAGTTGTAATGATTGCGCACATGACATCCGTGTGTTTTGGTAATACAGAAAGACAAGAAATTAGACATATCTACAACCTCCTCGTGCAGTCACTCCAGCCTATCATCCAATGTGCACAGCAGCTCCCCAACCCTACTGGTGTCCACACGTGTTGGTCGAATCCTGACCATAGGTATTCGTGAAGTTGCAACAGCGCTAACTCTTTGTTTCTGCAGCTTCACATATGGAAATGGAAATGCCGTGTGGCTAGGGCCTCCCATCGGGTAGACCGTTCGCCTGGCGCAACTCTTTCGAGTTGACGCCACTTCGGCGACTTGCGTGCCCATGGGGATGAAATGATGATGAAAGACACACAACACCCAGTCATCGCGAGGCAGAGATAATCCCTGGCCCCGCCGGGAATCGAACCCGGGACCTCGTGCGCGGGAAGCGAGACAGCTTCACATATGAAGCAATGTAGATGCTTCCACTCTTGCAACACCTGTTATTGATAGTTTGATCATTTGTCAAAAAAGATGGGCAGTAGTAATAACACGGGATTTGGGAATAGCCCGCATGAGAGAGTGCCAAAACAGGAACGGTGCAAACGACGGCCTTCGTGTTCCCCAGGCCCAAGTACGGTCGTTTCCGGTCGCTTTGAAGGTCGGATAAGGTGGAGGCATGAAAGTCTGCGAACCACAGTGTCAAGCGCACTCCTCAATGCCCTGCTGCAGCGGCCATTTTCACACTTTGACACCTGCAAATTAAAATTAAAATTTGGGTGTGAATTCGAGATTTCGAAGGCATTTCGGCATGAAGTACATCTACAATATCTACAGCAGATACTGGCTTTCTCTGACATAGTCTGCATACCATTGTTCATCGGGCAAGGCAGGAACTGTAAACTGGCGGCCCTTCGGCTTTACGTATTCGGCAACGACTTTGTACCCGTTTATTAATACCGAGCTCCATATTTCACCCAGAATCTCGCCAGATTTCTGGAAGTTCCCCAGTTATGAGGTGGGATCACAGTTTTGCCTCTGTCATTTATGTGTGATCCACAAGGTCATCAGGAAAAATCAGCCCTCTCAGTTCTCGACTCAAAGAAGCCATTTATCTGTCTATATTTTTAAAAGCACATCTCCCTCGGACTTGGGTCATTAAGAATATGGCGTACGTGTCGTTTTCTTTGAAGTTATTTACAACGTGTGCGATCACTTTAGGGTACCGTGTACCGCGGATTTTCGTACGCCCCACCATGGCATGAAATAATAAGGCTGTCCTTCATAGATGCTCTAAAAGATTCATAGGATAAAAGTCTATTAAAGTATCAGCGTGAGATGTCGTCGTACACGAAGTCTGCACAACACATTTCATTAGGTTTAATTTCACAGGTAGCTTACACACTTGGAATTAATTTATGTTGAGAAGTAATCACGAAGTCGTGATCCAGCAGAAAAACTTTGTCTGTTTCGTGCATGAGCAATGGTGCCTGTTTGTTTGCTGCTATCAGTCCAATCAGAACACCTGTTTTATCATCCTAAGACAAATAAATAACTTTATACGTACCGAAAACTGAAGCAACTGTCTCCAGGGACCTTACTGAAGACACAGAAATGCTGGTCTGGGTATTCAATATGATGATCGGCTTGTGGGTGGCTGAACTTTACGGGAACAGTTACAACGTGCCTCTTCATCTCGGAGATGTTACTTTTCCTGGGGAGGCCACTTCTATATATACTGAACAGCTAGGAGCTTCGAGTATAGATCAGGGAAGGTGTGGTAGGTACGAACAACATCACACCAGCGGCGTTCCTTGGCAGAAGCACTGCTGCTGCTCCAAGTTCGGACGTCCAGGGGCAGATCGTAGCGTCCGCTTCCGGATTCTGAAAGCAAATTTATTGCAGTTTAGTTTTATGATATTCCCTGTTCATTTTTTTTTGAGTGAACAGTCGGCATTTGTTTCTTTTTAAGCGTTTTTTCATACTGATCAATTTCTGGTCATTGCTCAGCAGTCATTTTAGGTTCCGTGCCGTAAAGCAATTAAAGCATTTTTGCGACGCTGCGTAAGATCAAATTTGGTACGAAGCTCAGAAATCTTCTTTTTGAGTGCGTCTTGCGCCGGAATATGGCATTTGGTAGTAACTGAAGAGGTGACGATTTCATTTTCGCCATTGCTAATTTGAACAGGTTGCATTTTCCGTTTGTTACAAACTGAAAATTTAAATTTTTATTTAAAAATCGAAAACTGAGATACTTATATATTTGTGATGAGAAAATGTGACAATGGTTGCCCAAGTCTCATCCCGTATTAAACGTTAATGTAGAAATATGTAAGGAAACAAAGTCAAATTACACGAAGGACCCTCTTCATTATCACTATCTACGTGAATAAGATCATCTGGCGTTCAAGTTAAAGGACTTTCTGTAGTATAAAGTGAGGCAGATGTTCTAGCCTTATCTACATTTATAGTAGCTGACTGAGAACCTGCCCCCTCTAATCGAAAATAGTAAAATGACAGTAACAAATTCATTAATTTGATTGTCACTTATTTAGTATGTTTTGTGCACATATATACAGTGTGAGTCACTAACTATTACCACCAAGAATAACTCCGAAAGTATGATAGGAGCTGAAAAGTTCGTGGGACAAAAGTTGCATGGGACAATGGGGGCAGTAATGTGACGTTGGTTTTTTGTTGTTAGGTGGGGTCGCTTCAGAGAAATTAAGCTCAATTTTGTTTTTTTTAAGTGGGATGCTATAGTTTGGTAAGTATTTTCTGATAGCGGCTATCGAGACGAATCCAATGATGTATAACAGTAAGGTCTTTGAAAATCAGCGACGCTCACAAAGGTGACGTGAACCTCCATTTACATAAGGTGTTCGAAGTGATGACCATTGGTATCCATGCAGTGGTGCAATCTTCTTGTCATGGTTTGAGTGGTACTCCTTATCACATCGGCACTTGTCGAAGCACATGCTCTGACACTTCTTTCTCGCATATCTTCAGGTGTAGTTGGAACGTCTTTATAAACGATGTATTTTACCAATCCCTACAAGAAAAAAATCCAGAGGCGTCAAGTCTGGCGAATGAGCCGGTCACGACACATCTCCTCCGCTTCCAATCCAACGATTTGGGAATTGTCTCTGCAACTCATTTCTAGCCATCGGGGAAAAATATGCCGGACACCCATCTGTTGATACCACATTCTGTTCCTTGTTCCTAAAGGTATTTCTTCCAATAACAGACCTAATGTTCCTTGCAGGAATGTGGTGTACTTCCTACCATTAAGATTTCCTTCGATGAAATAGGGGCCTATAATTCTATCCTCCAGAATCCCACATCTTACAGCCCGCATCTCGTGGTTGTGCGGTAGCGTTCTCGCTTCCCACGCCCGGGTTCCCGGGTTCGATTCCCGGCGGGGTCAGGGATTTTCTCTGCCTCGTGATGGCTGGGTGTTGTGTGCTGTCCTTAGGTTAGTTAGGTTTAAGTAGTTCTAAGTTCTAGGGGACTGATGACCGTAGATGTTAAGTCCCATAGTGCTCAGAGCCATTTGAACCATTTGAACCACATCTTACATTCACCGACCACGGTTTTTGGTGTGCAACTTGCTGCAGCCAACATGGATTTTCAGTTGGCCATTAATGCATGTTATGCAAATTAACATTTCCATGGTTCGTGAATGTAGCCTCGTCAAATAATAAAATCAAATTAATGAATGTATCGTCCCTCTGAATCTGAAGTAGAGCCCATCGGCAGAATTCAATGCGACGCATACAATCCGTACCAGTTAATTCTTGGTGGAGACTGATATGATAAGGATGATATTTATGGCGATGCACAACACGAAAAACACTACTCTGGCTCATGCCAGATTCCCTTGCGATTTAGCGCGAACTAACACAAGGATCTCGAACTACAGTCGCAAGAGTACCAATTTCCGTTTCCTCGTTGGTAACTTTCCTTTGCCGCCGGCAAGGTATTTATTTTAACATTCAGAGTGGTCAGTGTTGCTCTTTCTCCTACGTCTCCATGATGAGTATGCTGTGGATACTCCGTCTTCCGAGATGCCAACAGCTGTGTTCTCAGGGCTGGAAACATACCCCCGGCTGTGGCTAAGCCATGTCTCCGCAATATCCTTTCTTTCAGGAGTGCTGGTTCTGCACGGTTCGCAGGAGAGCTTCTGTAAAGTTTGGAAGGTAGAAGACGAGGTACTGGCAGAAGTGAAGCTGTGAGGACGGGGCGTGAGTCGTGCTTGGGTGGCTCAGTTGGTAGGGCACTTGCCCGCGAAGGGCAAAGGTCCCGAGTTCGAGTCTCGGTCCGGCACACAGTTTCAATTTGCCAGGAAGTTTCATATCTGCGCACACTCCGCTGCAGAGTGAAAATCTCATTCTGGCCTACAGAAGGTATGTTTGCGCAATGCTAGTTGTAAGTCCCATTTGAACGTTTGTAAAATCATTTCGTTACCAACAGTAAATATTTGAAGCGTTTTGAGAATATAATTAATTTTTGCCAGCAATGTTGCATTACTGATTATAATCCATCGCAAAAACCATCAACATAAAACTCTGCAAACATTTTATTGTTGTCAAGAAAAAGTACAACTATGAATTACGTAACTTCAGTCAAATTAATTAAAGAATAACGTCAGCTTTGCTAATAAAGAATAACGTCAGCTTTGGTAATAAATACAGCCACTTATTATGACAGCCCACCAGCAGTTAATATAGTAAACTAGAGTAAGTATATTCATGTCGCAGTTCGATGTAGCAGTCAGATGGCGATGCAGTAACAGTAAAAAAAAAAAAGGTAAGGAACAGTTTTGGGTTATTGCAGATAACTACTGAGGGCCACGACGACGACACATTCTATGTTTCGTCGAAATAATCAGAAAATCACTTTTAATAAGCATCAATTAAATTTGTATGCGAAGATTGAGAAAGAGAATCAATTTCAAAGGGAAGATTTCATTTGTTATTATTAAGCAAGAGATAGAAATCCTAAGGGAAGGTTACATACGTTATTGTAGAAGGGAAGGTTGCGTAAAATAAAAGAGATATACAGGAGACGGGAAGGTTTCAAAATGTAACCCTCTCTGACAGATTCGGGAGCTTAGTGACACTTGAGTTTGATGACCACTCAGGCACCGTATCTCTCCTCGACTGGCCCGCTAAATTACGCGATCTCCAACCGATATAGAATTGCTAGCTCTATGGAATCTAATCATACCTGAGTGGTTCAGATGTGTATGGCATACCTGAAAAAGACTTGTCGCCCCTCTTCCTCGCCAAACTGGGGCCATTAGCAGCACTAGAGGCAGTGTTATACTGTGTTAACTTGATGTCTCGTGGGGGTATTAATTTTTTGGGGGTATTAATTTTTTGGTGCGGAAAGAGCAAGCAGTGTGTGGTGCGACAGGTGCTGCACGACCAGCGGGCGGAGGGCCAGCGGCGCACGCCCCTGCGCGAGGTGCCGGGCGCGCGCGCGCAGCTCGAGCTGTCCAACAGCCCCGTGTGCGAGTACGCCGCGCTCGGCTTCGAGGTGGGCTTCGCGTCGGCCAACCCGCGCCAGCTGGTCGTCTGGGAGGCGCAGTTCGGCGACTTCTGCAACCTCGCGCAGCCCGTCATCGACCAGTTCCTGGCCGCCGGCGAGGCCAAGTGGGGCCGCTCCTGCGGGCTCGTCCTCATGTGTCCACACGGTCTAGAAGGTGCGCCCGCTCTATCCAGTAAACGTAGCCAGAGACAGATTAATAATTCTTCAACATTGGAACGTAACAGGAGTCGCCTTTAAATAAATAGTCCACTTCCCGAGTTTGATGTATAGACAAAAAAAAAAAAAAAAAAAAAAAGCTTCGCACCACGAAGTAGATATCCGAATGGGACGGAAATCGGTAGATGACAACCAAAGGGGTCCTGCTATGAAACGAAATAATACATCAGACCACCACACCTGGTTGTTGGACCGTATGGCGGGTGAAGGTCAGGTTGGAATCACACATCTGTCCAGTGCATCTCCAGACACGTCTTCGAGCTGGATCTCATTGACTTGAATAGGACCGTCTTCAGTGATGAGTCCCGCTTCGAACTGAACCCCCATAACCAGCAAAGTCTGGAGATGTAACAGACGACAACCAGGAGTGATGGTCCGAGGTGCCGTTTCTTTTTACAGCAGGCTCGTTTGGTTGTCATCTCGGCACCCTTACAGCACAGTCGTACATCGACGACATTCTTGGCGCCGTTTCGCTGCCCTTCATGTCAAGCCATCCTGTGCTTACATTTCAGCAAGATAACGCCAGCTCACAAATGGCGAGAAATGCTTCTCTTCGTGCTTGACAAACCCTGTCTTCGCTACTACAGTTGCTGAACCTCGCCATAATTGGAAACGTTTTGAGCGTTATAGGGCAGAGCCCTCCAGTCTCCTCGGGGATTCGACGATATAATGCGCCAATTGGGCAGCATTTGGCAAGGTATCCCTCAGAATGACAGCCAGCAACTCTATCAGTCAATCGCAATCCGAGTAACTGCTTGCATAAGGGCTAGAGGTGAACCAACACGTTACTGACTTGCTCATTCTCTTGAACAAATCATCCATTTTTTCTGAAACTGTAATCATTTGTTTGTCTATAAAGGTACATCATATCTACGGATTTCCGTCCCAATCGGATAATTCCTTCGTTGTGCATCTTTTTTCGTTTTTCCCCTTAGAATGTATTTCAGTCAAGGTAACGATAATAGTCTTCATGCGCCTTCACCGCAGTAATCGTTGAAGGAAACAGTAAAAAGGAGCTGATCGTAGCATGCACATAACACTGCCTTAAGCCCGCGTCACACGGAGCAAGTTTCGCGTGTTGCTTGACGCCGCACGTGTCCGTTGGCTGGTAGGCAGCGGGGACAGCGGGCGCCTACCCAAGTGTCCCGCGGTGTTCAGTTCTACTGCAAGTTATCTGGAGGAAAAATGTCTGTTTAATGCGCAGATGTTTGTTGTCATAATGTATGTAAGCATGACTCTTCCTTATATGCATCAATTAAAGCAGTAGTGCTAATTAAAAGGCACTTCAAGTTTACATTCCAACCGAGTGCCTCCCTAGCGTGCCCGGGCATGTTGTGAGGCTTAGACTTGCAGATTGTGACGTCAGACGCCGGCGTGACTACTGATTATCTGGCGCAAGTAGCATTCGGAGAATCTTAGAAGGAAATTAGCACCGGAGCTATCACCGGAGTGGCCGAGCGGTTCTAGGCGCTTCAGTCTGGAACCGCGCAACCGCTACGGTCGCAGGTTCGGATCCTGCCTCGGGCATGGATGTTTGTGATGTCCTTAGGTTAGTTAGGTTTAAATAGTTCTAAGTTCTAGGGGACTTATGACCTCAGACGTTGAGTCCCATAGTGCTCAGAGCCATTTGAACCATTTGAACATATCAGCAGAAAACTTGCGAAGATCTCTGCAGGTAAGTAGCCTAGCAGTAAATGGACCTGCTTGGAACCTGCAGCGCAAGCAATCAAGTAAACTTAATAGTAAATCTTACTTTGTGGCACAGGCGTTATGGTGGCGTTCTGTAAATATTTCCTAGGCTAAATGGTTTAGTTTGTGCAGTTATGTGTGACCTTGTGATAGAGTTTCTGTGAACAACTCAATTATGTTTTCCCTAAAGTGAGATATACGAGCAATTATATATGAAGGAGGCTATGAAAATCCTGTGAAAATTACTTCAAACTGCTGAAACACATTAATTCTGTTAAGGCTGTATTTACTGGGCAATGCAGGAATTTAAACGAAAATGCAAACGAGAAAATTTATCCAGCGGTGATAATGAACAACAGTACTGAATGTCTGTAAAGTAAAGCAGGTAACACACACCGATCACTGAAGACAAATATATTTGCAGACACAGTGAAGACTAGACTTTCAAACCTAGGCTGAAGAATATCAAATCCCATAACTATTTACTCCTAAATGAGTTCCTATGCACCACTAACTATAGTCTCTCATAATTTCTAATACAGTATAAAGTCTTCGAAGCATTTAAATTCCCTTCCTTCTTTTATCCTGCTCATTTTGCTTCTTTTTTTTTTTCTTTTTTCTTTATTGTATTTCAATTCCCCATCGGGGCGGGCTGGCAGCAGCATATGCGCTGCTCTTCAGCCGAAAGACATAGAACAAACAATAGAAGACATTTAAAAATAACAAAGGAGAGAATATGGTGAACATAGATATAAAAAAGGGGGAACATCATGGAAGGCAATAGGCAAAAAACGGGGTGACTGTAAAATGGAGATAAAAAACTGTTTAAAAGTAGCACACACAAAAAGCCACACACTGCGACAATTAAAAGAACACAAGGCACAGTATGACTGGAGCATAAAAGGTATCGACGGATGGCGTAGCACATAACAAACACTGACGGCGAACCTCAAGGCAGTACACAATTAAAATCACACCTCTTGACACACAGGAGAAACAGCACTAAACACAACACTGATGTGGAACACTGACGATGATCAATACAGAGGATCTGCCAGGCGCTAGGAGATGAGGGAGACCTGAAGAAGGGAGGGAGGGGAAGAGATGGGGGAGATGAGCGGGGGGCGCGCTGAAGAGGGCCAGGTAGGGAGGGATGTGGGAAGGAAAGAGGCAAGTATGGGGTACAGGGTCTCAGGCGGGGGAGGAGGAAAATCCGCTCTGGGAGAAGGAGGGGAGAGGAAAAAGGGGGCCCTGGGGAGGGGGGGGGAACGAGGCCAGGTTATAGTTGGAAGGAAGGGTAGATGTCACGGCAAAGTTCGTCATCCGGGAGGGGGAGGCGTTGGAAATTGCCCTGATGAAGGAGATGGAGGGTGTGGAGGTAGAGAGAGGGAGGGATACAGCGATAGAGGTGCGGCAACAGGCGGGGGGGGGGGGTGGAGAGGAAGGAGGAAACCAGAGGGTGGGAGGGATCAAGCCTGCGGACAATGTAAAGGATGCGGAGATATTGGAGGAACAGGAGGAGGTGGGGGAAGGGGATCAGTTCATACAGGAGCTGTGTGGGGGAAGGAAGGCGGATACGGAAGTGAAGACGGAGCGCATGGCGTTCAAGGATTTGGAGGGCCTTGTAAAAGCGGGTTGGGGTTGCTTCTTTTCGAGCTTTCGTAGTTTTATTGTCAGATTTTCTTCGTTCCAAAAAAGAGAACGATTTGGGTTTAACGACTCGCCAGTTAGGTCATTGTGCATTGTCCATAACGTTTCGAGTAACATACGGGGATTGCCCAGAAAGTAATGCACCGACTTTTTTTCTCAGCCGAAAACAGTGCTAAGAATGTAAAACGTTACATATATATTATTTGAAGTCTCATGAGCGAGCGTGCCAAGTTTCCATCACTTCCGACAGATAGCATAGCAGCAGAACAGTTTCAAATTGTCGTCTGTAGGTGATGTACATTACAAGCAATGTGCCTTCATTGAATTTATCACTGCAGAGAAAGACACCGCGTGGAATATTCAGAAATGCTTGTGCAAAGTCTATGGAGCATCTGCTGTTGACTTAAGTACAGTTAGACGCTGGGCAGAGCTCCACGATTTGCAGCAGTTGGGGAGACCATCCATGGCTGTCACACTCGACTGTTGCAGCGAGCTTCCACTTGCTTGGGCCATTAAAGGATGCCATTCGTGGAAGACATATTGAGGACGATGAGGAGGTGATTCACACAGTGAAGCACTGGCTCCGCCACCAGTACAAGGATTAGTACCGACAGGGCATACACACCCTTGTTTCGCGCTGGAGGAAGGCCATAAAATGGGGTGGAGATTACGTGGAAAAATAGGATGTGTAGATAAAACACCATTCTTCCCTGTGTCTAATTCTCGTTATGTTCAATAAAGAACTGTGGAAGAAAAAATTGCGGTGCATTACTTCTGGGCAACCCTCGTAGTATCGAATCACACCAACAAAAACACTAGCTACTTTAAGTAGTCTCAAAAGGTTTCACTGTGTGTTTCAATTCAATGAATTGAGCTTTGTGACTGCTTAAAGGCACAGATTTGTACCACATATATTAGATACACTATCTGATCGAAAGTATCCGGACATCTTTCAGTGGCCACGGGTATGAGGTGTGCCCAACCTTCGCCAGTAGGACGGCTTGAATTCCGCTTGGGATATTTCCAGTGAGATGCCAATGCCTGTGGAGGAAAGGCTGCACATTCTTTCTCAAGAGCCGAAACCAGAGAAGGTAGCGATGCTGGATGCTGAGGCTGGGTGCAAAGTCGATGTTTTACTTCATCACGAAAGTGTTCCATGGGGTTCAGTCCTGGATTCTGAACAGGCTACTCCATTTCAGGAACGTCATTGTCCACAGATCACTGCCTCAAAAATGTTGCTTTAAGATGGGGTGCATTGTCTTACTGATACAATCAATTATGGCCTCCTAGCAGTAGTTCCTCTGCTGAAAGGAGTGCACAATCCTGTAAAATGTGTTCATATTCATTTGTATTGAGCGTTTTCTTAATCACAGTAACTACACTCATGCTCATAAATTGAGGATAAGTGCAGAATGTGGTGCCACACAACGTAGCACTACACAAAACTGGCGTTAATAGCATAGGCCCATAGGGAACACACATGACACACACCTGTAAGACTACGTTATTGGTGATGAGAAATCCATCCCGAATAACATGTGCTACAAAACGCCACTTTTTTCTGTGCATGTATCCCGACATCAATATGGGATATGATCACCATGCACACGCACACAGGCCGCACAATGGGTTGGCATACTCTGGATCAGGTGGTCGAGCAGCTGCTGGGGTATAGCCTCCCATTCAAGCACCAGTGCCTGTCGGAGCTCCTGAAGTGTCCTAGGGGTTTGAAGACGTGCAGCGATACGTCGACCGAGAGCATTCCAGACGTGTTCGATGGAGTTTAGGTCTGGAGAACAGGCAGGCCACTCCATTCACCTGATATCTTCCGTTTCAAGGTACTCCTTCACGATGGCAGCTCGGTGGGGCCGTGTGTTATCATCCATGAGGAGGAAGGTTGGACCCACTGCTCCCCTGAAAAGGCGAACGTACTGGTGCAAAATGACGTCCCGTTACACCTGACCTGTTACAGTTCCTCTTTCAAAGACATGCAGGGGTGTACGTGCACCAATCATAATCCCACCCCACACCATCAAACCATGACCTTCATACAGGTCCCTGTCAAGGACATTAAGAGGTTGTTATCTGGTTCTTGGTTCACGCCAGATGAAAACCCGGCGAGAATCACTGTTCAGACTATACCTGGACTCGTCCATGAACATAACCTGGGACCATTGTTCCAATGACCATGTACTGTGTTCTTGACACAAGGCTTTACGGGCTCTCCTGTGACCAGGGGTCAGTGGAATGCACCTCCCAGGTCTCGTGGCGAATAAACCATGTTTGTTCAGTCGTCTGTAGACTGTGTGTCTGGAGATAACTATTCCAGTGGCTGCAGTAAGGTCCCAAGCAAGGCTACCTGCAGTACCCCGTGGGCGTCTGCGGGCACTGATGGTGAAATATCGGTCTTCTTGTGGTGTTGTACACTGTGGACGTCCCATACTGCAGCGCCTGGACACGTTTCCTGTCTGCTGGAATCTTTGCCATAATCTTCACACTGAGGCCCACGGAGGCCCGTGCTGCAACCGGCTGTGTTTAACCAGCCTCCAGTCGCCCTAGTATTCTACCGCTCATAACGTGAACAATATGTGTTCTTTGAGCCATTTTCAACACACAGTCACCATTAGCACGTCTGAAAACGTCCGCACACTTACTCGCTGCACCGGACTCTGACATGTACCAACAAATCTCTGCGTATGTGGACTGCTGCCAGCGCCACTGTGCGACGACCACAGGTCAAATGCACCACATGGTCATACCCCGAGGTGATTTAAACCCGCAAACCGCCCGCCAGAGCGTTGTTTCACCATGTATCAGCATTATCCTTAATTTATGAGCATGAGTGCAGATAACACTCGAAACACGCCCATACCACAACATCACATAGTCTGTCCTTGGCACTACGTACGATGGCAAGTAAAATTTTACAGGCATTAGCCAGAGCCAAACTCTTGCATCGAATTGCTACGGGAAATAACGTGATTCATCTTCAGGTCATTTGTTTCCAGTCATCCACTGTTCAGTGATGTCGCTCTTTACATCACCTCTAGCGTCACTTAGCGTTGACTACAGGAATGAGTGGTTTATGGGGAGTTGCTCAGCCGTTGTTTCCCATTCTTTTTATCTCCCGACGCCAGTCACTGACTGGACTGCTAGTAGCACTTTGGAATTCACGAGTGATTCCTTCCGCTGATTTTACGTGATTCTTGTACAAACGCGCTCCGCAATGCTAGACGGTTCCTGTTCTTCAGTACAAGAGATTTGCCTATTCTTGCTTAAGTTGTAGCTGTTCCTCCTCGTTTCCACTTCATAGTCGCATCACTAGCAGTCGACCTTGACAGATTTAGAAAGGTTGAAGTATCCCTAATGGATTTTTTACCCGGGTGACATCCAGTGACTAGTCCACTTCCGAAGTCACTGAGCTCTCCTCTCTCCTGGCCGATCCACTCTGCTGTTACTCTTTGTCTGCTGACAACAAAATACCCGCTGCCTCATTTTACACCGGCGGGTCCTCCTCTCGTGACATCAAATGGTCAGTTACGCGTTACGTAGGGGCGTCTGAATACTTTTGATCCGATAGCGCAAATACCCTAGTGCTAAGCCTACCATTGCCGAGTGGCTTAAGTGAATTGTTGAGGCCGACTATTCAGTACGTTAGAAAAACATCAAGGGGTCCAAGAGTAATATTTGATGTCGTAGGGCAGGTAAGACAAAGTTTTGTTAACAGGTCTACAATATCGCTCTTCCGTCTGCCGGACTTTGCACGTGCTGCTGTTTGGGATATACCGAGAAATGACTCGATTGTTATGTTATACCTTTTCTGTTATGTACAGACTAAAACATTGCTGTAGATAATATGACTTCTAAGGTGTATTTTCTGGAATGTTAAATGGTTTGGTGAAGACAAAGAGTTTTATGAGAGACACACCTTTTGTGGCGAAGGCATAACACGTAAGTGTTGCATTTAAGGTACTGAGAATCCTTATCTTTAGTTACTGCCCGAATCCTAATGTCTCTCACGATTTACGCAGCGGTAAAGATAACACTCAGCGGATAAGTGCCGCATGATACTCTGGTAAACTTTTTAAATCCATGGACTGATGAGCATGATTAAGATCATCATAAATAGTTACAAGTTGGTATACTGCTACGCTATCTTCTTGAAGTCTGGGATTTCCTCAATGCCCCAGTGCCAAGTCAGATCGAGATGGACGCTTTGCACAGGCACTTCGTTCCCCAGACGCGGCAGCTTTTGCGTTACTCTTATGGAAACTTACCAAAATTGCGAATTTATTGCATTGCTCCTATCGACTACTCTCTTCAAAGCCTAAACAAGAATTTATGCAAAGACAAAGTTGCACCAGATGAATGAAACGACTGCTTCGCGTTGTTGAGCGTACAGCAAATAAATGCTGAGCGTGATAGTTCAGGGAGAATATGAATTGAGTAAGCGATCTGTAATCTCACGTACGAAGGGATGCCGATACGTCCCTGGCTTTATAAAGAAAAATGCTATTATGGATTTGAAAAAATTATTTACTCAACATATTCTCCCTTGAGTTCAAAACATTTATGATACCTTCGTTCCAGATTCTTTAAAACACCTGAAAAATAATTCGATTTTGCTTCAAGCCATTCTTTTTCTCAGATTTTCTCTCTATGTGTGGAGACCAATTGCTGCTTCAGTTTGTCGCCGTGTTTAACATGGCACTGTGCCATGATGTTTTTACCGTGTTGCAAGCAGCCAATAAGCAGAATTCCATCTTTATCCCAAAAGAAGGATGCGAGCAACTTCTCTGTTGATCTTTGTGTTTTGAACTATTTTCGCCATGGAGAACCACTGTGTCTATTCTTTGGACTGTTTTTTGGTCTGTGGATCGTAAGTATATCTCCATATTCATCCATGGTGACGACACGATCAAAAATCTACAGAATCCCGGTGAAATTGAACCAAAACGGACTGTGAAGCAATCACACTTTCACACGTCTGGTCTGCTTTGATATGTTTGGAAACCCATTTGGCTGCGAGCTTCTTCATGTCCAAAATCTCTTGAATAATATAACCCACACGTTGTTGGGATATGCCCAGGCTCCCTGCTGTCTTTTTAGCAGCTATCCTGTGATCGTCCAAGACCATGGAATGAACAACATGAATGGTTTCCGAGACTGTCACTTGAGTTGGCTTTCCAGGACGTTT
Source organism: Schistocerca nitens (assembly GCF_023898315.1). Lineage (NCBI taxonomy): Eukaryota > Metazoa > Arthropoda > Insecta > Orthoptera > Acrididae > Schistocerca > Schistocerca nitens. The sequence goes on from NC_064614.1 coordinate 1,006,917,531, forward strand.
TCCATCTTCAGTGCTGGAATGCCCTGTTCTAAACGAAGCAATCCAATTTTTGATACTGGAGTAGGTAGAACAGTTACCACCCATGTATCAGACATATCCCATTTTTGTTTGACCGTGTTCCCTTTTTTAAAAAAAAGATACTCAATCACGATATGACTCTCTTTCACTGTGAATTCTCTGTTTTCTTGTGCCTCGTTCACTTCAAATTTGCTCAGAAAAATAAAAAGCAAAGCTATTCCTACGCAATTACTATCACATATAATATAAGGAACAACGTTTAGTGGTTAAACATCAGAATTAATCTACGGCAGTTCTAACTACGAAAAGCCAAGGACTTGTCAGCACGCCCTCGTATTGGAGGAAAGCTCAACATCAAGCTCTGCTTCATGGATGTTTCAGAGCCCGAGGAGCTGCCCTTCCTCAAGACAACTCCAAAGGTGTTCCTTCGGCAGAACAGTACCCGGCGATTTGTGGCCACAGATTTTCTTCAAAGAACGATAAGTGCCATTAATTCACTGTTTTTGTTGTTTTTTTCACATAACATGTTATCTGTCGAACATGACTGAAATATGATTGGTTGGAAACTTGTTCTTCGCGATCCTTCACCAACCACTGTTAATGTTTGATGGACTCACATATTAAACAATTTGGAAGGAGATTCCCAACGAACATATCCTGACCATCGTCGCTTCAGTGTCACGACTTTTAGAGGCTTTTAAAGGATGCTGTTTAACATCGCTCATATCCTTCCATCGTGCGTGAATTGCTTAATCAATTTTTTTTACCTCTCTAAGCTTTTGGCATCTAGATCATTGCCATTGATTCGAGAGTCGTTCTCAGTAGCAAGGTGATCTTTGGCCGTTGCTTCCGGCAGTTAGCAATTAGGGCAGCGTGGCGTATGGTGTGTAGTTTTTACACACAAGAAAGACATTAGCGCGTAATTTCTCCGAAGAAAAGACACATTAGTCGCGCAGTACAGTTAGTAACCGCAGACTGACTATAGAATGCAGCCTCATCGGAGGCTAAATGCACACTAATAAGCTTGATGCACTTTCAGTTCTATCAAAATCTATTTTTTCAGAATGTTCTAGAAGCTGTTTGTTCAAATTGTAGAGTATCACTGCATCTGGTTTTTGTTTTACTGAACATTCTGAGTAAAATTATATTATTTCGTGCTTTTTAAAATCTCTGAACAATAGTAGTAATAAAATTTCTTTGCCACAATTGTAAAATAAAAATGTAAAATTTCTGTATATGCCATTTCACCAGGTTTATTTACATATTGCAGTATTAATATTTTACGCAAAATAAATTGTTTCTGACGAAATTAATTGTTTTTGTGACATATAAGGACGGCTCTCAGTTTGATGAAGAGTAAAGTTTTGTTTGTCTTTATGTAAATTAAATTTGAAAAAAAAAAATCTTGTCCACCTGGCATTAATCATGAATAGTATAAAAATAAATAAAAATCAGATTACATTTTGCGAACGTACAAACTCAATTTTGAACCTAGGTTATTCTAAAGCGAAATCTTTAGCATAACTAATTTTCGTAACAACGCACTATCATACAGACAAATGAAAAAATGTTGTTACATTATCGACAACTTTGGAAAGCTATAAAATTTCGTAACTGCCATAGAGTATTGCGTTATTATCCGAGCAAATCTCATACTTGAAAATCGAAGATCGGAACAAACATTACCGAAATGAGCGGGGAATCGTAATCTTCCTTTAGCCCACGAAGTTGGTTTGTTATATGCTGAACACATAACGTATTTCAATGAAGATGTATCCCCCGTCCCCCGCAATCTTGTTCATCCTCATGTGAATTAGTGGGTTAAGACACGAATCAAGGCCAGCACAAGTAAGTACATAGTTCGGGCCAGTAAGGCGCAAACATTCTTAATGGCACTACATAAGACGCCTGAAATTACAGCATACATACGAGTATGTATACAGCTACTAATGTTCTTACAACTGTTTTGTGATGGCTATTTCACAAGTCAAACGTTACGCACAATTCCCCAGTCGTAATACTTTGTATATTGTCATATACCTAATATCTGGTTTAAAGCTCTTTGCAGTTACATACATCCTCGCTGCAACTGTTTTCCTAAACATTAGTGTAGATTTATTCCTATGTGATACAGTTTCCTCCTCGCGAATTATGTAATTCTGTCTCTTTTGAGAGACTACGATACGAGGTGGTAGGATAAAGGTGGATGTGGCCGGCCGCTTTTTTTAAATATATATTTAGATGGGGCCCCTCCACGCCCGCACCAAAGTGGTGACCAGACCAAAAGTTCTACTGCCACCTCCGTCAACATGTTAGATACCTAGTAAGTAGATCACAGGATGCTGGGCTGTGATGTTATCCGTGCGTCTGGGTAAGACTACGCATTTACACGGTCCATCAGGTGATAGATAGTGGACGAAACGCGAATGAGGGTAGCAATTTGAAGAGCAGAGGGAAAAAAGTGCCAAGGCTCGTGCAATGGAAAAAAAAACCTCTGCGACAGTGGGATGGGCTTACTAGCTGCGACAGTTCATGCAAGGTTGGATTTGTTAGTACGGGTATCATGCATCATTACCGTGGCAAGCGATGGCGATGTATCCCAGTTTGCTGCAGCCGATGCATTCCTGGAACAATCAAGATCGTTATATACCTGCATGCAGTGTACGGTACGGCTTCCCTGCGAGGTGCCGGTTATTCGGCAGTGTGTTCCAGCTGGATATCCAGTAATGGCGTCTGATTAACAGGGGCTCACCTGTACCGTTGTGTTAGCGTGTGCTTGGCCATAGATGTTAGGTCCTTACAAGTATGTCTTCTGGTCTCTTATGTTTCCATCTATGGTTGTGGTCGTTGTTCCCCAGATTCAGAATAAACGGATTTTGCGAATGTCTGGAGTTTCTGTATAGTCTTGTGGTGAGTTTGTGGATTACCTCCGTGAGAGTCTCAAGTCGGTATTCCCGGTGAAGGTCCGCGACGTGTGTGTATCGCGGAGCATTGCTTATGATTTTGAGTACTTTGTTTTGTACGAGCTGCAGACGGCGCAGGCTTGTAGGTGCAGCGTATCCCCAGACAGGAGTTGCTTACGTCATCAGGGGTCGAATAAGTGTCATGTTCATGGATCTCGAAACCCTTCTGTTCAGTGTGCTACGCCTGTTGAGCATAGGGTAGAGCTGTTTGAGCCTCGCGCTTGCTGGGTTGGTCATGTGTTGTATGTGGTCCCCCCAGAGTAATTTCCGGTCCAGCCAGACACCGAGGTATCTGACTTTCTCACGGAAACGTATTGGGCGTGCATGTAGAGTTATTGGTCTGCAGTATCGGAGTTTGAGTGTGCGCTGGGCGCGGCGTGTGCAGGCGAAGGCCCGGAGCACTCGAGCGCGCGCGTCGAGCGCTTCCTGCAGCTGTGCGCCGACGACGCGCAGCGCGCCAAGGAGCTGGCCAAGCCCGGCGCCTTCCTGCAGCAGCTGCGCGACACCAACCTCCAGGTCAGTTCGTCTACCGATACAGGCCGTAACGTACTAGGGTAATGCGTAAGTTCGTAGCGTTTTTGTTTTGCATGTTGGTATTTCGATTGCTATGGGTTTATTTTCCGACTGTCATTGTTTGTGGTTCTCTCTAGCTGTTTGAGTTTCCATATTGTCAGTTTGTCATTTGGAGGTAGTGAATGGAGCTGTGGGTGCTAGAAAATGGGGCGCCAAGTGGAGAAATCGGAACATTTCCGGCACAGTCTTCTGTTTAGAGGGATGACTGCAGCAGAGGCAGCCAGAACCGTTTGCGCCGTGTGCGGAGATAAAACCAGTGCACAGGAAATGACAAGAAAGTCGTTTTGATTATCGAGCAATAGGGCAGAGAGTGTGACGGACATGACACAGAATTCGAGATGGACATAATTAAAACAAACGCGTTTCTCGTTGCAACAGGATCTTCTCACGAAATTTCGATCACCAACTTTCTCCTCCGAATGCGAAAACTTTTTGTTGACGCCGAGCTACATAGGGAGAAGTGATTATCATAATAAAATAGGGGAAAACAGAGCTCGCACGGAAAGATATAGGTGTTCGTTTTTTCCGCGCACTGCTCGAGAGTGGAATAATAGAGAATTTATTATTATGAAGTGCCAGGCACTTAATTGTGATCTGTACAGTATGCATGTAGATGTGGATCCACGTCAATGTACTCGAGGACTTGTAATGTCTCTTGCAGCGGTCTCTCCGCGATATTTACAGAAATTTTATAAATCATATAACTCAGTACATATCTCGAAATATCTCTTCTTATCTTACCGATTATCAAGGCAAAGTAGTTTCAAGCCCAATTATTCCTTGGATCGTCCATTTACTCCATGGAATAGCTTCTCTGCTATCTATGTTTTCTCTCAGGAAAAAGAATAGGGGACTTCTTGCCGATTAGTCGTAAAAGAAGGGTGTATATGTATGTATTGTTGAGCTAGTCGCCATCTTGATGAGATTCTGTATGAGAAGGAATTTAATACATGAACTAAACTAAAGTAAGTGTGTTCGCGTATTATTTAACGGATTATTATTATTGCCAGTGTCTGCTTACTACGCTGTGTTGCACGGGATCAGTGGGGAACGTCTGATTTACACTGGACGAACCTGCCGTTTTGTATGCTCAAGATATCCAGTTACTTCAAATAAATAGGCTAACACGGTCTTACCAGCAGATCTCCGGTCTTCCCCATGTGATCACCGAAAGTTAATAATTATTACAAATGTTTCCAGGAGATCGACTGACAATTTTCGTCACACCGAGATTTCGAAATTGCTTCACTGCCTTATGGAATTTAAGTTAAGCTTAATTTAATCAGGATAGAACAGTGCTGAACTGTGTGAATGTGAAAAGCCTGCTTTCTCAATGAAAATTCCCTTAATATACGCATGTTTTTACTATCCTGATCAGTGAAGCTAAATCAGGCCGGTGTGAGAGAGGTTTTTAAATTTTAGATCCCATACAAAATATATTAAAGACTGTCAGATGTGATGAACCGTAATCAATCCACCATCGTGCGACATTTGCAGGCAATTGGGAAGGTTCAAAAATCTGCGGTACGGGTACCGCGCGTTCTAAGACAAAATCAGTAGGTGGCCATATGTGCGTCTTTGCTTCCTTGTCATCAATTGGTTCGCAAAAACCACTGACCATTCTGTCCTGTATTGTTACTGGTGATAACAAGTGGTGTTTTTATGGTAACGTAAAGATAAGAAAGGAGTGGTAGAGCCTAAACAGAGCAGCAACTACCCGTATAAAAATCTGCAAGTATCTGTAAAAGATAATGTTTTGCATCCGGTGGAACAGCAACGGTGTGGTGTGCTACGAATTGCTTCCCCAGCGTGAACCATCACAACTGAGACGTCTAGGTGACGCAGTTCAAGAACAACGATCAGGAAGACTGCGTGAAGTGGTGCTACTCCACGATAATGCCCGCCTCACATTCTATTAGACTGACAGGAACTATGTTGGGATCTTGCGCCCTCAGATTTTCAGATTTTCGCTCTCTATCGAACAACAGCCCCCCCCCCTCCCCCGCCCCACCCATGAACCATGGACCTTGCCGTTGGTGGGGAGGCTTGCGTGCATCGGCGAAAAAAATGGTTCAAATGGCTCTGAGCACTATGGAACTTAAATTCTGAGGTCATTAGTCCCCTAGACTTTAGAACCACTTAAACCTAACTAACCTAAGGACATCACACACACCCATGCCCGAAGCAGGATTCGAATCTGCGACTGTAGCGGTCGCGCAGCTCCAGACTGTAGCGCCGAGAACCGCTCGGCCACACCGGCTGGCGTGCCTCAGCGATACAGATAGCCGAACCGTAGGTGCAACTACAACGGAGGGGTATCTGTTGAGAGGCCAGACAAACGTGTGGTTCCTGAAGATGGGCAGCAGCCTTTTCAGTAGTTGCAAGGGCAACAGTCTGGATGATTGACTGATCTGACCTTGTAACACTAACCAAAACGGCCTTGCTGTGCTGGTACTGCGAACGGCTGAAAGCAAGGGGAAACTACAGCCGTAATTTTTCCCGAGGACATGCAGCTTTACTGTATGATTAAATGATGATGGCGTCCTCTTGGGTAAAACATGCCGGAGGTAAAATAGTCCCCCATTCGGATCTCCGGGCGGGGACTACTCGAGAGAACGTTGTTATCAAGAGAAAGAAAACTGGTGTTCTACGGATCAGAGCGTGGAATGTCAGATCCGTTAATCGGGCAGGTAGGTTAGAGACACTAAAAAGGGAACTGGATAGGTTAAAGTTAGATATAGTGCGAATTAGTGAAGTTCACTGGTAGGAGGAACACGACTTCTGGTCAGGTGAATACAGGGTTATAAATACAAAATCAAATAGGGGAAATGCAGTAAGGAGTAGGTTTAATAATGAATCCGCTACGGTCGCAGCGTCGTATCCTGCCTCGGGCCTGGATGTGTGTGATGTTCTTAGGTTATTTAGGTTTAAGTAGTTCTAAGTTCTAGGGGACTGATGACCTCAGCAGTTAAGTCCCATAGTGCTCAGAGCAATTTGAACCATTTTTTAATAATGAATAGGAAAATAGGAATGTGGATAAGCTACTACAAACAGCAAAGTGGACGCATTATTGTGGCCAAGATAGATACGAAGCCTACGTCTACCACAGTAGTCCAAGTTTATATGCCAACTAGCTCCTCAGATGACGAAGAGATTGATGAAATGTATTCAGGTAATGAAGGGAGACGAAAATTTAATAGTCATGGTTGACTGGAACTCGACAGTAGGACAAGGAAGAGAAGGAAACGTAATTGGTGAATATGGAATCGGGATAAGAAATGAAAGAGGAAGCCGCCTGGTAGAATTTTGCACAGAGCATAACTTAATCATAGCTAACACTTGGTTCAAGAATCATAAAAGAAGTTGTATACATGGAAGTATCCTGGAGATACTAAAAGGTATCAGTTAGATTATATAATGTTAAGACAGAGATTTAGGAACAAGGTTTTAAATTGTAGGACATTTCCAGGGGCAGATGTGCACTCTGACCACAATCTGTTGGTTATGAACTGTAGATTGAAACTGAAGAAATTACAAAAAGGTGGGAATTTAAGGAGATGGGAGCTGGATAAACTGATTAAACCAGAGGTTGTACAGAGTTTCAGGGAGAGCATAAGGGAACAATTGACAGGAATGGGGGAAAGAAATACAGTAGAAGAAGAATGGGTATCTCTCAGGGATGAAATAGTGAAGGCAGCAGAGGATCAAGTAGGTAAAAAGACGTGGACTAATAAAAATCCTTGGGTAACAGAAGAGGTATTCAATTTAATTGATGAAAGGAGAAAACACAAAAATGTAGTAAATGAAGCAGGAAAAAAGGAATACAAACGTCTCAAAAATGAGATCGACAGGAAGTGCAAAATGGCTAAGCAGGGATGGCTAGAGGACAAATGTAAGGTTGTAGAGGCTTATCTCACTAGGGGTAAGATAGATATTGCCTACAGGAAAATTAAAGAGACCTTTGGAGAAACGAGAACCACTTGTATGAATATCAAGAGCTCAGATGGAAACCCAGTTCTATCGAAAAAGGGAAAGCAGAAAGGTTGAATGAGTATATAGAGGCTCTATACAAGGGCGATGTTATTGAGGCCAATATTATGGAAATGGAAGAGAATGTAGAAGAAGATGAAATAGGAGATATAATACTGCGTGAAGAGTTTGACAGAGCACTGAAAGACCTGAGTCGAAACAAGACTCCACGAGTAGACAACATTCCAGTAGAACTACTGATGGCCTTGGGAGAGCCAGGCCTAACAAAACTCTACCATCTAGTGAGCAAGACGTATGAGACAGGCGAAATAGCCTCATAATTTAAGAAGTATTTTTCTTAAAGCCTGATTCCAATCCCAAAGAAAGCAGGTGTTGACAGATGTGAAAATTACCGAACTATCAGTTTAATAAGCCACGACTGCAAAATACCAACACGAATTCTTTACAGACGAACAGAAAAACTGGTAGAAGCTGACTCGGGGAAGAACAGTTTGGATTCCGTAGAAATGTTGGAACACATGAGACAATACTGACCCTACGACCTATCTTAGGAAGTAGATTAAGGAAACGGAAACGATACGTTTCTAGCATTTCTAGACTTGGAGAAAGCTTTTGACAATGTTGACTGGAATATTCTCTTTCGAATTCTTAAGGTGGCAGGGGTAAAATACAGGGAGCGAAAGGCTATTTAAAATTTGTACAGAAACCAGATGGCAGTTACAAGAGTCGAGGGGCGTGAAAGGCAAGCAGTGGTTGGGAAGGGAGTGAGACAGGGTTGTAGTCTCTCCCCAATGTTATTCAATCTGTATATTGAGCAAGCAGTAAAGGAAACAAAAGAAACATTCGAAGTAGGAATTAAAATCCATGGAGAAGAAATAAAAACTTTGAGGTTCGCCAATGACATTGTAATTCTGTCAGAGACAGCAAAGGACCTGGAAGAGCAGCTGAACGGAGTGGGCAGTGTCTTGAAAGGAGGATATATGACGAACATCAACAAAGGCAAAACAAGGATAACGGAATGTAGTCGAAATAAATCGGGCGATGCTGCGGGAATTAGATCAGGAAATGAAACGCTTAAAGTAATAAATGAATTTCGCTATTTGGGGAGCAAAATAACCGATGATGGTCGAAGTAGAGAGGATATAAAATGTAGACTGTATATGGCAAGGAAAGCGTTTCTGAAGAAGAGAAATTTGCTAACATCGAGTATAGATTTAAGTGTCAGGAAGTCGTTACTGAAAGTATTTGTATGGAGTGTAGCCATGTATGGAAGTGAAACGTGGAGGATAAATAGTTTAGACAAGAAGAGAATAGAAGCTTTCGAAATGTGGTGCAACAGAAGAATGCTCAAGATTAGATGGATAGATCACATAACTAATGAGGAGGTATTGAATAGAATTGGAGAGAAGAGAAATTTGTGGCACAACTTGACTAGAAGAAGGGATCGCTTGGTAGGGCATAATCTGAGGCATCAAGGGATCACCAATTTAGTATTGAAGGGCAGCGTGGAGTGTAAAAACAGTAGAGGGAGACCAACAGATGAATACATAAAGCAGATTCAGAAGGATATAGGTTGCAGTAGGTACTGAAGATGAAGAAGGTTTCACAGGATAGAGTAGAATGGAGAGCTGCATCAAACCATTCTCTGGACCGAAGACCACAACAACAACATCGAAGAACCTTCAATGAACTTCCTTTCTGGATAAAAATATGCTTCGAATATGGCTCAACGAGTTCTCTGCCTCAAAACCACCTGGTTTGTGCAGTCGCGGAGTCAAAAAGTAACCCCAGCGTTGGCAAACTGTTGGAAATAATGAAGCAGAATATATTGTTATGTGTATGTCTTATATTCATTAAACGTACGGAATAAGCTACGAACTTATGCACCAACCCATTAATATGTTGCGGCGTGCGCCATCAGACGCACCCAGACGGAGACAGTAAAGAGCACCAACGTTATTTATTTTGCTTCTATATTAATTTTTGGAAACTAAGTTTGTGATATCAGCCCTATATGTAGCGCAGCCAGAGGTCTGGGTGAGCTCGGAGAGTGATTCTTTGATTGCGCCTTGACGAAGACAACAAATGTGAATGAAAAATATTACTTGTTGTGACGTATTGATCTCTGCCATAGTCAGAGGTCTAGGTTAGCTTGCTTGTCAGCTGGCGTAAAACACAAAAGGATATGTTGCACAAATTAGATTTCGGTTGGTGTTTTATGTTCGCCATTTTGATGAAGTGATGGATCAAAGAAGACGAGTAGTATCGGCAGATCCAATATTTCTTCGGTGCGGTTCTGAAATGTTGTTGTGATCAATGAAACTTTCTTTTTCTCGTGTTGGTATTTATAGCGTAATGTGTAAGTCATTTTGAACTGCGAAATAGTTCTGTTCATGTGGCTATTTAAAGTAGGCCCTTGGTACGTCCTTTATGAAGATTGTTCCGGTTAGGAATCGACAGGTTATCGCTAAGAAAAAAATGCATCCTTGCTGAAGGTTTACAAGGGAGTCTTCTACTTGTATTTCAACCGTTAAGATATTCATACGCAGTTTCACTTATCTTGAAGACCGTGCACGCGAAGGACGTTTGGAAACAAGAAATACCTTCGAAAACATCAAGAAATTGCAAAATATTGTACTGGACGAAACACCTGGCACAATAGGAATATCAGAAGAATGAATATGGTACATTCTACCTGAAGAATCTCCGATGAGAAAACTTTGTACAAAGCCGATTCACGTTTATTGAATGTTGACCAAAAGTAATGTGAAACTGAAATTCTTAACAATTCACCGACCGTTTATGGAAAGAATATAATTGATTTTCTACATCTACATCTACATGGATACTCTGCAAGTCATCGAACCACCTTCACAATTCTCTATTATTCCAATCTCGTATAGCGCGTGGAAAGAACGAACACATATATCTTTCTGTACGAGCTCTGATTTCCCTTATTTTATCATAGTGATCGTTTCTCCTTATGTAGGTCGGTGTTAACAAAATGTTTTCGCATTCGGCAGAGGAAGTTGGTGATTGAAATTCATGAGAAGATACCGCCGCAACGAAAAACGCCTTTGTTTTAATTATGTCCACCCCAAATTCTGTATAATTTCAGTGACACTCTCTCCCATATTTCGCGATAATACAAAACGTGCAGCCCTCCTTTGGGCTTTCGATGTACTCCGTCAATCCTACCTGGTAAGGATCCCACACCGCGCAGCAATATTTCAAAACAGGACGGACAAGCATAGTGTTGGTAGTCTCCTTAGTAGACCTGGTACATTTTCTAAGTGTCCTGCCAATGAAACGCAGTCTTTGGTTAGGCTTCACCGCAACATTTTCTATGTGTTCATTCCAATTTAAGTTGTTCGTAATTGCAATTCCTAGGTATTTAGTTGAATTTACACCTTTTAGATTAGACTGATTTATCGTGTGACGGAAGTTTAACGGATTGCTTTTAGCACTCATGTGGATGACCTCACGCTTTTCGTAATTTAGCGTCAATTGCCAATTTTCGCACCATACAGATATCTTTTCTAAATCATTTTGCAATTTGTTTTGAACTTCTGATGACTTTATTCGTCGATAAACGACAGCGTCATCTGCAAACAACCTAAGACGGTTGCTCAGGTAGTTTCCCAAATCGTTTATACAGATAAGGAACAGCAAAGGACTTATAACACTACCTTGGGGAACGCCAGAAATCACTTCGGGGTGTGTTACTCGATAACTTTCCGTCATTTCTCTGACAGGAAATCACGAATCAAGTCATATAACTGAGACGATATTCCATAAGCTCACAATTTCACTACAAGCCGCTTGTGTGGTACAGTGTCAAAAACCTTCCAGAAATCCAGAAATAGGGAATCAATCTGAAATCCCTTGTCAATAGCACTGAGCACTTCATGCGAGTAAAGAGCTAGTTGTGTTTCACAAGACTGATGTTTTCTAAATCCATGTTGACTATGAGTCAATAGACCGTTTTCTTCGAGGTAGTTCATAATGTTCGAACACAATACATGTTCCAAAATCCTGCTGCTTATCAATTTTCTGCGTAAACTGGTTATTGCGGATGAGACTTGTATCCACCACATCACGCCAGAAACTAAATGAAAGCAATGAGTGGAACCCAGAGACCTAGCGCAAAAATGTAATGCCGACCTTATTAGCCACAGACTGTCCTATCGGATGTAAAGGGGATTCTTATTATTGATTATTTCGCAAATAATAATAATAATAATAATAATAATACAATAACTGATAAACACTTCACCAGGAAAATTCACTCACCCACAAGAGCAGTGTAAAAAGTGAGGTAAAAGAAGTATGAAGTGATTGAACATTCATCCTATTCATATTTAAAACTCTTTGGTTTTCTCGTACTCCAACATCAAAACAAATTTGTGGCTGGGAGGTATTTTGACTCCAATGAAGAGGTTACTAGAGTCGTTGACAGGGTGTTATGCAAACCTGCCAGACTTATACTTCAGGGACGTAATCTGATCACTGGGAAAATGTACAAAGAGAACTGCTCTAAAAACGGGTAAAGACGAAATATTTGTGATGAAGAACACAGGGCCTACCATTCCTAGGCCAAAAAATGTTATCCTTTCCTCACAGTATGCGCAATACAAGTATCTAACACAAAAAATTGTTCTTTTTCTCTCCACTTAAAAAAACTGGATGTCCTCTGGATACAATTCATGTGTCTTTAATGTTGTGGTTCCTGTGTCATTTGCATCCTCGTACAGTTGATCATTGATATTTTTTCGCTCTTAGGGACTTTTCCCCGTCCCAAAGGCAAGAGGATACTCTGGCGGTAGCTTCCTTGGATACAGTGTGTCAAGTACAACACAATGATATCTATTTATGTATCGAGAAATGCTGTTCAAAGGTTATGGGAGTGGACTTGAAACTGGGAGAAATGAGGATCAAACTCCTTCCGGCCACCCAGATTTGGGTTTCCGTAAAGGTCCAAGAGTGGGATTTAAATTCAGAGTGAAAGAACATCGATGATAAAGTCGCTGTTGATATTGCTGTCCTCAGTGAAAGTGACGTAAGTATTACAATAAAAGTTGCTGGAATAGACATTTTGGTGAAAGTAATGAGGACTATAATGATAAACGTAACATCAAAATTGGAGACCATGAGGTAGACGAACTGAAGAAATTCTGCTACCTTGGAAGCAAAATTACGAATGACGGACGCAGCGATGACGATATAAAAAGGATACTAGCACTGGCAAAGTGGGCATTCCTGACCAAGATAAGTCTATTAGTTTGAAATATAGGCCTTAATTTGAGGAAGAGCACAGTATTGTGTGGACTGTGGGAGTAGCAGAAAAGAAGAATACTGAAAATGGGTTGCTACGGAAGGATGTTGATTATTAGATGAGTAGATAAGAAATGAGGAGATTCTTCACAGGTCGGTGAGGAGAGGAATATGTAAACAACACCGACAATTGGAAGGGACAGAATGAAAGGACATGTCTTAAGAAATGAAGAAGTAACTTCGGTGGTATAGAGGGGGTTATATTGGGTTAAATCTGTAGAGCATACTGAAATTGGAATATATCCAACAAGTAATGGAGGGGATTGGTTTTAAGTGCTACTCTGAGAAGAAAAGGTTGTCACAGGAGAGGAATTCGTGGTGGATCGCATCGAATCAGTCAGATGATTGCTGATCAAGTAACAACAATCACTTGAGGCAAACGTCAGGACTGTTCTTTTACATAGACCACAGTCGTTTCCCTCCGCCAGAGTTTTCCAACTGAGGTAGTCTTATGTTTCTAATGACTTCGAAAGAGATGTGTTCGTAGGACTCTCATCATCCTTCTATTTGTGTAACCCGTGATTGGTGTTCTTTACTCATTTCAAATACATGGCTGATCTCTTCTGAACAGGACGAGAAGAAAAAGTGTGTGCTGGGAAGACAGTTTGACTGCATGTTTTTTATTTTGAAAGGATGAAAATGTTGTGCACCGTTCGGAGTCCATTGATGATGTCAGCAAGAACATTTTTCACCACTACAGAGGAGTAGCGCCGGCGTCTCTCGCCTATCTTGTGCGGTCGCTTGGTCGCCCCTCGCTGCTTCGGTATTGGCAATAGGGGCCAATGATTAGACCGAAGAAAAAACTTATTTAGTAAACACATTCGTGGCTGCATTAAAGTTGTTAATTTTTATTTTAGATGACCGGTTACGTTCTTCTAAAGAGATCATCATCAGATCTACAGTCTGTGAAGAGGAATAAAACTAAGTTGTAGCCGCAGAGAACGATAAAATTAATAACTGTGTTGAATTGGTGAGTTTTATCGTTCTCTGCGGCTACGGCTTATCGAAGATCTACGCTCATTTCAATTCGTCATATATGCATTTGTATAAACGTTACGTGTATATTTTGTCATCCGTACTGTAAGATTGCATTATTGTAATTTTGGCCGGCTGCGGTGGCCGCGCGGTTCTAGGCGCTTCAGTCCGGAACCGCGCGACTGCTACGGTCGCAGTTTCGAATCCTGCCTCGGGCATGGATGTGTATGATGTCCTTAGGTTAATTAGGTTTAAGTAGTTGTAAGTTCTAGGGGACTGATGACCTCCAATGTTAAGTCCCATAGTGCTCACAGCCATTTGAACCAAAAAAATGGTTCAAATGGCTCTGAGCACTATGGGAATCAACTGCTGTGGTTATCAGTCCCCTAGAACTTAGAACTACTTAAACCTAACGAACCTAAGGACATCACACACATCCATGCTCGAGGCAGGATTCGAACCTGCGACCGTAGCAGTCGCACGGTTCCGGACTGCGCGCCTAGAACCGCGAGACCACCGCGGCCGGCATTTGAACCAAATTTATTATAATTTTAAACAGTGGCTCGGCCATTTAAATGATAAATATTATATCTATGCAAACGTAACGCTGTAACGAACTGCAAAAAGTACGTAAATATTTACCAAATGGCCATACAGGACAGCTCTTACCGTACCACCTTGTAACTGTTATTAATTTTATCGCTCTTTGCAGCTAAAGCTTATTTCGATGTGGAATCTGGTGCACTCTTGATATATTCTTGTACCTTGCACTAGTACAAAGTGGCGGTACGTCTTGCAATCCATGGTTTAGATCTGTATTTTCCTTGTAAGCAGTGACTCAGCCGTTTAAACAAAGACCAGTTACATATGGGCAAACGTAACGACATAACAAGCAGCTAATTTACGTAAAATACGCATTACATAAGTGTGTCACACTAGTTGCAGATTGTTACGTACATCTGTTAGCAGGCCGCGCGGGATTAGCCAAGTGATCTGAGGCGCTGCAGTCATGGATTGTGCGGCTGGTCCCGGCGGAGGTTCGAGTCCTCCCTCGGGCATGTGTGTGTGTGTTTGTCCTTAGGATAATTTAGGTTAGGTAGTGTGTAAGCTTAGCGACTGATGATCTTAGCAGTTAAGTCCCATAAGATTTCACACACATTTGAACATTGTTTTTGAACATCTGTTAGCAAATGACGATACTTATCGATTACACATTGATTCCATGGTTACAAGCTGGCATCCTTCTTGACAGAGGGTACCCGTAGCGTCTTTGATTAATGGCGGAACGTATATCGTCTCCTTTCTCATCAAGCTGGCGTCCTGCCGACCGTCTTTGCTACGTTTATGTTTACCTGAAGGCCCTGCAGAAAGCAGCCCACGTTTAAATGAGCCCTGTCATTGGGAAGTCATACCTTTTCTATTTCGTCGTTTTTATCATGCAAGTTCTTCTTTATAACACCAAAATTTCCTTCGTTGTCTTCTCAAGAATCAAACTCCTAATAATTACACATCTAATACATGTTATTCACACAATGTAATCAAAGTCTCACGACCACTGGTTACGAATGACGTTCTGCTAGAGACAATGGGCGGGGATTCCGCACTTTAACTACCGGCATCAGCCTTCTCCATGCCAGCACGGACGGACCTGTTCCACGCTAGCGATGCCTACTGTCATCATTGGTATATCATTCTGCGCCTTTTTACTGCATTATTGTATATTAATATGTGTTTCAATTGTAAGTGAAGCATTATGCCTTATTCTCCTCATAGAAAGTGGATCTGATGATGACCTCTTTAGAAGATCGAAACCGGTCATCTAAAACTAAAAATTAACAACTTGAATGCGACTACGACAGTGTTTACTAAATATTAATATTAGTATTAATATTAATAGATCGCTATTTTCTTGGAACAACGTTCCAAAAATTTTTGAAGAAAAAACACTTCGTGAAAGAAATTCAACCCAAACTTTCCAGTAATGAAGCTCGCAACAGTAGCTGCCAGCCGCTAGTGCATGCACTGCTTTTGGCAGTACCTCAGCTCGTCGATCAGCCGCTGTATGCTACGGATATGCTTGTGTTTACTGTTGTCGACAGGACTGCTCAGAAGCGATGATAATCAGCTGGCTCCTGTCTGCAAACGCACCTGGCTTTGTGACGTTTGGAATTGTCTGCTTGTGCTACGACGACCCTGCTATCTAATGACATTTGAGTAACTTGTTGGCATTTATTTGTTATTCACAGCGAACAACGATGTCGATCTAGATTTCTTGTAAGCCTTCAGTAGAGGCCCATAACCGTCAAATTACTGCGATAGTACTAACGAAACTGGATTTTCTTTCGCAGTTTTGTGGGGTGTTAATCCGAGTGTATTTGACGAATTTAACTACCGACAAACGGTATAGGTTTTGATCGCTATTTTCACTGTCTGTTTCTCGTTTACCACTGAGTAGCCGGAACTTTGCGGCGTGGCAGCATTCAACGGGTGCGTCAGTAACGTAGTAATCTATTCAGCGCCAGTCGGAGATTTAATTAATAAATGGCGTCTTTCACGTCTACAGCATAAAGTATTGCCATGATTAAACTCCATTATCCACATAATGTAAGAGAAATTCTCGGCGTGTTTATGAAAGACTGTGTTTTTACGTCAAAAATGCGTTCATTTATGGTCGTAGTCTATTTGAGCCCAGTACACTGAATTCTTCAGCTCCTGCCAATTCTTTCTATAGCTTCCATCACTTTATTGGACTTAAAAGTTTTTTCCAGCTGGTATTTCTTTAGCTATGGGAGCAAGCAGAGGAAGCAGAGCGTCAAATCAGGCGAATAGGGGACGGGAAGCTTAATTTGAAATCGATCACTCATTTCTTGACTGTTGCAAGTGCTTAAGTATACAATACATACCCTCACAAGCGTCCAATGAATTTACGTTGTAAATAAATCGTCAAAGACAAAGGTGATTACGGTATAATGTTCCTCTAGTTTCTCCATTTGGGAGAAATAAACACATCAAAATAAGTTTTGCATCACTCCGGTCCCCAGAACTCCTGAAGATAGACGTTGACTGTGGGTATTGTATCACAGACAAAGTCTCTTTGACTGTTCAGAGATGTCACTAAACCCGTCCAAAGATGTAAACAACCATGCATGAGCAACGCCTATTAGGCGGAGGGGGTCCGACAGCCGATCAGTTCCATTCATTCCACCTGGAAGAAGGTACACGGCTCCTGTTGTCTGTAGTTCAGCCATGCCTACACGGACCATATCGCGGTTCGATCACGTCCGCAATGTTACTTTGTACCAGAAAGGGCTCTCAACAATGGAAGTGTCCAGGCATCTCGGAGTGAACCAAAGCGATGTTTTTCGGACATGGAGGAGATATAGAGAGACAGGAACTGTCGATAACATGCCTCGCTCAGACCGCACAAGGGCTGCTACTGCAGTGGATGACCGCTACCTACGGATTATGGCTCGGAGAAGCCCTGACAGCAATGCCACCATGTTGAATAATGCTTTTCGTGCAGCCACAGGACGTCGTGTTACGATTCACACTGTGCGCAATAGGCTGCATGATGCGCAACTTCACTCCCGATGTCCATGGCGAGGTCCATCTTTGCAACCACGACACCATGCAGCGCTCTACAGATGAGCCCAACAACATGCCGAATGGACCGCTCAGGGTTGGCATCGCGTTCTCTTCACCGATGAGTTTCGCAAATGCCTTCAACCAGACAGTTGACGGAGACGTGTTTGGACGCAACCCGGCCGGGCTGAAAGCCTTAGACACACTGTCCAGCGAGTGCAGCAAGGTGGAGGCTCCCTGCTGTTTGGGGTGGCCATATGTGGGGCCGATGTACGCTGGTGGTCATAGAAGGCGCCGTAACGGCTCTACGATATGTGAATGCCATCCTCCGACCGATAGTGCAACCATATCTAGAGCATATTGGCGAGGCATTCGTCTTCATGAACAACAATTCGCGCCCCCATCGTGCACATCCTGTGAATTACTTACTTCAGGTAACGACATCGCTCGACTAGTGTGGCCAGCATGTTCTCCAGACATGAGCCCTATCGAACATGTCTGGGATAGATTGAAAAGGGCTGTTTATGGATGACGTGACCCACCAACCACTCTGAGGGAACTACGCCGAATCGCGGTTGAGGAATGGGCCATTCTGGACCAACAGTGCCTTGGTGAACTTGTGGATAGTATGCCAAGACGAATACAGGTATGTATAAATGCAAGAGGACGTGCTACTGGGTATTAGAGGTACCGGTGTGTACAGCAATATGGACCACCACCTCTGATGGTCTCGCTGTATGGTGGTACAACGTGCAATGTGTGGTTTTCATGAGCAATAAAAATGGCGGAAATGATGTTTATACTGATCTCTATTCCAATTTTCTGTAGGCGTTCCGGAACTCTCGGAACCGAGCTGACGCAAAACTTTTTTTGATGTGTGTATATACAGTATCTGGTCAAAAGCATCCGGACACCTCCCTGTAATGCGGAACTGACTGCTACTTGTCACCAGAGGTGAATCCGACAGAATAAACAGAAGCGGAGAGTTTTGTATTGTCTGTAGAGAAGTAGAACAGCAGAATGGGTCGTTAAGGAGAGCTCAGTGACTTCCAACGTAGGCTAGTCATGAATGCTACCTGAGCAACAAATCCATATTTCAAATTTTCCTAAGCTGTCCAAGTCTACTGTTCGTGGCGCGACTGTGAAGGGGAAACGCGAAGTGATAAATCAACACCAGGCAGACCTCATGTACTGTCAGGCAGGGACTACCGACCATTGCAGAGGGTGGTTGTAAAAAAAGTCGCGTAAAATCAGTGGAGGGACTCACTGGTGAGTTGCAGATTCTGGTCAGATGTCCATATAACACAATGGCCCTGTAGGGAGCATAAAACCAAAATGGGGTACAGCGTTCCTGCTTATTGCGCTAAAGAAAACGCTAAATGTGGAAGGATGTGAATACTTTTTACGGTATTGTGTACTCCGTACAATGGAGGAGCAGTTCAGAGACGATGATTGTTTAAGAAAGGCAATGCACCCTGTCATAAAGCAGCATCTGTGTGGCAACGGTTTGTGGACAATGACTGGTTTGTTTAGAGTACCGACGTAAACGCAACGGAACACCTTTGGGGTGAATTAGAAGGTCGGCTTTGCACCAGTCCCAAGTGTCCAACCTCACTACATTCTCTGGTTTCTGCTATTGAGGAAGAACGGCCTACCATTGCTCCAGAGGCATTCAGACTCCTCAATGGAAGTGTCGCCTGCAGAATTCAGGCTGTTGTGCTGGCGAGGGTGGAATACCCGCTATTAGGTGTCTGGACATTTTTGATCACATACTATACAATAATACTACTTTAAAAAGTCGTGTGAAAATACAGCTTCGCAGGTCAAATGGAAACTTCGTATGCATGATTGAGTAACATGTAACAACGTAATAGAAATAAAATGTCGTTGCCGTCAATACCAATCCGAGAAACTTTTTCCTTGCATTAACGATGCCTCCCAACGTTTCATCTGAGTCATTCGAGAGAAAGCATAAATAAGTGACCTTTAAACGCCCCTTAGCCCCCACCACAACGCTTGCACCCCACCGGTCAGGTTGTTTAGTATTGTTTAGGACACTGCCTCCTAGCACTGTGCAAAAATTTGCGACTGCACGATTTTTTCCCCTAATTTTCCTTCACTGACTGGGCTGCACAAGGCTGTCGAGATGTTGCTGTTCAGGCTAGTACCACTTATCGATTGAGTCACTGCTAAGGTCATCCCTTGTCTGAGAACGCTTCCTCGATAATGGACTGCAAGTTTCAGTTGGTTCCAAACACGTACGCGTACATTATCGACTTGAAAGACGAATGGAATGCCGAAATGTTGACTGTGAGGCTGGACAACAGGTTCAAGGATGCCGTTCTGATGCTTCACAGCTCTCAAATTACCCTAGATAACTATGAGAGGCGTCCGAGACCGTACATGATACCTGTCCAAAACATGACTGAGCCACCTACCTGCATTTTTACGTGGATGCCTCCACACTCTTTTACGAGGATCATCGGGTGTCGGACAAATCTTGCACTTGTCGGAAAAGAAACCCAGCGGGTTCCTTTGCTGACGTTCCCTTGCCCAATGCCTTTGCACACGACAATGCCGGGAGGTTTGTGCTGCTGTCACAAGTAGATGCATAAGGCCTAATAGATCACGTGGAGACAATTACTTACTGTCCGTATTGACACTGTTGTCCCAATTGCTCTCATAAGGGCAGCGCACAGCTCTCTTGCGTTCTCCTCGTGGTACCTATGAGACATAATTTACAAATGGCAGTAATCTTTTCTTGGCGATCGCAGGTGACCGCTACGTGGCAAAAACAGTGGTATGTGCCATTCGCTTCCAGAACTGCGCGTCTCACCACGTGAGATACTTGACTGATCTTCTACTCAGGCCCAAGAGAGAAAATACGATAGGGTGAAGAAACAAGTATCGATATAATACGACCACAGTCACTTATTTCAATGTCGTGACTAACTGTTACATTCCCTCTGCTTAAAATAATTCCGCTATTTGAACAAAAACCTTTTTCCACTTGCCTGATAGTGATACATAGCTATCCAGTCTTAAAACTGCAGGTCTGATATTTGAATGAAGCGAAGTGGAACAGAATAATATCCACATCGGACTAAAGCCATTTTTTCACGTTCAACATCACTTCTGCATTCAAGCTGTCCAATATTAAATCCCATACTACGAGGGTAATCCCAAAAGTAAGGTCTCCTATTTTTTTTTATAAGTACAGAACTCTGTTTGTGTGGCAGTTGGTCACACTTTATGAAGAGTGTTTCACGCGCTGTGTGTAAACATGCGCACGCCGCGCTGAGTCGCTCACTCTTGGCCTGGCAGCCGTTGAGAATGGAGCTCTCGTTGGATGTTACTGCCAAGTGCGAATTGCGCGCAGTTATTCGGTTTTTGAACGCAAAGAGCACTGCACCGATTGAAATCCATCGCCAATTGACGGAAGTATATGATGAGTCGTGCATGGATGTGAGAAATGTTCGTAAGTGGTGTAGAGAGTTTGCAGCTAGTCGGACCGAAATTCACGACGAATAAAGGAGCGGGAGACCGTCAATTTGTGAGTAGACAGTGTTGAAGGTTGAGCAAAGCATGCGTGAAGATCGGCGGATCACCCTGGATGATCCCTGCACTTTGGTTCCTGAAGTTTCCCGAAGCATTGCTCACAGAATTTTAACGGAAACATTGAACTGCCGCAAGGTGTGCGCAAGATGGGTGCACACATGCTGACTGAGGACCACATGCGGCAACGAGTTGATGCTTCCCCGCATTTCTTCACCACCTTGCAGCCGAACAGGACAACTTTCTGGACTCAATTGTCACGGGTGACGAAACCTGGGCATACCACTTTACACCTGAGACCAAGCAACAATCACGCCAGTGGCGGCATCCTTCTTCGCCAAAGCCGCGGAAATTCAAACAAACACAGTCTGCTGGTAAAGTCATGACAACCGTTTTTTGGGATCGGAAAGGTGTATTGTTGGTCGACTTTATACCCACTGGGACCACAGTTAACGCTGACAGGTACTGCGAGACTCTGAAAAAACTCAAACGGGCAATGCAGAACCGGAGAAGAGGAATGCACACATCGCTCGGCAGACCGTTGCTCTCCTGCATTAGTTTCAGTGGAACATAATTACGCACCCATCCTATAGTCCTGACATGGCGCCCAGTGACTATCACCTGTTCTCTAGGTTAAAAGAACATTTGGCCGGAAAGCGATTCAGCTCCGATGACGAGTTGAAAGAAGAGGTTCATAACTTTCTGAACAGCATGGAGGGCATACAAAAACTGCCACAGCGTCTGCAAAAATGCATCGACAGAAATGGTGATTATGTCGAAAAATAGGTAAATGTTCAAGCTGTAAACTGATGTAAACCATTGTAGAAATAAACAGGTCCATTTACTTATAAAAAAAAGGAGACCTTACTTTTGGGATTACCCTCGTAATTATACTTTCAAATAAGGATATTGGCATGTCAGTATGTGCCTTTTGCCGAACATGTTGTAACAGTGTTATCATAAGAGTACTGATAAAGATGTCTCCGATAAAAAATTAAATGAAAGATCATTATTATGTAAGTCTTTCGGGTCATTTTTTGAGCAGTTTATTTGTTAGGACATAGAGAAGGAATTGTGTTGACAGGTGGTGTGCTGCTCGTCGCCGGCCAACCTGTTCCACGCGCTGAGGAGGCAGGTCGCCATGCCGCTACGCAAGCCGCTGGTGCTGCTCACCCACAAGGCGCTGCTACGGCACCCGGACATGCTCTCTAGCCTCTACGACATCGCGGAGGGTATCTATATACTGCAAGTGTCACTATCTGCTACACCTCCGATTGCACAGTATGAACTGAAGCGTCGAAATATCCCTTCCGTTTCGTCCTCGGAGTTTACATGCTGTCCCGTGAAGTGTTACTCGTGGCTGAGGCGAAAACTCAGTCATTCTTAAGCTGTCCTCAGACTTGTTTTCACCGCGAAGTCCGCCAGATGTAGTATCCGTCGTGATTGCTGCACGTTCTGAAACAACCTGCAACATGTCACGCATTGTGTTCCTCACGTGATATGCGATCACAGTGCTCCCCAGCAGCAGTTGTCGGGTGCATCTGGCACGCTTATCACACAGTTTGTTTACGAAAATGGACGCTTGTAAAACAGTTGCTTGTAAAATCGCGAAGAATTTTCTGGACCCATCAATGGCTCTAACAACTAATTGCTGTAGAGGGACATTACATATACTGTGCAACGACCTGAGATACGTACTTATAAAATTTATTCGTTAACTCAGCTGAGTCTCCACCACATTTCGGTTTTAAATAGGATATGGTTAAAGAATAGTGTCTAACGTCAGTTTCTACATGTATAGTGTCCATATTGTTGTGTACGACTTCATACACAACGGCAAGGAGAGGTACTTTTCGTGCTTGCAGCAGTTAGTGTAATCTCGTGTTCACAACTCCTAATTCTGACTGAGTGTTTACGGAGACAAAACAGTTAAGGTCATCAACCTCCTTATCACCTCCCAGGACAGTAACAATGTACCTAATCCGTCTACATATAGAATAAATTCTGTGTGCAAGTGTGAGAAAGTGTTCTAAAACATAACGCACGCGTAGTGCTTCGCTTAGTGCTCGCACAATGATGCGATTTCTGCGTAGGGAGAGACTGAAACGTCCCATTTGAACAATTACACATGACTGTGCTTAAACTGACACACAATATTTTTAGCGCAACGCTATCTGACTTTCAGTAATCCCTACAAAAGAATGGCCCTGACTAACATTAACCTATACCTTTCACAAATCACTTACCTCACAAAAACCTTCGTTACTCGAACTACTGCAATACAGCGAGCGCCACTACTGCCAGCTAAATAAAAGATTCAAACTACGGAAGGCACTAACTACTGATAGGCACAGTTAGCAACTGAAAGATTTTAATAGAGAACAAACAATGTATTTACCTTAATAGTCATAATATATATAGCAGTTCATGACATCCATTCTTACAAATGTACTGTTTTTGATGGACACACCTCCAGATTATCCATTCTCAAAAATCCGCCATCTCACTTCCCCACATCCACCACTGCTGGCGGCTCACCTCCAACTGCGCAACGCTACGCGCTGTTAAGAGCCAACTGCCCAACACTACAATGGCCAACAACAATGCAGACCAGCCACAGACTGCACACAGCACAGCCAGTGATTTTTATACAGAGCGCTACGTGGCGTTACCAATAAGAAAACCTAAATAGCCTACTTACATATAGAATAAATTCTGTGTGCAAGTGTGAGAAAGTGTTCTAAAACATAACGCACTCGTAGTGCTTCGCTTAGTGCTCGCACAATGATGCGATTCCTGCGTAGGGAGGACTTATTAAATTTTATCGTCAAGTTGGCTTGGCTTTTGCATGAAACACATTAGTGCAGTGTCTGTACTTGACAGTGTGTGTAAAGTTCGCCGCGCGGGATCAGCCGAGCCGTCTAAGGCGCTGCAGTCATGGACTGTGCGGCTGGTCCCGGCGGAGGTTCGAGTCCTCTCTCGGGCATGGGTGTGTGTATTTGTCCTTAGGATAATTTAGTGTAAGTAGTGTGTAAGGTTAGAGACTGATGACCTTAGCAGTTAAGTCCCATAAGATTTCACACACATTTGAACATTTTTTTTTTTTTGTAAAGTTCGGTGCAGTGTTCCTTCGAACAAGCAAGCATGTCTGAAAGACCTTTAAACAAAGACACTGTAAATATTTTTTACATGCCTTGGTAAAGGCCATGATAATAATAAGCAAGTGTTTTCCCATCAATCTCAGCGATTGTGCGAGTGGAGGATGTGGACACATGGTGACGTATGGAGGTTTGTGTCGGCCCAGGAAGCGAGCTCAGGTAGCCGAAGTTGTTAATTCGACCGCTCGCATAAATCGGGAAATCTGAGTTCCGGTTCGACACAAATTTTTATTTCTTTCCAGTAAATCGTATAACTGAGATGGTCCTGTATTCGCAATTTGTGAATACATTTGCTGATTTAATGCGGCTATCAATCGTCAGCAGTGTCTGTTCCTTCGGATGTGCATGCATGTCTAAGGTTATTGTCTGCGATGTCATTAATAACATGAACAGCAAAGATCTAAACACTCTTCCACGGGTTATATACGAAGTTACTTCTACATCTTCCGACGATCCTTCATCTAGGATAGTACTCGTGTGCTCCCCCACCAAGAAATCCTCATCCAGTGACAAACTTCGCCTGATACCCGATACGATCGTAGTTTCGATAGTAAGCGTAGGTGTGGTACTGAGGTAAATGAATTTCCAGTTGCAAGGAGAACAACTGTTTGAGGCGAAATAGTTTTGAGATTTCACGACAGATGATGTTTGGTGCACTTGCTACTACTCTGATTGCCAATATCCATGATATGTTCTCACTCCCTTCAAATTGGTACTGAAATTATGCATTTGTATGTGTAGTGAGGAAGGTTACGAATTGTCTAGGAACTGGGCTGAGGGAGGGAGGGAGGGAGAGGGGGGGGGGGGGGAGGGAAGTGCTCTCCTGTAGCTGGCGCTGCGCCTGTTGAGTATAAATGGAAAAGTTTTGTAGGCTGCCTTGGTTGCCCCACTGTAAGAGCTTCGTAAAACCGGCCTTCGCGGTGTCCATGATGGGTCGTGCCGTGTTTCCGCTTCGGCGCCCACACTCTGCACGAGTCGGCGTGATAGCAATGGACAGCGTCAGGGCGGGCCCAAAACTTCCTGTCCTGCTGTTTCCGCCATCGTGGCGCCAACAGAGCACCCGGAACCACCTTCCAGGGTAGCGGGGGCAATCCCAAAGTGGCTGTGGCATTTCCCCCTGTTAAAAAAAAAAAAAAAAAAAAAAAAACCATTGATGATGATCAAGGAAACGTTTATTCTTTTGTTTTCGTCGGAGACGGGAGGCAGCTGACTTCCCTGCCCGTTGCTAGGTACGCATTTGCGTATATCATATATACCCTGGGAAAGTTTCATGGGCTGCCCACCTTGTCTCATTTCTTAATCGAATTTCCTCAGCATCACGTAACTTAATTCGACCGTATTCAAATGGTTCAAATGGCTCTGAGCACTATGGGACTCAACATCTGTGGTCATAAGTCCCCTAGAACTTGGAACTACTTAAACCTAACTAACCTAAGGACATCACACACATCCATGCCCGAGGCAGGATTCGAACCTGCGACCGCAGCAGTCGCGCGGTTCCTGACTGAGCGCCGAGAACCGCTAGACCACCGCGGCCGGCTCGACCGTATTCCATTGCCCTGTTATACTGTTGTCGATTTTCATCTTAAAATCTCTTTTTAAGGGACTATCTGTTTCACTGCACTGATCTTGCACGTCTTCTGTTGTTTCTGACAGAATAACAGTGTATGAGAAAACCGTAAGAGTTCTTATTTCTTCTCCGTGAACTCCCGTTTCTAAATTTCTGTTTGGTTTCCTTTACTACATGCTCAGTGTGCAGACTGAACAACATGGCGGATGGTCTACACCCCTGTCTCACTCTCTTCTCAGCCACTGCTTCCCTTTCATTCCGTTCGATCTTATAATTGCCGTCTGGTTTCCGTACAAGTTGCATAGCGTATAACCTTTTGCTCCTTGTAAAAAGAATTTCACAATATACGAGGGCAGTTCAATAAGTAATGCAACACATTTTTTTTTCTGAAACAGGGGTTGTTTTATTCAGCATTGAAATACACCAGGTTATTCCCCAATCTTTTAGCTACACAACACTATTTTTCAACGTAATCTCCATTCAATGCTACGGCCTTACGCCACCTTGAAATGAGGGCCTGTATGCCTGCACGGTACCATTCCACTGGTCGATGTCGGAGCCAACGTCGTACTGCATCAATAACTTCTTCATCATCCGCGTAGTGCGTCCCACGGATTGCGTCCTTCATTAGGCCAAACATATGGAAATCCGACGGTGCGAGATCGGGGCTGTAGGGTGCATGAGGAAGAACAGTCCACTGAAGTTTTGTGAGCTCCTCTCGGGTGCGAAGACTTGTGTGAGGTCTTGCGTTGTCATGAAGAAGGAGAAGTTCGTTCTGATTTTTGTGCCTACGAACACGCTGAAGTCGTTTCTTCAATTTCTGAAGAGTAGCACAATACACTTCAGAGTTGATCGTTTGACCATGTGGAAGGACAACGAACAGAATAACCCCTTCAGCGTCCCAGAAGACTGTAACCATGACTTTACCAGCTGAGGGTATGGCTTTAAACTTTTTCTTGGTAGGGGAGTGGGTGTGGCGCCACTCCATTGATTGCCGTTTTGTTTCAGGTTCGAAGTGATGAACCCATGTTTCATCGCCTGTAACAATCTTTGACAAGAAATTGTCACCCTCAGCCACATGACGAGCAAGCAATTCCGCACAGATGGTTCTCCTTTGCTCTTTATGGTGTTCGGTTAGACAACGAGGGACCCAGCGGGAACAAACCTTTGAATATCCCAACTGGTGAACAATTGTGACAGCACTACCAACAGAGATGTCAAGTTGAGCACTGAGTTGTTTGATGGTGATCCGTCGATCATCTCGAACGAGTGTGTTCGCACGCTCCGCCATTGCAGGAGTCACAGCTGTGCACGGCCGGCCCGCACGCGGGAGATCAGACAGTCTTGCTTGACCTTGCGGCGATGATGACACACGCTTTGCCCAACGACTCACCGTGCTTTTGTCCACTGCCAGATCACCGTAGACATTCTGCAAGCGCCTATGAATATCTGAGATGCCCTGGTTTTCCGCCAAAAGAAACTCGATCACTGCCCGTTGTTTGCAACGCACATCCGTTACAGACGCCATTTTAACAGCTCCGTACAGCGCTGCCACCTGTCGGAAGTCAATGAAACTATACGAGACGAAGCGGGAATGTTTGAAAATATTCCACAAGAAATTTCCGGTTTTTTCAACCAAAATTGGCTGAGAAAAAAAATGTGTTGCATTACTTATTGAACTGCCCTCGTACATTCGCACGCTCTTCGTAACTACTGCCTCCTTTCAATTCCTTCGACTTTAATATCAAAGGCGTGGTTTCCGTACAAACTCCAAATGAAAAGCTTTCTATAAATCTCCAAGTGCTGTAAATGTCGGTTTGCCTTTCTTCAGTCTGTCGTCTAAGGTAACTCTCAGGATCAGTATTGCCACGAAAATTCTTGCATTTACCCGCAGCCGAAACTAATCTTCCCCGACCTCACCTTCTATCAGTCTTTCCATTCTTCTGCAAATGAATCGTATTAGTATTTTGCAGTCCTGACTTATTAAACTAATAATTCGGTAGTATTCACACCTATAGCCATCTTTATTCATAGACGTCGTGCAATGTGTAACGGATTTGATCAGCATTTCTGCTGTGTCGTTCTTAATAAGGAAACTAGGCTATACTTCGTCTTGAAAGCAAATTGTGGACAAACGTAGTACAAGTGAGCGGCAGTCTCAGAATAGAAAATGGAAAAGTTTTTGGCAATACAATTGACTTACTTTTAATGACTGGTTGTTTTCCGTGTGAAAACTAAGTCAAAATTCCTGAATATACTTTTAAACCTGCGTGAAAAACAGTATCCAAAACAGGAAACTGGGATGGACACTGATCCAGGCACAGAGGCGAAGATACCGCCACAACGTAGGAAAACATCTCATCTTGTGACAAATCCTGGTTATTTCAAATCGGAAGCAGAATATTGTCATATTTTACTTTTTTGTTTTCAGTTTAAATTTAATCTGTTTCCGAGAACGATAGAATACGGCAGGGAAACCTTATTGCTGTGCGGATTTGACCAAAGTATGTTTTTGTCCTTAATTTCCGAAAACGTTGCTTATCTTCCTGAAGTCATTTTACTACCGATTATAATCATGTCCATATGGTGTCTTCTGTCTTCGTTTTTTATGTGGGAGTTTTAACTTTTTCATTTATAATCTGTGTACTGTTTGCGTCTTTGCAGATACGCAGTTTCAGCGGCTTCTACCTGAACGAGACTGCAGCAAGGAACAAGCAGCACTGTTCACCAAGCTGCTGTTCTGCATGGGAAGAGTTTATTACGACCTATGGTAATAATATAGTTCGTTTATCACTCCTCGTACTTACGCAACGATACAATTTCAAAAGAACATTAGTTATAGATCAATTTAAAAATTGTAAAATACACTGCAGTATAAAAGGTGCAGAATCCGCGGTTATCTAAATCATTTGCACATCTGAGACTATTGATACATGAGAGTTACGAGAGATTCAGTAGCAGTGCTACTAATAGCCCAGTCAACGAGGTCGAACAGGGAAAAGATTCGTGTAGTCTCAAATTTTTGTACAGTGGTAGGGGGAGTGCATTAATGACCTACTAAAAATTCTGCGTGATGGGGAGTGTACGTGGGTGTGTGTTTGAAAGGCACTTTCTTATGACTTTTCTCCGTGCCTCGAGAACCTCGGCTTGTAACGAAAATGTTTCCCAGTACAAAATTAAACGACACTAAATTCTCTGTACAAAGTCCTAATAATTTTTTCTCTACAACTAATCGTATCCGCGTTGCAGGGGATGGAAAAAACCCAGATTATTAAAAACGGTGTTTTGATGGTTATAAAATTGTTTATTATGAAATGAAGTGGGTTAAGAATAAATATTAGATGTGCGGACAACATCTAAGTGAAGCAGAACTGTATTAAGGGATGAACTGTGTTCATGGAATGTGACAGAATGAAGGGGAAGGGCAGTGTGGCGTTGACACGTGGGGACGGATGGTCGCCGAGTGCAGTCACGCACTTGCCTCCTTTGTAGGTCTACGAACTGAAGAGCGAGCAGGCGAGTCTCCACTGCCTCAACCTCTCTACGTCCCATAAAGTTATACCTGCCCTTCCACAGCTCACCTTGTGATTCACTGGCAACACAGTGCGCAGACACGTCCAGAGGGGTGTTTATTTCCCACAAAGTTCGTTAAAACTACATTTACAGATATGAGTTACTAATAGTGCTAATGAAAGAAAGCATATGGACGAATTCTACAGAAGTCTCCGCCCCCTGTTCTGTATTGCTGGAGGCGAAACTGATTCTTAGTCATTCTGTACGGCAGGTTTAGTGTTCTTCGGAGAATGCGACCACAAGGTCTGCTTGCTTTTCAGTTTACAGACAGACTATAGCTTCCCAGCATACTATCCAGTTCACTTATCGAATTTGACGAAATAATTTGAGTGAGTACGTGTTTATACAGGGTGGTCGGACATCCCCGTTAAAAATTTCTAGGGCATGTAGAGGGAAGTGAGTACATAATATTCTGAACAGGAACCCATGTCCGGAAACGTACCGTTTCCGTGCCACAACCATTTGATAACGTATTAGCTAGATAGGTATGCAACAGGGTAGTTATAGTGGGGGGGGGGGGGGGATGGGGGCTGATTACGTCGGATCGGCTGATGCCATTTGAAGCCTGTCGTACCTCTCTGCCCTAGTTCGAGCCTCATTCAAGCGTCTGTGAATCTTAGAGCAACATGGTTGAGTACACGTTTGCAGAATACACCGACGTGATCCTTCTGAATGGCGAAGCTCACGCTATTGGAAGAACTGCTCTCGCAGTACGAGGATACTTCCAGAATTGTCGCACATGATCGTTTTGGTGGTCCAAATATTACGGTGTGGGGAGAGATAATATTGCATGGGCTTACTCTAGCGCCAACGCAGCATATGTTGCTGCAAGATTGTTTTCCTTCAAATGCAAAAAACCAAATTATCACACGAGAGTCCACTTCATGAACGGGCTGGGCTTTTATAGCGGCATACTAAAGTATTGTGGCTCGGGGATTTCAGTGTTTTCAGAGTTGCCGACACGTACCCGCAAACAAACAAAAAATTGAGTAAATGACTTTAGTTTTTCGAAGTGATGATGATTATGTTTGGTTTATTGGGCGCCCATTTGCGCCATCATCAGCGCCTGTACAGAGTCCCAATTTTTACACAATCCAATGTTTTCATAATACAATGTAGCCACTGTCACGAATGATGATAATGATGATGGTGAAATGATGAGAACAACACAAACACGCAGTCCCCGGGCAGAGAAAATCCCCAACCCAGCCGGGAATCGAACCTGGGACCCCGTAATCCAGAGGCAGCAATGCTAGCCACTAAACGAGGAGCTGCGGACATTTTTTCGAGGTGATAACTGACACTTTATGAGAATCCCTCGTAGAGTGACTGCATGATTATTACAGTGCCTGTGGGAGATGAAAACGATCCTCGAATGCACATTACAAGAAATGACTCTCCAGCAAATATGGCAGTTTTATTTCATCTGAAGACTCTTAACAGCGGTCGAACTCACTGCATCCATGTCTTTCTTGTTATTCACAGTGAAGAGCGCAAGTTTCAAGGACTGACTGACGCCATCGCCCTCGCGCGCATCGAGCAGCTGTGCCCCTTCCCGTACGACCGCGTGCTGGCCGAGGTGCAAAGGTTCCCCAACGCGACCCTCTACTGGGTGCAGCAGGAGCACAAGAATCAGGTAGGCCTGCAAATACCTGCCCGCAAACGGCAGCTCCGCACTGTACGGGCCTTCCCCTCCTAACGAAGTGACGTATCAACTTGTCGGCTTTTAGACTTGTCAATCTTCAAACATTGTTATAGGCATTCAAGTTGCGTGTTCTTGGTTAAGGATCGAGATCAGAGAACTAACATTTGAGCTGAAGAAATTCTGAAAAATGGCGCTGTGTAACAGCTGAGAAAGATTAATATTACTGTTCTGGCGGTGGCTAAACTCATTCGCACACAATCTGATCGGAGGTATCCGGACACCCATTAAGGCATATGACGGCTTGTACTCAGCTGGGAGACAGTCAATACTGAAGGACGGTGTGCGAATGACAATGAACTCTTGCTCAAGAGACTGCACCAGACAAATGATGTTGGACACTGGTGTCTAGAGCGAAGTCGACGTTCCAGTTCACACCAATGGCGTTCCATTGGGTTCGGGTCGGGAGACTAGGCAGGCCAGTACATTTGAGGAAAGTAGTTCTCCACAAATCATTATCTCACAAGTGCTGCTATATGACAGGCCACATTCTCACATTGATACAATCAACCATCGTCTTAGAACTGTTCCTCTACTGTACGCAGTACACAACGCTGTAAAATGTGATCACATTCTTCCGTATTTGACATTTTCTTAAGAGTAGTAAGGGAATTAAACCCTAACCATCAAAAACATCTCCTTTCTGTAATGCCACGCCTCTGTACTTCACTGTTGGCACTATACATGAACGTAGCTAACGTCCTACAGGTATTTACCAAACCCAAACACTTTCGTTGTACAGAGTGATCCAGCACACCGAACTACTCGTTTCCATCCATTCAATGTCCATTGGCGCCGTTCTTTGCACACCTTTAGAGTCGCTTAGCGTTGATTGCTTAAATGTGTGACTTACAAGAAGCTGCTCCATCATTGCTCCCATTTTTTTTAGCTACATACGCACACTCGTAGAAGGAGAATGGGCAGCTTCGAGGGATGAAGTAGTGAAGGCAGCAGAGGATGAAGTAGGTAAAAAGACGAAGGCTAGTAGAAATCCTTGGGTAACAGAAGAAATATTTAATTGATGAAAGGAGAAACTATAAAAATGCAGTAAATGAAGCAGGCAAAAAGGAATACAAACGTCTCAAAAATGAGATCGACAGGAAGTGCAAAATGGCTAAGCAGGGATGGCTAGAGGACAAATGCAAGGATGTAGAGGCTTATCTCACGAGGGGTAAGATAGATACTGCTTACAGGAAAATTAAAGAGACCTTTGGAGATAAGAGAACCACTTGTATGAACATCAAGAGCTCAGACGGAAACCCAGTTCTAAGCAAAGAAGGGAAAGCAGAAAGGTGGAAGGAGTATATAGAGGGTCTATACAAGGGCGATGTACTTGAGGACAATATTATGGAATTGGAAGAGGATGTAGTTGAAGATGAAATGGGAGATACGATACCGCGTGAAGAGTTTGACAGAGCACTGAAAGACCTGAGTCGAAACAAGGCCCCGGGAGTAGACAACATTCCATTAGAACTACTGACAGCCTTGGGAGTGGCAGTCCTGATAAAACTCTACCATCTGGTGAGAAAAATGTATGAGACAGGCGAAATACCCTCAGACTTCAAGAAGAATATAATAATTCCAATCCCAAAGAAAGCAGGTGTTGACAGATTTGAGAATTACCGAACAATCAGTTTAATAAGCCACAGTTGCAAAATACTAACACGAATTCTTTACAGACGAACGGAAAAACTAGTAGAAGCCGACCTCGGGGAAGATCAGTTTGGATTCCGTAGAAATACTGGAAAACATGAGGCAATACTGACCTTACGACTTATCTTAGAAGAAAGATTAAGGAAAGGCAAGCCTACGTTTCTAGCATTTGTAGACTTAGAGAAAGCTTTTGACAATGTTGACTGGAATACTCTCTTTCAAATTCTAAAGGTGGCAAGGGTAAAATACAAGGAGCGAAAGGCTATGTACAATTTGTACAGAGACCAGATGGCAGTTATAAGAGTCGATGGACATGAAAGGGAAGCAGTGGTTGGGAAGGGAGTAAGACAGGGTTGTAGCCTCTCCCCGATGTTATTCAATCTGTATATTGAGCAAGCAGTAAAGGAAACAAAAGAAAAATTCGGAGTAGGTATTAAAATCCATGGAGAAGAAATAAAAACTTTAAGGTTCGCTGATGACATTGTAATTCTGTCAGAGACAGCAAAAGACTTGGAAGAGCAGTTGAACGGAATGGATAGTGTCTTGAAGGGAGGATACAAGATGAACATCAACAAAAGCAAAACGAGGATAATGGAATGTAGTCGGATTAAGTCGGGTGATGCTGAGGGAATTAGATTAGGAAATGAGACACTTAAAGTAGTAAAGGAGTTTTGCTATTTAGGGAGTAAAATAACTGATGATGGTCGAAGTAGAGAGGATATAAAATGTAGACTGGATATGGCAAGGAAAGCGTTTCTGAAGAAGAGAAAT
This sequence comes from Schistocerca nitens, assembly GCF_023898315.1. Taxonomy (NCBI): domain Eukaryota; kingdom Metazoa; phylum Arthropoda; class Insecta; order Orthoptera; family Acrididae; genus Schistocerca; species Schistocerca nitens. The sequence continues at coordinate 1,006,950,948 of NC_064614.1, forward strand.
TTGTTAACATCGAGTATAGATTCAAGTGTTAGGAAGTCATTTCTGAAAGTATTTGTATGGAGTGTAGCCATGTATGGAAGTGAAACATGGACGATAAATAGTTTGGACAAGAAGAGAATAGAAGCTTTCGAAATGTGGTGCTACAGAAGAATGCTGAAGATTAGGTGGGTAGATCACATAACTAATGAGAAGGTATTGAATAGAAGTGGGGAGAAGAGTAGTTTGTGGCACAACTTGACCAGAAGAAGGGATCGGTTGGTAGGACATGTTCTGAGGCATCAAGGGATCACCAATTTAGTATAGGAGGGCAGCGTGGAGGGTAAAAATCGTAGAGGGAGACCAAGAGATGAATACACTAAGCAGATTCAGAAGGATGTAGGTTGCAGTAGGTACTGGGAGATGAAGAAGCTTGCACAGGATAGAGTAGCATGGACAGCTGCATCAAACCAGTCTCAGGACTGAAGACCACAACAACAACAACGCACACTCGTTGGCTAGCTGGAGTCTGTTAGCACTTGGAAACTCACCGGTAGCCGGCTGATGTGGCCGTGCGGTTCTAGGCGCTTCAGTCTGGAACCGCGTGACCGCTACGGTCGCAAGTTCGAATCCTGCCTCGGACATGGATGTGTGTGATGTCCTTAGCTTAGTTAGTTTTAAGTAGTTCTACGTTCTAGGGGACTGATGACCACAGATGTTAAGTCCCATAGTGCTGAGAGCCATTTGAACCATTTGAACTCACCGGTGATTCCTTTCGCCGATTTCATGAGAATTTTTGAAACGTTCCTGCGCAGTGCTCAGCGGTCCCTGTCTGTCAGTGCACAAAGCCTGCCTGGTCTGTCGTTGTTCCACTGTGTATCCACTTCACAGTGTTCAATGAACATTGATCATTACTCATGAAATAAACACCAGAGCTCTGCGTGAGGTTTTTGTATATGTTTGTGTTTTGTGCCTTAGAAGAGGAGAGAGAGTGATGACTAAGTGTACCAATGTGGAAAGGTGTGTGTGTGAGAGAGAGAGAGAGGTCTTTTTCCCCTGGATTGTTTAGTTTTTCATGTTTAAAGATTCTTTGAAATTATGAAAATATGTGTCGTTTCCTAAGTCAGTTTGCTCGATTAAAATGGTGTGAGTGATTTACTGTTATTAAAATATCTAATTGTTTCAGGAGATCGGTCTTCATTACTTTGTCTACACTATGTGGAATATGTAGGTTTGTTTTGATGTCTGTGATTGAATGACTGTTTTGTGCTAGATGGGCTCCAAACTTTGATTTATTTCAATATTTTAAACGGAGTTCGCTGTTTGCTCTTTGTACCACATTGCAAAGTTTCTCCCTGTTTGACCTATGTAGTATGTTAGGCAGCTGTCACAGGTTAATTAAAACATATCAGATTTGTAAAAATGAGGGTTGACTCTTTACTGTTGCGATCTATTTTGTTTGTAGTTTGTGGCTTGTGTGGGTACTTATTTGACTTTTTATTTTTAAACTAGTTTTCGTTTTCCAGTTTACTAAGGAAAGGCATGGAGATACATTTTGTTTCTTATGCTGTTGAGGACTGTGTTGTTGATGCTGTTTGATTGGTTCTTATTTTTTCACCAAATTTGCCAATTACAGGTGGGTGATAACGATTGTTGTAGGCTACTATTTCTAAAAGTTTTAGTTCTTTCGTTTTTAGATCAAGTTCATCTTGAATTTTGTTTATACAGTTGATTGCTGATTTAAAAAATGCCAATTTGTGTTGATCTGGGTGCATGATGTAACATTTATAATGACATGTGGTGGGTTTCCTATAAATATGGAATTTATGTTTGTTGTTGTGATAGGCTATGCTTAAGCCAAAAATTAATTCCATGTTGTGTTTGATGCTCAACTGTAAAATGTGCTTTGGGGTGTATATTATTGTCAGCTAAGCTTCCTGTTTCAGTCGTTGTCCCATTGTCTAGTATCAAAGGACGTCAACATAACATTTATAATAAATGATTGTGTCATTTTCTATTTTGTTTGCTTTAAAGAATTGGTTTCTAGAGCATTAACATAGATATCACGTAGTAGGTCAGCTAAGCTACTTCCCATTACTAAACCACTCTGAATATAGATTGTGTTATTAAAATAAAAGTAATTGTGAGATAGCACCAATTCAAGCAAATCCATTAGTTCATTGGTTTCTACACTGCTTAACTTTTTGTGATGCAATAAGTCACCTTTTATTATTCAGACTATTTCAATTTGGTTATGTTGGTGTAGAGGTTAAGTGTGTCAAGGGATGTAAACTTTACTGTACTGGGTATGGTGATATCTCTGATACTGTGGGTCAGTTCATAGCTTTTCCTTACGGAGCATTTGGCTGTAAAAGTGTTGGATTTACTGAGAATTTCGTTAAGGTTCTTAGTTAATTTATACAAAGGTCTGTTTTGAATCAATTATTGGGTGTTTTGGGTGGCTCTGTTTACGAGTTTTGGGCTGTGATCAGAGCTTTACAGCCGTAGAGTTTATTACTATGCAGTGTTTGGCTTCAGTGGATGTTAGGAGGAAGTTGCAGTTCTTTAACAGGCGTTTCTTTTAAATTGGTATTTGTGGGATGGGATCAGCTTTTAATTGATTTGCTTCAGTGTTGTAGCTTACTCATGGGTGTTTCTGTGTAGTTTTTTGGTTTTTCCGTCTTTCTTTATCATTTTATTTGATTCATGGGCTAGAGCGTTTTGTTCATTTTGTCCTAACTTTGGTGATACACAGGCTACTTTAGTGATAGTAATAGATCTGTAATAGTTTTTTCATCAGTTTTGGTGGCAATATTGTGTGTAAGACTTTTACTTAGCAAATTTAGTTCTGTGTTGTTGAATATAATGCTTGTTGTGTTCTCTACCCCGTCAGAGAATTTATGTTGTTCAACTTGTGAGTCAGACTATGAGTGGTGGATCGTTTAGATATGAGGACAGAGAGCTTTTTCCTATGTTTGGATGGGATTTTTAGCAATTCTTCATCTACATATTGTTGAACTACTTCTATTAATTTTACAGATGGGGTAGCATGATATACTTGCTTCTCTAAGTGCGTCTTGTTGTTTGTTCAGTAAGTCTTTTTGTTCATAATTAGATCTATTTCATTTTGACCCATATTATATCACACTTGCTTTTGGCTGCTGGTGCTAATTTACTTTGGTCTTTGATTAAAACTTTAACATAACTGGGAGTAGCATTTTCTGGTACACACTGCTTATTGATTTAATGGCTAGAATAGTTTTCATTAAGTTCAGTTTACACTTTCTGTATTTATTGTTCCTTTTACCTGGCTAGGTCTTTGTTGACTAGTACGACAATGGCTCATCGGACGATTTCTTGTGCCATTTACGAGAGTTCCTGTACTGGCAGCTTACCCCATAAATACGTGCCTACGGTTCATGCTAGTCACTCACGTGACTGCATATCAGATGGGATTCGCGCCGCGAATACCAACTAAGATCAAATATATCAAGACAATTTCCCCAGGCGACGAAGATGTCCTAATGTGCATTTAGTAAGAAAAGCTTTTATAAGTAAATTCAGTTTAGTATACAAACTTCGTACGTTTTAATTACATATTGGCAATAGATGTGACAAATCAGATACTGTCTTATGTTGCTGTCTTCCTAATGGCATCATGTCCTCCGAATATCCAATTATCACAAATCCAGGACCTACTAACATATGTGTGGCTACCGGAAAATTGACTTTCTGACCAAAAGGCCAATAAAGCTGCTACAAGCGAGTTTCTAGACTACTTAGAGATTAACGTATGTTTGATACATGGCAGTTTATTTCCACTTATTTCATGGGAGTAACACCCGATCGAATAAATTATCTGTCATAAACGAACTAAAGATGAATATACTGTTCTTGTCACGATTGTTATGTTCTCTCGAAAGTGAAAGACAACTGAAGTGGCAAAGGCTTGGGTCGCAAAAAGGAAGGGACCGGCTAGCTCTGCCATCTTCCTGTATATCTTGACGTCATAGACCCATCAGTTCACCCGACAAATACGTCTGCGAAAAGATAAAGCTTCCAGTTAAGGAATTTCATGTAGACAGTCTGTCTAGATTAGCTAATGAGTGAATTTAACACGCAGTAGTAATTTTTGCGGAATTGATGGTTTCTTTTGTTACCTGATGTTCCCATGTTGTAGTCCTGGAGACTCCCAAGAAATGCAGATGATAAACGGGTATTCATTGGACAAATATATTATACTAGAACTGACATGTGATTACATTTTCACGCAATTTGGGTGCATAAATCCTGAGAAATCAGTAACAAGAACAACCACCTCTGGCCGTAATAACGGCCTTGATACGCCTGGACATTGAGTCAAACAGAGCTTGGATGGCGTGTACATGTACAGCTGCCCATGCACCTTCAACACGATACCACAGTTCATCAAGAGTAGTGACTGGCGTATTGTGACGAGCCAGTTGTTCGGCCGCCATTGATCGGACGTTTTCAGTTGGTGAGAGATATGGAGAATGTGCTGGCCAGGGCAGCAGTCGAACATTTCCTGTATCCAGAAAGGCCCGAACAGGACCTGCAACATGCGGTCGTGCATTATCCTGCTGAATTGTAGGGTTTCGCAGGAATCGATGAAGGGTAGAGCCACGGGTCGTAACACATCTGAAATGTAACGTCCACTGTTCAAAGTGCGGTCAATGCGAACAAGAGGTGACCGAGACGTGTAACCAATGGCACCCCACACCATCACGCCGGGTGATACGCCAGTATGGCGATGACGAATACACGCTTTCAATGTGCGTTCACCGCGATGTCGCCAAACACGGGTGCGACCATCATGATGCTGTAAACAGAACTTGGATTCATCCGAAAAAGTGACGTTTTGCCATTCGTGCACCCAGGTTCGTCGTTGAGTACAACATCGCAGGCGCTCCTGCCTGTGATGCAGCGTCAAGGGTAACCGCAGTCGTGGTCTCCGAGCTGACAGTCCATGCTGCTGCATACGTCGTCGAACTGTTTTTGCAGATGGTTGTTGTCTTGCAAACGTCCCCGTCTGTTGCCTCAGGGATCGAGACGTGGCTGCACGATCCATTACAGCCATGCGGATAAGATGCCTGTCATTTCTACTGATAGTGATACGAGGCAGTTGGGATCCAGCACGGCGTTCCGTATTACCCTCCTGAACACACCGATTCCATATTCTGCTAACAGTCTTTGGATCTCGACCAACGCGAGTAACAATGTCGCGCCGGCCGGAGTGGACGAGCGGTTCCAGGCGCTACAATCTGGAACCGCGCGAACGTTACGGTCGCAAGTTTGAATCCTACCTGGGGCATGGATGTGTGTGATGTCGTTACGTTAGTTAAGTTTAAGTAGTTCTAGGGGACTGATGACCTCAGAAGTTAAGTCCCATAGTGCTCAGAGCCATTTGAACCAACACTGTCGCGATACGTTAAACCGCAATCGCGATAGGCTACAATCCGGCTTTTATCAAAGTCGGAAACGTGATGGTACGCATTTCTCCTCCTTACACGAGGCATCACAACAACGTTTCAGCAGGCAACGCTGGTCAACTGCTGTTTGTGTATGAGAAATCGGTTGGAAACTTTCCTCAGGTCAGCACGTTGTAGGTCTCGCCACCGGCGCCAACCTTGTGTTAATGCTCTGAAAAGTTAATCATTTGCATATCACAGCATCTTCTTCCTGTCGCTTAAATTTCGCGTCATGTTCGTGGTGTAGCAATTTTATTGGTCAGTAGTCTATTTCGGGGAAGTCCACTTACAAAGTGTCAAGGAGCAGTATTATGTGAGGAATCTAGGAAGATACTATAGCCCCCTTAGTATGGCTCCCGTACGAACCGCAAAGACTCGATTAGACATTTTATGGCAGCACAGAGGTGTCCAATCAGTCATTCTTCCCGCACTCCATACGCGGTGGGAACCCTAATATGTGGTACTGGCACATTGGAAAGTAACCCCTGCCGTTCAGTTCATACCGCTTTTCAGCGTTTGGTGTAGATGTGGATGTGAGTGAAGAGTACATCCTTCTTTAACTTGTAATTTGAGGCCAAACATTGTGATGGAATCAGGAATCATTCGAATATCTTCTGATGTGACACCTACCCTATGAGTTTGAAACCATTTTATCGATTCGTTACAGGTGCAACAGCTTCTGTGTGTGACAGTACGCGTGTTTCCATTTTCCGTACCCAGTAACAGTCAGGTAGGACGACCTGAAAACTGAGCCTGTGAATCCGGCCTCGTCATTTCATAGCCGCCGCCGTAGCCCAGTTAGGCCCCAGCCTTAGCAGGCGTACGTATACGCCGCAGCTTGGTTCAGCTGTGTACACAGTGTCGGCTGAGTGTTCGGATAAGAACATTGTAAGTAGGACTTCAGTACGCATCAGAATGTCGTGAGTAATATCGTCAATTTTGGTTTTCCATACCTCTTGTCTTGCAAACGTCCCCATCTGTTGACTCAGGGATCGAGACCTGGCTGCACGATCCGTTACAGCCATGTGGATAAGCTGCCTTACGAGGCCGTTGGGATCCAGCACGGCGTTCCGTATTACCATCCTGAACCCACCGATTCCATATTCTGCTAACAGTCATTGGATCTCTTCCAACGCGAGCAGCAATGTCGCGATACGATAAACCGCAATCGCGATAGGCTACAATCCGACCTTTATAAAAGTCGGAAACGTGATGGTACGCATTTCTCCTCCTTACACGAGGCATCACAACAACGTTTCACCAGGCAAAGCCGGTCAACTGCTGTTTGTATATGAGAAATCGGTTGGAAACTTTCCTCATGTCAGCAAGTTGTAGGTGTCGCCACCGGCAACAACCTTGTGTGAATGCTCTGAAAAGCTAATCATTTGCATATCACAGCATCTTCTTCCTGTCGGTTAAATTTCGCGGCTGTAGTACGTGATGTTCGTGGTGTAGCAATTTTAATGGCCAGTAGTGTAGTACTTTCAAAAAAAAGTTTTAGTTCTTTCCGATCTTTTTTTCCTTGAGAAGAAGACTTTTGCAAAACAAACAAGTAGTTGAGGTCGTTAACACACGCCCACGCAGTGCCGTTAGCCTCGGAGTATATGTAAATAACATAATACATTTAAAAAAACTGACTGGATGTTGCTGATCATGGGCTCCACTTGACCTTAAAGCAGCGCCGCACACTTCACTTTCTTTCCTCCTGTGCGGATTTCCAATTTTGTGCAGGGCGCCTGGAGCTACGTGCGCGAGCGGCTCTGCTCTCTGTTGCCTGACCACGAGCTGCAGTACGTGGGGCGGCCGCCGGCCTCTGCGCCCGCCACGGGCTCCTCGTGGAAGCACCACCTGGAGGAGCGCACGCTGCTGGATCAGGCCATGCAGCTCGCCACAGAGAAGGCCGCCGAGTGACGTAGGCCGCCGTCGCTGGCTGAAGCAGTTCGGCCGAGGAATTGTGGACGACATTTTGCTTTTGCCGTGATCTCGAGTAATGGATCTGTAAAACGTGAGAACATAAATAAACCTGTGAGGGAAGTTAAAGACGTACAAAAAAAATGACGCTGTATTCCAAATGAGAGTACGACGGTGAACACAGAGTAGAATTAACTGCGTCGAGTTAATCTCATAAACTTACAATTATTCTTTTACTGTCAGCAGTGATGAATATGCAGCAAGAGTCCCCAGCTTCACTCCTAGCAGTGTTTCTAAATGCTACTATACAAGCTACATCACTCATAATCGTACAAGACATTACTCACCTTTTCCTTCTATCTTGGCATAGTTATATCAGTTCATGCATATCAGCTGCAGATCAGTTTCTTTCAGGCAACGAATACACTTATTGTAAGTTCCATAAATTGTTCAGAATGAAAAGGTTAAACTACTCCGCTGTATACAGGGTGTTTGAGGAGGAAAGGTCAATATTTTACACAGTGATAGTGTAAGTAATTCTGAACAAAAAAATTGATATGAACATAGGTCCGCAAATACTTAGTTAGGGAGGTATGGGTATTGAAAGGAACTTTAATTCCGCAAAAATTGATGTGCACAACGTGAACGTATACGCAGTACCACTGTATCGTAACGTGATTTTTTTGAAAACAATGTTACGGAGAAGTACAGTTACGTTACACGTTTTTTATAATGTTTATTTCAAAATGGTTCAAATGGCTCTGAGCGCTATGGGACTTAACTTCTGAGGTCATCAGTCCCCTAGAACTTAGAACTACTTAAACCTAACTAACCTAAGGACATCACACGCATCCATGCCCGAGGCAGGATTCGAACCTGCGACCGTAGCGGTCGCGCGGTTCCCGACTGTAGCGTCTAGAACCGCTCGGCCACTCAGGCCGGCCAAAATGTTTATTGACTTTCCATTTAGTACATAACGCATTACAACATGCATGTTACATGTATTCAATTGAAAAAGACATGCCACATCTTTTACAAACGGCTTTAACACTTATCGTGCAGATGTTGTACTGTTCACAGAACAGATTCGAATATCCCACCATGAACTGCAATGCACTTTTGCGCTCTAGCGATAACATGTTGTGTTGCTAGTTCAATTGCCCGTGGTTGGTTCCTAATCAGTTCAGCAGCTTCCATGATGCGTCGAAGCAGTTCATCTCGTGTATTTACCTTTACTTTTTGCACCTCTGATTTCATTCAACCGGATTAACATAAATCTGAAGGTGTAAAGTCAGGTGACCTTGGAAACCAGTTAATAGCACCGCCACGGCCAATCCAGTGATTAGGGTAGGTGCGGTTGAGATGGTCCCTCACATGTAAGGTAACATGTGGAGGGGCATCGTCATGTTGAAAGTACAAATGGCTCTGAGCACTATGGGACTCAACTTCTGAGGTCATCAGTCCCCTAGAACTTAGAACTACTTAAACCTAACTAACCTAAGGACATCACACACATCCATGCCCGGGGCAGGATTCGAACCTGCGACCGTAGCGGTCACGCGGTTCCAAACTGAAGCGCTTAGAGCCGCACGGTCACACCGGACGGCTTTGAAAGTACATTCCAGTTCGCATGGCTAAAGGAACGTCTTCCAATAGTTCCACAAATGAATTTTCCAAAAAATGCAGGTACCTCTCTCCCGTCAATCGCTGATTGTTTTAAATGGACATGTCAAAAGGTTACCTATCATGCCGCACCAAACATTTATGGCAAAACGAACTTGGAATTTGCTATCCACTGAAGCGTGTGTATTTTCCCGCGACCATCGATGATTATTGCGTGTGTTGTTTATTCCATGTCGTGAAAATTGGGCTTCGTCAGTAAATAGTATGTAAGGAAGCAAATAACTATTCTCAATTACCCAGTGACAGAATTTAAGTCGTTGGGCATTGACGGCAACGAGGAGATTTTGGACACGCTGTATGTGAAATGGATACAAGTTTTCCGCCTGTAATGTTTCCTAAACACGTGTCTGTGGAACATTCATACGCATTGACATTCTTCGTATGCTCTTACTGGGTCTTCGCTCACACTTGCTATAATTTCTTCCTGTTCTTGGAAAGTTTGTTGACGTACACGCTCTGACGAAAAATGGATACTTGGAAGAGAACCTGTTGCACGCAAAGTGATAAACACTTTGATAAACACCCTGCGATCAGGTAATCGTCGAGTCGGAAAGCGCTTGTGGTATACTTCTCTTGCAGCGGTAGCACTACCGTCATTACTGTAGACATGTGACACTGTTAGCAGCGCTTGTACGATACTCAGTTAACACCATACTCTACACAGCTAACCGATTCCGTCGCCGGTACACCACACAATACGGCTTACACGGCACAACTGCGCAAACAGCGGTTGATTGTACTACGTACGTCACATGACCATAATACGTGGTAGTTTGTATAGCGTAAACATGGCATGTACCCGTGCACTATTTGCAAGACAATCACGTTATGGTCCAGTTTCGTTCACGTTGTGCACATCAATTTTGCAGAATTAAAGTCCATTTCAATACCCATACCACCCTAACGAAGCATTTGCAGACTTATGTTCATATAACATTTTTTGTTCAGAATTACTTACACTATTACTATTTAAAATATTGACCTTCCCTCCCCAAACACGCTGTATAAAAATCTAACTGACGAACGCTACTTTAAGATCTCAAACAACCTGAATATAACTGGATACAACTTATCGCGGAGAATATTCGAAAACACCAGATTAACCATACATATCTGCAATGCAACAGTCCACTCAAAAATCCATAAGGATTCGGTTTCCATATTAATTGCTCTCAACTCCATTTGCTTGTATTTTCACGCAAACTGAAAAATTCTTTAAAAATCTGCACACGTTACCGTACTTGCGAATTTTTTAAAAATAAGTATAAGTACATGTGATGCACACTCATACCAGGCTGTTCACCCGAGATTTATTTCGTCACAGTATAAGTACATTTCTCAGCTTAAGAAACAAGTAGTTTATGCTAAATACATACAGCTCCTAAATTATACCCGTGGGTAATGATTACTCGCATTTGACTGAAGATTTATTAACTTATTACATTATTTTACAGATGCCTTGCAATATGACATTTAAGATAATGGACTGGAATAGTGTGAAATGCAGTCACAGATAAACTGAGAAATGGTTTTAAAAATGAATATAACTCTGCTAGACCATTCTCCTTTACGATGACTGATAATTTGTGTCAAATAAAAAAGAATTAAAATGTATAATCTCCAATTCATGGATAGCTGATTGTGCATCTTTAGTATAGTGTCACTTATTGACATCTTGAATCAGTAATCTGAAATACTATAAACTTCTATTTATTGTGTTTATTGTGCCCTCGGTTAGATGATGTGCCATACTCCAGACCCACTTATTGTCACAGCACTAAATACAAATGTAATATAATGTAACGTTAGAAGCGTGCGGTACACTATTTAAAAAGAATGAAGTCTGCAAGGCGAGGATTTACTGTCGAAACCAGTAGCAGAACAATAAAGATTTTTGTACGTGCTTGGTCGTTATACATAAAAATATACTATATTTATTATTTCCTTTAAGGAGTGAAGAAATTGTTCATCCATGTGAATAGTTTATCTCTCTATTCATAAATACACTGAAGCGCCAAATACATTGGTATAGTCATGGTTACTCAAATGCAGAGATATTTAAACAGGCAGAATAGAGCGCTGCGGTCGGCAACGTCTATATAAGACAATAAGTTTCTGGCGCAGTTGTTAGGTCGGTTACTGCTGCTACAATCGTAGGTTATCGAGATTTAAGTAAGTTTGAACGTGGTGTTATAGTCGGCGCACGAACGATGGGACACAGCATCTCCGAGGTAGCGATGAAGTGGAAACTTCCCCGTACGAACATTTCACGAGTGTACCACGAATATCATAAATGAGGCAAAACATCAAACCTCTGACATCGCTGTGGCCGGAGAAAGATCCTGCAAGAAAGGGACCAACGACGACTGAAGAGAACCGTTCAACGTGACATAAGTGCAAACCCTTCCGCAAACAACTGCAGATTTCAGTGCTGGGTCATCTAAAAGTGTCAGCGTGCGAACCATTCAACGAAACATCATCGATATGGGCTTTCGGAGCCGGAGACCCACTCGTGTACCCTTGATGACTGCATAACACAAAATTTACGCCTCGCCTGGACCCGTGAACACCGACATTGGGCTGTCGATGACGGGAAACATGTTGCCTGGTCGGACGAGTCTCGTTTCAAACTGTATCTTGGAATTTGTTCTCATTTATCGCTACACTGTAATGTTGAAGAGACTCAAAAATGAATGAAAGCTATTTCTTATTATCTTATGGAGATGCCGAAAATATTAAAATATAGCCCAGATATGCATAACAGAACGTAAATCTGAAGAGGATGTTATCAATGAAGGGAAATGGTGTTATTATCACTGTTTTAGAAATGTCCTCAGTAGCCATGGGAATCTGTAGCTAAGCTTTTGTAAGTCTAGAGCACTGAAGTAGAAAAACACTTGCCAAGGTGTGAGTAAAGTCTTGGATGTTCGGAATCAGGTAAGTATCAAGTACTGTGCGAGTATTGAGAGCCCGATAATCACCATATAATCTGGTTTTTTTTTTTTTTTTTTTTTTTTTTTTTTTTTGAACTATGTGTATGGGTTAAGCCCATGGGCTATCTGACTGCCTGACTAGGCTAACTTTTGGTAATTTGTTGATTGCAGTTTTAACTACTCATGGCCTGTATGGTGCCGGTCTGTGCACTTTGTGATGGGCTGCTGGACCTGGTGTAGTATTAATTTTGTAAACAGTGTTGTGTCTAAAGCCTCTCTGTTTAAATATCACACTAGTTGTCTGGGTAACACGGTGGTAGACGCATGCGCAATGTTAGACAAGCTGTATTTTTGATGAGTCGTGTGCTGTGGTATGTCCCAACCGTATGTGCGTTTATCCACTAGTATCAAGGTGGGTGCTGTCTTGGTCACAAAATGGTTCAAATGGCTCTGAGCACTATGGGACGCAACATCTATGGTCATCAGTTCCCTAGAACTTAGAACTACTTAAACCTAACTAACCTAAGGACAGCACACAACACCCAGTCATCACGAGGCAGAGAATGTGTTGGTCACATAGGATATTTAAGAGATTGTGATGTTGTTCCGGTGTTAAATGTTGAAGGTAAGCAATCACGGCATCCAGTTCATTTCCCAGCGAAAGAATTTTTGTGTGCAATTCGAGATTCTAATTGTGTAGCCTGAGGTTCTCCTTTTTAACTTCTTCAAAACTTGTCACTACCTTTTCTATTTCCAATTCTGAAGCCTGGTGGTTATTAAGAGGTTGGAGATGGGTGTCATGCTTAGAGATTGAGGAATAGTCTCCTCTGGAACTATCTGTAGACGTGGTGGTGACTGCCATTGGTACTGGGTACAGACACTCTACTGCCCTCTCGCCTTGTGTTAAATACGGGGAGAGATGAATTAAACGGAGAAAATCAATGCCCAAAATTGATTTCCCAACATCTGTGATCAGGAACTATCATAGAACTTTCTCATGCAGACAGAGGTCCATGGTGCCCACAACAGTTCCGAAAAGTTTGGTATGAGACTCATCTGCGGCATGTAGTTGGACAACAAGCTTCATAAACTCCATTTTTCTCTGGTACTGGTGCTAAGTTCCGAGCCAATGTCAATCAAGAAGTATTTATTTTTTGAGTTGTCTAACATGTACAGTCTACTATTGTCACTCAGGAATGCAGCAAAACTATTTTGGCCCTTGCATTTTAGTTGTTAACTGACTTAAGCGAGTGCAGCAATCCAGAGTATCTACTGTAGATAGTGTCTTGCATTGGATGGTTGCACACCATGGAGCAACTGCACGCCCTGGCACCAAAGCGAACGCGGAAACAACAAAGTCATTGTCACGTAGGCCCACCTGTGTGAGGAATGAACGGTGGGCATGGCTGTGGTGGCTGGCCATAGGTCACTGCACTCGTGGTCGGGGCTTGTGACATCATTCTTGTGAGTGTATGTTTTCGCTTGGTTCACATCAGCTGCTCGTGGTTGTGGGCAGAGTGTCGCACCAGGGACGTACTGGTAGTGGTCGTCGTTGTCTGTCACATCTGTGAATAGTCATTTTCGTAACATAGCAAAAACTCTATAAGCCAGGATTAATTTGTGTCCTATCTCGTCAATTTCATGCGAGATCGTTGCCAACTGCATCTGAAGCGGTAGTCTGATCAGCTATAGTGTCTGCAGCTTGATGTGGCGTGAGAATCGAGTTGATTGATTTATAGTTATGCCTCCAAAACTGAGATGGCGTCCTGTTGCCCAGTCTTTCCTGGCAAATTACTTGTAGCAGCTGTTGTACTGTTGTCTTGGCGAGTCTGTGGAACAACGTTGCCTTCATGGCATCGAACCGGAGGTGCTTTTATGTCGTCTCTGATGATGTGGGCTTGCTCCACTATGTTGCTTAATAGAACAACGAATTTAGAAGTATCGCTGAAGATGCTGTGGCTGTGTAGTGTAGTGCCGCTACCATTTTAAAGGCAAATCTATGACAATATGTGGAGTAGTATTGCAGCGGCCGCTGATGGTTGGTGAGTGCAGGGTATTGTCATTTCCATTACACTACACAACAATGAATTTGCTACTGGTCGAAAATAACGCGAGTGTTATGTAATAGAGTGCGTTGATTCCGATTTTGCAAACAGAAATGTCGTAAGATGTCTGGATTTAAAGTTATACAATATTGAAAACCTGTACATGGGTTAATATGTAGCTGCATCAACGAGCCATGTTTGATGTACGATTGTGTGTGTTTTCTCAAGGTTACTCTGCTTTATGTGTCTGTGGAAAGATAAGTGTGCAGTACTAAAAGAAACAGGCAGACCTGAACAAGTTTTAACTAATCCGCGACAAGTTCTAACTTATCTCCTACCTACAGCATGCAAGCAGATTTCAACAAGTTTTATAAAATTAGTTCCAATGCATTTTCTGTTGTTCGTCCATCAGTCTAATTCGGAGATGACTAGAGAATAGTTCATGGTAGTGTGGTTCTGTGATTCATTTATCAACAGTTTCAGAAGCATGCATTTAAGTGATTTCGTATAAGACGATTCGGTAATTCTGTATATGGTGATTCAATTCAGTAAACGGAAGATGAGTGGGCGCAGCTATGTGAATTGTTCGGACTGCTTTTACTAAATTTGTGGCAAGTATACGACATCCGACCAGAGCAATAACATGACCAGAAAGCTACGTATAGCTTCGAAACATTACTTCGGATGTGAACTCGGAAATCAAACAAAATCCTAGGCTCCTCATCTCTGTTGCATCGCCTGTTACTCCAGCCGAAGCCAGTGATTAAACGGTAAGCGAAATCGAATGCCTTTTGTTGTTTCCAAGGTTTGGTTAAAAAAATTGGCTCTGAGCACTATGGGAGTTAACAACTGAGGTCATCAGTCCCCTAGAACTTAGAACTACTTAAATCTAACTAACCTAAGGACATCACACACATCCATGCCCGAGGCAGGATTCGAACTGCGACCGTAGCGCCTAGAACCGCTCGGTCACAGCGGCCGGTTCCCAAGGTTTGGCTGGAGCAGAAAAGATCACCACTCGTATTACTACATCTGCTTGACCAACATATCCGGGTACAAAAAGAAGAAAACTAAAAACTAAACTCCGCTGTGTCATCTCAGCCCATAGATGTCACTGGATGTGGATATGGAGGGGCATGTGGTCACCACATGGCTATCCCGGCCGTATGTGTTTCCGAGACCGGATCCGCTACTTCTCAATCAAGTAGCTCCTCGGTGTGCCTTACAAGAGCTGAGTGCACCCCGCTTGCCAACAGCCCTCGGCAGACCGGATGGTCACCCATCCAAGCGCTAGCCCAGCCCGACAATGCTTAACTTCGGTGATCTGAGGGGAACCGGTGTTACCACTGTGGCAAGGCCGTTGTCACACAACAAGTAGAACAAGTCGTAAATCATGTATCCGGATTTTCAGTCTGCTCTAAGGCCTGTGGCACATGGTACAGATTACACAGTACCAATTCCTCCTTCATCCGATGCAATGAACAACGAATAAAGTGATACTGAAGCTACTGAGAGTGACGCTAGGGGCATGGAATACACGAATGATCCAGACAATGATATTAGAAAACCACATTTAATCAGCCAAGCCGAATTGTACTACATGGTTTGCGATTTGTCCCTATCAAATGGTTCAAATGGCTCTGAGCACTATGGGACTTAACATCTACGGTCATCAGTCCCCTAGAACTTAGAACTACTTAAACCTAACTAACCTAAGGACATCACACAACACCCAGTCATCACGAGGCAGAGAAAATCCCTGACCCCGCCGGGAATCGAACCCGGGAACCCGGGCGTGGGAAGCGAGAACGCTACCGCACGACCACGAGCTGCGGACTTTGTCCCTATCGAAAGAAATATCTGCATTGGTGTGTTCCAGACTGAAGGAGTGGAACTTTCTCGAGAGAGGTACTACAGTTACGCATTTTCGAGATCGCCACGTGAAATTCGCAGCATACTATGCCGTTGAATGCGGTGTTTGCTTTTGTCATGACGTGACAGGCAGGACTCATAAAGGAATTAGATAACAAATACGTAGCAGAAGAGTGAAGACATTTTATTGACTCTAGCTCAAGAAATCTCAAAGCTGCATTACTGCACAATGGCAACCAGAAACTATCAATTCCTATTGCTCATTCCATGTGAATGAAGGAAATCTACGAAACAATGAACACCCTCTTGATGCTAATCTAGTACTCTGAGCACAAGTGGAATATCTTCGGTGATTTGAAGGTTATAGCCCTTCTGTTAGGAATGCGGACTGGGTATACAACGCGCATGTGCTTTCTTTGCTTGTGGAATAGTCGCGATGACAAGAATCACTTCATAATGTAAAATTGGCCACCCAGAAATTTGCCTGTAGCCGGACAGCATAACGTTCAACATGTACCTCTTGTGGATCGTAATAAGATTAACGTACCTCCACTCCATATCAAACTGGTCTTACCAAACAGTTTGTTGTAGCGATGGATAAAACAAATCGTCGTTTTCAATACCTAAAAGGCAAGTTTGGAAAGATGAAAACTGACGCAAAATTGAAGGCAGGAGTCTTCGTTGGACCAGAAATACGAAAGTTGATTCGAGATCCACAACTCAGATTGGAACTCAAGGAACGACAACTAGCAGCTTGGGACGCATTTGTGCTTGTAGTGCACAACTTTATTTGGAACCACAGAACAGACAGCTATGCAGAAATTGTGGACAACTTACTAACAGCCTTCCAGGACTTCGGTTGCCGAATGTCACTAAAGATACATTTCTTGCATCCGCATCTCACCTTCTTTCCGTCAAATATGAGACCCGTGAGTGATGAGCACAGTGGAAGATTCCACTAGGAGATGTCCACCATGGAAGCAAGACATCAAGGCCGCTTCAACAATCTGGACATGATGTGGGATTACAGTTGTTTTTTGCAGAGAGCAACAGAAGATGTTCACTGGCGGAAAGCAAGAAACTCTGCACCCTTTTAAACCAAGCCATTGTCACTCTTAGTGTAGCTAAGGGTCCCTGACTCATGTCAGAGGCAAATAAACATTTATAATTCACTTCTTAATGATAATATTTAGTGTTTTCATCACAAAGTACGCATATTAATTTCCTTAAAATTTCTCACATTAGCAATTCAACGTACTTAATAGCTTTATCCTAGATAACCTTTACAAGTACATAACTTTTTTCCCTGAGCTACAAGAGAAAATCTGAGTGTAGTTCTATATTCGGCGCATATGAATTACTATAAAGAAAGTATTTTCAACCCAGAATTAGGGAAAAAAATATTTTGTTGCATAGTGTTATAGACACAGAGCTGTTGAATTATTGTAGTATGATCAGACTCACTCAGTAAAACCTGCCACCGCAATGGCAATGCACAGTTGCCAGCAAGAGGATTTCTCGCCAATGGGTTTTTTGGTGTTGCCGAGAAGATGACTAGAACTGGCGCATTGACATAAGAGGTGCGCTGCTATCTTAGCGACACAAGACAGTAGACCTTCCAGATTCACTGCAGCAGCAGGTGGACTTTACACAGTGTGCAGCAGATCACATCCTGTTCGTGGAAGCCATCTTCCACCACCACACTCAACACGTTTCCACCGTATACATCAATGGCCGTCGGGATACAGTCATCCGTTGCAGAGCTGGCTACCTCAGCAAGAATGCTGACCATCTTCATGTGTTGCTGATGCCAGGTGTTATGGTGTAACTCACGCAAATGTGTCATATGCCACACACTGAGCACTGGTGTCAGCAAACCTGGGCCCATGCGTTTTGCAGCTAGTTGACTGCATACTAGCTGAGTTAAACCAAGGAATGTCTCAATATAGGATCGACTAGAGGCAAGACAGATATCTGAGGTCCCACAAAGTTGTACACAGACTGTGAATGAAGCTCAAGTGTTATTTGATCCGGAGGTGGGAACTGGGGGTGGCGTTGCAGTTGCTCAATATAGTGCAGCTGAGTCATTAGCTGTTAGAGGCGACGGAAGGGGAGGGGGGTGGCAATCCAGTCGCTCAGTCTATTCCACTCAAAGTGCATGAAGGGAAACATTTCTGATCAGGAATTGAAACTTAGCAATGGCATAGAAATAAATAAGGTACTTAATATGATGGGAAACCAGATTTTGGATAGTATTTATGACCTTTCCGAATTATGTAAGGACCCAACAACAGCAGGAGTACTTGACGTAAATTCAAGGGAAGCCTCAGCCGGTTTAAGAAACTCCAGCAACGAGGTCTCCTGACACCAAAGAACAATTGCAATGTGAGCGTAAAAAGGTGAGTGGTGTTAATGACATTGTAATTCGTTAACATGAAGTTAGTGAGAATATTAGGGTTTTTATTTTTGAAGAGGGTGATGTTAATATGGATAAATGTGTTTCTGTAAGAGTAACTGATGATGTTAATCTTTGTGATTTGAACACACAACACTTGTGGCATCAGGAACAAAATATGTGCAATCCATCGCTTTATGATAGGTTGGCTGAGTTTCATCGCTGGCTAAGTTTCATCGTTGTCCGCCAATAGCAAGGAATGAAGGACCTGTTCGGACTTAAATAGGACATAAATAATTAAGGACCTTTCTGTAATGAAGTGATTCGTATGAGTACAGATATTGCACATGGCGGGACCACTGTCACTGTCAAAAAAATGGTTCAAATGGCTCTGAGCACTATGGGACTTAACTGCTGAGGTCATCAGTCCCCTAGAACTTAGAACTACTTAAACCTAACTAACCTAAGGACATCACACACATCCATGCCCGAGGCAGGATTCGAACCTGCGACCGTAGCGGTCGCGCGGTTCCAGACTGTAGCGCCTAGAACCGCTCGGTCACTCCGGCCGGCACTGTCACTGTCCACAGACCAATTCTGCCCCCTCCCCTCCCCTCCCCTGACCCCCCTCTCCCAGAGGAGGAGGGAGAAATATAGTTAATTCTTTACTCTTGATGACAGATTCGGGTTCCTGATTCCAAGAATTTGTTACTAAACTCACACATCTCAGCTGATTGTAAATAGTCGTCACGGGTTTTTCGCCGGACGACATTGTGCAAATTCCACAATATTTCCTCAGAGCAACTGTCCTACACCTTTAGGTGGTTGAAATTTGCTGATGGCTAGGTACGACAGACGGTATCCGCACGTCAAAGCCTCTGCATATAGAACAAGTGCGCGAAGAATGCGCGGGCGCCACTGTTGATGAGATTATCTGCTGCACGGATATATATTGCTTCCGTAATGACGCAGTCCCAGAAAGATTATGCCGGGGATAAAACTTCCGTCTTTTCATAAATTATTCCATGTCCTGTATTCAGATAGTGTTCTGCAGTTGCCGACTGCTCCGGTTGGCGTAGGCGTTTATGGCGCTGATGTTGATCGCAGCGTTCTTCTACTGTGCGATATGTCTGGCCCACCCCACACTGACAAGGAATCTTGTACACACTACGTTTCCTTAGCCCAAGATCATTCTTAACCGATCCCAACAGGTTCCTCAGCTTTGCAGATGGTCGAAAAACACACAATGTCGTAACTTCCGAGGACTCTTCCGATCCTTGACGACATGGCACAAAAGTACGCATTACTCATTACGTATCTGTCTCTCAGAATAACCGTTTTGTCGGAACACTGTCTTCAAAAGTTGTATTTCACTGGACAAACTTTCAGGATCGGACACCACACGCGCTCTATGAGCTAACCTACGTAATGCACTACCGCACCGTGCAAGGTGAAGGCAGCTTGTGGCCTGCAGTTATAATTGTGTATGCGTTGACTTGTGGTAGACGCTGTGTGCCAAGGCTCCATCTGCTTTCCTTCGTACCAAAATGTCAACTACCTTCTATTCCCACTTCCATTGTGAAGTTTATATTCGGATGGAGCGAATTTAAATGCTGAAGGAACGTAGGTAGAGTATAAAGTCCACGTGCCTACGCCACAAATGTATCATCCACATACCACAGAAAACAAGAATGTTTGAGGGTGGCTGACTGTAGTGCTTTCTCTTCAAAGTCATTTGGCCACCACAGGAGGCAGAGGGCTTCCCATGGCGACGCCGTTCACTTGTTCAAAATATTTGTCATGAAATAACAAGTATGTTGAAGTAAGCATGTGTTTAAATAATGCCACTATGTCCTCCTATACTATTAAAATACTACACTCCACATACTATTAATTTAATTATTATAGGCCAGGACAAACCGCTGACGTCTTGTCGACATAGATGACCCTCGGTTGGAGGGCGTGTGATAGTTTTTACATTTCTACTTTAATTAATATAGAAACCAGCCAAGTTGGTGAAGTATAGTAAAGTTCTTTGGCTATTATTTCAAATTTAATTTGAAATTACGCAGTGGTGGACGCATACCAGTTCCTCTCACCTAGAGAACTGGAGTGCAAGGAGGTATCCCAACCTGAGAAGCAAAGAGACCATACCGCCGTTGGGACGAGGCTGCACTAACATTTAGTTTCCATCTCCAGTCACAATGGCTGCACGAATATGGCAGTTACCGCCATTTTGTTGGAAGAGTTGCCTTCCATCACTTTGGAAGCAACGTTGTGTTTAGCCACTCACAATCTGTTCATCGTAATTTGTGTTATGAACTGTGCCACAACTACGGTGGTTCCAGTGTGCTGCCGTGACGTCTGCATCAAGAGAACCAGGCATTGCAAATCCACAAGTAGTAGTTACTCACAGCTGGCTTCCTTCATTATCATGGCTTACTTTCCACACTCTCTCTGTGGACTGGATTTCATTTTGTTAGTATTACTGTTTATGGAACTATTTTTTAGTTCTAACTTGTCCTACAGCACGTCAATTTCTCGGCAATAGGCTAATATTTATGGGTGCTACATTGAGGAAGACGTTGTGACACGGTTACCGTGTATTTGTGTGTTAATTTCTGAATATATAACTTCATTCCCAAAATCAACTGACTATCATTGGTCTATAGCTTCTCTGCTGTCCCTATTTTGTTGAATTAATTCATTACTAAATGATGAAACACTTGTCAGG
This sequence comes from Schistocerca nitens, assembly GCF_023898315.1. Taxonomy (NCBI): domain Eukaryota; kingdom Metazoa; phylum Arthropoda; class Insecta; order Orthoptera; family Acrididae; genus Schistocerca; species Schistocerca nitens. The sequence goes on from NC_064614.1 coordinate 1,006,971,986, forward strand.
CGAGTGATCCGTTGGGGGAACGACAACTGTTAATACATCTCCAAAAGCCACTTATTCCATCTTTTCATAGTCTGCTTAAAAATTGATAACTACATTTTGGAACGAGAGGATAGTAACAGAAATGTTATAAACTATATAAACCCTGTCATTACTACCCAACTATGAGGTGTCACCCTGGTGTTTTAGTGAACAGCGGTTCAGAGGTGTCAGCTTTGTCCAAAGATAATAAAAATTGTATAGTTGTGCCAGCTAAAGTTTAAAATTTTAGGAGCAACTGTGAAACATTTTAGACCAATTAAGAGTAAGTGTGAAACTGCTAGTAGGCGTATATTTCTTGAATTAATTGAAATGCTCTTTGTATTTTGAAGGCAAAAAGATGAAGTTGTGTATGAAAGGTCCGCCCCCTTCGTCAAATGGTCACTGCATCTGACTGCCAGGCAGCACACCTGGGTTTAATTTCCGGATGGATCAAAGATTTTCTCTGTGCAGGGATTGGGTGTTGTGTTGTCATTATTATCATTTCAGCATCATCGACACTCAAGTCGCCCAGTGTGGTGTCCACTGAAAAGATTTGCAACTCGATGGCTGAACTTCCCCAAATGGAGTCTCCCAGTTGTCAATGCCATACAATCATTTCATTTCATTTTATTTCTGTATGTAAGGAAAGGAAAAAAATGGTTCAGCATAAAAATCAGTTTAAATTTGGACGGGAGAATTCACATATTTACTTTACTGCACGGTTCCAGGGTGACAACATACCACTCCTGATAAGCATCTTTAATATTCAGAGGAGTAAGAGCAAAGTAGATATACCAAGCGAACCTGAACGAGGAAGGCATCACTGAAGAAATTAAGGACAGTGTAGATGCAGTAGAAGTTTTGTCTATTAATTTTCTCATAGTATATCATGGTGCTTTCATGGTGGAATCCTGTCCCCGACAAAATGCTTATCAGAAAAGACGTTTGACACTAGCAACGTTAGGAACATTTCGGTGGTAAAGAAATACGTTCTGAGTTGTAAGAAGTACATAGAGGATCAGTTGACCTGTGAGTGATACATGTTACGGCTGCCATACATCCTCAACTATTGAATGGTTTATTTCTCCATACATGATAATTCATCCCCGTTTCTTCTATTTGTCCCGTACAAATAGAGTTGTTGCTTTTTGTAGTGACAATCCTGTAATGCTGTTCATAGGAGGAAGGTGCATATGGAACCAGTCGATGCATGACTGATAGACAGTACGACGACCGTATGCCTCCAACTGTTCGTAGGTTTATTTCTCTCTAAATGACCATTCATCTCCCACTCTTCTACATATAATCCCACTTAATAGTCCTACTGTTTTCCAACTACCAAACTCTGTATAGGCAACCAAATAAGTAAGAATTTTTTTCTGAATCGGTTATGAAGATAAATTTTATAGGGACATAAGATTGATGTGAGACAAAATTTGTAATTGATGAGGAAAATAACAGAGTGATTTCACATGGAGAGATAAAATGCTTTGATTTTAAGTAAATGTATTGTAACAGACAGCAGAGCAAGAGAGTTAAGTTCACTTAAGAAAGGTTGAGTTATAAAGATCTGAACATAATGACCAACATAACAATGTGATAAACCACAAGTGAAGCTGAAATGATGATTTTCATAACAACTAAAATACTATGCAGACTGAAAATAAATGTATGGTACTAAGAGGGTAAAATGAGGACACATAAATAAGAATATCACAGTCAGAGGAGGTTATTTTAATCTTTGAGAAGGTCACACAACTGTGCCAGAACTGTTGCATTCATTTATTGGCCATGTGCTAAAACATTCACGAGATGGATGATAAAAGCTGGAAGGAAAATTCGAATATGGAGTAGGATGAATGTTGGTTTGCTAACTGTATCAATGATCTAAGTAAATACGCGTATAATGACAGTCAATGTAAAACAAAGTATGTGGGAAAAGTGGTTATGATTTTAGGTCGTAAAATTCATAGGTAAACAATGCTTAATTTTTCACTAGTATTAGTCCCTGGAATATGGAGTGTGAAGATGGAAAAATTCCTGCCTTAAGAGATAAGACATAACTGTGAATGACTGTAGAGATTTAAAAATTCATCCCTTGGTTGGTAAGATATTTAAGTTAGTCATGAACTGTGGAGAGGTAACGTTACTTCCTTGGGTGGTAATATGGTTTGTTAGGTCAAGAACCATCAGAGTGAAAAGACTCATTGATAATTATAAGGTCCTGGGATGTAATTTTAATAAAGTCTGATTGTCGCTAAAGAAGTGTAAATATTAGTAAACACAAAACGTTTGAAGTTTAAACAAGGAGTATGAAATATACTCTGTTGTAACAGTGTATAAGTGAACACCTATTGAGATATGGAATTATAAAAGAGTAACAAATAGAGGAGCTTATGAACTATGATACTAATTCTCTGCCACTAACTGTTTGTAGACAACTTCAGAGGGCTTTATTTAAAATGTTGGTATAAGTCAGTAACTTCTGCTGATGAAAAGATGTGATTCAAGATGTGTTCCTTTTTAAATATGAGGTATTAAGGTCCACATACAGATTTTTTTCCCGTTGCTTCCCAATGTCTTAATGTGACCTAAAGGTTTCACAACTGTTCCTTAACTTTGGTTTTAGGAAAACGTATAAAAACAATTATTTTCTTTACATTATACATACTACTGAAGAGTTAAGGTTATTATTTTGTTTAAAAATCAAATTCTCAATTTTTGTTTGTAATTTTTCAAAAGTGGCAAAAAAGCATTGTGCATTGTCATTTGATTCAATGGGTTTTATTAATGTGTATATGACATGTTTCAAGAGTAGTCAATATGGTCCACGAGTTGTTCATTTCATTATTTGATGTTTATTCATATGTAATTTCAAAACAACAACCTATTGCAGAAGAGTGCAAATAATTTTGTTTACAGTTTTGGTATAATTTCTTTCTGTTATGTTAAGCAAACAAGGCACTGAAGAACAAACTGATGTTTTCAAGAAAAGTTATTCATATAATGTTTCTTAAGGAAATGAGAAAAATAATTTGTGTAGTGTCGTTGAAAAGTCCAGATAATCCATTTCAATGGAACTGCAGAAAATATTCAAAAGGTTTTTAAGTATGTGCTTCATTTTCAAAATTATTCAACATCAGTTAAATATTGATGTAAGCTATTATCATCTGTAATTAGATAAAGGTGGGATGTAATGTAGCAACTGCATTATGTAGTACCTGATAAATGTCTCCCCCTGTGCCTTTCTTTTTATTCCACTGAAAGTCACAATAATAATTTCTGGCAATGACAGCAGCGTAAAAGGCGTCTTCGAAATTTAATGAGACGATATCACGCCAGTCATATCGTGATGTGATTAATCTATCTATTTATAATTAAATTCAAGTAAAAAGAACCACACGAAATGACGCTGGGCAGTCATTTGCCCAGTTGTTACAGGTAGAAGGAGCTGCGTTGCTAGCAGCAGCAAGGCTCGACGTTAAAGTAGCTGGAAGCTATATGAATGTGTCATTTGCTCGACGAATCAGTGAGTAACTACATTATTCTGGAGCAATCTTTGCAAAGGTAGATCTTCAATGACCTGTAAAGTACGTGGAATCGCTACACCAAAAGGAATCCCTGTACTAGTCTGTTATGTGATGACTCTATACATCGCAAACGTTGTAACATAATACATGTAGTTTCTTAGCCCTTCAGATTAGTAACTATTTTAATAATAAACTTACTAAGGGACTAGAGGACAGACACCTAATAAAGTTGTTTTCTCTGTTAGCTTTAGTATGCTTTCATTCATTTGGAGAACTGAGTGTGATTTGATAAGTCTGGTAAATTTCCGTGAAAGAATGGAACATTTTTCTTGCGTCTTCTTGGTTGGTAAGCTTGATTATTCCAAGGATCGTATAAAGAATATTAACAATGTACAGCGTACAGTACATTGTTGACAGCAGTCTGAATTGGTAAGTGTGTCGAAAGAGATTGAAAAAAATTGAGAAAACTGAGTTTTGTGCTGTTATTAAACGTTTTCATTTGAAGGACTGGACTATAGCACAAATCAAAACAGAACTGGATAAAGTTTACACGGACTCTGCACCATCACTGAAGACCATTTGCTTTTGAATCAATTAATGTAAACATGGCACCGAACTCGAAGTGTGCTGCGGCTGTCCAATTGAGTTCATCACAAATGAAACGATTGACAAAATTCATTATATGGTAATGCAAGACCGCCGAATGTAAAGTCGTGAGATTTGCTGAGACTGTAGGCATCTCAACTGAGCGAGTGCATAATATCCTGCACAAAGAAATAACTATATCGAAACTGTGTGGGAGGTTAGTGCCGCGATGGCTCACAGTCGACCAAAAGCGCATCCGGCACATTTCAACACAATGTCTGGCGACTTTTATTCGCAGTCTGCAAGACTTTTTGCGTCTATTTGTGATTATTGATGAAACGTGGGTCCATCATTACAGACCAGAATCAAAACGTCAGTCAAAACAATGGACAAAGGCTGGCGAAAGTGCACTGAAGAAGGCAAAGACCATTTTGTCAGCTGTTAGATGATTGCTACTGTTTTTTGAATGCCCAAGGCGACCATATTATAGTTGAAACTTGCGTTGACTTAAAAAAGAACAAGATTGGCACACAAAACAGTGCTCTATCACCAGGACAATGCACCGTCCCACACATCAGCGATAACAATGGTGAAAGTGCACCAACTGGGCTCTGAACAGGTTCCCTGGCCACCCTGCGCACAAGGATTACCAAACTGACTTGTTCCTCTTCCCGAATTTGAAACTTTCTCTTGCTGGGAAGAAATTTTTGTCCAATGAGGAAGTGATAATTGCTGTCAACGAGTATTTTGCAGAGTTTGACAGAATCTAATTTTATAGTGGGATGAAAAAACTGGAGGATCGCTGTACCAAGAGTATATCCCTTAAAGGAGACTATGTCGAGAGAGCCGTTTACGGAACAAACATTTTTTCTTGCTTTATTATCAGACTTACGAAACCACCCTCGTATATGAAGATCCCGCTGAAAATGTTTATTTCCGGGTTAATTTAGTTGTTTCGAAACACTAACACATTTTTGACACTGTTCCGAGTGTCCGTAACTGCACCTGAGTAGGAAAAGATTATTATTCTATACTAATTAGTTGAAAGTAACGTGTCGTGTAATAAGTGACTATCGACATTGTGTGCCTGTACGTCTGCGTTCTCAAGTCAAAATCCTGTCTCAGCATGATGAGTAAGTGATTCCATTACATGGCTTTGTAACTGCGATAATTTCTGATGTTTTGTCATAAATACTTAAATACGCAGTTGGTCGACTGGTCGAGAGTTCAAACTGTTAAGAATACTCAGACGGACAAGTGAGTTTCTTTTTGAATCTGTGTACAAAGACCCACGTGACAATGTAAACCTCATTACACACTATTTTAAAATTTTATACATTATCTAAATTTCATAGTGCCTGTGACAGTTTTATAGAGTACTATACACGACTATAGCACTCATAGTTTCTTTCTGTAGTAAGTACTTGATTCGTGCTAGCGGTAATGATTCACACGATTGGCGAATGAACCATTAATGGTGCAAAAGAGAAGGCATTTGTACAGGTACAGGTACAGCTACAGATACAGATACCTTTCGTGTGGTCTCATCAATAACAATAAGTCCCGAGTACGACTGTAGCAGGTACGTAAGGACAGCTCACGAACAGAGTGTGTCACCGATGATGTTACTGATGAGTCATGGTTGTCCACCACCCCGCATTTGTGGAGGTCCAGGACTGTCTAGATACGTGCTTGACATGTTTTCCTAGCTAACATTCCCTCAAAGGTGTATGGTCACTGCTTCTGCTAACTCTAAATTTGGGTCTCTCCACATGCGTCTCTATCTAAACAAACACCAGAAGTCAGACTTTCCGGACACGACGCCCCTCAACTTACTCCCCTAAGTTAAGATCCAAACTCTACACCCTTTAGTAGGAACACTTGAATCTTTATTCAAACAAATACTTGTTCAGAGAGAGCCCCCATTCCTCAGTCGAAAAGCCGCGACTGTGCACCGATAACGCTGTCAGAAGGTTGGGTAGAGCCGTCAACAGAAGGGGTCGGTGTGTCGCCTAAGACGTAAGAGTTGAGCAGCTGGTAGCCAGCCCACCGTCAGTAAGTGACATCTCCGGACAGAGAGGGACAGCAGATTTAAAATCGACACAGCCAACAGCTGCACACAAGTAATGCTACCTCACATTTGCTACGATTGCAAATTGACCAATCGAAGCAGGAAGCAAGAACACAGCGCAACACAAACCTCCTTCGCTCATTCAGCGCACATCCAAGCCAGGTCACCCAACTTTGTGCTTAAATCGAAGAAAATTCTATTGAAAAAACTGAATTTCGTGTCACACCGCTACACTTTCGTCTAGACTACACACAAATGTTATGGTCCTAACATGATGTCTATGAATTCGTTTGATACCTGTTTGTCATGCACTCTAAAACTGATCGTATAGCGTCTTCCTTTACAGAACATGTCATTACGATCACGTGTGTGCGTGTGTTTGCTTTAGTATAGAATAGGGCAGGATCAGAATTCTGTACAAGTAACTGCAATGTTCAGTTCTTAAGCGCTGATTGTGTTAGTGGATTAAAGTGTGAAGAACCACCCAAGGACAGTGAAAATATACAAGTGCTTCAGCAACGAGAATATCATTCAGTGAATGAGTCGCATCTCACGCAAGGACCTTACTAAAGTATCGTTACTCAATGTTGGGGGTGGCGATATCATTACAGAACTCCAAACACAACGGCCGCAAGCTATAAGAGAGTAAAACTACTACTTTGGACTTCAAATTCAACATCAATTCTGTCTGACTCAAACCATTATAGGCTTCGAGAAGAGTATAAGGTCAACTACTTATGAAATTCACGTCCCCCGTTACAGTTCTGATATTGTGATATGTTCATGTCATCCCATGTCATATGATCGTCAGCGATCGTAACCGTATGTGATCAGCGACGCCTTATGAGATTAATGGTTTGTTACCTTCTTATCCATGACATTCCATCACGAAAAGCAGACACCACTGCCAGACACCAGTGCCAGACACCAGACAACAAAGCATTTCAACATGAAAAATTGCAACATCGGTTTGTTGCAGGATTCTCGAACATATTCTCAGTTCGAATATAATGAATTTCCTTGAGACAGAGAAGTTTCTGTCCATGCGTCAGCACGGCTTTAGAAAGCATCGCTCCTGCGAAACGCAACTCGCCTTTTTTTCACGTAATATCTTGCGAACCATGGATGAAGGGTATCAGACGGATGCCATATTCCTTGACTTCCAGTAAGCGTTTGACTCGGTGCCCCACTGCAGACTCCTAACTAAGGTACAAGCATATGGGATTGGTTCCCAAGTATGTGAGTGACTCGAAGACTTCTTAAGTAATAGAACCCAGTACGTTGTCCGCGATGGTGAATGTTCATCGGAGGTGAGGGTATCATCTGGAGTGCCCCAGGGAAGTGTGGTGGGTCCGCAGTTATTTTCTATCTAAATATAGATAAATGTAAATTAATGCAGATGAATAGGAAAAAGAATCCTGTAATGTTTGAAAACTCCATTACTAGTGTAGCGCTTGACATAGTCACGTCGATTAAATATTTGCGCGTTAACATTGCAGAGCGATATGAAGTGGGACAAGCATGTAATGGCAGTTGTGGGGGAGGCGGATGGTCGTCTTCGGTTCATTGGTAGAATTTTGGGAAGATGTGGTTCATCTGTAAAGGAGACCGCTTGTAGAACGCTGGTACGACCTATTCTTGAGTACTGCTCGAGCGTTTGGGATCCCTATGAGGTCGTCGGATTGAGGGGGGACATAGACGCAATTCAGAGGCGGGCTGCTAGATTTGTTACTGGTAGGTTTGATCGTCACGCGAGTGTTACGGAAATGCTTCAGGAACTCGGGTGGGAGTCTCTAGAGGAGAGGAGGCGTTGTTTTCGTGACTCGCTACTGAGGAAATTTAGAGAACCAGCATTATATCATGTGATATGGTGAATCACAGTCATACATAACCGCAATAGGATATTTGGCTGTTTTTTGAAAACTGTCTTAAATGGTTAATTAGTCATTTTACGCTCCTAACATGTTTTTTTCATCTTGAATATCAATATTCTTTTATCAAAACGGAAATGAATTTCAAATAATTTGAAAGCCCTCAAAAATTCTCCATTCGAGTCACGTGCTGCCTTTGACGTTATTGGCTAGCTCGCTGATCCTATTTTCGTAATGCTTATTAACATTGATGTCTTGTTTTGGAATTTACGTTTCGGAAAATGGGTTACAAATGGTGTGCAGTACAATACTGTACAAATAAATGTATAAAAACTCCTGAAAATTTGTTTTTGAGTGTTCCAAAGAGTGAGAAGATGCGTAAATTGTGGTTCCATTGTACTGAAAAATTGCCACCACGTCGACGCACGAGTCCCTTAACTTTACTAAAAATGTTTTGTAATGTGACGTTAACATTAATTTACCTCCGAAATATGCTTTCCACTGTTACGAGGAAAGATAGCGTCATTCAACGAAATTAAATTCTTCGTGGAAATTGTTGTTTTGCTCTATTTCACGTATATTATTTGGTAGCTCAGTTGTTAGAGCGGTACGCCATCGAATTTTATAAGTGATGTCCCTAGTCGCTAGTTAGAAACTAACCCGAAAGAATAATTTAATTTATGTGTAAAACGACTCGACAGTCCTCTCATATAAAAACCAAATCAAAATTACAAAATTTCACCAAACCGATCAGAAACACAATATTATTGAGTACCTGCGCTTACATTTTGTAAGTAGCGTGAATAAAAGGACGCTATGTGCAAGAAGCATGAAGCGCCCTTTGAATGTATCCTGATAGCTAAAAGAGCCACGCGCACATTGAATAAGAAAATGCTATTTGACACTGAAATCAGTATAAAAGATAGGGTCGCCACCAACTCTAGCCACCCGACCAAGAAGAGGTAGCACTGAGTCGGAAAATTACTTAATTTATTAATAAGAAAAACTCACAAAAGAACATTCATTGTAAAGTCATTGATAAAGAATGGGATGTAGTTATTAATATGATCCAAGCATTCTTCCCGTGAATCAAATATTGAGTAAAGTAAAGAGGGCGTGAACACCATGCGTAAGTGCAGCCTGCAGCAAGATTCGTGAAAACACGATCTGTTCCAGAGCATTTGTTTCAGATAAAAAAAGGGACACTAATCACTACACCTGTGCACATGGAAACGCTATAGGTGGGCCAACAAGGAAAACTACAAGGTAAATGGCGAAGGTAACGGCGACGTAACATCGGTACACAAGATAAGATTGAAGGCAAAATTATTTATTCCTTAAAACATTGATGTAGTGCATCTATAGACTGCTGTTGCATGCTAACTATGTACAATTGCTTGTGAAATACTATACGTTTCATAACAGACTCGCGTGCCCACTCGGTCCGCGGAGACAATTTCTATGGACCGTGGCCAAATTTTAATCACGTGAGACAAAGAAAATTCACAAATACACAAAAATTACCAAGATCCGGAAAAGATTAGAAGCATACACACACAGTTGTACGCATATAAACATTCACACTGAACCGAGGGCACTTCAACATATGCAACTCCTTTGTGCTGCGTTCCTCTCACGGATCAAAGTCAAGACTGCATTGGGAATCAAACTGAAAGTCTACAAAAGCCTTGCATTCCCTGCTGCAACCCAGCAAGTAAATCTTTATAAGACGAAATTCGAGACCAAAAGCTAAAAGCTCTCCTCTCTATGTGACAACGCGCCACGCGGTCAGTCCAACTCACCCTTCTTCGACTGGAGCACAGCTGTGTACGCTTCCCGTACCGGCGGCCGACTGCCTCCAGCTTCTCCAGCCTCTTCCACGCTCCGCGTGCACCGGAAAACCCCAGGATGCCATTTCCGCCACCAACCTAACGCAAGTGGATTTCTCACAAGTAGCGGAAACCTCTTTGCCGACTTGACCACTACGAGAGTTGGCAATGAAAGGTGGCTACAGGACCCTTTCAATTTGCAATCGCTGTTCACACACATCGCGTTCAAAAAAATATTTTTTAGTTAATGTGACCGTACATTTTTTCCTTGATTAGAAACATATGTCTTTTTATCTTCGTACTGTCGAGCTAGAGTCCTTATTGTTTAAACTTTAGAAGTTTCACCATCTTGCATAAAGATGAAGTAAGTCTGCTTCAGACACTGACGTCAGTTTACACTCACAAACATCACAGGCTTTACGATTGTGTTACCTGGATTTTCTAAACGCCTTATATCTCTCTGTGTAGAAGACATTATCGTCCTGCACCTCGCTGTACTATTAGCGTATGGTGATATCTTCATTACTAGCAATTTTTTCCAAAAGACTGAATTATTTGTTCGTAAATAAAATACATTTATCCTCTGCGGTCCTTTTCTCAGACTATGGTGAATGTGAAGCTAAATATACATTACATCCCATCATCGAAAAAACTGCTACAATCAGTTCTTGTTTATGCTACTTTCATAATTCTTGTAAAACTTTTAAAAATATATGACCCTTACTGGATCTGAATACGTGAGCACTTTATCCAGAGCCAGATGCGCAATCTGTTGTGTCACCGACGCCTACTGAGTGTTCAATAAAGAAATCAAGATAAAGATTTGCGAAGAATAATTTTATTGTGCTAGTTCCCGAGTGATAGTTAACAATCTAGTTATAACATACGGACCCATTTGCAAAAGTTCTACAATTCCTTACGTTTGAGCAAGTTTAATGATGCTACAGAGAACAGGGACAAAAATATCGGTCGGTACACATATCGCGGTTCTAAATGGATGGAGCACAAGCACATCAGCTTTCGCACGGTTTCCACTATCAGCGTTCACAAAATTCCTTTCTATCGTTACTTAAAAGCTGTAATTGGGTTTTCCATCATCAAATAGCCAAAGTGTTTGCAGAAAAAGAACATAAATACCTCTTAACTTCGCCTAACACAGCCTATAACACACGTATAGCTTCGTTTTACTCCTAGTCTGTGACGTCACCGCAGCTTCAGCCAATAACAGAGCTTTTCAGTCACATGAGGCAAATCTTGATATTCAATGATTTCTAAGTTTTAATTACATAAAATTAACAGATATTTTGTTAGCATATTGAAAGCAAATTTTTAACACCGGAAACTAGCTTGTTACGTGTATTTAACTGGTGAACCACAGAAAGGGTTTGGCAGGTGGGATGGCGGCTGCCCCTTGCAGGCGTCACCCTTGTGTAAGAGCAGTACAGCACAATAGCCGGACAGTAAAGTACAGTGCTGGACTCGAACGCGAACGCCAAGTAGTACAGTGCAGTATCTGGGCAGTAGAGTACAGCACTGCAACCAAACATGGTTTCAGACGGATGGTACAGCGCATTAGTCAGACGGTAAATTATAGCGCTGTACCCAAAGGTGGTACAGCGCATTAGACAGATGGTATAGTGTAACACTATCTACGGACGTGGTGCAGGATTATGCGACCAGCGGTAGGATTACGATTGTGAAAGTTAGCTCCCCACCCTTCCCTGCCACAAACATCTTCTGTGGTTCATCTGTTCAACACATATAATTTCCATAATACATAACTACAATTCATCGTATCATATGGTAAAAAAAGTACATCAGATGGGTATATACAGGATCAACTATCTACCACAGAAGGAGTGTTATCTTTGATTTGAAGTATAATGTAAGAAGCCTAACATGAACATACATTTCACTTTGTCTAATAAGAAGAAACAGAAAGTGCATTTTGCACAAGAAGGAGAATATGAGACAGTTTACATATTAACAGGCAGCTCATGATTGTACTCGCTTCCATACATATATCGAATTTTGGAAAATTTTGCCACCTGTATCGGATGAATTCACATTTTGCTTTTTCTACTGAGAAATAGCAGAAAGTATAGTTCGCAGACGAAGAATGTGAGACAGTTTACACATTAATTGCTTAGGATTTTGCCTATCGTGCTACACGTATTGGTCCATGGGAACAGGCAGCCCATGATCGTACTCCCTTCCACAATCACATCAGAGACTTGCCCAGAATTTTATCACCTGTACTGGATGAAGCCAAAGAAGTCAAATTGGGAATAAATTTCAAAAAAAAGATTTTTCGTGGATACTATATGCAAAGCTGTATTAATTACAGAAAGGTGTGCAGCTAATATGAACGTTCAGGAATCTGTAATGGTTGCTATCTCTCATGTGTTTCATCATCTGAACAGTATTTGACTGAGAAGGTTTCTAATTTGCTAGGTCCACCTGAATTTGCAACAACTGAACTGTAAAGTCTCTCTGACATTGCAAATGTGTGAACTACTGAAGCTCGCTCCCCAACATCTGAACTGTTAAATCTCACGATATATGTGTATGATGGAATGAAACTTATTACAACTTGTAAAAGAAAAATGTTATTTATTATTGTGTTTATTTTTAATGCAACTTCCGTACATCGTTAATATAAATATGGTATTTTGGGAACTGTGGGAAGTAAATCATTGTCGTTAACGAAACATTGTCATTAACTTTTTTCTACATCAGCCCGAATCATCACCCCGCAGTACTTCCCAAATACCTGTTTTTTACATGTTTGAAATTCAGCATGTGTTTCTCGCAATCCGGCTGGAGCACAAATAGACTTAGGAATGTGTTCTGTAAACTCCTTTTGTATGGAAGTTCTGTCTACAGGAGTAATACTAGAGGTCAAAGGTATAGCACACATACACACACCCACACACATATTTCACTCCTCATCCTCATCATGAACTTCGTGCTCCACTTAGTCTATATAATTGACAGAATTATCGAAGAGTGGTTTAACATCCTTTACCATAGACTGAGTCTCTCCAAGGCAATCTTTATTGCACTGTAGTGATCACGCAGGTTCGTATCGCTTGAACGTATTAAACATATACATGAACGTATTAAACAAATACATAGCGTCGGTTCTTTAGATGTTTACTTCATTGTATCACGCCGAAAACATGTCGACGATCGATACATTGATGTCTCAAGGAAATGGGTTGTTCTCATTTGTCATGCAACCCACGATGTCTTTCAGCTTGCTACATAGTTGATCCCACTCTATATCAACGAACTGCACCTTTGTACCTCGCTGTACGTTTTCAGTTTCCACTATAATTTTGAAGACTGTGTGCGGCAATCCCACAAAAGAATGTGACAACTGCTAACATGACCAGCTGAGTAAGATTAAAATGCACCAAATAACGATCGCTCAGTAAAGCATCTTTCAGTTTCTGAAATGCTACATGACGACGCTCTAGTCCAGTAAAATGAGGCATTTCTTTCGCGAAGACAAAGCAATGGATTTGTTATCTGTCAAGTGTTCGGAATGAACCCACCACAGTTTGGCTATCACTGGTATTCCTAGGAGTTTGGAGGTCCCTTATGGCGCTTAAGTGTGACTGCGAAGGGTGGATACCTTGACTGCTGATTACATGTCTTAAATATTCAATCTCAGTCTGGAGGAAGGAATAATTGCAGTCAACTGTTAGAAATAGAGTTGAAAAATTGCAGGTGCGGATTCACTGCCTAACGGCAACCTTAAAAACTTAAATAACTCCACGTGACTGTTGACCACAAAAAGCTGTTGCAGCTGTCCATCCAAGGGAAGCTGCAAATAAGCATCGTGATGATCAGTCTTGGAAAAGAAGCGATCTGCACTAAGTTTGTCCAAGAGTTCCTCAGGCCGTGAAAAAGGAGAAACGTCTATCACAGCCTGTGGATTTACTGTTGCCTTGAAATCTGCGTATCAGCGTAACCTGCGTGAAGGTTTGTTTTTTTATCACTGACGGTGATTCCCACTGACAGGCTGCTACAGGGGAAGTAACACCATTGTTCAGCCAAGATAAGTGTTCTTGTGCCACTTGGTCTCTGATAGCGTAAGGGATGGGTCGTACTCGACAAATCTGTGTTTGCACATTGTCCTTCATGGTAATGTGAGCCTCAAAATTACCAACTTTGCCTAGGCCATCCCGAAAAAATTCGTCACACAGTTTAGCTATCCTGTCTGTAGGCACAAAATAATTCACAAGGAGAACATTATCTTGAATGAGCAAACCAAACAAGTCAAAAGAATCCATGTGCTGTCACTTGAGCACAAAACTGTGAGTGAAACTGTCTTGGTAACGTTACAAAAGTGGCATGTAGGCTGTAAATACCTAACACCAGAGTGTCATTTCCACCATATCCAGAAAGAGTTGCCTGTGACATGTAGGTTAGGCTTGCCTAACAGTTCGTAAGTAATTCTTTTCAACAAAGCCTTTGACACACCATTGTCTAACTGCTTGCTAATTTTGCGATTGGCAGTCTGCACAGTGAAATTTTGATTGCCTGCGCCTGAATTGAAGAATCGTGTGACATCTTCGCTGCTGCACTTGATTTGCGCTGTGTTACGACGGAGTCACTGCTTGGCACTGAAAAAATTGCATTGACATTCCTTGACTGAGACTCTGTACAACACACAAAGTGCATGATGGATTTGCGTTTTTGCAAACAGCCGCCTTGAACGACACCGTGCTTGCTACACTATTTGATCAAAAGTATCCGGACGCCCCAAAAAACACACGTCTTTCATATTAGGTGCATTGTGCTGCCACCTACTGCCGTGTACTCCATATCAGTGACCTCAGTAGTTATTAGACATCGTGAGAGAGCAGAATGGGGCGCTCCACGGAACTCAAGGACTTCGAACGTGGTCAGGTCACTTGTGTCATACGTCCGTACGCAAGATTTCCACACTTCTAAACATTCCCAGGTCCACTGTTTCCCATGTGATAGTGAAGTGGAAACGTGAAGGGGCACGTACAGCACAGAATCATACAGGCCGACCTCGTCTGTTCACTGACAGAGACCGCCGACAGTTGAAGACTGTCGTAATGTGTGATAGGCAGACATCTATCCAGACCATCACACAGGCATTCCAAACTGCGTCAGGATCCACTGCAAGTACTTCAACAGTTAGACGGGAGGTGAGAAAACTTCGATTTCAAGGTCGAGTGGCTGCTCATAAGCAACACATCATGCCGGTAAATGCTAAACGACGCCTCGCTTGGTGTAAGGAGCGTAAACATTGGACCATTGAACAGTGGAAAAACATTGTGTGGAGTGACGAATCACGGTACACAATGTGGCGATCCGATGGCATGGTGTGGGTATGGCGAATGCCCCGTGAACGTCTTCTGCCAGAGAGTGTAGGGCCAACAATAAAATTCGGAGGTGGTGGTGTTATGGTACGGTCGTGTTTTCCATGGAGGAGGCTAGCACCCCTTGTTGTTCTGCATGCACTATCACAGCATGGGCCTACATTGATTATTTTAGCATCTTCTTGCTTCCCACTGTTGAAGAGAAATTGGGTGATGGCGACTGCATCTTTCAACACGAGCGAGCACTTGTTCATAATGCACGGCCTGTGGCGGAGTGGTTACAGGACAATAACATTCCTGTAATGGACTGGCCTGCACAGAGTCCTCACCTGAATCCTAACGAACACCTTTGGGTTGTTTTGGAACGCCGAATTCTTTCCAGTCCTCACCGATCGACATCGATACCTCTCCTCAGTGCAGCTCTCCGTGAAGAATGGGCTGCCACTAACCAAGAAACCTTCCAGCACCTGATTGAACGTATGCCTGCGAGAGTGGAAGCTGTCATCAAGGCTAAGGGTGGGCCAACAGCATATTGAATTCCAGCATTACCGATGAAGGGCGCCACGAACTTGTAAGTTACTTTCAGCAAGGTGTCCGGATAGTTTTGATCACACAGTGTACTCTGATAACACTTAGCGCGACGACAGGGGTACGCCTGCTGTTTGTGCGCCATGAAACAACGAGGGCAAGATGTAACACGGCTAATCTGCTGCTTACGGCATCGAATCTATCTGCGTCGCTGTCCTGACAGACTCTGTATGGCACAAATACGTAGGAGCGGAATCAAAGTCAAGCGCTGCAAAGTCATAGAAATTCTGACGACCACTACTTCCAAAACCTGTTGCAAACTAGGTCCCGGATTCTTAAGGATCTGTTCGCCTTTGCGGAGATCTGACACATTTTGAGCAATGGCGTCCCTGACCATAGCATCACTGCAATAACGTCCACTCTCACACTTAAATTTCCAATGATGTGTAACCCCCGCTATCCACTCCTTATGAGGCTGACTCGGTTGTCTTCGCAAACGAAAGAATTTGTAACAAGTAACTGCCACATTAATCCGTTCATCAAAGTATTTGTCGAGCGCAGAAATTAATTATTTACGAGGAAAACTTTCAGGCCAGGCAGTGAGGAAAGGTTTGCCTGTACACTGACTATTGCAAAAAAAATATGGTTGCACGTCCCTACCTTCAATGTTAGGCGCCGTTATGTGTGCGTCGAACCGTGCTCGGTATCCGAACCATTCCTCGTTTGTTAACTGAGAAGCACGGAATGGTGGTACGGAAATAGGTGCTGCAGGCTGTGGGGTGCTGCGGCGAGTTAACTTGCGCCTTGAGCAGTCTTGTTATCATTTCCACTAAATTCTGCATCTACTGTGGCTGAAACTGAACAATCTGTGTTACCGACAGTTCTTGCAGACCACTAAGTTTGAGGAATACACACGAAAATCACAACGAACTGTATGCACGGTCAATGGAAAAAAATGAATTAGAGGGACAGAAAAATGAAGGAATATAGACAAGTGCAGGCCAAAGTCCGTAATATCCTTGAGAAAAGTCTCGTCGCCAGTCAGTAGGTAGGTCCAGGTGCGGATATTGAGGATTGGATGGATGTTGAGACGGAGAGCAAAATAACTAGAAACACAATTAAAATGTATGTAACATCGCTTAATGAACTTTCTTTTGCAAGTCCAAATAGTATTCCATTTTTGTCCGTTATACAGGCAACGTTGAGAGGGCACCAAGTGAACTCCACGATTAGACTGGCTGGCGTCAGTGCGGCGTCTTCTTAAGCTGGCTCGTGGGGGGCGCTACTCGCGCCTGCAGTAAGAGTGTGTCTATGAGCCGGCTGCGGATTGGTACTGACATCTTCTGGAGGTAGAAGGCCTGGTGTGGCGTCAATAGTATCTAAGAAGGACATTGTAATCCCTTCTTTCGTACATTTTTATTGGTTTGCGTAATATTATAACGTTAACCCTATTTTCTATACTTTGGGAGCTCTGTTAGTCTCCGCTCGAAAGATTTTGAGTCAATTCTTTATTTTGTTGGTCTGCTGGCGGATATGAAGTGAAGCTCCATCGTGGATGCCTTCTCCCACCGTTGTCTCAGCAGTGGTAATGGGAGGTTAGCTTCAAACTTCTTCCTTCAGCCAGAGAGGATATTTTTCCTGCTCTTCTATGTAGCATTACCAACCCGGTTTTCTTTCCTTTTGCTGACTCTTTACTGCAGTTAGGTTGGCTGCTCAAACAGAACCAGCGAATCACATGTCATTTTGGGCTAGCAGATCTGGTAAAAATTCTTTTCCTGGCCCAGAAGGTGCGTGTGTCGTCACTGATAGGTTCTCAGCGGCCTCTCCATGCAGCGCGGAAAGTACAAAAACCTTACGAAATGAGATTTTCACTCTGCAGCGGAGTGTGCGCTGATATGAAACTTCCTGGCAGATTAAAACTGTGTGCCGGACCGAGACTCGAACTCGGGACCTTTGACTTCCGCGGGCGAGTGCTCTACCAACTGAGCTGCCCAAGCACGACTCACGCACCGTCCTCACATCATATCAGCGCACACTCCGCTGCAGAGTGAAAATCTCATTCTGGAAACATCCCCCCAGGCTGTGGCTAAGCCATGTCTCCGCAATATCCTTTCTTTCAGGAGTGCTAGTTCTGCAGGGTTCGCAGGAGAGCTTCTGTAAAGTTTGGAAGGTAGGAGACGAGGTACTGGCAGAAGTAAAGCTGTGAGTGCACTTGCACGCGAAAGGCAAAGGTCCCGAGTTCGAGTCTCGGTCCGGCGGACAGTTTTAATCTGCCAGGAAGTTTCAAAAACCTTACGCTTGAGGGTGACAGAGAAGTGATCATTTTGAGACACTGTTGTTCCATTCGTCGGTGAGAGAGTATCGTCTGCTGAGAGCACCACTAATTTAGACCTTTCGCAATGCGGTTTGAGTGAGAAATCAGCTCCCCGTTTTTGCAATGATTCCTGTGATGTTAATTTTTCATGTGTAATTTGGATGAGAATTCCAATAAGATATTGTTCGTTGAATCATGCTGCACGCTCAGTGCTAATGGCAGGTATCAGTGTTAATCTCAGAGCTCAGCTATAGCTCCTGCTTTACTTTCGATTTATCGCTTACTTTTAATTATTTTCTCTTCCAGTTTTTTAGAATGCATTATTATAGCCGTTTCTTATCGTTGCATAAACCGAGTACACTAGCTGACTAGTTTCAGTGTCTATAAGTCGCCTAATCTCTTTCCCTCTTCCTGCTTGTTCACAGTGCAGTCCATTTTCAGTAACAAGAAAACGTGTGATGTTATTTCTTAACATGTATGTTATACTTAAGTCAGAGGGCGCCGCTGTCCCTTTTCACCTTCTACCCCTTTCTTCTTAGCTGCTCTTTCATAGACGGTGTTTAGCATATTCTTGCAGATCTCCTGAACTATTGTCTTACAGTAGCGCACGTACAGAGGACAAGGCTCTCTCATGTTCCCATTTCTGCGGACCTTTTCCCTGCCTTTACGTCCGCCATGTTACTGAATTCGGTATGGCAAGTGCACGTGTACATAGTTCGTGTAGTCTTGTGTAAGAAAAGGACTGCATTTTCCAAAAGTTAATTTGCTAGCCCGTCTTCGTCCATTTTTTTCTTGTTTCAGTTTATATAATAAATTTTATAGTGATACTAATTTCTCTCCTTCTCAACCACGCTTCGGTGCCTCCTGCACCTGTCCCAATACGAGCTGCTGGCTGGTCGCTGCATTTACGCCTGATTCTGTGGCTGGTCTGCACACAAGTCTACTGCCGCTTTGTGCACGTCTTCAGGCCTGATGCTATTGAGCCCTTGCCAAGGATATGACACAGCTTATTTACTGTGGCTGCCTTCCCAGCCTGACATCCTCGTTTCTACAATCACGCTGTCTCGTACTTCGCAGGGCACGTGCCACCACCCAGGGTCATCGCATTCCACTGGGATACTGACTAGATCGGCTGTATGAATTTTGCTGAATAAACATATTGTTTCTACCACTGTATTTATGATTCCACGACAGCTGAGCAATTGGGGTAGTAAGGACATGCCGATTCTGGCGCAAAGAGCATTTTCGAGTAAAATTTCCTGGTTGCAAACCAATAATCTAATTTCGCAGTCTCCCCCAACCGAAAAACCTTCTTAGTCGGCTATATCAAAAAACTAAATTCTATATAAACAGAATGAAAACAAAACTGACCAACAAACCTGAACTATTTAAGAACTCTTTGGTTCACTCCGAGACGCCTGGACACTTACCTTGTTGAGAGCTCTTCCTGGCACAAAGTAACAAAAAAATGGCTCTGAGCACTATGGGACTCAACTGCTGAGGTCATTAGTCCCCTAGAACTTAGAACTAGTTAAACCTAACTAACCTAAGGACATCACAAACATCCATGCCCGAGGCAGGATTCGAACCTGCGACCGTAGCGGTCTTGCGGTTCCAGACTGCAGCGCCTTTAACCGCACGGCCACTTCGGCCGGCACAAAGTAACAATGCGGACGCGATTGAACCGTGGCACTGACCGTCTAGGAATGGCTGAACTACAGACAACACGAGCCGTGTCCTCCTTCCTGGTGGAAAGACTGAAACTGATCGGCTGTCGGACCCCCTCCATCTAATAGGTGCTGCTAATGCATGGTTGTTTACATCTTTGGGTGGGTTTAGTGACATCTCTGAACAGTCAAACGGACTGTGTATGTGATACAAAATCCACAGTCAACGTCTATCTTCAGGAGTTCTGGAAACTGGGGTGAAGCAAAACTTTTTTTTGAAGTGTGTAGTTCCATACCATTCTTTACAATAAAATAAAATAAATAATTGATGCAAGATTGGGTTGCACTGTGTATAGGTACATAAGGAAAAGCCCCAACAAGCATGACAAAAGCTAAAACGCAACAATAATAAACACTAGCGCGACCTCTGTAAGCGTCGGATAAGATGTATTTTGCTACGCCGGAAGGCGAATGACAAATGATAAAAAATTCGTTAATTTTTTTTTGTCAATTACTATACAGACTCTCTTTAGTTCTCATAGGGAGAAGAGGTATTTTTTGTGAGAAGTGTGTAGTGTACATTGTTGTCTGAATAATAATTTTTATGAAATATGAAGTGTGAGAGTTCTTTTTAGTGCAAAACCACGAAAGTTTTCTTTCCTTCCGCGCATTATGCTAACGCCATGCCACTGTAGCTGCCTGCATCTGAAGAGGAAGTCCGATGAAAATCAGTATTGTATTCACGATCAAAAATGATAAGTACTTATGGCGGAAGAAGCATATAACTGAATTCCGTAAGTCTCAACTGCGTAAAGAAAGCAAACTCGACGTAAGTTCAAGCTGCTACTGACTTACAATTTACAAGATTTGTAAATTAAGTCTTAAAGACAATTAATTCACTTCAAAATCTATAAAAATCGAATTTGATGGTATTGTGGTTGATTCGATTAATAATAATAATAACAATAATAATATTTATTATATATTATATTTGCACAACTGGCGACCTGGTGACATAACATTGAGAAAGCCATGAAACTAGTTGTGTATAAAGTAAGTTATTCAAAATTATTTATGACATTGTATGAAATTTTTTGCATGTACTAATTCTCTTTAAATTCTCATGTACAACATCACGACTAGGAGCAAAATAACCAGAACCAAAAAGTCTTGTGGATAAAGTAACCCATTCGAAAAGGTATCAAAAATGAAATCGGAATTTTCGGAAAATTTTGGAAACACGCTCTTTGTTTCATCACGGCTAAGGTAGGATCGCTACGCAACCGCTTGCTTAGTTATGCTTAATAGTGTCTCCTGCGTAGTAATCCGACATCCCTTTCCTTAATTTCCCTTTCTAAATGTATTGTAGTGAATTTTTCAGAAATTTTACGTAATTATTAGCGAGAGAAAAGTTTGAAGTTTTTGTGTCACAACATTTCCTGCGTCATAAAAGTAGCCAATTAACGCTTGACGACACGTAAATCGTATGTTCAAATTTCCAAAAATAATATATTTCTATTTCCTATTTTTCAAAATTTTTATTTTAATATTCATTCAAAATTGCACAAAAATCAGTTTCCATTATTGTTGACAGTGCCGAAAACGCAATGAGCGAAGATGGAGTGAGTTTTCACAGAGTTCTTACTTTGATGATACGCTGATGACAATAGATGAAACTACATCACGTATCTCCGCGAGCAACATACTGCTCACACAAGAAAACATGGAAAGCAAAGATGACATGATTTTTGACGACAATTTACCGTCACCCATCATACGAAATCCAAATGTCAATTTACAAAGTACAGTTGTTAACAATCAAAATACATTAAATAGCAACCAAAATAACGCACTTGCTGCCATACTTCAAAAACTCGATAGTATGAACACCAATTTGCGTGCAGACATAAAA
This sequence comes from Schistocerca nitens, assembly GCF_023898315.1. Taxonomy (NCBI): domain Eukaryota; kingdom Metazoa; phylum Arthropoda; class Insecta; order Orthoptera; family Acrididae; genus Schistocerca; species Schistocerca nitens. The sequence continues at coordinate 1,006,993,674 of NC_064614.1, forward strand.
AATACAAACACCAGTTTGCGTGCAGACACAAATACAAAATTTGACAGTTTGTCGCATAACCTTACCATAGTCACACAAGACATAAACAACATAAAACAAGAGCAGAAACTAGTTTTAAAAGATTTTCAAGATACAGTCACACAATAGATCAGCGATTTGACAAAGAATTTTCACGAGGAAATAAATGTAAAATTTAAAGACATGGAAAAAAAGCTAAAGCAAGATGTACATTCCGAAGTAAACAATGACATTACGGAAATAAAACAGAAATTATACACTCTTAACGAGCAGAATGATACAGCAGAGCAGCAAATAAAAGCGATTAAAGACGCACACACACAAACCTGGAAGCTACACAAACACAATCAATTTCCACAATAAAGAACATCGCTAACGTAGTGAACAAACTGCATGTTGTTGTTGTGGTCTTCAGTCCTGAAATTGGTTTGATACAGCTTTCCACGCTACTCTATCCTGTGCAAGCTTCTTTATCTCCCAGTACCTACTGCAACCTACATCCTTCTGAATCTGTTTAGTGTATTCATCTCTTGGTCTCCCTCTACGATTTTTACCCTCCACGCTGCCCTCCAAAGCTAAATTGGTGATCCCTTGATACCTCAGAACATGTCCTACCAAACGATCCCTTCTTCTAGTTAAGTTGTGACACAAACTTTTCTTCTCCCCAATCCTATTCAATACCTCCTCATTAGTTATGTGATCTACCCATCCAATCTTCAGTATTATTCTGTAGCACCACATTTCGAAAACTTCTAATCTCTTCTTGTCCAAACTATTTATCGTCCATGTTTCACTTCCATACATGGCTACACTCCATACAAATACTTTCAGAAACGACATCCTGACACTTAAATCTATACTTGATGTTAACAAATTTCTCTTCTTCAGAAACGCATTTCTTGCCATTACCAGTCTACATTTTACATCCTCTCTACTTCGACCATCATCAGTTACTTTTCTCCCCAAATAGCAAAACTCATTTACTACTTTAAGTGTCTCACTTCCTCCTCTAATTACCACAGCATCACCCGATTTAATTAGACTACACTCCATTATCCTCGTTTTGCTTTTGTTGATGTTCATCTTATATCCTCCTTTCAAGACACTGCCCATTCCGTTCAACTGCTCTTCCAAGTCCTTTGCTGTGTCTCTGACAGAATTACAATGTCATCGGCGAACCTCAAAGTTTTTATTTCTTCTCTATGGATTTTAATACCTACTATGAATTTTTCTTTGTTTCCTTCACTGCTTGCTCAATATGCAGATTGAATAACATCTGGGAGAGGCTACAACCCTGTCTCACTCCCTTCCCAACCACTGCTTCCCTTTCGTGTCCCTCCACTCTTAAAACTGCCATCTGGTTTCTGTACAAATTGTAAATAGCCTTTCGCACCCTGTATTTGACCCCTGCCACCTTCAGAATTTGAAAGAGAGTATTCCAGTCAACATTATCAAAAGCTTTCTCTAAGTCTACAAACGCTAGAAACGTAGGCTTGACTTTTCTTAATCTAGCTTCTAAGATAAGTTGTAGGGTCAGTATTGCCTCACGTGTTCCAATATTTCTATGGGATCCAAACTGATCTTCCCTGAGGACGGCTTCTACTAGTTTTTCCATTCGTCTATAGAGAATTCGCGTTAGTATTTTGCAGCCGTGACTTATTAAACTGATAGTTCGGTAATTTTCGCATCTGTCAACACCTGCTTTCAAAAGGCTCTGAGCACTTAGGTCATCAGTCCCCTAGAACTTAGAACTACTTAAACCTAACTAACCTAAGGACATCACACACATCCATGCCCGAGGCAGGATTCGAATCTGCGACCGTAGCAGTCCCGCGGTTCCGGACTGCAGCGCCTAGAACCGCACGGCCACCACGGCCGGCTCAACACCTGCTTTCTTCGGGATTGGAATTAGTATATTCTTCTTGAAGTCTGAGGGTATTTCACCTGTCTCATGTATCTTGCTCACCAGATGGTAGAGTTTTGTCAGGACTGGCTCTCCCAAGGCTGTCAGTAGTTCTAATGGAATGTTGTCTACTCCCGGGGCCTTGTTTCGACTCAGGTCTTTCAGTGCTCTGTCAAACTCTTCACGCAGTATCATATCTCCCATTTCATCTTCATCTACATTATCTTCCATTTCCATAATATTGACCTCAAATACATCGCCCTTGTATAGACCCTCTATATACTCCTTCTACCTTTCTGCTTTCCCTTCTTTGCTTAGAACTGGGTTTCCATCCGAGCTCTTGATATTCATACAAGTGAGATAAGCCACTACATCCTTACATTTATCCTCTGGCCTTCCCTGCTTAGCCATTTTGCACTTCCTGTCAATCTCATTTTGAGACGTTTGTATTCCTTTTTGCCTGCTTCATTTACTGCATTTTTATATTTTCTCCTTTCATCAATTAAATTCAATATTTCATCTGTTAGCCAAGAATTTCTACCAGCCCTCGTCTTTTTACCTACTTGATCCTCTGCTGCCTTCACTACTTCAGCCCTCAAAGCTACCCATTCTTTTTCTACTGTATTTCTTTCCCCCATTCCTAAAAATTGTTCCCTTACGCTATCCTTGAAACTCTGTACAACCTCTGGTACTTTCAGTTTATCCAGGTCTCATCTCCTTAAATTCCCACCTTTTTGCAGTTTCTTCAGTTTTAATCTACATTTCATAACCAATAGATTGTGGTCAGAGTCCACATCTGCCCCTGGAAATGTTTTACAATTTAAAACCTGGTTCCTAAATCTCTGTCTTACCATTATATAATCTATCTGAAACCTGTCAGTATCTCCAGGCTTCTTCCATGTATACAATCTTCTTTTATGATTATTGAACCAAGTGTTAGCTATGATTAAGTTGTGCTCTGTGCAAAATTCTACCAGGCGGCTTCCTCTTTCATTTCTTACCCCCAATTCATATTCACCTACTACGTTTCCTTCTCTTCCTTTTCCAATCAAATTCCAGTCACCCATGACTATTTAATTTTCGACTCCCTTCACTATCTCAATAATTTCTTTTATTTCATCATACATTTCATCAATTTCTTCGTCATTTGCAGAGATAGTTGGCATATAAACTTGTAGTACTGTAGTAGGCGTGGGCTTCATGTCTATTTTGGTCACAATAATGCGTTCACTATGCTGATTGTAGTAGCTTAACCGTACTCGTATTTTTTTATTCATTATTAAACCTACTCCTGTATTACCCCTATTTGATTTTGTATTTATAACCCTGTATTCGCCTGACCAAAAGTCTTGTTCCTCCTGCCACCGAACTTCACTAATTCCCGCTATATCTAACTTTAACCTATCCATTTCCCTTTTTAAATTTTCTAACCTACCTCCCTGATTAAGGGATCTGACATTCCACACTCCGATCTGTAGAAGGCCAGTTTTCTTTCTCCTGATAACGACGTCCTCTTGAGTAGTCCCCGCCCGGAGATCCGAATAGGGGACTATTTTACCTCCGGAATATTTTACCCAAGAGGACGCCATCATCATTTAACCATACAGTAAAGCTGCATGCCCTCGGGAAAAATTACGGCCGTAGTTTCCCCTTGCTTTCAGCCGTTCGCAGTACCAGCACAGCAAGGCCGTTTTGGTTAGTGTTACAAGGCCAGATCAGTTAATCATCCAGACTGTTGCCCCTGCAACTACTGAAAAGGCAGCTGCCCCTCTTCAGGAACCACACGTTTGTCTGGCCTCTCAACAGATACCCCTCTGTTGTGGTTGCACCTACGGTAGGGCTATCTGTATCGCTGAGGCACGCAAGCCTCGCCACCAATGGCAAGGTCCATGGTTCATGGGGGAGCATAAGGATTACGAAAATATACCAATGGCTATTGATGAACTCCCTATAAAAGTAGCATCACTTGAAATCGAATCAGTCTGTGGCAAAAAGAAAAGGGACAAAGTTAGTGAAAATTTATCTGATCTAATTTCACAAGCTGAAGCACGTACTTTGGACAAAACCAGTACCGCAGCGGAAAAAGTAGCGAAGGAATGTGGATTAATCAATGATGTAGTTGACAAAGTTATTCATCAAAAGGAAAATGACGTTATCGACAAATGAAAATTTACAAGCTGCGGAGCACAGGATACGCAACTACTTAGGTGAAAGTGTTACAGAGACACAAGTTGTACACATAAACAAAGAGCCAGCCACAGCAAACCAAAGTAATGTGTGCACCCAGATCATTGTAAACCCTACAAAAATTCCAGTGGTAATGACAGACCGCTGAGTGTAAGTTTACATAGCATAACACCAGGAACAGTGCCCACGAGAAATGTAAATAATTATGAGAGCTATGTAAACACAGCACAAGATGCAAACAGCTTGTCCACCATATTTTCTGAGGAAGGTCTATTAAGACACCGTCAATTCCCAGCGTTTATGAGTGAAGGTAAGAGTATGAACCCTGTTGTATTTATTAGTGCTTTTCGACATGTGTTTACTAGAAATTGGACAGAAGCACAAAAGATCAGGTTTGTTGTTGGGCACACGCAAGGCGATGTACTTTTGTGGGGTGTGGGCAACCGAGGTAGCCGAGCATTGGCTACATATTTACAATCTGAACGCGCATTTCTTAACAAATACTGGTCAGAAGCCGTACAGGAGAGACTTAGGAGAGAGGTTTTTAACCTCGCCCCTTTTAACAGCAAATATGGTAGGTTGCGAGTGTATTTTGAGAAGTATCTCAATAAAACGCGTTATTGGACGAATCCTATTTCTCATGGTGATGTTTTAAAAATTTTAAAAAGTCGTTTGCCATCACACATTCGTGAAAAATTAATTACTACACCCGAGAACGCCACAGAATATTTTCTATCCATTTTAGACTCAATCGACCTAATATATGAGGAGAGAGTAATAACAAATAGAGCGTTAGGCAGCCAAACATCACTTCAACATAACTCGAATAGGCAGTACAAAAATCCAGACGTGAACATACAGCCAAGTTGGTATGCGCAGCCAGAAGGATACATTAACCATGGTAATGGATACGGGAGTGGAATTGGCAGGAGCAAGAGATGTAAACAATACTTTCTGTATAACAGGAACGATTGCCATCCACAAGCTAATCCCTCATATCAAAATTATGCACCGCTTGTAAATAAAAACAGTCAACAGTCAGCCGTATCAAAGACCGGGGCGCGGTAACAACAATAAAATGCCACACGCCGTACCGCAGAAAACCTTTGCCCAACAAAAAAATCACAATAGAGCAACATTTCACAACAGCCATACGAACACCCGAGAAAGTATGTTGCAAGCTGGTAATGATACAAACTGGAGAAACAATTACACAGTACAACTGACAGAAATTGTTCCTTGCACAGAAGTAGATCAGACTACACCGCAGGAAAACCCGAATCGGTCGTAGTTGAGCCCCATACTATGTACCTTACAAGCGACGGGGGCAAATCAGATTTTCAAACGTGTTTCGTACGATGCGATGAGCGAGGTGACATAAAAGACGATCTATACCAACATGAACTAGAATCGGCGAAAAATACACTAGAAGAACAAGTGCAAGCAGTAATCAGGGTGAACATTTTTGGTATAGACACACAGTTAATACTTGACACTAGGTCCATGACTGATTTAACATCGAAGCATTTTTTACTGAATTAAAAAGACGGAATAAATTTCCTGTTCTGTCAGTACAAAATTGCAAAGTACAAACCGCCACCGGCGACAAAACCAAATTAGTAAAACACCAAGCTCTTATCGCCGTGCACATTGAACTATTTTCTGTGAAGTGTAATTTTTTAGTAGTAGACAAACTTATAGTCAACTGCTTGATAGTTATGGACACATTTAGAACCTACAAAACTCAAACAGACATGGGTAATGGTAAGTGCCATTTTTTTGTGAAAGACCAAAGATTTTCTAGCAGCCTGAATACCACAGCGGAGAGGTATGACAAAGTAAACGCAGAACCCAATGTCACAGTACGGTATTTATATCCCACAATGTATTTTGTGAACAAATGTGATAACAAATGCGATACCAACACTGAAGTTAACCAGGAATTAGTAGAATAAAAACTGAACAATTCAAATATTCTAGATACTACACAATGATAAGAGCTTTCTCACTTACTTTTTAAATATGCAAGTGTTTTTAATAAGAATCCAGGAGTAATCAAATATTATGAACACAAACTTAATGTCTATCCTCAAGAAACATCTTGTGTTATGTCTAACCCCATACCGTGGACAAAGTGTGAAGCAATTAAGCAGGAAATCAGGCGGATGTGCAAATGGGAAATCATACAGCCATCATTTTCACAATATTGCAGTCCAATACTGCCAGTTAGCAAACCCGATGGATCAGTACGACTAGGTTTAGACGCTAGAGGCATAAACAAAATCCTAGTACCAGCAACTACAAAACCAGATAATTTAGATGAACAGTTACTAAAATTCCATAACACCAAATATTTCAGTACCCTGGAACTTATAACATCCTACTGGCAAATGAAGTTACACAAGGAAAGTAGAAAATACACAGCATTTGTGTGCAATGGCAGAAGTTATGAATTTCAAGATCTACCCTTTGGCTTAAACATTAGTGCAGGCGTATTTTACATCAGCTTTGGACAGGTTCTTAGGGCCAGAATTGCTCAGTAAGGTTACCATTTATGTTGACAATATGTTAATAGGCACATCAACTTGGGCAGAACATATTGGTATAATGGAAAAAGTATTTCAGAAATTTACAGAGTACAAAGTAACAGCAAATCTAAAAAAATCTAACTTTGGCAAAGAACAAGTAAAATCTGAAGGACATATCTTATCAGAACAGGGTATATTACCAGACCCAAAGAAACTAGATGCCATACGTAATTGCCCACCCCCAAGGAACAAAAAACAATTGAAAGTATATCTAGGATTAACCTCCTTTTTCCGAAAATTTATACCACAACAGCTTATGAATAGCGATGCCCTACTTAACCTGCTGAGAAAAGCCTTGGCTATGGGATGAGATATGTCAGGAGGACTTTACCAAAATTAAAAATGTATTAATATCAGCAAACATTTTGAGTCATCCTGACATATCAAAGGACTTTTGTTTAAGCACGGATCCCTCGTCTCAGCAGTAATTTGGCCATTTCAGAAATTTGAGTATTTTCTTTGGGGTAAAAACACACAAGTCTGTTGTGATCACCAATCATTATCTTTTCTCTTAACATGTAAGCTGTTACACCAAAAATTAGTGAGGCGGTGTTTGTACCTACAGGAATTCAGTTTTGAAATAATATACATAAAAGGAAAGTATTGGGGCAACACCTGTTCTGGAACACTCCACATTGTTGCCAGATGTATCCAAGATGGCGGCACTGACGTCGTCCAAGATGGCATCGTGTATATTGGCAACAGCGCATGATGTCACACAAGATGGCGGATTTTGGTGGGAAGTATGAACTTTGGTGGGAAAGTGCCACATCCCCCTCCCCCAGAAAAATGGCGCGAAGATCATATTCCAACAGGATAATGCACCACATCTCAGTTATCTCTACTAAGCAAAGAAAATGGCGGAAAGAAAGGTCACTTGCGCTAACCTAAGTCACCCGACTGCCACTTCCTCCTATGAACTGGCGCCAACTTTGAATTTTGGTGGGAAGATAGGTCACTTGGTGTTTCGCTGCTAAGGTAAAACAATCGTGGGAAAGAAAGCACACTTGTACTAACCTCACTTGCCACCTCCTCCTAATCATTCGCAGGAAAAAAAGGACTTTTCTTTATTATTTAACCAATTTTAAGCAAGTGTTTAAACCACCAAAATTCAAAATGGCTGCATACATGTTCTTCACCATGTGCTCTAGGACACACACAGCCACTGCATGGTCCCAAGATCATCTGCTCTCTTTCTCGCGCATTCATAATGCGTCACATCAGCGGCCTGCGAGCGCGCGAGTGCTGATGCCACAGCCTCCACCCTGCACCTTCATACTGGTGCTGGAGATAGTCTTCTGTAAATATCCTAACTAAAGTAACACCCACATCACTCATCTAACGTATCAATTACCTAAGTACTTAATTCCATTTCAATTTTAATGTATCACTTCGATATTCAATTAGGAAATGAAAACTTTTCACATTTTCCCACTAGGGGTGCAGTGTTCCTTCATGACGTAGCACCCCACACCCCTAGAATGCTGCTCTCCTATTGGCTACTGCATTAGTCACGTGACTACGTCATAGAACCTATATAAACCAAACCACAACCCAACTCACACTCACTTTGCTCCTATACTTGGTTCAGTACATGTGTGTGTCATCGTCAGTCTACTTGGGCTCAATATGAACCACACAGGCAGCACCAACAGCAGCGAGAGTGCTAGTGGCAGCAGCAGCAAATGATGTAGTGTATAGGAAGTTCAATTACCTGGTAAGTACATTTCCTCTGTTCGAATATCTGCATACTTTGTCCGCGGCTCGTGGTCTTGCAGTAGCGTTCTCGCTTCCCGCACACGGCATCCCGGGTTCGATTCCCGGCGGGGTCAGGGATTTTCTCTGTCTCGAGATGACTGGGTGTTGTGTGTCTTTCATCATCATTTCATCCTCATTCACTCGCAAGTCGCTGTAGTGGCGTTAGAGAAGTTGTGGGGCGGCGGCCAAACCGCCCTGCAAGGGGTCTCCCGGCCACCAGTGCCATACGCTCATTATTATTATTATCTGCATACTTTAAAGCAGTTTATGCGTGTTATATCTGTTTTGGATCGCATTCTATACAGAATTCTTCGTCCTTTAACAGATTTTGTGTGTGTGTGTGTGTGTGTGTGTGTGTGTGTGTGTCTCTAAGTTATATCTGTTTTGGACTGCTCTCTATACAGATTGCTACGTCTTTTAACGGATTGTATGTGTTTGTGTGTCTATGTGTTCTGTGTCTCTATGTTGTATCTGTTTTGGACCGCTCTCTATACAGATAGTCACGTCTTTTAACGGACTGTATGTGTTTGTGTGTCTATGTGTTCTGTGTCTCTATGTTACGAGGGTAATCCCAAAAGTAAGGTCTCCTATTTTTATAAGCACATAGACCTGTTTATTTCTACAATGGTTTACATCAGTTTACAGCTTGAGCATTTAGCTACACTCCTGGAAATTGAAATAAGAACACCGTGAATTCATCGTCCCAGGAAGGGGAAACTTTATTGACACATTCCTGGGGTCAGATACATCACATGATCACACTGACAGAACCACAGGCACATAGACACAGGCAACAGAGCATGCACAATGTCGGCACTAGTACAGTGTATATCCACCTTTCGCAGCAATGCAGGCTGCTATTCTCCCATGGAGACGATCGTAGAGATGCTGGATGTAGTCCTGTGGAACGGCTTGCCATGCCATTTCCACCTGGCGCCTCAGCTGGACCAGCGTTCGTGCTGGACGTGCAGACCGCGTGAGACGACGCTTCATCCAGTCCCAAACATGCTCAATGGGGGACAGATCCGGAGATCTTGCTGGCCAGGGTAGTTGACTTACACCTTCTAGAGCACGTTGGGTGGCACGGGATACATGCGGACGTGCATTGTCCTGTTGGAACAGCAAGTTCCCTTGCCGGTCTAGGAATGGTAGAACGATGGGTTCGATGACGGTTTGGATGTACTGTGCACTATTCAGTGTCCCCTCGACGATCACCAGTGGTGTACGGCCAGTGTAGGAGATCGTTCCCCACACCATGATGCCGGGTGTTGGCCCTGTGTGCCTCGGTCGTATGCAGTCCTGATTGTGGCGCTCACCTGCACGGCGCCAAACACGCATACGACCGTCATTGGCACCAAGGCAGAAGCGACTCTCATCGCTGAAGACGACACGTCTCCATTCGTCCCTCCATTCACGCCTGTCGCAACACCACTGGAGGCGGGCTGCACGATGTTGGGGCGTGAGCGGAAGACGGCCTAACGGTGTGCGGAACTGTAGCCCAGCTTGATGGAGACGGTTGCGAATGGTCCTCGCCGATACCCCAGGAGCAACAGTGTCCCTAATTTGCTGGGAAGTGGCGGTGCGGTCCCCTACGGCACTGCGTAGGATCCTACGGTCTTGGCGTGCATCCGTGCGTCGCTGCGGTCCGGTCCCAGGTCGACGGGCACGTGCACCTTCCGCCGACCACTGGCGACAACATCGATGTACTGTGGAGACCTCACGCCCCACGTGTTGAGCAATTCGGCGGTACGTCCACCCGGCCTCCCGCATGCCCACTATACGCCCTCGCTCAAAGTCCGTCAACTGCACATACGGTTCACGTCCACGCTGTCGCGGCATGCTACCAGTGTTAAAGACTGCGATGGAGCTCCGTATGCCACGGCAAACTGGCTGACACTGACGGCGGCGGTGCACAAATGCTGCGCAGCTAGCGCCATTCGACGGCCAACACCGCGGTTCCTGGTGTGTCCGCTGTGCCGTGCGTGTGATCATTGCTTGTACAGCCCTCTCGCAGTGTCCGGAGCAAGTATGGTGGGTCTGACACACCGGTGTCAATATGTTCTTTTTTCCATTTCCAGGAGTGTATTTTTCGATATAATGACCATTTCAGTCGGTGCATTTTTGTTAATGCTGTGGCAGTTTTGGATGCCCATGTCATACCAGCTCGCCACCATGCTGTTCAGAAAGTTATGAACCTCTTCTTTCATCCCATCGTCGGAGCTGAATCGCTTTCTGGCCAATTGTTTATTTAACCAGTCCAGAAAGTTGTTCTGTACGGCTGCAAGGCGGTGTAGAAATGAGCGGGAAGCTCATCTTCTATCAGCATGTGTGGCACTCATCTTGAGCACACCTTTCGGTAGTTCAATGTTTCCATTAAATTTCTGTGAGTGGTGCTTTGGGAAACCTCAAGAACCAACGTGCAGAGATCATCCAGGATGATACACCGATCTTCACGCATGCTTTGCTCACCCTTCAACACTGTCTCCTCATAAACTGACGGTCTCCTGCTCCATTGTTAGTCGTGAATTTCGGTCCAGCCAGCTGCAAACTCTCTACACCACTTACGAACATTTTTGACATCCATGCATGACTCATCATACACTTGCGTCAATTGGCGATGGATTTCAATCGGCGCAGTGCTCTTTGCGTTCAAAAATCGAGTAACTGCACGCAGTTCGCACTTGGCGGTAACATCCAACAGCAGCTCCATTCTCAACGGCTGCCAAGCCAAGACTGAGCATCTGAGCGCGGCGTGCGCATGTTTACACACAGCGCGTGAAGCACTCTTCAGAACAGTGTGACCAACTGCCACACAAACAGAGTTCTGTACTTAAAAAAAATAGGATACCCTCTTATATCTGTTTTGCACCACTGACTGCGGCACCCTTTAAGTGATTGTTATTGTTCTACATAGATTTTCTTCCATACTCGATATTATACTTGGTCTTTTACATCTTTCTAGATTACATCCCCCAAATGCTGGAAAAGCGTGATCACAGCTCGAAAGTAAGTAAATTTGTAATAAAAACTTAGTTCTTAAATGTAATAATTTCCTATAATATATATAATCTTTTTCCAACTGTCTAGATTGAGCTTTCCTAGCCATATTCTTTTATTTTCCTTCTAGATGCTGATCATTCCACGCACAGGGAGGGGTGCACTGAGGACGGCATGCAAGGTGGGGGTGAAATGGCGGCCGCTGCAGAAAGCTGTCAAATTATGGAGCTTTTAGAGGAGGAGCTCCATCTGCCTGAGTGGGTGGGAGACTTGACTGAATGTGGCAATGAGTTGCTCAAACCAAGGAGCCAGAGCGGAGAAGGTGAATAATTTTGAACGTATCATTAAAGCAAATAATTACCATTATTTAGTCTTATTATTTATTTCTCTTCTAAATCTACATCAGTAGATGTACAGGTTACAGGTATATCACACGGCGTGTGCCATATACCTGGAGCAGTGGTTGCAGGGCTGGGACTCAGGGGCATACAGTCACAGAGGCATGCTCCGCCAAGTGAAGCACCCATCGGTGCTGCGCGAGAGGCAGCAGAAGCCGCATCACCTCCTCACGCACGACCCCAGACCCTCTAGCGCCCATGCGCAATGCAGTCAGTGGGAGAGGAAGAACAGCAGGTGCAACAGTCTCCCACACCACTATCCAGTAGCGGGAGCATCGCACCCCAGGGGCCGTCGCTGCAGCCCAGTTGCTCCAGCCAGAAATCACTGCCTCCGCCTCCTCCTCTACCAGCTCTCCCCTGCCGCCAACGCAAGGTTTGTGTGCCTACCCTGTAGATGACACACCATCGCCAGGCCCCATCTTTGACTGGCTGGAAACCTAGTTGTAGTACCAATAGTAATAGTGATTATCCTGTGGCTAGCGGTAAGGCTGTCCCCTGTCTTATTGATAGTGAATTGGATCAGACTAATGCCATAATGACCCCACTAGAATACTCAGCAGTTGCTAGGGGTTTTGAGGGGCGCATCTCTTTCACCAGGATTGAGAATCCGGAAGGGAGGTGCCGCGACCCTGCCGGGTTTTTAGAGGCATACCTCCCTGTCCTGGAGACTGAGCTCCTCGAAGTCCTAGAAGATCCAAGATTTAACGTCATTAAGTGCAGTGCAGTATTATGCTGCGAATTGAGTCACCCCCCCTCCTCCCTAGACATCAAGTAGATCCAGAGACAACGACTCTGCAGATTTTCTGAGATGGAAATATGTGGGTCTGCTAAAGCGCTCAGCTGTATACCACACCTCGACATCCATATATATGTCTAAGATCGAATAAATGGAGGGTCCACTTATATTGAACTCCCTGAGGGTACAGCTAACAGGAAGGAATGCATTAATGTCCCAAAAAAAAAAACGATCAAACTTGTTTTGCATGGTCAAAAATGGTTCAAATGGCTCTGAGCACTATGGGACTTAACTTCTGAGGTCATCAGTCCCCTAGAACTTAGAACTACTAAAACCTAACTAACCTAAGGACATCACACATACATGCCCGAGGCAGGATTCGAACCGTGACCGTAGCGGTCGCGCGGTTCCAGACTGTAGCGCCTAGAACCGCTCGGCCACTACGGCCGGCTTTTGCATGGTCAGTCCTGGCTTGTGAGAGAAATTACAAGATGCTAGTGCATCGTCCGAGTAGTTACAAAGTCAATGATATTACAAGACAGTATAACTTTGACAGTATAGAGTTCCCTGTAAAGATTCAGGACATACGTAAGTTTGAGACTCAGAGTACCGGAATATCGGTTCACGTTTATGGCCTGGAGAAGAAGAAGAAAAAGGACAAGTCAGATAAGCAAGACAAGCACACAGTAGTCAGACCCCTCCATTTCTCAAAATTTGCAGGTGAGCAAGAGCTGCATGTAAACATGCTGCTCTTCTCTGAAGGTGACAATTATCACTACGTCTGGACGAAAGACATGTCCCAACTCCTTTGCTCCCAACTAAATAAATATTGTCATAAACAACATACACTCCTGGAAATGGAAAAAAGAACACATTGACACCGGTGTGTCAGACCCACTATACTTGCTCCGGACACTGCGAGAGGGCTGTACAAGCAATGATCACACGCACGGCACAGCGGACACACCAGGAACCGCGGTGTTGGCCGTCGAATGGCGCTAGCTGCGCAGCATTTGTGCACCGCCGCCGTCAGTGTCAGCCAGTTTGCCGTGGCATACGGAGCTCCATCGCAGTCTTTAACACTGGTAGCATGCCGCGACAGCGTGGACGTGAACCGTATGCGCAGTTGACGGACTTTGAGCGAGGGCGTATAGTGGGCATGCGGGAGGCCGGGTGGACGTACCGCCGAATTGCTCAACACGTGGGGCGTGAGGTCTCCACAGTACATCGATGTTGTCGCCAGTGGTCGGCGGAAGGTGCACGTGCCCGTCGACCTGGGACCGGACCGCAGCGACGCACGGATGCACGCCAAGACGTAGGATCCTACGCAGTGCCGTAGGGGACCGCACCGCCACTTCCCAGCAAATTAGGGACACTGTTGCTCCTGGGGTATCGGCGAGGACCATTCGCAACCGTCTCCATGAAGCTGGGCTACGGTCCCGCACACCGTTAGGCCGTCTTCCGCTCACGCCCCAACATCGTGCAGCCCGCCTCCAGTGGTGTCGCGACAGGCGTGAATGGAGGGACGAATGGAGACGTGTCGTCTTCAGCGATGAGAGTCGCTTCTGCCTTGGTGCCAATGATGGTCGTATGCGTGTTTGGCGCCGTGCAGGTGAGCGCCACAATCAGGACTGCATACGACCGAGGCACACAGGGCCAACACCCGGCATCATGGTGTGGGGAGCGATCTCCTACACTGGCCGTACACCACTGGTGATCGTCGAGGGGACACTGAATAGTGCACGGTACATCCAAACCGTCATCGAACCCATCGTTCTACCATTCCTAGACCGGCAAGGGAACTTGCTGTTCCAACAGGACAATGCACGTCCGCATGTATCCCGTGCCACCCAACGTGCTCTAGAAGGTGTAAGTCAACTACCCTGGCCAGCAAGATCTCCGGATCTGTCCCCCATTGAGCATGTTTGGGACTGGATGAAGCGTCGTCTCACGCGGTTTGCACGTCCAGCACGAACGCTGGTCCAACTGAGGCGCCAGGTGGAAATGGCATGGCGAGCCGTTCCACAGGACTACATCCAGCATCTCTACGATCGTCTCCATGGGAGAATAGCAGCCTGCATTGCTGCGAAAGGTGGATATACACTGTACTAGTGCCGACATTGTGCATGCTCTGTTGCCGGTGTCCATGTGCCTGTGGTTCTGTCAGTGTGATCATGTGATGTATCTGACCCCAGGAATGTGTCAATAAAGTTTCCCCTTCCTGGGACAATGAATTCACGGTGTTCTTATTTCAATTTCCAGGAGTGTATTTGTTTAAGGTGTTTGAATTATTTTTCATCTGAAGAGTTATTAGCTATGCAATATTAGATTGTGCCTCCAAGGACGCGGTACGTCTGATTATGCCCACTGAGGAAAATAAAGCCATTAAATTTCCAAATGCTCACCACCAGCACCATTGTCCTTTTGTAGTGTACGCCGACTTTGAATGTCTGCTTGCTCCTATTACTCGCTGTGAAGGGAATCCCTTAGCCTCACACACAAACGTCACACAAAAACACCTACCTTATGCAGCAACATTCCAAGTTGTATATGGATATGATTCTAAACTTAACCGCTATCAGTCTTATGTAGGGAACGATCCACGGTTTGACTTCTCACTGAGCTTGAAAACTCTCATGGGAAGTTGATAGGCTCTACAGCACCAACATTCCCATGACCAAATCAAATGAAGATGATTCAATGTATGAAAAGGCGGTTAATTGTCATATTTGAGGGCTAGCCTTAGATAGAAAAGCGGAAACTCCTCGCAGAGATCACTGTCATCTTACGGGTAAGTTCCGTGGTGCAGCTCACAACGCACGCAAATTGAAGTATAAGTTACCTAGACACGTACCCGTCTGTTTTCATAATTTGAGCGGGTATGACGCTCATTTTCTCGTTGAGCACTTGACTAATTTCGGTATGAAGAAAGATTAGGTCAGTGTCCTCCCTGAAAGTGTTGAGAAGTACATTTTTTTCTCAAAACGAATGACGCCAAAAATTACGCTCCGCTTCCTTGAGTCTTTACGCTTTATGCAGACTTCACTCCAGAAACTGGTTGAAACTTTACCTCAGAATAATATGCATATCACTCGATCTGCAATTCCTGATGAGGAAAAGTTCCAACTTGTGACTAGCAAAGTACTTTTCCCGTACGAGTATGTTGACTGTATGGCAAAACTCAATGAAACCAGGCTTCCCGACGTATCTGCATTTACCAATACTCTCACAGGTGATGCCATAACTACAGCAGATTATGAGCATGCCGTGAATGTCTGGCCAGAATTCAACATCCCCAATTTGGGGGAAATGGCTCTGAGCACTATGGGACTTAACTTCTGAGGTCATCAGTCCACTAGAACTTAGAACTACTTAAACCTAACTAGCCTAAGGGCATCACACACACCCATGCCCGAGGCAGGATTCGAACCTGCGACCGTAGTAGTCGCGCGGTTCCAGACTGTAGCGCCTAGAACCGCTCGGCCACAAGGCCGGCTAATTTGGGGGAATATGCAAGGTTATACATGGACACGGACATGCGTTTGCTTGCAGATGCTTTCGAAAAGTTCTGGAGTGTATGTATGACCACGTACTCTCTGGACCCCGCCTTTTATTACAGAGCATATGGGTTGTCCTGGGACGCTATGCTTAAAAAACCGGGCCCAGCATTGAACTTTTGACTGATGCTGCAATGCTTCTATTTTATGAGTGAGGGATCCGTGGGGGACTTTGTCAATGTGTTCACAGGCACACCAAGGCAAATAATCCATGGATGGGTGTCGAGTTCAATGCATCCCTTGATTCTAGTTACATTTTGTACTTAGATGTGAACAACTTATATGGGCACGCCATAATGCAGCCACTGCCGGTTATTGGGTTTCGATGGGTGCCCGAAAACGAATTGAAGGGGTTAGGTGGACAAATAATGGGTCTTGGGCCTGATTCTGATGTAGGGTATGTGCTTGAGGGAGACATCGCATATCCTAATAATTTGCATGGAGAGACAAGCGACTTGCCATTACGTGCAGAGCAACTAATTCTGCGAGGAAGCACCATCCCTAAACTGTTGGGGATAAGCAGAGGTATATCATTCATTATCATAACCTCCAGCAGTGCCTCAGATTAGGAATGAAGCTTGTTAGAGTCAACCGGGCAATCTCCTCCAAGCAATCCCCATGGCTGAAGGAGTATATTGAACTAAATACCGAAAAGAGGGCGGTTGCGAGTAATGATTTTGAAACAGACTTTTATAAATTAATGAATAATTCCATTTTCGGGAAAACTATGCAGAATGTACGGAATGAGCGCGATATTTTGATAAGAACCGACTGGGAAGTGCGTTATGGCGTGAGAAAGTTTATAGCCCGGCCAAATTTTAAGTGTGCCACCATCTTCAATGAAAACTTTGTTGCTTTGGAGATGCTGAACACTGCAGTAGAGTTAATGAAGCCTATCTATTTGGGGATGTGCATAATGGATATCTCCAAATTCTACGTGTACTGATTCCACTACGAGTTTGCGAATCCTCATTTTGGAGAACCAAATTTACTTTATATGGATACAGACAGCTTTATCTGTTGGATCGAGAACTGCGATCCATGTGAAGTAATTAGGTGCAATGGTAAAGAATTCGACATGTCTTCTTATGGGGTCGATAATCCTTACGATATTGTTCCTCAGAACAAGAAGGTTATCGGTCTCACGAAAGACGAGTCGAATGGTTTATCGATTGTAGAGTTTGTGGGATTGAGGTCAAAAATACATGCATATCGTACAATAGATGGGGACACTCAGAGGCGGGCAAAGGGTGTTAGACATGTGGCATCTCGTGCTCTTATAGTTGAAGACTATTTGGAGTGTCTGTATAGTTGCAGCGCTCAAGGCTCTCATCCACACGATTCAGCAAACTAGCATTCGATCACGAGGTTACGACGTGTACACTGTGCTGCAGTCTAAAGTCGAATTGTCTCCTTATGACGATAAAAGAGCCATTTGTGAGGATGGGTGGAAGCCCTCCTATACTCACACTACTTATTTGAAGTGAAAGTAGGGGTGGGGGACTCTGGTTGATTGATAAATAGAGAATGAGCATGTGAATGCGGGTGGGTTATGCATCAAATAGTATGGCTCTTTTATCGTAGCGTAAATATTGGATGAGTGTGTTGTGTGGTGTGTATCAGTCTGCGTTCTTCCGTGTATGTCTGAGCGTGCGAATGAGTGTGGGAGCCTGTGTTAAGTGTATGTCTGTGTAAATATATATTCATTATTTTGCCAAAGACAAAAAGAAAATCATAAAAACGAAAAAATTTTAAAACTGAAAAATTATTTAGAAAAAGTCTCTATTTATGTAAATATTTTTCATCGTTATTACTACTTAATATATAAAGAAAAAAGAAAGTTTTTTGCACTTGATATGTGCTAGTGTGTGAGTGGTTATACACTCCTGGAAATTGGAATAAGAACACCGTGAATTCATTGTCCCAGGAAGGGGAAACTTTATTGACACATTCCTGGGGTCAGATACATCACATGATCACACTGACAGAACCACAGGCACATAGACACAGGCAACAGAGCATGCACAATGTCGGCACTAGTACAGTGTATATCCACCTTTCGCAGCAATGCAGGCTGCTATTCTCCCATGGAGACGATCGTAGAGATGCTGGATGTAGTCCTGTGGAACGGCTTGCCATGCCATTTCCACCTGGCGCCTCAGCTGGACCAGCGTTCGTGCTGGACGTGCAGACCGCGTGAGACGACGCTTCATCCAGTCCCAAACATGCTCAATGGGGGACAGATCCGGAGATCTTGCTGGCCATGGTAGTTGACTTACACCTTCTAGAGCACTTTGGGTGGCACGGGATACATGCGGACGTGCATTGTCCTGTTGGAACAGCAAGTTCCCTTGCCGGTCTAGGAATGGTAGAACGATGGGTTCGATGACGGTTTGGATGTACCGTGCACTATTCAGTGTCCCCTCGACGATCACCAGTGGTGTACGGCCAGTGTAGGAGATCGCTCCCCACACCATGATGCCGGGTGTTGGCCCTGTGTGCCTCGGTCGTATGCAGTCCTGATTGTGGCGCTCACCTGCACGGCGCCAAACACGCATACGACCATCATTGGCACCAAGGCAGAAGCGACTCTCATCGCTGAAGACGACACGTCTCCATTCGTCCCTCCATTCACGCCTGTCGCGACACCACTGGAGGCGGGCTGCACGATGTTGGGGCGTGAGCGGAAGACGGCCTAACGGTGTGCGGGACCGTAGCCCAGCTTCATGGAGACGGTTGTGAATGGTCCTCGCCGATACCCCAGGAGCAACAGTGTCCCTAATTTGCTGGGAAGTGGCGGTGCGGTCCCCTACGGCACTGCGTAGGATCCTACGGTCTTGGCGTGCATCCGTGCGTCGCTGCGGTCCGGTCCCAGGTTGACGGGCACGTGCACCTTCCGCCGACCACTGGCGACAACATCGATGTACTGTGGAGACCTCACGCCCCACGTGTTGAGCAATTCGGCGGTACGTCCACCCGGCCTCCCGCATGCCCACTATACGCCCTCGCTCAAAGTCCGTCAACTGCACATACGGTTCACGTCCACGCTGTCGCGGCATGCTACCAGTGTTAAAGACTGCGATGGAGCTCCGTATGCCACGGCAAACTGGCTGACACTGACGGCGGCGGTGCACAAATGCTGCGCAGCTAGCGCCATTCGACGGCCAACACCGCGGGTCCTGGTGTGTCCGCTGTGCCGTGCGTGTGATCATTGCTTGTACAGCCCTCTCGCAGTGTCCGGAGCAAGTATGGTGGGTCTGACACACCGGTGTCAATGTGTTCTTTTTTCCATTTCCAGGAGTGTAGAATAGATTTTAGTTTGTTTCACCTACCGCTAGCCATTCAGTCAGAACTTGTTTTAAGTATGTGGGTTCCACCCAATTAAATTGTTTATATTTATGTCCACTCGCTTGTGGTAGTGGAAAATGTTTAGAGTGACTTACTTCAAAGAAATATATGTTCACTCACTTGTGGTTGTGGAAAATGCTTAGAGTCACCCACTTCAAAGAAATATGTTCGCCTTTACTTAAAAGTCTTTTCTTTTTTGGGTGGCACTTCACTAGTGATAGTATTTACTGTGTAAGAAAGTGTAATTAGCTTGTAATAGTAGTACCTCTGCATTAGTTGAAAACTGATATATAATGTAAATTTCAAACATTTATCCGAGCATAATGTTGATATTTCTGTCAAAAAAAATGCAGTTGTGAATTATTTATCTGTAAACTGGTGTATTGTAGATTTGAATTACATATCTGCAAACAGCATAAGGTTGATATTGTTTGTCAAAAAATCTAAATCTCAATAATTTATCTGTATACTGATAGAATGTAAAATCTGATTGACATATGTGTAAACTGATAGTTCGCAAACACTGTTAAAAATCTGAATATAATAATAAATCACTTATTTTATTGAAAAAATGTCGAACGTTATTATTTCAACCCTCAATGATCATTCTTTTTATTCAAACATGATAAATATATGTGTGTGAAATGCGTGGTTACATCCACATTGCACAGCACATGCCTATAACGTACGTTGATTTAAAACACTGTTTCAACGAGAGTTCTGAATGACAAGTACTGGGCCACGTCCTGCGGTGGCGATCACACGCGCACTGCTGGTACATGACGCACCACCCCTCAGCGCTCACTTTCAGAGTCTATTAATGGCGCAGGTGGCGTTACTCATCAGATGAAAGTGCGCTCAAAGGCTGTGGTAAGTGGCTCAGACAGTTCAGTGGAATGCGGTTCAGATACAGTATCGCCGATAAACTTACTCGCTAAGGACGTGAGTGTCAAAGAAAAAAAATACAGGCATTGTTATCGAAGAAAAAATTATTTATTTCTCATCCAACTGAAAAGTATTTTTGCATTCTCATAAGCACATACAAAAGCCTTTTTTTGATAAATGTTTTTGAGTTGATGGATCGATGGACAGCCATAGAATTCCAGGTCTTGAATAGAAGCAAATTTAAATATCTGTCGCATGCAGGAGATTTTGTCCTTTCCCTTGACGTAGACTATGGTATCCATGTGATCGAATAATTTAAGTTCACTCACCATATCTGTATAGGGTATGCCAGGATCGTCCCAGTTAATTCAATGGTAGATATGAGTTAACCACTTTCCGCTCTTCCTTGTCTTGGTGCACATCACTTGCTTGAAGGGTCTTGGTGACGAGATATTTGCAGCGAATGTCTCTATTATTCCAACATCTTTCAATCTAAACTATCTATGCTCTCCGTCCTATAATCCTTGAGCGGCCACAATGAGGTTCACTTGGTGACACGCCATCGTCAAATGATCTATGTATGGGGCAGTACCTATTCATTTATACAGCTTGCTGCACAACACCTGTGAGCAGACATTAGTTGATTACATGATCGTGTAGAACTAAAGCATACGCGGCAGTGTGTTCTGGGAAATTTGTCGATGACTCAAATTCAATTCGCACATCTATAGGTCCAGACTTAATTATCTCATTCTGCAGTCTACTGCATTGATCGGTGAAAGCTCTTTGAATTTACGTGGACCGAGTACACACACTCCTCCCTTTCCTTCAGCAATTTCATAGTAAGAAGGGCGAAACCTTGCATGCATGTCATAAGCTAGGCTGTATACATTTTGATTCCACTGCAGATGTAGATTGTCATATGGGTAGAATTCTGAATTGAGGTAGACTTCGGCATTAGTTAACTTGCAGTTATTGAACACAGTGGAATAACGTGCTGTATTACCTCTTCTATCAGTCTGAAACGCAAGTATGATGAATCTTGGTGTCTCTAGATGACTGGATGTTTTAATAGCCCATGTTAGTCTGCTCGCTGTCGGTAGCACTGGGTACTCGAAAATCTCCCATGAGCGAAATGTCAGTGACAGAAATGTACCTGAATTCAGGACTTTTAAAAGCTTCAAACACTTCTTATCGGATACACTGATGTGAGGCATTTTCCACATTATCTTGTTGATTGTGATCATATTCTCCTCTTGAGCTCCTTGAATGTAAGAGTTATTTTCCGTCGCACTCCGCACCAGAATAAGATCTTGTTTAGTGTTCATAATAATCTGCCTCATGTCCTCAAAGTAACCCATAAGCATGTTTAGAGGTATGCATGCAGTAAATCGCTTATATTCTTCAACTGCTCTATCTTCTGGCTCGTCTATGAACCATCCTACATTTTCTAAACTATGCAAATCTGCGGGTGATGCCGAGACGTTTTAAGGATTGATGTTATTTCTACACTGTGTGTACAGTCGATCTCGGAGCCATTGAGTTCATAGCGTATCTCTTGGAAGAGGAATGCTAAAGCGTTACATGTCAGCTTGGATCCCACTGTATCACTGCCGTCAGTTTTCTTGAATGACCCCTCTAGATATATGAAACTCTTGCACGGAAGTGTGAGTGCGTCTTGGTGCTGGATGACAATCCTGATTTCATCACTCTTGTTAAATGTGGTTGAAGCGTAAGGTTTGTGAGAGAAGTATTCCTGGTGTATAATTCTCTCATCATACTCTACTGGACTGGTTATATTGAGTTATGGCGTCATTGTGCGGCCTCAAACCAACCGATTTAAGAAACTCATAGTTTGCAGGTGTTATCATTTTGCTGTTCGGTAGCGAAGTGGCGCGCTGTGGATTACGTGCGCTTGTTTTATACCGTACGCCCATCCTGTATTAGATGTAATCGTACAATGATTTCCTCACCACGAAAGTCAACAAGTTGATTATTCTGGTCCACAATACGCAGCTCCAAATAGTCCAATGTCTGAGCTGTCACTGGAAGATATATTGCACTGGCAGGGGTCGCAACAATCTTATACCCTGTTGCAGCTGAGGGGGAAGAATCCGTAAATAATGTGAATTAGACTATCACTGAGATAGGAGTTCGTTGCAATGTTACACTCAACACGTGTTGTGCTGACTGGGAGTATGTCCACTGTCTGATTCGAGTTGTGAAATTTGCTTGGATCCTTCTTCAAAATCTGTCCTTTTGTTAATCCCAGCAGGCGCGCTATTGAACCTTTCTGGTAAAAGTCAATCGTTGCATTTACAGTCCTTATTTCAGATTTAAGTGTATTGAGGTTTGCACGTAGTTCAATACCTTTTTCCAGATTGTTTTAAGACTTTGTTTAAATCGTCGATATTGTATGCACCAGGTTCTATTTCCACAATATCTTTTTCACCATTAATATCGAGATGCAGTTTATTGTTAGTCTCGGTGATATTCAGGATGCTGTTGTACGTCTCCAGTCCAATCAATGCAATACTCCATTCACCAGCACTCAAATCAATTGGTGGGAAGTAATTTGCACGCAGTGCAGATGATCGTCCTTTTAACGTCAAAGTGTATGACATTGTATCTGAACCTCAACTGATGATTGAATGTTTAAACCTCCTCCTTACATAGCGTGTGTCTTCTTTGTGAATGTCAAAAGAAACATGATGCATAGATGTCCGCAGATGTGTGTATTAAAGTCGTGATAGCGTCGATAATTGTAGAGTACATGTCTTCTGTGAGTGAAGTATTGTAATTCTTCTGGCGGCTGCAGGTCACCAAATGCGTCGAAATAGTACACGGTACCCGAATCTTTCATAACATATGCCACCCAGTGGATGCCGGAGCCTCCAGCAACATCTAAATTCACAACACCACATGCACCAGTTTTCCACATAGTCTTCGGCAATGTATCCCGTAGAAACACCCCACGGAATCGTGGTATCATGAATTTATCTCTAACAAACTTAAGAAGGTCTGTATTTGTGAGTGGTCGATCTGGTAGGACAGCTAATAGGCTTTTTTGTTTTATTTATGATAGACCAAGACCCTTCCTGTATGGTTTCAAGTATAGTCCTTTTCGGATGGCTGCGACTTCCATCATGCGGTTATGTCTTCTCGCCTCTTCTATCTGTGCTTGGGAGTTTTGCGCGTTCTTGATTCGAGCAACAGCTGCAGCACCGCTGGCAAGGGAACCTACCGCCGATAGCGCGGAGAGGGCCGGGATGAGAAAAGCAATAAAACTGCCGGATGTCTTGGGTATTGGTAGAACACGAGGTGCTTTAACCGATCCTCTTCTTCTTCGTACATCTTTCTAATTCATTGCGTTTTTAGCTGCATACATCGCTGTCAGGATACTGTTCTTCAAACAGCCTTTCTTGTTGTTGTTGTTCTTCTTCTTCTTCTTCATGTGTAGTGCGCAACGTGCAGCGTTCATAACTCGCTTGAAATTCATCACTCCTAAACCCAACTTGATTTTTCCACGCACAGTTTTATCAACTGCAAATGCTGTGATGCATTGACCTATACCAATACCCTTTCTTCTCCATATTGCCTTAGCATTATCAGTTAAGGTTCTATCTGCAATGTGACGACTTAATAGATCTTTATTTGCTGCATGTGCAATGTCGTGTTCCATACATGCTTCGTCGAGGAGATTGACTCCCTTATGACCTTGTGCCTAGTGTTTCTGAAGCTTTGTCCCAGGCCCACAGTAGTTATACCCAGGAGTGTGTATTTCCACAGGTGGTTTGTCTAGAACACCACAGCCTCCTCTAATGTGTCTTCTAGCGCACGCTACTGTGGTGGTTGTGGGCAATGCACGTCCATTATATAGCAAATCGCCGACATCAATCCAACTGTTTTGTGTAGCAGGAAAACCAAGCCATTTGACTAGTGCCTTATTTCCCCGACGTCTTATGACTCTCTCCATAAGAAAAACATTTGGTTCTCAGCTTTTCTGCGTCTCCTCGGTGTAGAAGGAGCCTGCAATTTCTTTACTGTCCTTCAATATTTAAGTTCTAGGATTCGTTCTTTCCACCTTTGAAACTCTAAATATCTCAGTTGACCAGTTCGGTAGGTACGGTTTCTCAAATGCTGTCTTGTGTTTTGAGACACGCACCAAATCACCTACATTAAGTTTCTGTTTGCGTGGATCCAGCACCTTAATGCATAAGTACACGGTATCACGAACACAGATTGATCTCATTTTTATTGTGCTACGTTTGCTTGTATTATATTGAGCAATTATTTCTGAGAGTATATCTGTCCATTTGTGCGAGCTGCAAAGGTTAAAACGCATCCACATTAGACCTTTTATTGTTCTGTTCAGGTGCTCCACGATACTCGCCTTCAGGTGAGTGAATGTCGAGTAGTGATGTATTCCGTACTGCTACATCACTATCTTGAAATACCTATTGTAGAACTCCCCACCATGATCGGTTTGGAGATTGTCTGGGCATCGATTCGTTCCTGTCTGTAGCAAACGCTCAAAAACATCAGCAACATTTCGACCGGTTTTTGTTTTGAGGGGTAATGCCCACGCAAATTTCTAGTATGCATCAATAACAATTAAAATGTATTTCAAACCATTATTCTCATGTGAATATTGCAGCATATCTACAAGATCAGCTTGACACAAGTCATCCAACTCTTTAATCATAACATGCCTGCGAGGGTATGTTTTACATGCTGGCTTGTGCAGTTCTCGAACTACCGTCTCCATACTTATTCGATGATACCACTCTCTCGAAGCTCTGAGATTATCGAAAAACCTCATTCGATTGAGCTGTATTACCTGCTGCAGCTGATGCCATGAGCAGCTGCAATCGATCTATTAGTTCGTTGGGGTCGTCATAATATATATACTGAGGGATTCGATTGTTCACTGCTTTATGCTCACAAGGGAACCTCCCCATCGCATCCCCCTCAGATTTAGTTATAAGTTGGTACAGTGGATAGCCCTTGAAAAACTGAACACAGATCAATCGAGAAAACAGGAAGAAGTTATGTGCAACTATGAAAAAAAAGCAAAATATAGAAACTGAGTAGTCCATGTGGAAGATAGGCAATATTAAGGAAGCGTGAACTCAGGAGCACCATGGTCCCGTGGTTAGCGTGAACAACTACGGAACGAGAGGTCCTTGATTCAAATCTTTCCTCGTGTGAAAATTTTAATTTTTTATTTTCAGACAATTACTATCCGTCACTCCGATGCGAAGTAGCTGCGCCGTAGTATGGGGACGCTACACCTAAACAAGAAAACCTAAATCGGGCAAGGTAGAAGAATCTTTTTACCCATTCGCCAAGTTAGGTGGGTCGACAACATATTCCTGTCATGTGACGCACATGCCGTCACCAGTGTCGTATATAATATATCAGACGTGTTTTCCTTTGGAGGAATCGGTTGACCTATGACCTTGCGATCAAATGTTTTCGGTTGCCATTGGAGAGGCGCGTCCTTTCGTCTACTAATCGCACGGTTTTGCGGTGCGGTCGCAAAACACATACACTAAACTTCTTACAGTGAACAGAGACGTCAATGAACGAACGGACAGATCATAACTTTGCCAAAATAAAGAAAGTAAAAATCTCATGCGATGGGAGACTTGAACCAAGGACCTCTCGATCCGCAGCTGCTCACGCTAACCACGGGACCACGGTGCTCCTGAGTTCACTGTTCCTTAATGTTGCCTATCTTGCGCATGGACTACTCAGTTTGTATATTTTGCCTTTTTTTCATAGTTGCACATAACTTCTTCCTGTTTTCTCGATTGATCTGTGTTCAGTTTTTCAAGGCCTATCCACTGTGCCAACTTATAAGTAAATCTGAGGGGGGTGCGATGGGGAGGTTCCCTTGTCAGTGCCATCACCGCTGCTGCCGGCCGCGGTGGCCGTGCGGTTCTAGGCGCTGCAGTCCGGAACCGCAGGACTGCTACGGTCGCAGGTTCGAATCCTGCCTCGGGCATGGATGTGTGTGATGTCCTTAGGTTAGTTAGGTTTAAGTAGTTCTAAGTTCTAGGGGACTGATGACCTAAGATGTTAAGTCCCATAGTGCTCAGAGCCATCACCGCTGCTGCCACCATTGTTGTTGTTTTCGCCTTCAAGTATTGGCTTCATAATGGTTTTATATTTCTTGTTGCTCATGTGCAGTATTTCATGGTACGTGTCCCCAACATTAACCGAGTAATTTATGGGTTTTTTGGTAGGTCTTAGGAAAATATTCATTAAGCTGAGTGTTCTGTCAAACCGTCTCACTATTTATTTGTTGTGTTCTTCAGTACAGAGAGTCATTTGAGGTACCTCTTCATGCTACTCCTTATAGCTACTGCAACTTACATGCATTTCAAGCTCCTTAACGTGATCAAGCATTTGTCGTTGTCTACAGTTTTTAACTTCCTGCCATTGCCAAGCTGACGATTCATTAGTGTGTCAGGATACGCCCTATTAACCAGTCACTTCTCTTAGTCAAGCTGTGCCATTTTTTCTCCCCAGTTCCATTCACTATCTCTTCATTAGTTACGCGATTTACCTATCTTATC
The DNA here is from genome assembly GCF_023898315.1 of Schistocerca nitens. NCBI lineage: Eukaryota > Metazoa > Arthropoda > Insecta > Orthoptera > Acrididae > Schistocerca > Schistocerca nitens. The sequence continues at coordinate 1,007,020,633 of NC_064614.1, forward strand.
TTCAAAATTCTTCTGCAACACCACATTTCGAAAACTTCTATTCACTCTTTGATTGTACTGTTTATCATCCACTTTCCACTTCTAGACAATGCTACTCTCGAGACAAATGCTTTCAGTAAAGTTTTCCTAAAATTTACTTTTATATTCTTGTTTGAGAAACTCTATTCTTGTTTTTGTCCATCTGCATTTCACAAAGGTGTACTGATGAAAAGTAATGGCTCCGAATTTTTATGGGAAAACTCTTAAAAGTTTTTAAATAAAAGTTATCAACATTCTGCATCTTCATTCTTCTAGCTTAGGTGTATGATCAGAATTGTCTCGTATGTTGTAATCTAAACATCATACAGCTACTTCTCTTTTCTCCTATGGTTTATTTTCCTACAGGCAATACCTATCTTTTTCATAGTCAAGTATGTGCCTACAATAGAACCTTGCATTTTTCCTCTAACCATTCTTGCTTTTGGTATTTTGCACTTGTCAGTCTGAATTTTAGGTGTCTTTATTCCCTTTTGCCTGTTTCATTTTGCGTTCTGCATAAAATTTCACCACATAGCTTTCTCGTTCATTCCTGTATATCTTACTTGTTTGTGTCAATAACACACTTGTAGGGTTGTCAAAATATATGCCCACTGAATAAAATATATAGTACACTCCCTGACAAAAGAAGTGAAGCACCCGAAAGACATACTTGGATGTCAACATAACTTTTTACAAGTGCACACCATCGACAGGTTGCAACATTCCTGGGGTACAAATGGAGGGAGTCCCTTTAACTGTTTGTAGTCTCGACCATGCACCCTGTCCACACTACGTACCTGATACTCCCGTGGCGGTCATATTGTTCTGCTCCACACTGCTGCTGGCCTGAAATTATGTATCTAAATATGCAAGTGGGTTTAGAAGAGCCACTCATCATTAAACACAAAACTATCATATGACTGCTATAAACAACTATATTCTGAGACGATAAGAAAGTCGCAGGTTGCACTGTTTACATTCTAAATCATAAGTGTTTATGCCAATTACATTCTTGATGATTATCTGTCCACAATATGATTCGGACGAACGTACGCGTAATCGAACACGACGCCGGTGATTGATGATGATGCGGAAGCTGAATAATCGAACGGAAGTTCTTACGCTCGTCATGCATACACAGACATCTGGTACCAGTCCTCCTTGACACTAGTAATAATATAACACTATTCAGAAAGTTAAATTTTCAGTTCTCAGTTCTAACTTGTATGAGCGTGTGCGTAACCATCGCAGCGTGGTTGATTGTTGATGATGCAGAAACGCGATGATCGAACGCACGTCTTCACACTTGCTACGAGACACGGGCACTTGAATGCTCTCTTTTGTGGTGGACTATATTGCTGATTGACATTAGTCCATTCTGGAAGGTCAAACACAGAGCAGATGATTGATGTAAGTACAACACGCAAATGAGCAGATAGTCAGAAACGTTATCGGCGGCACTGCTCATATTTAATTACTACTTTGCGCGCTTTTCACTGAATCCACTTCCATATCTCATTACTTCACTGTAACAGCACTTGCAGCAACACTTAAACTTCCACAACATTGCTTTTCACATGTAGAGCTACCGACAGCACAACGTAACAGCTCCATGTCCCGTGCTTGACTCTGCAAAATGCAGCTGCTCGATAGGAGACTCTGCAACCAAAACCAGCGGTATGACAATACGCTTACATTCCCACATGAAAAAGTTTTCAAATTGTCGAAGAGAATATCGAAATATAGATAATTCTCTCCTGGCGAGGTTTAAAGAGATGGTGTGAGGGGATGGGGTACACTGCCCCATCCCACAGGTATAGACCCATTGCCACATGTGGACCAGACATGAGTTACTCACAATCAGAGAAACATAAAGAACAGTAAGTAAACAGCCGTAAAAATAGAGAAAAATTTACACAACGAAAGAAACCTACCTACAGTGCAACCTGTACAGCAAAACACAGTTACAACACAGTGGATAAACAAAGAGTTAACATAATAAGACATGAGAATATTAAGTCCCTGTAAAAGAAAGGTTTACAGATACAAATAAAAGAGGTTAGATACGACATAAAGGTCCCTGAAAGAAAGAGATTAAAAAATAAAGAAAAAGAAAAAAATAGTAGAAAAACACACTCCAGATAAAAAATATCACTGATGACACTATTAGGCATAAAAACTAGAGAACCTCCATCAGCATTAGGCCGTCAAATCCATCAAAAAATTATTTCACTACTCACAACACTGCATAACAAGGGAGCGTTCTTTGCACTGAAAGGGGGTGGAGAGTGGTTGTAGCGTCGAATCTGCGCCGACAGGTATATGTGCAGTATAGTCATGTGCTCGCCACTCTCGCCTCGCAGTAATCCGTCCATTGGTATACATGAAACAGGTTAATGATACTCTCAGCACAGAGCGAAGTGGCGCAGTGGTTACACACTGGACTCGCATTTGGGAGGACGATGGCTCAATACCGCGTACGGCCATCCTGATTTAGATTTTCCGTGATTTCCCTAAATTACTCCAGCAAATGCCAGGATGGTTCCTTTCTAAGGGCACGGCTGACTTCCTTCACCGTCCTTCCCTAATCCAATGAGACCGATGACCTCGCTGTCTGGTCTCACCACCCGAAAACAACACTCGCAGTGTCGTCCTAGCAATGCCTATTCAACATTCTCATAGTCTACAGTAGACGTTACAATGTTCTTTATGAAATAATAAACACATAGGATTTTATATATATATATATATATATATATATATATATATATCACTCCTTTAAGCTGAAATCAGTTACTGAGTGAATGATACAAAAGTAACGGTACACAATCATTAAGCAGGAATAATAAAAGAACCTTTTTTTTTAATGAAAAACCTTTTGGATAGCACAACCTATAGACACTGGTAATGACCCAAACCTTGTCACTGTATGGGAAGGAAGAGACATAATACATATGGTCTACGTTGAACAGATAGAAAGTGAAGAAAAACTATAATACTGCTTATGGCAGTAACATATCCTAGTTAAATCTCACTCGATTAGAGTGTCTTCATAAAACCTTATACATAATCAGAAATGAATGTTTGTACTTGAGGACAATAACAGTTGACATACATACAGATTCACACATGTCACATACATCAATCAGTCATTAATCTTGCCCACTATGATATAGTATAAAGTTTTCCGCATGGTAGTTGCCCTTGTGGCATGAGATATGCTGTTGATTACACCGTCAAAATATGTTATATACTCTTTCCACTTGCTATGTTTCCAGTTTCGCACATGTTCATCCAATGTATCGTGCTCTGAGTTCTGATATCTACAACTGCCAAGGTGTCCTCTATGACCACCATGGCCACAGAAACAACTGTCATGTCTGCTGTCATTTTTACTATTCCAAAGTCGTCCATTATGTCTATCCTTTTGGTTTGAATGGGTATCTGTATTGGGTTCGTTTTTCCCTGATACTCTTCTATCATCCTCTCCTCCTCCTGTTCCTCGTGACTCATACAATGTGTCTAATTGTCCTAAGGCTGACTTCATTGGCTCTATGTTATTTCTAGGGATTGCTAGTAACTTATCCTTAACTCCAGTTGGTTGTTTACTTGCTTCTGTCGTCATTGGTTCATCTAAATACAAGTACCTCTCACAATAATCCTGAAAAAATTTCTTTGAGGTCTGGCCACGCCCTCACTCAGACCTTCTACCTTGGTATAGTCTGTTAAGTAATACATTTTGCTTCCATCACGACCAATATTGTTGCAAAAATTCCTTTTCAAACTCAGCAAAGGTTGTACACTTATGTCCTGTTCTCATACCACAGGTATCAGTTTTATCTACCAATCTCGCTGCAACAAAGCATACCTTTCTCTGCTCGTCCCATAACTCAGGTAACACGCACTTAAATTGATCTAGGAAATCTCTGGGATGCCATCTTCCATTTGGTCCAAAGTTCTTAAAATTCCCTATACCAAGGAAGACCTCATCATTTTGTAGACCAATTAAGCTACCTCCGGCAATGTTTCCATCATGTAATAACGATTTCACTTTATTCTTCACCTGCTGACTGACCTGTTCCTTAGTCTTTCCTACCTCATTGTACACCTGTTCTACTCGCAGTGCATAAGAATCCTAGTTCAGTGCCACAGCTGATATCCTGTGTTTACAGTGTTTCACTTCCTCATACAGTTGTTCTAAATGCTCGTCGTAAACCACGACCTTTTTAGTAAGTTATTCATTCACTTCTTTGACATCCGATTCTACCTTTTCAAAACGTTTAGTATTTCCTGCAACATTCTCCTCAAACCGAATGGTAAGTTCATCCACCCTTTGATGACTTGGCTGAGCCAGCTTCTTTAGAGCCTCATTAGTCTCAGCGATCATTCGTTTATCTGCTCTACCGATTACTTAATATCTTACTTCTGGCACATAATATCTTCCCTTAATTGTTTGTTTTCATCCTCTACTGATCGTTTCATTTCTTCCCTTAATTTATTGTTTGTTCTCATGCTCTACCGATCGCTTAATATCTTCCTTTAATGCAGTAATGTTTTGAACATGTCAGAACTATGTTTACACTCACCTCGTTCGGGCGTCTCCATGATTGGTGACACTAGCACATTTGGACTTCCCATCTCTGTTGATAAACTAATGTCCCCTTTGCCGTAATCCTTTGACATTTCACTATACTTGCTTCTGTTTTCTTCTCCACCTGATTACTTTCACCTGGATGGTCTGCTTTCACCTCCCTGTCTACTGCAGTTGCACCAACCTCATTATTTTCCGTATTGAACTACAAATAATTCATCCAAGCAAGAAATAAACAAATCACAGTAACACTCGTAGCACAGAATGGATGGCAATAACCGTAACCAAACTACAACACCATATGCATTCAACGCTGTAATTCATGCTCAGAAGCAGACATAACATACGAGATCACATAATAGAAGAAAAAGAATGAAATATAAGGTAAGGTAAATACAATTCTGCAGTTGTATTAACTATTGTTAAAAATTAGGCTACTAAGTAAGCAGGGTCTGGCAGTGACATTTACTTTACTGTATGATCGTCAAAATTAGTAATGTCTCGCAATTTAGTGATACAAAAGAATTTTAACTATCATTGTTTGTAATTATGTAAGTATAGAACACAATCTGCACTACCAGTTAATTACTCTTATTGCTTCAGTTGCGTGAGGTAACATTCTGATGCGCGACTTACTTTCTATTGTCTTCTGGCCCTGTAGTAGCAGCTGTTTGGTAGTGCTGACTCAATTGATGCCGTGTCACTTTCAGCACTGCACCCTCTCTGCAAAGAGTGGTAATGTTTGCAGCGTCGTTCCTAGGTGCAGCTCATGTTGCACACAGTGATGGCTGCCAAAAAGTTTTCACTTTTGCCCATAGGTGGCACTAGCATCGGCTACCATAATGGCTGCCAAACAGGTGTTCACTTTTACGCATAGGTGCCGCTGGTGTCGTCATAAACGCACCACTATGGAGTATGTTTACTTCGTAGGACCATTTTTTTACGCTGTCACGAATCGGACGAGTGTATTCACTGTATCACAAGTTCTTTGGCATACACATCACTCAACAATTCAAATTAACAGTCACTGTTTATACACAATATATCACTCTCCTACTTAATTATACGACACTTCTTATACCAAAATTGTAGGTCCCGTCACGGTCACCATGTAACATGCCCAGGGGTACAAATGGAGGGGGTTCCTTTAACTGTCTGTAGTCTCCACCGTATGACCTGTCCACACCACGTACCTGATACTCCCATGGCAGTCGTATTGCTCTGATCCAAACTGCTGCTGGCTTGCCTGAAATTATGTATCTAAATATGCAAACAGGTTTATTGGAGCCACTCAACATTAAACACAACACTGTCCTAGGTCTGGTATGAACAACTATATTCTGAGACAATAAGAAAGTCGATGGTTGCACTGTTTGTATTCTAAGTCAGAAGTGTTCATGGCAATTAACATTCTTGATAATTATCTGTTCACAATATCACTCAGATGAGAGAATGCGTAACCGAACATGACGCCAGTGATAGTTGATGATGCGGAAGCTGAATAATCGAATAAAATTTATTACGCTCGTCACGAAAACACAGATGTCTGGTACCAGTCCTCCATGACACTAGTAATAATATAACACTGTTCAGAAAGTTATATGTTCAGTTCTCAGTTGTAGGAGCGTGTGCGTCACCATCACGGTGTGGCTGATTAATGATGATGCGGAAATGAAATGATTCACGCTCGCTACAAGACACTGGCACTTGAATGCTCTCTTTTGTGGTAGACTATATTGCTGATTGACATTAGTTCATTCTAGGAGGCCGAACACGGTGCGGGTGATTGGTGTACAGTATGACATGCAAACGACCAAATACTCAAAAACGTTATCGGCGGCACTGCTCGTATTTAATTACTTCTTTGCGCGCTTTTCACTGATTCCAATTCCATATCTCATTACTTCACTGTAATAGCACTTGTAGCAACAGTTAAACTTACATAACAATGCCTTTCACATGTAGAGCTACCAACAGCACAATATAATAGCACTGTGTCCCGTGCTCAACTCTGCAAAATGAAGCCGCTTGCATAGATACTCCACAACCAAAACCAGGGATATGACAATACACTTACAAGGTATGGGAATGATTAGAGTTGCAATTATCTGTTCCAGGTAAAACGACCACCACAGTGTAATAACTTTGTTCACATGTTTAGTGTAGTTAGGAGTTGTGGAAGGGTGTAGTTAGGAGTTGTGGTAGGGAATATAAAGTGCGTGAATAGCATTGGATGTTGAGCTATCACTGTGAAGCCTTGGAAATGCCACATGCCATCCAACTGTTTTGTGTAGCAGGAAAACCGAGCCATTTGACTAGTGCCCTTATGACTCTCTCCACAATAACTTTGTTCACATGTTTAGTATAGTTAGGAGTTGTGGAAGGGTGTAGTTAGGAGTTGTGGTAGGGAATATAAAGTGCGTGAATAGCATTGGATGTTGAGCGATCACTGTGAAGGCTTGGAAATGCCACATACATATGTGAGACAGCGTTACCAGCGTTTGGCATATGCTGAAAGTGGCTTCATTGTGGGTCTCCATTTTGCTGGTTGGTCGAATCGCACACTATTCAGTTTTGTGAGGTATTTGGACGTGACAGTGGTCTGATTTAGGACTGCATGGGAATGTAAGTCCAGGCATATCTGTTGTCAAAGTTCTGGTCGATCATACACTGAGGAGACAAAGGAACTGGTTTACCTGCTTAATACCGTGGATGGCCCCTGCAACAACACAGAAGTGCCACAACACGATGTGGCATGGACTCGACTAATGTCTGAAGTGGTCCTGGAGGAAATTGACTCAATGAATCCCACAGGGCTATCCATAAATCCGTTTAGTGTATGAGGAGGTGGAGATCTCTTCTGAACAGTACGTTGCAAGGCATCCCAGATATGCTCAACAATGTTCGTGTCTGGCGAGTTTTGTGGCCAGCAGGAGTGCTTAAACTCAGGGTCCATGGATTCATGAGGTTGTCTCCATACTCGTACACCCGTACACGTCCAGCTGCACGATACAATTTGAAACAAGACTCGTCCCACCAGGCAACATGTTTCCAATCATTAACAGTCCAATGTCGGTGTTGACAGGCCCAGGCTAGGTGTAAAGGTTTGTGTCGTACAGTCATCAAGGGTACACAAGTGGGCCTTTGGCTAAAAAAGCCCATATCAATGATGTTTCATTGAGTGGTTCATATGCTGACACTTTTTGATGGCCCGTTATTGAAACCTGCAGCAATTTGAAAAAGGGTTGCACTTCTGTCACGTTGAACGATTCTCTTCACTCGTCATTGGTCCCGTTCTTGCAGGATCTTTTTCTGCCCACAGCAATGTCAGCGATTTGATGTTTTAGCGGATTCCTGATATTTGCGGTACATTCGTGAAATGGTCAAATGGGAAAATCCCCACTTCACCGCTACCTCAGAGAGGCTGTTTCCCTTCACTCATGTGCTGACCATAACACCGTGTTGGAAGTCATGCAAATCTTGATAAGCTGCCATTGTAACAGCCATAATCGATCTAACAAGTGCGCCAGACACTTGTCTTATATAGGTGTTGCCGACCACAGTGCCATATTCTGCCAGTTTAGATATCTCTATACCAGTTTCTTTGCGCTTCAGTGTGTTTGATCACTACAAAGGAGGATCATTGTATTGTTCACCAAGCACATTGTAACATGTTTATCTGCCATCCGAGAACCACTGCAACATTGTGTCATTCAAACCACTGGTTGGAGACTAGCTGCAGCCTTGATAGCAAATCATCATCCCACGCAACAGCTACCATTAACACTCCAACACAAATGGCTGTGTCTCAAGTTTTGCTCAGACCAGGAAGCATGGACTGCTGATGAATGGCGTTGTATTGTGCTCATTGTCCTGCACTATCCCAGATGACTTTTGACAGTGAGTATAGTGGCTACCAGAGAAGAGACTGCATTCTTTCAATGTTTTGAAGAGGCACAGCGATGTTAATCCTGGCGGTATGGTGTCAGGAGTCATAGAGTATGACAGCAGATCGCAGCAGGTAGTAACTGAGTTGGCTCATCAGCACACCACGAACATCCTGCATCCTCATGTGTTGCCCCTCAAGTGACAGTATCATAGCACCCATTTTCAATCCAACACTTCTCGTTCACACAGGAGACATGTGTCGATTGTTGCACAGCAGAATATTAATCAAGTGCAGGAATAACATTTTGTTGCAACTGATTGGGATGACTCGAAGTGGCTCCCACCCATCGATTATGTAACAATGGTGTATCCACTGCCAACATTCGGAAGAGCCACATTACAAACAAGCAGGGAGCTCACTACCTCTGGCTTGGAGGAAGAACGTTAGGAACATCTGATTCAGCACTTAGACAACAGTACATAGCAGACAAAATGCACTAGTCAAACATTAGGCTACACCAAATCGTTCAGAGGCTCAGAAAACAGGTGCACTTTTGGTCACCCATACAGCGGCATCAAATTATTGACTGTTATAAAATCACCACCTTCCTTCCACTTATTGTCAGTCTGGTCGCTGCACCTGCATCACTGATACCAATAGAACGCCAGCTCTACTAGTGAACACAACACCAGTCACTGTCAGCTTCAAGTCTACTGTTATTAGTCTGCAGCCACCTGGCTGTTGAGAGAACTCTGCAAGCTGCATTCCTCGCAGTCACACCTGTAACTACCTAAAGATTGGGGCCGGGCTGATCTGTGAGTGATGAGCTATTCTGTCCACCTGCCAGCTGTTCAGCTTGCCAGCAGGGTGCCTGTGCAGCCACTCCTGGGCAGTACAAGCTGTATGCTGGGTTCACCTCTCAGACCGTCCTTCATGTCGCTGTTGGGTTTTCTACCTACATACCATCTTGGCAACTGACAACAGGAGCATGCAGATTTCTGGGGCTGTGCTGAAACACAGCTGCACTCAAGGAGAGTGCTGAGGCTTTGACATACATCCATAGCCACACTAGGCTCCAGCAACGTGCTGACTGCCATATCCTCATACGAAAGAGCTGTGGCACTAATATCAGACAATGCCTTGATTTCTCACCAGGCACTGAAGCGTTTCCCTGTGCCTTCCACACAGCACTGGCTCAATAGGAAAATCAGAGTGATCATAAAACACAGAAATAAATGACTGTTAACTGAATGATGTCACAACAGCCCATCAGTGCACACCAGAACCATGCCACCAAATCTCCACTTGACTAGCCTACACACTTGCAGGAGGTCACATCTGGTGGTCTCCTACAAATTTGGTACCAGAAGCTATGACTCCAGATGCCATACAAATGAGGTGTCAAGAGTGCTGACATCAGCTGTTGCTGCTGTAGAGATTCCATACCTGCAGTTCTACAGCCATGCACTGTGGTGAGGTAGCAATTTTGTTGGCCTACTTTCTTTTATTTTGGGGCAATGTTGGGTTGGACGAATCTGCATTGGAAACTGAAAGTATTAGACCACAAGAACTTGCATATGTCGTCGTTGAGTGACTGTAGGAGGATACAAGATGACTTGGACAGGATTCGTCTTTGGTGTAAAGAATGGCAGCTAACTCTAAATATAGATAGGCCTGAATGTAAATTAATGCACATGAATAGGAAAAAGAATCCTGTAATATTTGAATACTCCATTAGTAGTGTAGCGCTTGACACAGTCACGTCGATTAAATATTTGGGCGTAACATTGCAGAGCGATATGAAGTGGGACAAGCATGTAATGGCAGTTATGGAGATGACGGATAGTCGTCTTCGGTTCATTGGTAGAATTTTGGGAACATGTGGTTCATCTGTAAAGGAGACCGCTTATAAAACACTAATGCGACCTATTCTTGAGTACTGCTCGAGCGTTTGGGATCCCTATCAGGTCGGATTGAGGGAGGACATAGAAGCAATTCACAGGCGGGCTGCTAGGCTTGTTACTGGTAGGTTTGATCATCACGCGAGTGTTACGGAAATGCTTCAGGAACTCAGGTGGGAATCTCTAGAGGAGAGGAGGCGTTCTTTTCGTGAATCGCTACTGAGGACATTTAGAGAACCAGCATTTGAGGCTTACTGCTGCATAATTTTACTGCCACCAACTTATATTTCGCGGAAAGACCACAAAGAAAAGATAAGAGACATTAGGGCTCGTACAGAGGCATATAGGCAGTTATTTTTCCCTCATTCTGTTTGGGAGTGGAACAGGGAGAGGAGATGCTAGTCGTGGTACGAGGTACCCTCCGCCACGCACCGTATGGTGGATTGCGGAGTATTTATGTAGATGTAGATATGTGTCACTGGTGAGTAATATGTGAAACTTTTAGAATATTTGACTATGAATCACAGCAATGCATTGAGTCAAAAATGGCTCTGAGCACTATGGGACTTAACATCTTAGGTCATCAGTCCCCTAGAACTTGGAACTACTTAAACCTAACTAACCTAAGGACATCACACACATCCATGCCCGAGGCAGGATTCGAACCTGCGACCGTAGCAGTCGCGCGGTTCCGGACTTGCATTGAGTCCCCCAGGACCACGATACGTAGGAAAGATTAATATACACTGCTGGAAAAAAATTAGTACATCCTTTTAGAGGATTGCGATTCACTCAAGATTTATTGTTGCAACAGTGGATATGGAGTATATGAAATCATTACATTTACAGACCAATAATACAAGTGGCTCAGAGGTACCAGATATTGAACCATGCTGAAACACCATGGTGCAGCCTTCACAGGCAATAATGCAAATGCTGATTCTGGCATCCAGTCGATCATAAAAATGGTGAACACTGTCTTGGGATACGATATTCCACGCCTGCTCTACCGTTCCACATAGTTCTGTGGGAGTCACTTCTCCTCCCACTATATCCCACATGTGCTCAACTGGAGACGAGTCTGGAGACTGAGTTCATAAGGGAAGATGATGTATCTCTTGCAGAGTACATTGACTTTCAGAGACAGTGTGTGGGCAAGCATTATCCTAATGTAAGAAAACATCACTTTTCTGATGCAATAATGGCGAAATAGCGGGTCTAACAAAATTCTACGCGTACTCTCTAGAAATAACAAACGTGAAAGACGGCTGTAGCTTATTGCACCCCAGAACGTAAGGCCTGGGGTGCCAGTGTGTCTCAGATCAAAGCACTCTACAAGACAGCCCTCTCCAGGTCTACATTGTACACAGGACCTACCATGTCTTGCATACAGGTAGAATCTGCTTTCATCGCTGAAGACGACAGCACGCCATTCCACCTTCCAAGTGATCTTCCGACAGCACAAGTTGAGCCTTGCGTGTCGATGCTGTGATATCAATGGGAAGAGTTACTAGTGGTGAACATTCCATATTAAAGGGTAGACACACTTGGCGCTCTAGTAGCTCTGCCATGATGCTATCTCTTGGCAGACGACATTGAAACCATTATCAATACTATCCCCAGGTGACTTATGCCTCTTTGGATAAAAATCGACGTCGTCTTTCCAAGTGTACTGTTTTTTTCTGGCAGTGAAGTTAGTTTTGGTTACTGCTATTGTGTCAGTACAATAGGTTTCCACTTTCTCTGTAATATAATTCAAAATAGAACTTACACAATTAACAGAAATGCGTGTGGTCAATTATGTGTGTTTAAGGATTCCTATGGTACATTTATTTCGGCCCATCTGTCTTTAAGCTATTCTCATTTTCGGCACTGACATTTTCACATCGGTACTGAACACACACAACTTCCGTAACTTTGAGAAAAACTTTCACAAAATGGCAAATCCGGCAAGAACTTGGCAAGATGCAAGAAACTAGAACAGCGCAATGTGCACTGATTTGAAAGTTCCTGACAAATTAAAAACAGTGTCCCAGACCGGGACTCGAACCTGGGAACCCGGTCTGGCACACAATTTTACTTTGTCTGGAAGTTTCGTGGAAGAAACTGTTTTCACTAACTTGCGAATTTCTTGAAGTTGACGAAACTGCCGGACGTCGGCGGAGGGGGAGGCGTGTTTTCAGATATGGTGGTTCCTATATTTCACCCAGTTCTGTGATTGTATGGATAATGTGCCATAAGCAATAAGTTCGACACAATACCTAATAAATTCGAGTTCAGGAGTGACTGCGAGAAAGGCTAATGAACTGCAACGACTCAGTGAGGAACACTGAACTGTTGTCTGAAAAGGAAAACAAACCGGCCGTGAAAGTGTAGGACGTGCATAAAATTGCTGAGAACAGAGGCCACAAAACAGTTCGTTTATCGCCCAACAACTGCTATCTAAATCCGACATAATTCTCATGGGACAAAATGAAATACAATTTCAGGGAGACCAATGTCACTGGTGACATTCGAAGGAAAGATTGTAGAATCTTGTTAATGTTGCTTTCCTCTAAGTTACCGCACAGGACTGGCGAGGTTACTGCATATTAATCTAGCAGATGAAGCAAGAATATTGGACACGACATTGAATAATGGAAAAGGTCATGGATTAAGTTATCATAGTGAATATAAACAATATTAACCGCCGACTTCACACGACTCATGGACTGCATCTAAATGGCCTGAAAAAAACTACTTGTAGCGAATAAAGTTCTGAGTGAAATTGTAAATAACTTTCAAGAGGTAATCACGCGCACTCAATATCGTTAGACGAAGATCAGCAATCTTTTTCTAAGGCTTTTTTAGTCTAAATCTCAAGATTGGTGATAATCCAAGGTGTAATATTTTGCCAAACAGTCCAAGTTTATGGGGAGATGGTAAGCTATTGAAGTTTAGCAACGAACCAAGAAATACCAGTAACAGTAAACTGTGTGTTCCACCAAAACATCAACTGTCTCAGAAGCAAACTGGAGCTTCTGAATCTTCACATTAATGACGCTGAAACTGTAAACCATGTACAAGTAATATGTCTTATAGAACACCATGTGACAAGTGGAACTGAAGTGCCTCAAATTGATGGATACTCATTAGCAGCCAGCTACTGTAGAACTATAAAGGAGAAAGGAGGGACTGCAATCTATGTTAAAAACTAATGTAAAAAATAAATCCCTAGACATAAGTACTTAAGGTGTAGATTCTCACTTTGAAGCCTGTGGAACGGAAATTACTACAAATAATAAGTCAGGTGTAATTTTGGCAGTTTACAGGGCTCCTGCAGGGAAAATATGTATCTTTCTAAACCGTATGGAACAACTTTTGAACCAAATATATTCAAAACACAAAGGTTTAATTATCATGGGTGATTTTAATATTAACTTCTTAACAGCAAACAACAGCAGAAGAGAACTAAAGCACCTGATGGAATCAATTAACCTAATTTCAGTAGTTAACTTTCCCACTAGAGTACGGTAACTAGTACTTTTAAGAGCGTAATTGACAATATAATCCTGGACAGATACAGAAGCAGCAATATTATTGGAAGTCAATTTCTCAATGGTCTGTCAGCTAGTGATGGTCACCTGCTTATAGTAAAAGACATCAAACTGTGTGATAAACCGAAAGACTCCTTTAAAAACTGTCAGGCCAGTCAATACTGATAACTTAGAAATCTTCAAACTTCTCTTACAGAAGATGGAGAGAAATGTTAATGAAAAAAATTATCTATTCTCTAATGAGTTTGTGTCATTGTTTGAAGCTGTATTTCCTAAAACAATCTTGAGAAACAATGCTCAGGCCACAAAATGGAAACTCTGGATTACTAAAGGGAACAGAATTTCCTGTAGAAATAAAAGAAATTCATATCACTCCCTAAGGCTATCTAATGATCCCATCAAAAAGGAGGACTATAAAATGTAATATTTTAAAAAGGGCAATAAAAAATTCAAAACTATGTACATAACATCTGAGATTGATAACGCAAATAACAAATGAAAAACCATCTAGCAAGTTATAAAAAGGGAGAGTGGTAAAAAGTGGAGTACATGACTAGCATAGAATTAATTCAAAATGGAAATATAGCAAAAAATATTGAGGAAGTTGCTAATATCTTCAATAAATTTTTTAACAACTACTGAAAAAAATTGCTGTGGAGGCTCGGTGAGTGAAGCAATAGCCCTTTTGCATAAAGCTAACAGTGCAAGAGTTTGCCAGATGCAGATAACCCTCATAACAATTAGTGAGAGCAATAAGATAATCAGAGAGATGAAATCAAAAAAACTTTTGTTGGTTGATAATATTTCAACTAACAAGCCTTGTAATGGCTATATAAATGCTGTCATGTGTCTCATTTTTAATGAATCCCTAAAACAAGTTATTGTTTCACTTAGATTAAAATATGTCTGTGAGAAACCCCTTTTCAAGGAAGGTGAAAAAACTGATGTAACAAACTACCACCCAATATTTCTGCTAACAAGTTTTCCAAAGGTCCTTGAGAAACTGGCATTCAGGGGAATTGTTAATCACCTGAACAACCAATGTCAGTTTGGTTTCCGGCAAGGCTTATCGATTGATGATGCTATTTTTTCTTTCACTGATCAAATTCTTGAATCTCGTAACAGAAAATTGGCACCAATTGGAATCCTATGTGACGAAGCCAAGGCTTTGACTGTGTCAACCATGAAATTCTGCTAAATAAAGCAGACTACAACGGGTTAAGTGGAAAGATGGAACCAAACCTTACAGAGTGGAAACAAAGGGTAATAATTACTGACGTTAACGGAGTCCCAGCTTTATCCAAGTGGGGCTTAGTCAACACTGGAGTGCCTCAAGGCTTGGTTCTGGGACCATTACTGTTTCTTATATTTATAAATGACCTCCCACCACGTCAGTGAGCAAGTTCACCCTATTCACTGGCGATATTTCTCTTCTAGTTGATAAAGCAACAGGTAATAACCAGGAAACCTCTGCGAGCAATGCATTTGATGACATTCTGAAATGGTTTAACTGTAATGGACTCTAACTAAATAACAAAGAAACTCATTATGTACAGTTTCATATGGCATATAAAGAACCAGGGGATATAAATACAGAATGTAATGGACAACAGATAAACTAAGTTCCTGGGCATGTCCATAGTTTGCAACCTAAATTGGTCCAACCATATCCTAGATGCAGGAAAAAAAAGGACTACATTCTGCAACATTTGTCTTACACATAATTGCATCAACCACACATAAAGATGCCATAAGAGCCGCTTATTTCAGTTATTTCCATGCACTTATGTCTCATCATCTTTTGGGGCAACCAGCCTTTGGCAAAAACAAGTTGTTATTGCTCAGAAGAGAGCTCTACACATCATGAGTGGCATGCAACCAAAGCACTCGTGCAGTAATCTGTTTAGGAAACTACAGATATTTACAATGATATCTCAGAGCATATACTCCCTTGTATGTTTCATTAATAAAAACCACTCTCTCGTCAGAATCGATAATGAATATCATTGTCACAACACAAGGTCAAAAGAGGACTTTCATAGTAACTAATCAAACTATACCCTTGTACAAACGGGAGTAAATTATGCAGACATTAAAATTTACAACACTCTACCCAGTGTCACCAAGTCTTGCTCCTGAAACATCGAAGTTAGGGAGCAAACTGAAGGAATACCTAATACAAAAGTCATTCAATTCAATTAGTGAATTTTTTTAGTGCATAGGAGCAAGTTTTTTTTTATACAGCTGAGTTAGCAATTCAGTGTAAGCATAAAAGTGAACTATTTGTTGCTGTAGTGTTATATTGCTGCTCAAATACTTTGATATTGTTAATTTGAATGTGTACACTTAAGTATTAAATTTATGTATGCAATACGATTTTATTTCTTGTAGTGTTCCATGTTGTTACTATGAGTCTTGTCATGAATTAATCATACTGCCGTTGTATCGTTAACATTGCAAGATACTGATTCGTTCAATATCCTTAAAACTCCTTTGCTACCAATATCAACAGAACTCGCAATAAAATAAATGAAACAAATAAATATCACCAGTACCATTTTCTCAAGCCATGTTGTTCATCTTGTGTCAAACACGAATGACAGTGATCCTTAGTCAACAGCATTCTGACAGTTCTTTCAGCTGCAGTTAATTATACATTGTAAACATTACTGCTGCACTGTGTTTAATCAATGCAAAGTGTAGACGAATTCCAGAAATCAGTTGACGTCTTTCTATTCATAGTGCCGTAAGTTGTACATTCATCTACCTTCAGTTTGTATTATTTGCGTTGAATAAGTAATACATAAGCTGTAGTAGATCTCTCGAACATGAATATGTCAACAAATTAGGTGATTTCCGATGCGACGGAAGTGTCACTTGAGGAGGGCAATATTTTAGCGAATGCCGCCTCTCATTCTGAGCACAGCACTGGTAAGGTAATGGTGCCAACACTGCTACACGCAGCCGACGCTGCCTTCCCCTCCCCCCTGCCACTATGACACTGATGTCCCCCATAGCCACCGTCTCAATCGTCAACTTATGTGAACGAAGAGTATAAAATGCGCAAGTCAAAGTTGACACTCGGCGCGCTGGCTGATGGGTGCGGCTGTAAATGGGAAATGGCTTTGCCGTCGCTCTAATCAACCACTGCGCCGAGTTTAAACTTTATTTGTGCGTTTAATACCATAATTGTTTCCTGATGAGCTAGAGACTTGAAACTTTAAATATAGCTCAAAACTTGATGACAATGCAATATTAACCTGCTATCGTGTCTGGTATGTGGTGGGGAGTAGTTTGTGTACATTCCACTTGTGAATCTTTTGTCCTAAGAAGACTATTGCTGAAGTCTGCATGTGAATTTCATTCTCTCTAATTTTTACTTTTGTGGTCTTGTTTGTGCGATAATCGTCAGACGAAGCAACGTATTGGTTAACTCAGGTGAAGAGAAACTGAAATAATCGTTAAATTTATTATGTGTCTCTGCTATAAGCTCATCAATATATTTAAAGATTTGACACGCACGACTAAAAAGCAGGAAATAATTATTTACATACTTTTAATATAATTTTTTTTCAAGGTAGCCTTAGAAGAAAATAATTTCTCCTAGCGCCATATAGATTCCTAACTTGTGCTTGTGAACTTTTAATAGGGTAAGAAAAATAATTTTATACTTTGTAGTCCATTTTACAAATGTATATTCAGAAGTTTTTTATTTAAATTATTATTAGAATTCAAAACAGACATCCTAAAACAGTGTATACGCGGACAAGAAAAAAAAACCGGATTTGTACCGGTTAAAAACACACTTTTCCCCAGTGAAAAGACACTGTTTTCGTGCTAAGGGGCAGCATACTTTCCCTCGGGACTGTCAATCCAGTTAGTGGTTAAGGTTATTACACCGGCGTAGAACTTACCGGCACCTTAGAAAACAAAACTCGGCAAAGAAAAAAAAACCACTGCTGCATGTTTTCGTATTACGAAACTATAAAATCGAATTCCAACAAACACAGGGCGTTAGTTACAGAAGCATTGAAATCGAGATGTGATGGGCCGTTGTAGGCCAATCACAGCTCATGTCACGTGATCTCGCCAGCCGATATTCAGAGCTTAGGCCATGTGACGTAGTCAGTCAATAGCAACATCACTTGTAGCGCGAACACGAATAGGAAAAGTTTATGGTTTAAATTAATATACACAGTGTACGTACAGCATACATATAATATTGGTCATTTTTTGCGCGTGTTATACTTTACGATACATCACACGGATGTGCCAGTAAGATTTTAAATAATGAATAAATGTCTGGTCTTCTGGGCTCGAAATTCTTTTAAGCGTTTGGTCCTCAAAACTTGTTTTAAATGAGAGTCGCGCGCTCTGTGACTTAAGAAATTCATCCAACATTCTCACATGTAACACAATTCATCTTGCGTAAAAGGAAATTTACTTTGAAACTAACGCTTCTCAAACCATCATCCGTAATATTTTCCCGCGACTTGTTAGAAACAGGTTGGTTTCAGCAGCTGCCGGAGGGAGTCAGAAAACAGCCATCATTGCGCGTGCGCAACTACGATGACGTCCGAAGCCCATATGTTCGTAAGAATTTACATTACGTCATAAAGAAGCAGGACATCAGAGGCTACTCCAAGAATATCGGAATTTGGCAAACCACACTAAAGTGCACATTCGTATGTCCAGATTCCCAGTGAAATAGGCGTCGACCTGATATTAAACTTTTCGATGTGGGTTTCTGGATGTAAATTTTCTTGGGGGTACGAGTACTGTATTAACTCACTTTTGATTCTTTATTATGGCATAATGCCATACGAGTTAGAAGATGGAAACGTGCACTTAAAATGCAGCGAGCAGTTGAAATTAGCCAATAGTGTGGAACTAAACACTGATTCAAACACATTGACTGCCTCTGCGAAAAAGCTTAATAAAAGCCAAATTTATTTAGCAAACCGACAAAAAAAAAACTTCATTGTTCTGCAAGGCGCTTAATGCGTCACAGCCAAAACGTGGGACTAAAATAAAATCAGAAAACAAACTAATAACAATTTTAGCCTTTCGTAATTATGTGAATGTATTTTAATTCACTTGATAGCTCCCAGCTACATAAATCCGTTTTGTTTTCATTTGACGTGAGAGCTTGAAACGAAAAGGAAACAGCAAAATCACTAACAGCCACACTTTAAGTAGCCAGAAGTGGGAGAAAGTACCGCTCATAAGCGACTCAACTACGCATGCGCGTGAGCCCCCGGAAAGTCATCGAACGAACATAATGCAAACAATTGTGACGTCACGCCCGTCATACGTATAGTTTGTCGCAGTGATGAATACAGCCACTTCCCCCCGTGATGAATACAGCCACTTCCCCCCCCCCCCGGGGGGGGGGGGGAAGGATAAAGTTATAAGCTTAAAAATATAAGTGATAGCGTTCTAAAGACGTAGCAGCGCTATTAATATTTAAAAATTTTCATGAATAGCTAATATATCATTAAATAATATGTAGGTTAAGTACTAAGGTGTTAGGCTAAGCCTACGTTAATTATATTGAATAATAAAATAATTGTATTGCATGCAAAAAAAACTCACATTTACACCAAACTAATACGTTGAGGCTTTTTTACAGCTTCTCTTGATGACGTCATCGATAAAACTTTCTGTTGGCTCGTCGTCCCCTTCAGTTGAAATCTTCACACAAGCTTGGAGCGTTTCCTGACCCATCCTATTCCTTAATTTTGTCATCACCCTGTTCATTGTACTAAATGAACTTTCCACACTGCAAGTCGAAACGGGAATGCACAGTACACATTCAGCGAGTGTCCGTAGTGCTTTGTAGCCGATGTCAGCTCTCAGAATGAAAGAAGCAACATTAGAAGACGTATCGTCTAATTTATTACTAACAACGTACCTAAAAGAATGCAAGTCTGCAATAACAGCGTCGGCGTTTGTAAGTGTTCCCCCTGCCGCCGTTGGATAAGCAGCTGCCTGCAGCAAGTCGTATACTCTTAGCTTACTTATTTGTTACATAGTTAATTCTTAATTTCTTTGCGTGTTTTTGGGTACTTACATTGTTTAATTCATAAATTTCGAGCGCATTATAGTATTTGAGAGTTGTAGCATCGCGCTTTAGTGTTTACTTCGTATATTCTTACTTAAATTGCGTGAGAGTTTCGTATAGGAGGTGTAATTTCGAGTTTTAGTTACTGTAATCGTAAATTCAGGCAGATTGTAGCGCAGTCGTTAGGCATTTGTACAGGTTAGTTCATACATTCTTTGCGTGTTTCCCTTGCGTTATCTAGGCACGGACTCGTGTTTCAGGAACTGTTGTTCAACATCGATCAGAATGGACAGGGACTGTGATTGCTGTGTTCGAATGAGGGCTGAGTTGGCATCCCTTCGCTCACAGCTGCAAGCGGCGCTGACTTCGGTCGCGCAGCTTGAGGCTGTTGCCAATGGGCACCTCTGTGGGGAGCCGGACTTGGGTATCACTGGGATGTCAACCTCGTCCCGTCTGTCCCCAGATCGGTTTGCCGCTATGGTTGCCCCGGTTGCTGCCCGCAGTGGGGCTGAGCCCTCGCCTATGGTTGATTGGGAGGTCGTTCCAAGGCGTGGCAGGCAGCGGAAGACGTCACTAGAAGCCTTCCTAAGAGACAATCTCCATTCCTTCCGAACTGACTATGCAAATGTAGACGAGATGTGGCTCAAATTCAAAGATATAGTAGCAACAGCAATTGAGAGATTCGTACCTCATAAACTGGTAAAAGATGGAACTGATACCCCATGGTACACAAAACAGGTCCGAACGCTGTTGCAGAGGCAACGGAAAAAGCATGCGAAGTTCAGAAGAACGCGAAATCCCGAAGATTGGCTAAAATTTACAGACGCGCGAAATTTGGCACGGACTTCAATGGGAGATGCATTTAATAGGTCCCACAACGAAACATTGTCTCGAAATTTGGTAGAAAATCCGAAGAAATTCTGGGCCTATGTGAAGTACACAAGCGGCAAGACGCAGTCAATACCTTCGCTGCGCAGTGCCGATGGTACTGTTACCGACGACTGTGCCGCTAAAGCGGAGTTATTGAACGCAGTTTTCCGAAATTCCTTCACCAGGGAAGACGAATGGAATATTCCAGAATTTGAAACACGAACAGCTGCTAGCATGAGTTTCTTAGAAATAGATACCTTAGGGGTTGCGAAGCAACTCAAATCGCTTGATACCGGCAAGTCTTCAGGTCCAGATTGTATACCGATTAGGTTCCTTTCAGATTACGCTGATACAATAGCTCCCTACTTAGCAATAATATACAACCGCTCGCTCACCGATTGACCTGTACCTACAGATTGGGAAATTGCGCAGGTCGCACAAGTGTTTAAGAAGGGTAGTAGGAGTAATCCATCGAACTACAGACCTATATCATTGACGTCGGTTTGCAGTAGGGTTTTGGAGCATATACTGTATTCAAACATTATGAATCGCCTCGAAGGGATCTATTGATACGTAATCAGCATGGTTTCAGAAAACATCGTTCTTGTGCAACACAGCTAGCTCTTTATTCGCACGAAGTAATGGCCGCTATCGACAGGGGATCTCAGGTTGATTCCGTATTTCTAGATTTCCGGAAAGCTTTTGACACCGTTCCTCACAAGCGACTTCTAATCAAGCTGCGAGTCTATGGGGTGTCGTCTCAGTTGTGCGACTGGATTCGTGATTCCCTGTCAGGAAGGTCGCAGTTCGTAGTAATAGACGGCAAATCACCGAGCAAAACTGATGTGATATCAGGTGTTCCCGAGGGAAGCGTCCTGGGACCTCTGCTGTTCCTGATCTACATAAATGACCTGGGTGACAATCTGAGCAGTTCTCTTAGGTTGTTCGTAGACGATGCTGTAATTTACCGTCTAGTAAGGTCATCCGAAGACCAGTATCAGTTGCAAAGCGATTTAGAAAAGATTGCTGTATGGTGTGGCAGGTGGCAGTTGACGCTAAATAACGAAAAGTGTGAGGTGATCCACATGAGTTCCAAAAGAAATCCGTTGGAATTCGATTACTCGATAAATAGTACAATTCTCAAGGTTGTCAATTCAACTAAGTACCTGGGTGTTAAAATTATGAACAACTTCAGTTGGAAAGACCGCATAGATAATATTGTGGGGAAGGCGAGCCAAAGGTTGCGTTTCATTCGCAGGACACTTAGATGCAGCAAGTCCACTAAAGAGACAGCTTACACTACACTCGTTCGTCCTCTGTTAGAATATTGCTGCGCGGTGTGGGATCCTTACCAGGTGGGATTGAAGGAGGACATCGAAAGGGTGCAAAAAAAGGGCAGCTCGTTTTGTATTATCACGTAATAGGGGAGAGAGTGTGGCAGATATGATACGCGAGTTGGGATGGAAGTCATTAAAGCAAAGACGTTTTTCGTCGCGGCGAGATCTATTTACGAAATTTCAGTCACCAACTTTCTCTTCCGCATGCGAAAATATTTTGTTGAGCCCAAACTACATAGGTAGGAATGATCAAAATAAAATTAGAGAAATCAGAGCTCGAACAGAAAGGTTTAGGTGTTCGTTTTTCCCGCGCGCTGTTCAGGAGTGGAATGGTAGAGAGATAGTATGATTGTGGTTCGATGAACCCTCTGGCAAGCACTTAAATGTGAATTGCAGAGTAGTCACGTAGATGCAGATGAAGTCCCAAAATGAAGCACAGTTCTTTACAATCATTATCACAAAACTCTAGAATTTTTTTAAAACTTTCAAAATATGCGCTTAGTTCTATCACTTTTATTGCCTTCTCTTGCTCAAATTCATCAATCATACTTTTAACAAATTTCCTTGCGCTTTTCATAGCTTGAATCTGCTCCTCTGAAATAGAGCTTCATATTTTGTTGTGTGTGGTATTTCTTCCTTACTAAGGAAATACAGACTTCGAATTAACGAAGACAATGCATGGCAGTTTAAAGCTTTTTCATTTTGTTTAAACATCTGTGTATGAATTGGAACGTTTAATCCCTGTAATCCACAATTTTCAAGTGCAACGGCTCTTGCATGTTTTTCTGAGTTGGCGTGCTTTTCTAGTTTTCCCGTAGCTTTTCTAAATTTAGTGAAAGGTACAGAAATGAACACTCCTGTTTTCTGTAGAGCTTCGATATCGTTTTTTAAATGCATTTCACACAATTTGCAGAAAGCCCCACCCCGCTCGTGATCGAAGTACAACTAATTGTACTTACACTCCCGTTTTTGCTAATACTTACTCTCGCGTTCAACACTTTGTTTAGATTTGCAATTTACGGATGGGCCAGAAATAGCACATTTATCGTTTGAAAACTGTGGAAGGGAAACTGAAAACTTTGTAGACCTACGCAGTTCATCGTCACAATCACTAGCACTTCTTTCAGTAGACTCGCACTCGTCTTTGTCTTTTGCGATACACTGTCTTATTAGAAAAGAAAGACATTAAAGTTTGTTGTTTCGACATTGTATTTCGGCACTAACACTTCTTTTTATCTTATGAACTGACGAAGACTGCACGTAGTACACTACATAATCACATCACACTTCCATAGTAACCTGTCGACTGACTGTTACAACCTGACAACAGTTTCAGCAATGCATCGAGTTTTTATACAACAATGAAAGCTTAGATTATACTCGTAGAGCAGAGTTGCCAAACGTCCCACTCATGGTGAAATGTACCGCTTCTTTAGGCAAAAATTGTGTATATCCCCATTGACACTGCGAAAATCATTGTCAAGTGTACACAAATGTTTGGTTTGAACTTTGGACTCACCGATTAGGAAAAATCTACATGGCTATTAAATCTTGGAAATATTCCAGTAATGCAATAAAAAAATTAAAAGAATCTTTTATAATGTCAGATGCTACTTCCAATTCCGTAGCAATACCCGGAGACGTGTTTTGCGACAGCAGGTTTATTCTTAGGGCAAATAACGTATAGATACGAGTGGAGGATAAGAATAAAGTTCGCAGCGAGGGTGGGCTGCGTAGCTAAGGGATTAGCTTACACGTTAGGCCGATTGGAGATGCGCTGAGGGATGAGATGAGAGAGGAAAGGCTGACTTATTCCACAATCGGGGTTGCCAACACACCTTGCAACGCTTAGCTTTACCGCACACTTATACAGCAACAGCAATTTGTTGGTATTGGCAATAATAATAAAAACAGAACAATCGAAGCAAAGTGTTCCAAACCGAACCAATCCGTCATCTATTGTGTTACACCTTCATTTTGCTTGTAAAAACTGCATGTCATCACGACTTCTCCATAGTTGACTCCAAACTTCGTTAGCAACAGCAGCTGGCGTAGTTTAAATTTTGTCACAACGGTACAAGTTAACAGACCAGGTGTTAATTTTTATGTTTCACGACAACTATAGATATGAATTTCTCGGGGGGGGGGGGGGGGCACTTCGACTTCACCCCCCGGGCCACCCCATAAATTCATCACTGGTTTGTCGTTTTGAAGACGTGAACAGTCTTTGACACATTTTGCTGCTGACGAACGTTAAGAGTATCAATTCTTACCAGTCAAAATTACAAAGAGTTAACTGAAAACTAGAACACTGAAAAATTCCCGGAATTCTAAAAAATTTCCGGCTTTTTCCCGGATGAAAAAATTACCGGGTTTTTCCCGTGGCGTATACACACTTTACTTCCATACGCTCTGTTCTAAGTAAAATGAATTTACAGTATGCTTCACACAGCCACCACAACTATTGAAAAATAGGTTTCATTATTAAAAAAAACTGGAACCAGATCATTTAGGCTTTAGAATTCGGACATACTTCCCATAGATGGAACAGACATTTCTAAAGCCACCATGTCTTTGTACAACAAATCAGCCATTCCTTTGAATTCTTCTGCAAACAGTGGTGCCACATGCAATGGTTGTAATGCTCGCCACAACAGTGGTAAAATCTGTTTGACAGTCACATAAACATTTGTTATTCCTTCTCTAAATTTACCTGCTAGGTTTACATGGAATGGGGGAAAGAAATACAGTAGAAGAAGAATGGGTAGCTCTGAGGAATGTAGTAGTGAAGGCAACAGACGATCAAGTAGGTAAAAAGACGAGGGCTAATAGAAAATCGTGGGTAACAGAAGAAATATTGAATTTAATTGATGAAAGGAGAAAATATAAAAATGCAGTAAATGAAGCAGGCAAAAAGGAATACAAACGTCTCAAAAATGAGATCGACAGGAAGTGCAAAATGGCTACGCAGGTATGGCTAGAGGTCAAATGTAAGGATGTAGAGGCATATCTCACTAGGAGTAAGATAGATACTGCCTACAGGAAAATTAAAGAGACCTTTCGAGAAGAGAGAACCACTTGTATGAATATCAAGAGCTCAGATGGAAACCCAGTTCTAAGCAAAGAAGGGAAAGCAGAAAGGTGGAAGGAGTATATAGAGGGTCTATACAAGGGTGATGTACTTGAGGTCAATATTATGGAAATGGAAGAGGATGTAGATGAAGACGAAATGGGAGATACGATACTGCGTGAAGAGAGTGACAGAGCACTGAAAGACCTGAGTCGAAACAAGGCCCCCGGAGTAGACAACATTCCATTGGAACTACTGACGGCCTTGGGAGAGCGAGTCCTGACAAAACTCTACCGTCTGGTGAGCAAGATGTATGAAACAGGCGAAATACCCTCAGACTTCAAGAAGAATATAATAATTCCAATCCCAAAGAAAGCAGGTGTTGACAGATGTGAGAATTACCGAACAATCAGTTTAATAAGCCACAGCTGCAAAATACTAACACGAATTCTTTACAGACGAATGGAAAAACTAGTAGAAGCCGACCTCGGGGAAGATCAGTTTGGATTCCGTAGAAATACTGGAACACGTGAGGCAATACTGACCTTACGACTTATCTTAGAAGAAAGATTAAGAAAACGCAAACCTACGTTTCTAGCATTTGTAGACTTAGAGAAAGCTTCTGATAATGTTAACTGGAATACTCTCTTTCAAATTCTGAAGGTGGCAGGGGTAAAATACAGGGAGCGAAAGGCTATTTACAATTTGTACAGAAACCAGATGGCAGTTATAAGAGTCGAGGGGCATGAAAGGGAAGCAGTGATTGGGGAGGGAGTGAGACAGGGTTGTAGCCTCTCCCCGATGTTATTCAATCTGTATATTGAGCAAGCAGTAAAGGAAACAAAAGAAAAATTCGGAGTAGGTATTAAAATCCATGGAGAAGAAATAAAAACTTTGAAGTTCGCCGATGACATTGTAATTCTGTCAGAGACAGCAAAGGACTTGCAAGAGCAGTTGAACGGAATGGACAGTTGCTTTGAAATTATAAGATGAACATCAACAAAAGCAAAACGAGGATAATGGAATGTAGTGGAATTAAATCGGATGATGCTGAGGGAATTAGATTAGGAAATGAGACACTTAAAGTGGTACAGAAGTTTTGCTATTTGGGGAGCAAAATAACTGATGATGGTCGAAGTAGAGAGGATATAAAATGTAGACTGGCAATGGCAAGAAAAGAGTTTCTGAAGAAGAGAAATTTGTTAACATTGAGTAGAGATTTAAGTGTCAGGAAGTCGTTTCTGAAGGTATTTGTATGGAGTGTAGCCATGTATGGAAGTGAAACATGGACGATAAATAGTTTGGACAAGAAGAGAATAGAAGCTTTCGAAATGTGGTGCTACAGAAGAATGCTGAAGATTAGATGGGTAGATCACATAACTAATGAGGAGGTATTGAATAGAATTGGGGAGGAGAAGAGTTAGTGGCACAACTTGACAAAAAGAAGGGACCGATTGGTAGGACATGTTTTGAGGCATCAAGGGATCACAAATTTAGCATTGGAGGGCAGCGTGGAGGGTAAAAATCGTAGAGCGAGACCAAGAGATGAATACACTAAGCAGATTCAGAAGGATGTAGGTTGCATTAAGTCCTGGGAGATGAAGAAGCTTGCACAGGATAGAGTAGCATGGGGAGCTGCATCAAACCAGACGACGACGACGACGACGACCACCACCACCACCACCACCACCACAACAGGTTTACATTCGAATTCCCTATTGTCAGGTCCTTGAAATTAAAATTAAATAACATTCTGTTACTTTCAAGTGCCCAATTATGTAAATACTTTGGCTGCTTAACAGAACTAGTTTTTATTTAATATTTCAACAAATATATTTTTCCAGTTAATAATATTTTAATAGTCATGGGTGACTGGAACTCGATAGTAGCAAAAGGAAGAGAAGGAAACGTAGTAGGTGAATATGGAATGGGACTAAGGAATGAAAGAGGAATCCGCCTGGTAGAATATTGCACGGAGCATAACTTAATCATAGCTACCACTTGGTTCAAGAATCATGAAATAAGGTTGTATACACGGAAGAAGTGTGGCAGTGATAGTTTTCATGTCTGGTGCAAAGTGATATCAAAATTTCGCGAGAGTTTTTTTCTGGTGATGTGTTGTTTTTTATCTCTGCAGTAAGACTATAGTGTCTCCTAGTTTTTGTTACTACTATGTTTTTTTTTAGTTTCTTCTCATTATGAGTTTTTGCGAATAAATAGTTTTTCGTTAACACATTACCGGACGGCTATGCAATTATTTGTTGGAGGCAAGTCGCCTACATAATTGGTGACCTCCGATTAAGGAACTTTAAACCTTTCGTTAGCTACGTCGAACATTAACTGCAAAAGCGATGAACGACGACGGCAAACGATACGGTTCGATAACGGAAGAAATTCATAGGCTTCAGAATGAGATAGAAACTTTACAATTGCATATTTCGAAAGATATGAACTTCAAGCACATACCGGACCATGGCACACACCAGCAAGGCAACATCATCGGAAACTGGGACTACTGCAGCACAACCACGGCAGGTAACAGCAATGGAACTACCCGCCTGTTTCAACGCTTCACCAACTCGACGGTTGCAATTACGAGCGCCCCCATTCATGCCTTCTGAGCCACACACATGGTTCGCGGTAATGGAAAATATATTTCTACAACAAAGGATAGCCAGTGATCACGAGAAGTTAACCTTGGTGATAAGTAATTTGGACCATCAGACCTCGGCTTTGATATCTGACATTATAGTGGACCCGCCTACAGAAGGAGCATACTGTAGACTGAAAGAAGAATTAATTTCTCAGTGTGTGAAGTCAGTCGACATCAGAGTAAACAAGTACTGTACCAAGAGAAACGGGGAGATAGAATACTGGCGTCATTTACGCAGCCTGATAGTTCGACAGTCTCTGATAGACTGTTACGCCCCGTATGGCAACAACAGCTACCAACGGAAGTAAGAACTACACTAGCTGTATATGACGAAAGATCAGTTGACAAACTGCTGCTTGCTGCAGACAGAATCTACGAGACGCACGAGCCTACTGCAACAGTCGCAATGACGTCGACAGATGTCACGTACGATAACTACCATTACCAGCAAGACCAAACTGACGATATAACAGTAAACTGTGCCGAGGTCGCAACGCGACAAACAAAAAGTTCAAACTAAATTAGAGATTTAAAAACTGCAATAGAGGATTTGCGAACGCAGCTACGCACGCTACAGCGACCACGAGTTATCTTTAAGCGCAAGAGAGACCGGGCTGGGCGTGAAACACGAAGTCAACAAGAGGACGAGCGTAAGGTGTGTTGGTACCATAAACGTTTTGGGAGAGATGCTACAAAATGTACATCACTGTACGCCTACTCAGCCAACCAAGGTATGTACAGAAACACGGCAGCGTTTTCATGTCAGCGACAGCAATCGTCAATACATATGCCTCCTGCTTGGAAAAGATTGTATATATCAGACGTACTTACGGGTACAAGGTTTTTGGTGGATACCGGGTCGGACATTAGTTCACTTCCTGTCAGCCATGCGCCACACAACGAAAAAGACATACAGCCACGTTTGAAGGCAGTGAATAACTCGGTGATTAACACGTACGGATGTAAAGTGTGCAAGATTGATGTGGGTTTTTCCAAACAGTTTACCTGGTCTTTTGTGATAGCTGGTATATCAGAACCTATTTAGGGCTCTGATTCTCTGGCACATTTCGAGTTGGCGATCGACTTACAAGGAAAACGTTTGTTAAATCTGACAGACAACAGTGCAATATCAAGCACTTAACAACTTGTGAGAAGCTACATGCGATTGGCAACTCTGTAGCCGAAAAGCTACATGACGAAGAGAAGAATCGGAGATGTTCTGACAGACAGACAAAAGAAGTTAAACATAGTTCGGTTCACTATATTCGTACCACGCCAGGACAACCAGTTTCACGACGAGCACGTAGAATCGCACCAGAGATTGACAGAAACAAAGGCGATATTCGAGGAAATGTTACAGTCGGGAATAATTCGCCGGTCAGACAGTCCGTGGTCTTCACCCCAACACTTAGTACGTAAGAAAGATGGATCATGGAGACCGTGTGGGGATTACCGAGCATTTAACTCAAGAACCATTCCAGATTGATACCCAGTACCTAATATACAGGACTTCACATGTGCTTTGGCTGGCGCGAAAATTTTTAGCGTCCTCGTTTGCAAGAAAGCATACAACCAGATACCGGTGGCTCCAAGAGATGTTCAGAAGACAGCAGTGATTACACCATTTGGATTATTCGAGTTTTTATTTATGCCTTTTGGCCTTAAGAATGCAGCACAGACTCGGCAGCGTTTTATCGACGAAGTGATAAAGGGATTAACATTTTTCTTTGCTTATCTTGATGACATCTTGGTTTTCTCTCCGGATAGTCAAACACATGAACAGCATCTGTGTCAACTTCGCAAGCGTCTATCTGACTACGAAAATAAAGGCGTCATGCACAAGAACAAAGTCACTTTCCTCGGCCATACTGTGTCGTCAGAAGGTATATTGCCTCTGCCAGAGAAGATCGCGGCGATACAGGCCCTTCCGAAACCGACAAACTACCAAGAGCTACGACGATACATGGGAGTAATAAATTTTTATAGACGTCATCTGCCAGCAACGGCTACGGTGCAAGCACCACTCACTGATGCACTCAAGGGACGCGACGCCAAAGGTCGACGAATAATTAAGTGGACACAAGAAATGGACAAAGCATTTAATGATCTTCAAGCAAGCCTCAGCAAAGCAGTGTTGGTCGCTCACCCAGTTCACTACGCACAGGCAGCTATTATTGTAGACGCGAGCCAGTCAGCAATAGGGGCGGCGCTGCACCAGCGTGTAGAAGGGCAATGGCAACCACTACGGTTTTTCTCTAAAAAGTTACAGACTGCACAACAGAAGTGGAGCGCGTATGACAGAGAATTGTTCGCGATATACGAAGCAATTCGATACTTCCGCCCACAAATAGAGGCTAGACCAATGACTGTGTTTACGGACAACATCGGCTTTTAAAAACACCAGTGATAAGTGCTCACCAACACAGTTCCGTTATATTGAGTTCATAAGTCAGTTCACGACAGATATACGCCATTTACGAGGCGCAGAAAATTTAGTGGCTGACTATTTTTCACGTATTTGCGAGATTTCAGAAATTATAGACTATGATAAACTTGCAGTGGAACAAACCAAGGATGCAGAGCTACGACAGCTGTTAAACGACCCATCTACAGGTCTGAAGTTCGCGCAAATTCTGGTGCCTAACTCCAAGCTGAAGCTGTGGTGCGACTTTTCTCAAGGCAGACCAAGACCATTCATTTCAGAAATATTGCGCAAGACGGCCTTCGACAGTGTCCACACACTATCGCACCCAGAAGCCAACGCTACAATCAAGCTGCTGACAGACCGCTATGTGTGGCCTTCTATGAAAAGAGACGCGCGCCTTTGGGTACGTTCCTGCATTTCTTGTCAACAAAGTAAAGTAGGACGACATGTGCGTGCTGATATTGGAGATTTTCAGCGTACCTCTGCTAGACTCGCACACGATCACGTGGACCTGGTTGGACCTCTCCCACAGTCAGAGGGTTACAGATATTTGTTTACGGCCATAGATAGGTGCACAAGATGGGCAGAAGCAACTCCAATGGTCGACATTTCAGCCGAAACAATTGCGAAGACGTTTCTGTGTACGTGGGTTGCCAGTTTTGGATGCCCCCTTCATGTCACAACTGACCAAGGACGTCAGTTCGAATCTACGTTTTTCCTCGAGCTATGCAAAATGTGCGGTTTCCAACGCCACCACACGACTACCTATCACCCTGCCAGTAATGGTATGGTCGAACGATGGCACAGAACACTCAAAGCAGCATTGATGTGTCATCAAGAGAGATGGACGGAAGCATTACCATTAGTGTTGTTAGGCCTGCGGACAGTTCACAATCCCGATATTGGTTGCCGAGATGGTTTACGGCGAGCCGCTACGGATTCCTGCAGATTATTTAGTACCAACATCACTACCTGGATCAGAGGGCCTCACATACTGGGTGCAGCAGCTAAAACATCAATGCACAAGTATACGTTGCCCGCCACCTTCTCGCCATGGCAACCGTAAGGTGTTTGTACACAAAGACTTTATGATTACGTGAGAGCAATGTTGCGAACAGACTCAGTCAAATCGCCTTTACAACCACCATATACGGGCCCATTTCAGGTGCGGAGTAGAAATAAGCACACCGTGGACATAATGTACGATGGTGTTCCTACAAAGGTATCGACTGGACGTGTCAAGCCAGCATGGGTTTTACCCTCTCCGACCTCTGACACCACGCCACATGATGGACGCAGAGCATACCGAAACACAGCTCAGTACATCGTCCGAGACGGTGAATCACCACTACAAACAACGTCACCGCCTCCGAGAACTCGACGCACACCAGAGCCGGACGTCGAATAATATTCAAGTACCAAGATATCCCAGGGGCTCCGCACTTTAAGGTGGGTGGGGGCAGTGATATTTTTCATGTCTGGTGCAAAGTGATATCAGAAGGGCGCGAGAGTTTTTCTGGTCATATGTTGTTTTTTATCTTTGCCGTAAGACTATAGATTGGATGGTTTGTGGGAGTAAAGGGACCAGACTGCTACGGTCATCGGTTCCAAGACTATAGAGTGTCCTAGTTTTTATTGCTTCTCTGTTTTTTTTTAGTTTCTTCTCATTGTGAGTTTTTGCGAATAAATATATTTTCGTTAACACATTACCAGATGCCTATGCAATTATCTGTTGTAAGCAAGTCGCCTACAGAAGCCTGGAGATACTGGAAGGTCTCAGATTATATAATGGTAAGACAGATATTCAGGAATATGGTTTTAAATTGCAAGACTTTTCCAGGGGCAGATGTGGACTCTGACCACATTCTATTGAATATGAACTGTAGATTAAAACTGAAGAAACTGCAAAAAGGTGGGAATTTGAGGAGATGGGACCTGGATAAACTGAAAGAACCAGAGGTTGTACAGAGTTTCAGGAGGAGTATTAGGGAACGACTGACAAGAATGGGGGAAAGAAATACAGTAGAAGAAGAATGGGTAGCTTTGAGAGATGAAATAGTGAAGGCAGTAGGCGATCAAGTAGGTATAAAGACGAGGGCTAATAGAAATCCTTAAGTAACAGAAGAGATATTGAATTTAATTGATGAAAGGAGAAAATACAAAAATGCAGTGAATGAAGCAGGCAAAAAGGAGTAAAAAGTCTCTAAAATGAATCGAAAGGAAGTGCAAAATGGTTAAGCAGGGATGGCTAGAGCACAAATGTAAGGATGTGGAGGCATATCTCACTAGCGGTAAAATAGATACTGCCTACAGGAAAATTAAAGAGACCGTTGGAGAAAGGAGAACCACTTGAATGAATGTCAAGAACTCAGATGGAAACCCAGTTCTAAGCAAAGAAGGGAAAGCAGAAAGGTGGAAGGAGTATATAGAGGGTCTATACAGGGGCGATGTTCTTGAGGACAATATTATGGAAATGGAAGAGGATGTAGATGAAATGGGTGATATGATACTGCGTGATGAGTTTGTCAGAGCACTGAAAGACCTGAGTCGAAACAAGGCCCCCGGAGTAGACAACACTCCATTAGAATTACTGACGGCCTTGGGAGAGCCAGTCATGACAAAACTCGTACCATCTGGTGAGCAAGATGTATGAAACAGGCGAAATACCCTCAGACTTCAAGAATAATATAATAATTACAATCCCAAAGAAAGCAGATGTTGACAGATGTGAAAATTAACGAACTATCAGTTTAATAAGTCACGGCTGCAAAATACTAACGCGGATTCTTTACAGACGAATGGAAAAACTGGTAGAAGCCAACCTAGGGGAAGATCAGTTTGGATTCAGTAGAAATACTGGAACACGTGAGGTAATACTGACCCTAAGAATTATCTTAAAAGAAAGATTAAGGAAAGGCAAACCTACGTTTCTAGCATTTGTAGACATAGAGAAAGCTTTTGACAATGTTGACTGGAATACTCTCTTTCAAATTCTGAATGTGGCAGGGGTCAAATACAGGGAGCGAAAGGCTATTTACAATTTGTACAGAAACCAGATGGCAGTTATAAGAGTCGAGGGGCATGAAAGGGAAGCAGTGGTTGGGAAGGGAGTGAGACAGGGTTGTAGCCTCTCCCCAATGTTATTCAATCTGTATATTGAGCAAGCAGTAAAGGAAACAAAAGAAAAATTCGGAGTAGGTATTAAAATCCATGGAGAAGAAGTAAAAACTTTGAGGTTCGCCGGTGACATTGTAATTCTGTCAGAGACAGCAAAGGACTTGGAAGAGCAGTTGAACGGAATGGACAGTTGCTTTGAAATTATAAGATGAACATCAACAAAAGCAAAACGAGGATAATGAAATGTAGTCTAATTAAATCGGGTGATGCTGTGGTAATTAGAGTAGGAAGTGAAACACTTAAAGTAGTAAATGAGTTTTGCTATTTGGGGAGCAAAATAACTGATGATGGTCGAAGTAGAGAGGATATAAAATGTAGACTGGCAATGGCAAGGAAAGCATTTCTGAAGAGAAATTTTTTAACATCGAGTATAGATTTAAGTGTCAGGAAGTCGTTTCTGAAAGTATTTGTATGGAGTGTAGCCATGCATGGAAGTGAAACATGGACGATAAATAGTTTGGACAAGAAGAGAATAGAAGTGGAATAGAATAGAAGCTTTCGAAATGTGGTGCTGCAGAAGAATACTGAAGATTAAATGGGTAGATCTAGTAGTAGGCATGGGCTTTGTGTCTATCTTGGCCACAATGATGTGTTCACTATTTTGTTTGTAGTAGCTTACCCGCACTCCTATTTTTTTTATTCATTATTAAACCTACTCCTGCATTACCCCTGTATGATTTTGTATTTATAACTCTGTATTCACCTGACCGAAAGTCTTGTTCCTCATGCCACAAAACTAGACTAATTCCCACTGTAACTTTAACCTATCCATTTCCCTTTTTAAATTTTCTAACCTACCTGCCCGACTAAGGGATGTGACATTCCACGTTCCGATCCGTAGAACGCCAGTTTTCTTCCTCCTGATAACGACGTCCTCTTGAGTAGTCCCCTCCCGGAGACCCGAATGGGGGACTATTTTACCTCCGGAATATTTTACCAAAGAGGATGCCATCATCATTTAACCATACAGTAAAGCTGCATGCCCTCGGGAAAAATTACGGCTGTAGTTTCCCCTTGCTTTCAGCTCAACAGATACCCCTCTGTTGTGGTTGCACCTACGGTAGGGCTATCTGTATCTCTGAGGCATGCAAGCCTCTCGACCAACGGCAAGGTCCATGGTTCATGAGGGGGGGGGGGGGGGGGGGGGAGCAAGAGTGAGCACTTGATCATGGGGGCTTCGACTCCAAAGCTAGTGGTGAACAAAGAAGTAACGAGCTGTAGCAATGTAGAGCTCTTCCTTCCAGAGACAAATACTTTTATCTCCTAGAACATGTGGACACACTCATTTGAGGCATATCATGATCAAACACCTCAATGTTTGGGTACTGAAAGGTGCGTGACTGCTGGGTTCCTTACTGCCTAACAGTAGACCATGAAGTGCAACAAAGGACCATTTGCGCAGAATTGCTTGCGTGTTATGATACTGATTGTGACAATTTTTTGTCGAACATCATCACAGCCAATGAAACAGTGGTTCATTACTTTAACCTGGAAACCAAATGGTCTGAGGCCACACCACTTATCTTTTGAAGCGAAAGTTCAAAGCCACACCGTCGGAAGGTAAAGTCATGGTGACTGTCTTCTGGGAATGAAGGGATTATTCTGTTCGATTCCCTCCTTCACGGTGCAACTAAGTCTACTGTGCCACCTTCAGGAAATTGAAGAAGTGACTTCAGCATGTTCATCGCCACAGAAAATGCAAATGAGCTTCTGCATGACAATGCAAGGCCTTACACAAATCTGTGCACCTAGGAGCAGCTCAGAGAACTTCAATCATCTGTTATCCCTCATCCACCCCACTGCTCAGATCTCACACCTTCTCACTTTCATCTGTTTGGTATAATTAAGGATTTACTCTACGACAAGCACTATGCAGTTGGTGGGGAGTTCATTCATGCAGCAACACATTGGCTACAATGCTGAACAGTAGGGGTACAGGGTTAAGACTTCCATTCAGTGACTCGTTGACCAGTCTGGTGTGGCAATTGATGACAGGAAAATGAAAGCAAAAGTTTGAAATTAAGCATTCAAGAAATCATTCACACAGGAGAATCGTACAAACATACCATCACTTGAACATCATACAGTGTCCCTTATGGATGACAAAAGTAAATTAAAGATTAAACATAAAA
The DNA here is from genome assembly GCF_023898315.1 of Schistocerca nitens. NCBI lineage: Eukaryota > Metazoa > Arthropoda > Insecta > Orthoptera > Acrididae > Schistocerca > Schistocerca nitens. The sequence goes on from NC_064614.1 coordinate 1,007,056,296, forward strand.
AGAAAGGAGTGAAGAGAATCAAGATGAAACAGACCATACAAGAAGTGATGAAAGTCAAAATGTAGACAGTCCAGTGCTTTTGGGCATTTACAAACTTTACAACTGGACATTAAACCCTGTGACGTTCCACGAATGGATCAGTACCGCTGATGTTGCCTGTACAACGAAAGAAGAATTAACTGTCAATCAAATCAGCCCACAAGTCAAAGAACCGATGAGAACGAGAATGATGATGGCGGTGATGAAGACAATGAACCTAATGGCTCGAGTATCACATACAGATGGTAAAAATGAATGTGCTATAACCTTTCAATACATTGATCACAGCTTTGCATCCACCTCAAAAGACACTCTATGGGTAGGTAATGAGGACCATCGAGGTTGTTGGTTGCTAAGCAAAAAACTCATTATGGATTTGTTTCATCTTGCTTAAGAACAGAACATTTTTTACCAATTGCAAATCAGTCGTGTCACTGCAGTACTGTAATAAGGTATGAAGGGCTGTTAAAACTTTCACCCACAGTAGCAATCTCACCGTACATTACAGACACTACTTTACACGACACTTTTGTACACGATTTTGTGTGTGTTGACTTTACGTTGTGATACTGTTTTAACATAGAACAATACTTCAGATCATATGTCCAGCTGGAAATTAAAGTTTTACTGTACTGTATTGTCAGATCGTATGTCCAGCTGGAAATTAAAGTTTTACTGTACTGTATTGTATTGTCATGTTACGGGTCAACAGACGTTTTCCTCTGATAATCCAATCTTTTCACATTCCCACCAAGCTCGCAGTCCCATAAGGAACAGATTAGCGAGGTTCTACTGCATAATTTCGTCAAGACTGAAAAGCTTAAGCCCACAAATCAGCATGGTCTTAGAAAGCATCGCATCATGTGAAACTCTGCTTGCTTTTTACTCACATGATATACTGTGGAACTACGGACGAAAGGCAACAGGCAGATTCCATATTTCTGCATTTCCAAAAAGCACTTGATTCTGAACCCCACTGTTGACAGTTAACGACGGTTCGACATACGGAATAGGTTCTCAGGTATGTCAGTGGCTCTAAGACCTCTTAAACAACAGAATCCATCATGTTGTCATCAGCGAGTGTGACTCGGAGACAAGGGTATCTTCGAGGAAAGTGTGATATAACAGCTATAATTTTCTAGTATTCATAAATGAGCAGGTGGACAGATTGGGCAGCAATCTGCCATTGTTTGCTGATGAAGGTGTTGAAGTTGACTGACTGTAGGAGGATACATAATGACTTAGTGATGAAAGGCAGTTAGCCGTAAATGCAGAAAAATGTAAATTAATGCAGATATGTAGGAACACCAACTCACAATGCACAGACACAGCATTAGTAGAGTCCTGCTTGAAACTGTCACGTCATTTGAAGATCCTGTGTAGTATTGCAATGCGATATGAAATGGAACAAGTATATGAGGATTGAGGTAGTGAAGGCGACTTCAGTTTATTGGAAGAATTTTAGAAAAGCACAGTTCATCTGTAAAGGAGAACACATTTAGGACACTAAAGCGACCTATTCTTGAATACTGATAGAGTGTTTGGGATCCACAATCAGGTCGGGTTTAAGTAAGATATCGGATATTCAGAGGCTTGATTTGATAGTGACAGGTTCGAACAACTTTGGGAACTCAAATGTGAATTCTTGGAGTGAAGACAATGCTCTTTTCAAGGAACACTATTGAGAAAATTTTGAGATTGGCTTTTGAACCTGACTGCAGAATGATGCTACTGCCACCAACATACATTTCGTGTTCAGAACTACGAAGATAAGAATAGAGAAATCAGGGCTCATATGGAGGCATAGGCAGTCAATTCTTCCTTCCTCTGTCTACAGGGATATGATTATCAGTGGTACACAGTACACTACGACATACACTTTACAGGCTTGCAGTGTATGTATGCAGATGTTTGTCACACTGAATGGAGATCACGTTGAAAAAGAATTACATCACTTATCGTAAGGCCATCACATATTCTGGGACATTCAATATTTGTTTAAATCACAGCATTTGGAGTAATATTTTTGCATACATAGCTGCACACTCCATCCAGATCAGTTCTGTTCTGGCTTCACACTGGTGTCAGTAACAATCGCTTTCAGGTCTAAGAGTTGCACTTCACTGAAGACCGTGTCTTCAGGTTTGGATGCAACTGTGGCTTCAACATGACATTCATTAGTGGAGATGCCAGGTACTTAAAAACCTCCACATCACCACGACTGCAATTAGAAAATGTAAAAGTCGTCACCCACTCACCCACACGAACAGAAGCAGTATAGCATTCCTAAAATCCATATATTCAGGAGACAGATGGATTCCAAAACAGCAGCAAGTCAGTTGCACTTCAGGCATCTACCATTACTTTCTGGAGACTCTGAATGTCTGAAAGGATTTGACTTAGTCCCCAGATACGACAGCTGGGATGACATGATCTGTTTGGCAAATGTGTACTTTTACTTGGATGGCACAACCTAGCAGTGATTTAAGAACAGCAAAGAAAAGCTACATAGCTGGGACAAATTCCAGGTCAAAGAGAAGCTCAATAGTGGGAACAAATTCCAAGCCAAACTGAGGTCAACATTTGGTGACATCAACCAGTCCGGCTGGCAGAACAACAATTGAAGAGCAGGTGCCAGCATCAAGTGCATCTGTCAGTCTTACGTACTGAATATTTTGGCTGTGTAACATAATGTGAATCTGAAAATCTCTGACTTCAAAGAGTTGCAGAAGGCATGTACATGCTCTTCTGGTGAAGGATGTCGCAGCAACAGAAGAATTCATGAAGTGGTGCCAGTGCATTGAAGAAATGCAACAGAAAAATAGTCAATGAAAGAGACTCTCAAATGTGGTACCCATGCCATTTGTGGAAGACCACCGTGAGCTCAACACTCTCATACATCTGGTAGTAAGAAGAGAGAGAAAGCATTTTATGGCAGCCAAAACTATGGCAGCCATGAATGATGCCCTCAGATGTCAGAAGGTAATACAGAATGCTGAAGGAGATGTGTGTCGCTCTTTGTCACCAATCTCCACCAAAAGTCAAACACAAAATGAAGAATAATTCTGCTTACTTGAAATCTTGCTGCAACCATCATGTGACAAACCAGCATGTGGCCAATACAGATATAACCAACTCCTCCTCCAAGTAGAATGGCTTACAAAAGAATAGATGTTAGGAGTACTGTGAACAAAATGGCAAAATGTTTGGACAAGTATACTACAGCAGAGAAAGAAGATGAATGTTTGATGACTACAACGCCATCAGATGATTCTCAACTTGGGGGATGAAGTCCTTCGCCATACTCTGGACAGGTTCACACTCCAATTTACCATGTCCAGTCCCCATTACCATATAGAGATACCAGCTGCTCTCCTAGCCATCGACTATAGGAAAACAAATAAGGCCACCATGTACCGACGTGAGGCTATGTCATGAAATCTCATTGTCATCATCGCTGATAACCAAAACAGCCCAAGAGCTAGTCATGTCCGTATCACAACAAACATTGTAATACAAACATGACCATAGTCTACTCTCTCTTTAGCTACCAAACAATGTGATACAGTAATTACAACCCTAATAAAATAACTGAGATTGACAGAACAAGTTGCAGTGTTGCCTGCTATTACCCAACTTGCCATGTGTTCATATTACTGAGTTTAGCACTGACTAAAAAATGAAAAATTATACTTCCCAAACATTGTCATCAGTCTTCACAGGTGGTGGGAAGAACAATAATTCTAGTGACTGCAAGAGCAGCAGTTTTTAGTCACTGTGGTGTGCATATAGGAATTAAAATTACACATTTAATCGTCATTATCATCTATAAGATGATGAGTTCACCTTTAGACCACAAAGTAACAAATTTCCTTATAAATGTAAAAGTGTAATTTCATCATTTTTGACATAATAGCCAACATCATAGAATGAAATAACATCGTATATCACTTTCATTGTAATTTTGTGTTAATTAGAACAACTGTCAGAATTTAATGAAATAATGAGTCACAGTTTCCACACTACAGTCACTTTCCACAGCTTAGTTTACAGTATCACTTGTCAACTGCTTTCCTTCTGCCAGTGGTCTTTCCTCTTTGTTCTTTGCCTCACATCCCTAATTTGAGTCCATGTGATTTCTATATAGGCTAATTAAAATGGGCTATTATATGATGCCAGGTGTCTGTGACTTAATGCCAATTTCTCTCTCTCTGTGTGTAGAGATTGTAGTTTAATAAATCTCTCTTTTCAGCTTCAACAATAAGTTTGATATGTTAGCCACATTCTAAACGCTGCAACATACTACCTAAAGTACACTAAGAAAGTATGTGCTTTCACATTTTTCACTACTAATTATCTGAATCAAATGTGGTGCATTATTTAATTTGGCTGTAGCATACTATGACCAATAGAGGAAAGATATCAGATTCACTGACAAACTGGGATGTAGGACTGTTAGAATTTTTTAATCAAACAGTTTCTTTAAAGACAACATGTGAACCCATAAACTGTAGTTTTAACTTTTTTACTAATGGAAAAAAATGGTAATCAAGAAACAAGCTTCAAAAATTCTCCATCCACACGATTACTCTACAATCCATACTTAAGTACCGGAAGTAAGTTCTTCGAACCACTTTCAGTCTATTTCTCTACCATTCCACTAACGGTGTGTGGGAAATTGAACACTTAAACCTTTCTGTGCGAGGTCTAATTTTTCTTATTACAATGATCAATTCTCCCTAGTTAAGAGGATGTCAACCAAATATTTTTGTATTCTGAGGAGAAAGGTGGAGATAGAAAATTTGTGAAAAGATCTCGCTGCAACAAAAAACACCTTTGTTTTAATGATTGCCATCCCAACTCGTATATCGCGTCTGCAACACAATCTACCCTATTTAGCGATAATATAAAATGAGTTACCCTTCGTCTTTCAGTCTCCTATGTCAATCCTAGCTGGTAAGCATCCCATAATGCATAGCAATTCTCTAGCAGATGACCGACAAGCACCATGCAGGCAGTCTCTTTAGCAGATCCGCTGCATCTTCTAATTGTTCTGCCACAAAATACAGTTTTTGGTTTGTCTTCCACACTACATTGTCCATGTGACCGTTCCTATTTAAGTTGTTCACATTTTAATTCCTAGGTATTTAGTTGAATCTAAAGGCTTCAGATTTGTGAGATTTATTGTGTAATAAAATTCAACAGATTCCTTTTCAAACTCATGCTGCTTATTTGTGATCACATTTTCCATTATTTAGGACCAACTGCAACTTTTTCACCACACTGATATCTTGTTTAATCACTTTACAATTAGTATTGATCATCATATTATTTTATTAGATGGTAAATAAAAGCATCACCTGCAAACAATCTAAGATGGCTGCTCAAATTGTCTCCTTCCATCACTTATATTGATTAGAAATAGGAGAGGGCCTATAACACTTCCTTGGGGAATGCCAGATATCACTTCTGTCTTCCTTGATGACTATCTATCAATTAATACAAACTGTGTCCTTTCTAATAGGAAATCACAAATTTGATCACACAACAGAGACAATACCCCTTAAGCATACATTTGATTAGAAGCTGCATGTGAGGAATGGCATCAAAAGCCTTTTGGAAAGCTTGGAATGTGGAATTAATTTGACACCCCCCCCTCCTCCCGGTCAACACCCATTACATATACAGATGACGATGGTACCGCATACACAAGGATAGAAGAGCAGTGTATTGGCGAAGCTGTCACATGTTCTCAGGTGATCCACGTGAAAAGGTTTACGATATGATTATGGCTGTGTTATGGAAGTTAAAATAACTCTGAATGCGCAATGGTAGTTGGAGCTAGATGTATCGGACCTCGTTACGGGATTCAGTATTCAGAGACCTACAGTGTCAAGAGTGCACTGAGAATACCACATTTCAGGCATTATCTCTCATCACGGATAACGCAGTGGCCAATGGCCTCCACTTAACGATCGAGAGCAGCGGCATTTGTGTGGAGTTGTCACTGCTAACAGACAAGCAACACTGCATGAAATAACTGCAGAAATCAATGCGAGACATACAACAGCCATATCCATAAGGACAATCCAATGAAATTTGGGGTTAATGGGCTATGACAACCAAAAAACCAACATGAGTGCCTTTGCTAACAGCACAGCACATCGTATCACATCACATCACCTGCAGTGCCTCTCCTGGGCTCATGACCATATCATTTGGACCCTAGATGATTGGAAAATTGTTGCCTGATCAGATGAGGCCCAATTTCAGCTGGTAAGGGCTGATGGTAGGGTTAGAGACTTTGATGCCATGAGCTCAAGTTACAAACAAGTGGAAGTGGCTGGTATGGGCTGTGTTTACATGGAATGGAATGGTTCCTCTGGTCCAACTGAACCAATCATTGACTGGAAATAATTATGTTTGGCTACTTGGAGACCATTTGCAGCCTTTCATGTACATTATGTTCCCAAACGACGACAGAATTGTTACGGCTGACAATGTGCCACATCACTGGATTTCAATTGTTTGCAATTGGTTTGAAGAACATTCTTGACAATTCAAGCGACTGATTTGGCACCCAGATCATCAGACATGAATCCCACTGAACATTTATGGTGCATAACTGAAAGGTCAGTTCGTGCACAAAATCCCACACTGGCAACACTTTCACAATTATGGACAGCTACAACGGCAGCATGGCTCAATATTTCTGCAGGAGACTTCCAACAACTTGTTGAGTCTACGCCACGTTGCGTTGCTGCAGTACGCCATGCAAAAGGAGGTCACACAATATTAGGAGGTATCCCACGACTTGTCACCCCAGTGTAAAGAGACCATACCTAGGATTTGAGATCCAAACACATCAAGAAAGAAAGTCAGACAAGGAATTAGAAGCGAATGGGCCTATTTCTGTGGCTGCTCAGCAATGGCGAAGGGTTTGGGTGTGACATTGAGTGGTTTGATTGGAGGAAACCAATTTCAAGTGTCACGTAATTTTAATCAGACTATCGTGTTTCACACAAATGACATTTTCTGAACGCAAGTTGGCTGTGTGTCAACAGATTGTTTTCTTAGAGGTAATTCACAATGTTCCAATATCATACTGCACATCAATGTAATTTAATAAGGGTCTGTAATCCAGAGGATTATTCTTATTTCCTTTCTTGGGTATTGAAGTGACCTGTGCTACTTTGGATCTTTCGTTGGTTAAATGTGTGTAATGGTTAAATTATTTATGAAATCTTTGCTTTATTTACACAAAAATATTTTTACTGGGCTGTAACAAAGGCAAAATTCTCTCATAATTCCCCCTCCCCCAATCAGCCATCCACACCTGAAAAGGCTCTGCATGTCCCTACAGAACATGTAACAGAGCGAACCCAAAAAACCAAGGAAGAGTTATTTTAAGCAGCTGGCAGCTCACCTTAATGATTCAACTCACTGAAATGCCAATATCGAAGTCGTTTTGTCAAAGTTAAATACACACGATTAGTGTTAGGGAGCAGCAGTGTTCAAATACCTAATAGCAATATAGCTTGACATCTTCCATGCCTCTCTACGCTACGCTGTTTAACATAAATGCTATGTTTTTCAATGTAAATGCCGCTATATCTCCCCATTCTTGGCCAATCTGAGCATCTGAGCTTCAACTTTTAAATGATCCATCCTCATGCCACAGTGGGAATTTCGCCAAAAGTCTGAAATGCAACAGCTTTTGAGCATAACTCAGTAATAACAACCTCTGACAACAATTCTCCCACTAAAGCCTGTAATGATGATGCACAATACAGCTTAGTCCTTAAAAGATTGCTTCAGTGATTGATTCATCAAATTACACAACACAGTGAGTGACATTTACATCAACAGTTCCTCACCATGATCTTTCCTAAAGCCAGCCAAAATATATGATTAGTCTCTGACCTCTGAACAAGTGTACTGAAACACTGCATTTCTTCCCACAGTTTTGGATCTGGTCTCTCTCAGCCATGGGAACCCCACTCAAATCAGCTGCATTACAACCTTCCCCAATGCTGCATACATGACAAAAATTCTGAGGGTAAACTATACTGCACGTGCTGTCAATAACACCTGTGGGAACATGGTGTACTGCAAGTAATGCCATCTGATTTTGAATTTTTGGGCCAAGTATTTCAAAATGATGGAACAGGAAAAAATTGGTCTTCTGGATAAACAATACATCCTCACAATGACCACTAAGCTATCTGTGGCTTAACAGGATACAATGATGCAGAAGATTGTCTGTTGGAAGATAAAAATAGTTGAAACAGTGTTACTCACCAGTGAAATGAAATATTTTACTTTCAGTCTAGCTGACACGACACATTACATCACAAATAATTAAGCAATATAAAAAAAATTGTAGTCAGATGAAAAAATTTAACTTTTAAATACTATGTCACTGTTACTCTATATCTAAATTTTATATTTCAAACATGAAAAAACAACATTGGAAGTTTCACATTATAAACTAACGAAGTAACACATTGTTTCAGAAAATTTACACATCATTAATCATTACCATAACCTTTAGCAATTCTGAAAATTATAGTCCTTGTACAGGAATACTGACAACCAGTAAATTTGTATTATTTTGTACTTTTTTTTTAAATTTTGTATTTTTTGTGCCTAACCATAGTAAAGTCAAATATTTGCACTATGTACATAACCCCCCCCCCCTTTCCTGACACACACACACACACACACACACACACACACACACACACAAAGGAAAAACTAAACAGTTTCATTACCCATTTCTACAAAATGAGGCAGTTATTCGACATTTAGTGTATGCAACCTAACACAGAACAAAGGAAATATTTCCTGCTTACACTTTGCACACCATATACAAATAACAGAATAAGGTGAGTGACATCTTCATTTTTTTTTTTTAAAGGTGAAATAGCATTACATTTTTTGGTCTTTGAGAAGAGAATGAAAATTTCTATGACTATCATATTACCATAAGAAATCTTCTCAAAATCGACATTATATGCCATACATATTATGTTCAAAATGGAAGATTATTTCCACTATCTTAAAACAAAAATCACATCTCACTATTGGCAGCATTATTTTTACCTGTTTTCTTCACACAATTGAAGTTATTTGGGGTGCAGATGATAGTGATGGGTCTGAGACACTATAAGTAGATCATGATTTAAAGACAGAAGAAGAAGAAGAAGAAGAAGAAGAAGAAGAAGACGACAAATATGATGATGATGATGATTATGTAATCAGTCATTGAGTCACAACATTACAAATTGACAGATATGAACAAAGCTTGCATTACAATTATGACAACAAACAAAACAGTTCAGAGTAATAAATCAACTTCTCTAATTTCTCTCATGTTAAAAATAATATTCTGTAAATGCATCAGTTGTCAATCTCTAGTAGCTTCCTTGAGAATATAGGAATATGGTATACCAACACACTAGACATATAAATGCTAGATAAACTTGCACAACACAGGCAGAACTGTCGGTCAATCCGAATATTAATTTAAAATCTTATCTTAACTGAGAACACATTTGTTTACTACACACAACAAAACAATGTTGCTCCTTTTAGCCTCCAATGACCTCCTTGCCATATTTTCGGCACCCTCAGATTGTTCTTTATTTCATCATATATGACTGGATCGTACAGAGACAAGGACTAGTAGTATGACAGGTGCAGCTATGATTCAGTTTTATTCTCCACAATCCCTGTTCCTCAAGGAAGATACTTCGCATCATGACAGTTTCATAATTCATAAATATTTCTGAGTAGTTTTATTTTCTTAAGAAGGTCAAAAAGTTTTTTAATTTCATTAGCAAGTGGAACTAATCCAATGCAGTTTTAACAGGGGAAAGTTTCTACTTGTCTCATACTATCACGAATCAACCAAGAATGAAGCCAATCACAATACTGTTAAATCAAGTGTATTGATATGAATAAAATTTCATTTAATCACCTTATCTGTTATTTATTTCAACATATGCTCCCCAGTTACATTGATATCCATTTGGAATGGTGACAAAATGTGCCTTGTGCACTATTAAGATGTTATTCGATGTGCCACATCAACACTCTAAATAGAAAAGATGATAAAAGAAAATGCAAATGCTGTTACCTAAGTGCCACATCAACACTCTAAATAGAAAAGATGATAAAAGAAAATGCAAATGATGTTACCTAAGTGATAGTACTAACAAAATAACTCAAACACACAAATTACATTTTAAATACTTCTTTAACTCTGTTTTTGTATAAGAGTAGCTGGTAGAATGAGTGTGGAAAATAGAAAGTAATCAAAATCATAAAAAAACTAAATTGAAAATAATGAAGAAGGGAAATCCTCATTGAGGATCTTTTGTAACTCTGTGCACAATGCTGCACGTAACTGACATAAAACATGTACACTGCACAGTGGGAAGCCATGGGTACTCTTGCCTCTGCCAACTGGACACATAAGAATGATATGGCAAACTATCTTTCAACTTCAATCTAGCTTTCAACTTTCATACTGATGTCAGTTGTATGTGTGTGTGTGTCCATCTTCTTTCAAACAAAATCATAGCTCTTCACACGACCACCATCACCCTCAGACACAAAACGCTTGCGGCCCCTGCAAACAACATATATTTAAACATAAATTACAGAAGTATGGACCAGAATTGAAACAAAAAATAATTGTAACCGACTGGCATACCTCGAGGGCAGCTTCTTAATAACCTCTTCGCCAAGGATTCCAGCTTTCTGACATCTTTCTACAAATCTTTCCAAAACTGTATAAGCTAGAGGAACATCAAGGCAAATATCTGGCATATCTTCATACACTCTGAGGAAACCCTGCAAGTGAACAGCACATTGACTTGCAGCTATTTACTGATTTACTGCAATAACAAAAAGAAATCACCATAATCCACCTACCCTGTCCATCATATCTGGTGTTATTATAATTGCACTGTACAGAGACTTCAATAATTTACACATAAGTTCTTCTGTGTGGCCATTGATAGCTTCTATTGTCATTACAACAGCCTGGAAAAAAAAGCAAAACTGTAAAATAAGAAAGAAAGTCACACAAATGTTGACTTAAACGCAGCAATTAAAACTTTGCTTTTAAACTGAATACCTTCACTGAAACCAGAATGAGAAATTGTTTTTCATTATCACAGACTATCAGTGTTTGGGGAAAGACAACAATTTCAAATTGAGTCCGCCTAGATGCAAAACACGTTGTTATTCGTTTATTTCTGTTTTCCAAACTAGTTTCAGCGACAAATATCACAATCATCAGTGTTTTTTTTTTAATCTAAAACATGCAGAAAATAGCATGGTTATACAAACAGAGTGGCCTCTGTGTCAGGCCACGAGTGGCCTACCGGGACCATCCGAATGCCGTGTCATTCTCAGTGGCACATTATTATATGTTTACTATTCGTTTTTTGAAATATAGTTTTCTATGGATACTTTCATACTACCTTATTTATTGTATGTTACAGCATGTTTTTGAGAGTTATTGTCGCTGTTTGCGACATTTTCTGTGCGGTTTTTTTTTATGCTTGTTTGTCTTATTTATTGGGCCTGACTTCTGAACAAGGAACACAGAGCACATGAGAGCTATAAAGAGTGACAGCACACAGTCAACTTTTGCAGAACATTTAATGAACAAAAACCATAATCCCACTAATATTGAAAACGATCTACACATTCTGAAAAAAAGCAACAGTCTATACCAACAACTAACAATAAAAGAAAATTACTACATGCAAAAAGCTATAGTCGAAGGGAAAAATGTAATAAACGAAAACACAACACTTTGCGACAACACATTCTTTACCACTCTGAGAGAACTGACCAAGGACACAGAACAGAAAGCACACACATGCAAAAGAACCATCTCCCCATCACACACAGAAACATAAATAAGGAACAGAAGTAGTCTTAATTCGTGGCTACAGTTTTCATAGACTTTCTTGCCACAAGCGATGCACCTCTCGCAAAGCATGCGAACAGCAAGATAGTGTAATGTTCTTGATCATAAACAATGTACAGAAGTTTTGTTTTTATGTGTATAGAATCAGCTACATACCATCCAATGAAAGTGAGTACACGAATAGCTAAGGAACAGCTCAGTACACACAAAATAACTGGATTCTACAACATTACCACAACCCCAAGTGTATATTGCTGACATATTAAGTTCTCCTTTTAATATTTTGTATACTAACAGCCGTTCACACAGTTACAGATGACATGTTCGCATGGGGTTGGGAGTGGAATCACAGAAAATATGTTGTAAACAGCAACAATAACTCTCAAAAACATGCTTTAACATACAATTAATAGGGTAATATGAAAGTATCTGTAGAAAACTATATTTCAAAAAAACAAATAGTAAAAATGTAATAATGTGCCACTGTTTGTATAACTATGCTATTTTCTGTATGTTTTAGATTTAAAAAACCCACTGATGATGGTGATTGTCACCGCAACTAGTTTGGGAAAATAGAGAAATATACGAATAACGTGTTTTGCATCTAGGCGGACTCAATTTCTGATACTGTTATTTTTCTATGCAAACACAGACCAAATGGAAGAGTTCCAAGATAAAATTATTGTTTGGGGAAAGAATTTACATTGGTGGCAAAGGGATGTAGGTAGAGCACAACCTGGATGCAAAGAGATGCAAGTGCATGTACATGTCTCTTTCAAAGAAAGAAATCCACCAAAATAAATATTGGCACAAAATATTAATTTTGTAAATAAAAAATATACATACCTCGTAAACTAATTCATGGTGAAAATGAGGCACCTCAAGCTCCAATAAGCATCTGGTCGCTTCCTGAAGATCTTCTGATGATAAGTATTCTTGCAGTAGTAGTGTCATCTGGCGTGTCAAGTATTTTACAGGCCTCAATCCACCACCGACACCCCACACATTATCAAGCCTGACCATACCGTGCTTTATGGAAAGCAAAGTATCAGCTCGACTGAGAGCTTTCCTGGCAAATATCATATATGATTAATGTATGCTTCTATTCTTTCGTCATATATTGTTAAAGATGTAGTAAACATAATTCCCTCACAATACATACCTTGCATGCTCACATTCCACCTTGTCCTTGTAGCTCATGACAAATTTGGGAGGAAGACAGTCATCAGCCACTGCTCTTGCAATAAAATTGCCCAGAACTGTGGCTGCGTCAGGTGTATCCAAAATAAGATCAGGAAGATTTTTCAACAGGAGATCAAATGCTATAAAAAGATACGAAAATAATTTAATATTTTGCAACACTACTCAACATAAAATTTAAATTTACTGTCAAATGAGGTCATTCAATTAATATTAAGAAAATATATACAAACCTAAGGCAATGTCTTTCTGTGAAACGACACGGCCATAGAAGTCTGATATCAGGACCGATGTCATTTCACGGTGAGATGGTTTGTGATCCATGGCAATTTCTATAGCCAGCATAGGAATCTAGAAATAAATGTTGACATCGCACTTCATCATTTTCAAGAGGTTTCTTTTACGTTTCCTTAAATCCTTTTGTTAACACCAAGCTAAGAACGTATATTACAATGAATTACTGCTAGGATTACTTAATCAATATACCAACCATAAACCTCTTGTTGGCACAGTTTAGTTCATCAAAAGCTAATGCTGCTTCAGCTGTGTCACCATGCTCAAAATATTCCAGAATAATAGGTTCGGCAGCTTTCTAGAATACAGAACAATATTACAAATACACTCACAATTCAAGGCACAGTCGTATCAGTATCAAAAATAGCATTGTCTAGGTAATCACCCTAATTTCCTCTTCTGATAACTGTGGAATGATTGTCTCAAGTGCAACATCTCCGCTGTCCAAAGAATCATCATCATAATTTGGATCATTCATGTCAACATCAGCTTCCTCCAGTTCTGATCCCAGTTTACCCCAAACTCCTTTACCTCCGGCACCACCTGTAAAGAAAAGATTGTGCGTAAGAGACCTTTTCATGTATGAATCCAGAAATTTTTTCTGGTATAGGAGTAGCTATGACAGCTTTCAAAACATCCACTTGCACCTCCTCCAATAAATCTGCTGGAAAAGCTCACTCATCAGTTCTTGAGATACAGACCTCAATGTCAAACACATTTGGCTTGGTTTGACTTTTCAGTATTATACTCTAATGCAAAGCAGACTTTTGGTGACATTTGTCGAAGTGAAAAATAAAAAGAAACTGGTTTGAGGTGGAAACACTTAAAATAATTAAAATTCTATGTTAAAAAGTGTGCCATCATTTTTTTCTTTTTTGCATGATTTTTTTTACTCTGAATGGTACAGAATGTATGACAAAAACACATACCTAGTCCTCCCTACTGCAGAAGGATACTTCTCTTACTTCAGGTACACACATAATGACAAGAGGAGTGTGAGCATTATTGGCGTAATATAGCTCTCAAATGTTGTATAAAAAGAGAATGCACTAAAAACTATAGCAAAAGTGTACAGTTTCAAGTTTTCAAATTCACAGCTGTGCAATAAGTCAGTAATAGCCTGTGTGTAGTAACTGATAGTAATAAGGCACAACAATGAATGAGTGGAAAATGCCTGACACAGTAACTGGCTTCACACTTAAAAAAAGAAGAGCAGAAATCAGTTCGGTTGTAAGAAAATTGTCTTTACTAGGGTTAACAGTTACTGTTGAACCAATCAGTTTTCCGTTATATCTTTTTTTTACGCCAGTTTAACCTTGGTGTTAAAACTGCTCGAAATAATTTGTTTCTGAAATAACCCACTTAGAATCAAAATATTAAATTATGCAGACAAATATTGGAAACTTAGTCTGTCCACTGTAGGCTGCTTTTCTCAAAATGAGGTAAGGGTTGAATCCTGGAATCGAGGATCGTACCACTATTTGGGCACTATGATTAACGAGACTGGCATTTACGAACTCGCGGTAGTATGCCAAGCAGATTTAGAGCTGTTGTCTTAGCCCCGTATGGCAGCGTCTATTCTGAGGATGAAGTAGAGACCTGTCGCGCGCTAAGTGACTGGGCTCGCCACAGCGCCCGTTGTATCTACTTCAGTAGCTGAGCTGTCGCAACGAGTCATCAACCCCACTGCACCTGGGCGAACGACCTTCGTCGCTAAGCGCTGCCCTCACAGCTTTCCATGCTTGCTACTCGCTGTTGAAATACAGCCAGAACGAAAACCAAATACGCCTAAAGATAACAAATAGCATTATTTCATTTATAAAACTAAACACTGGCTGAAAAACTGATGGTACCTTCAATCTACAAAGCAATAAAGATGCTTATCAGTAAATGTGCTCCTTTAAGAGGAATAAAAAATCTGGTTGTGGTTGTAATCAAAATATTGCTTTTCAGATTACGTGTGCGAATTGAAAATTGCAGATGTAGGTTTGGGAGACGTCACTACCTCCGATCTGTCTCAAAGATATGAATATACCTCGTATCTGTAACCTTCAGGATTCTGCGCATATGAACGAATTTCTTTTTACTGTTTATGTATTTACTTTAACACTCAAGCCTAGACAGCAGAATTTATTTTAGTAGCGACCATGGTGAATAAGGCCGTCCTTGTCTCCGAAAAGGGGGCTGCCTGGGTTCAAGGTATCGAAAAGGCACAAAAAAGGCCTAAACTGCACATATCCAATAAATTGCTTGTCGAAAAATTACTGATAAGTAATTAGAAGGCATCGATTTCTAATCTAAAATGATATGTAAATGTGACGAATTAAAACTGCTACGTATGGACAGCCGATAACATAGAGAGCGTACTTGATACTTTTGTTCATTCATTAGGTTCCCTATATGCCATCAAGAACAAGTTCAGATATGTGGCACTATTTAAGATATCCATTAGAAGGACCAGCAAATCAGAAAAACTTTATCATATTCTGTATTAAAAATCACTACCGTGCTTTATGCGAACCCAGGACAGTTATTTAGGGAAAAAGTCTTCAGGCACGACATGCAGGTGGTAATTATCCTCCAATAACAACAAAAAACTAAAATACGAACTGATTAAATAAATTGGTTTCAAAAATACCTAAGATTACTATGCCGAACGAAAATGACCCTCCATAAACCGATCTTTACTCATCTAGACAAGGAATGAACCTTGGAAATAAAACCTGTTTTGAAAGTATGTTAACCAAGTACTTAACTTCCCATTTTGTTCCTGATTCTCCATTATGGAGAAAATAAGGTAGTACTTACCGTTTGTAGAAAAATACCGTATACAATAATACCCAGTTTGAGATTTTATCCCAGTGGATTTTATTCCCTCCGTCCCAAATATATTTCGACAGCTTTCGTATCTGCCATTCTCCATGAACACCAATAAAACCGAAAACTAAACATGTTATGCGCTACTGTAGTTGTTTCCCATGACGTCAGTGGTGTTCCATTCCGATTCCGAGGTAGTGTCCATAATGGATTGCAATGATCTCCGACGACAACTAACCAAACTAAAAGCCGGATTGCTTCGTATTTTACTCGAAATTGTTGAGTGATTTGATCTCGATCGCTTGCAACACTATTAATTTCATTTATCTTTCTTTCTTATTTGTTCTTCCTTTTCCTTGCATATTCTCTAATCTTTTCACCGTGTCTTCTTTCTTTCTTTCGACTACATCACAACTGTGCTCTTACTGCTTTTGCATAGGAATTCCTCTAAACTGAATATTTCACTATTATTGGCATCAAAGGGAGCGATCATTATTACGAGTGTCTGAGAATTTACTCTACAGAAGTTTAATAAAAGTGTGGAACCCAATGCTTAATCTAGGTATCGTCTGTTATCTCAGCAACATATTTGCAAGGATCACAGTATCTTTACTGACCTCGAAACTTAATACTGAACAAATGAGAAGTGTAGTGAACGTCAGAACTGATACGCGAATAACTGACGAATTTCTAATGAAAGGCATTCTCTGCGTTATTATCGATAGTTTAGCGTTGCGACTGGAGTATCACAGTATGTTGACTGCACACGACACGCTACACCACGTTACTACAACAATTTTACTGCCGACACGAAGAAAAACAGCTGTTACGAAGTACCTTGTAGATTACAAGTCATTTCCTTTCCTGTTCCACTTGCAAATCGAGCTAGAGAGAAACGGCTATGTACATCCCTCTGTAAGAGTCCTAATTTTTCTTATGTTAGTATTCCTTAGGTCAAATTTACGTTGGAGGCAATAGAATCAGTCTGCAGCCAGCTTCAAACGCCGGCTCTCTAAATTTTCTCAATAGTGTGTGACCACATATTGTCTTCCCTCCAGGGATACCTGTGAGTTCATGAAGCACTTCAGTAATCCTCGTGTGATGATGTAAGTTTTCGAAAACAAATCTAGCAGCCTGCCCCCGAACTGCTTGATATCTTCCTTTAACCGACCTGGTGGGGATCCCAAACGCTCAAGCAGTATCAGGAATGGGTCGCACTATAGTGCTCATAGCTCTCAAAAGTTTTAGAGTCCATGTTTACTAGTCTTTTAACTTCGAATGATGGATCCTGTCATAATCCTGAATAATGACCATTTCCCCTGGGACACACTGTATAGAAAATGGCAGCGGTCCTATCATATTTCCCTGGGGCACTCCTTACGATACCCTTGTCTCTGATGAATACAACGTACTGGGTTCTATTAGTTAAGAAGTCTTTCGGCCACTCACATATCTGGGAATCAATTCTGTATGATCGACTACCATTAACAGTCTGCAGCAGGGCGCCGTGTCAAACGTTTCCGGAAATCTAGGAATATGGGATCTGCCTGTTGCTTTTCATCCGTGGTTCACAGCAGGATATCGTGTGAGAAAAAGGGAAAACAGTCACGCACGAGCTATGCTTTCTAAGTTAGTGCTGATTTGTGGACAAAAGCCTTACCGTCTGTAGGAAATTTATTATATTCGAACTGAGAATATGTTCATGAAACCTGTACCAAACCGATGTTAAATTAGCCGGCCGAAGTGGCCGTGCGGTTAAAGGCGCTGCAGTCTGGAACCGCAGGACCGCTACGGTCGCAGGTTCGAATCCTGCCTCGGGCATGGATGTTTGTGATGTCCTTAGGTTAGTTAGGTTTAACTAGTTCTAAGTTCTAGGGGACTAATGACCTCAGCAGTTGAGTCCCATAGTGCTCAGAGCCATTTGAACCATTTGAACCGATGTTAAAGATAATGATCTGTAATTTTGAGGGCTCGTTCTTTTACCCTTCTTATATACAGGAGCCACCTGCGCTCATTACAAATTTATTTTTTATATTGACAACGATCGAGATATTACCTCATTAAAATCTGCTTTCCTCCGGAATGACTTCTGTCTCCAGGAAGTTAACCGTATAAGACAAATAAATGCCCTGACAGTGGTTGTACGGGAAAGTCTTTTTACTACTTCAGCGCACGGTTAACTAGGAGAAGAATAGACTTTCGAGCGCCATACAATTTTTCAGGGGCCTGACGTACAATGTGCGACTTGCTTATTACTTGCGGCCATAAATGTTAAAAGCTCATAGGTTGTTACAGTGCAGTAACACTACTACTTCCATGTTTATAACACAATGTATTGGGAATGAATGCGGACTTTTCGAATACGTAAAAATGTGGTTAATTTCGATATGTTAAACAACCGTAAGGCGTACCGTTATCCGCTGTCACACCGCCGTGCTGGTAAACATGTTTTTATTGCGTCATTCAAGCGGCCAATGAAACAGGTAACGCTGTCTCTAGGCGAGCTAAAATAAAAGGCCAAGCCGGCTGGGTCGCTTCAAGGTCAGGCGCGGTACAGTCGCAGCCGGGCTTGTAGACTCGTGTGACTCCTGCGCTGCTGCCAGTCTTCCGTATTGATTTCTTCGGCTGGTTACGACGCAGTGTTTTTAACGAATACGAATAACAAATTCCACAGCATGTCAGACGCTGGGGTCCGCACAGCAGCTAGTTAAATGTACGAGCGTCTGCCTTACTGCTTGTTTTACTATTCATCTGGGGGCAGCCACACGTGTCCCAACAAAAATCCTTGGCCTAGTGGGCTTGCGGCCGGCTGACGGGCTACGTGCGGCCCGCCGAGGCCCTCATGTCTGCGCTTGGAGACGGGAGCTTTGAGCAATAAATCTGCGTCGACGCGCAACATGCACTACTCATTTCGGCTCTACATTCGGGCGAGGTATGTGATGAGTGCACCCTTTCTCCAGTCATTACAAGCCTTAAATCACAAAAATACTCGAATTGCATTCACTGTGCTGAGAAATTATTTCTTTATGTAAATGCCGACATTCTTCTTGAATGACTTACATTTTACGGAACCAATCGTGCTAGGGTTTTTCGCTCTACCCATTAAAAAAGATATTTTTGAAATAATTCAGACTTCGGTTTCCTGCAAGAGGCCTAGTACTTCGAATCCACAAAATATGCAGACCTTTGAGACTATAAAGTAAGCTGAGAAAATATTTGGGGAAACTGTCCAATGAAGCTGTTCCAACAAAAAACTTCACACTAAAACAAAGTAGACCAAGAACTCGTCTAAAGAAATGTTTGCCCTCGGCTTAGCCTCACTACATTGGTTGTACTAATAAACTATTAGTGCACACTTCTGTGTGCAAGTTGAAAACGACGCCATGCAATTTCAACCTCCATCCCCATACCGCTATAAACCTATCTCACCGTAAGAGAATCCAAATTCTTACTTGTAAAACTTTTTATTTGTAACCAGAATGAGTAAATTCTGTAGTCTTCGATATACAGTGAGAAGTTGAACAAATTGTTGATATAACAAACCACTGGTTTGCGTAGCGGCGCTGCGCCAATGCTGACCTTCAGCGGGAGCTGGGCAGCAAGAACGTGAGCAACTTGCTGCGCAGTTAGCGCGGGGACGACCCCCCCACACCCTTCCAACTTGTTTTGCGTCGCTGTCACCTATTTTCGGAACTGGCACGATTCTGGAATCCAAGTAGCCACGGTTTTCAACTGTCCTCGCTGATATTCGCCTCTGTTTTAAAGAAACAAAGGAATGAAATAATTACACAATCTGTGTTGTGTTTTAGTGCTGTCTTCAGGTATGAACACACGAGGAACATTTTGCAGATTAGTGAAAGGCTACTAAGAGGCCTTTTGTTACCAATCGTAACAAGCAATTGGTTTGATGATTCAGGAGGTGTCTGCAAATCCTAATGTTCACGGTTTGATCCTTGATTAGTCAAAGCTTTTTCGGGAGGTCATGTTTGTTCGAATTTGATGTTAGTTCAAAAAATGGCTCTGAGCACTAAGGGACTTAACATCTGAGGTCATCAGTCCCATAAAACTTAGAACTACTTAAACCTAACTAACCTAAGGACATGACACACATCCATGCCCGAGGCAGGATTCACACCTGCGACCGTAGTGGTCGCGCGGTTCCAGACTGAAGCGCCCAGAACCGCTCGGCCACACAGGCCGGCTGATGTTAGTTATAAACCCCGAACCTTCTTGGATGAATAAGGTATTGGGCTGAAGGAAAACCTACTTTACTTCCAACTAATCTTGCAGTTGGTAGACATTATAATTTAGAGAGAGAGAGAGAGAGAGAGAGAGCACTGAGGAAGGGGGAAACGAGGTGTTGGAGGACGACGTTGATTATCCCAAGGGGGCAGACGACGTTTTACATCTTTAACAGTGATTAATGGGATAAAATCTTTCAATGATGATTAGACGCTGGAGCCAGACGCATTCTCACAAAAGTCTATATTTCCGCTGATCGTCTTTGCTGTACACGTATTTTGACAGCTATGGAGACGTCATATTGACATGTGGCAGCACGCAGTTCGGAAGGCCCCAAGGTCTGCCACAACGCAACGGTGCATTGACGATCTACTACGAACACGCCACACTATATTTAAGTATCAGCTAATGGCGCATCAACGATATAAGCCTTCGAAAGATATTATGATAGCTGACACAAAAGACAAAGCTTCGCCGTAGCATAGTGGATCAAGTCGTGGATTACGTTACGGTGTCCAACAACGTGTGCCTCTGTATGCTAATTTTTTCTTAGTCTTTGCATTTTAAACACATTCTCCTCAGACTTCCTTATGAATGTAATACAAGTATACTCTGCAATATTCGCTGTCATTTACGTTTAGGTCTGATCAGAAACATATGTTAAATATATGGCTGATTATTTCCGAATACGTGGCGATTCCCCAAATAGGCAGGAACCTAAGAAGTCAGCTTAAAATGGTGCGAGTGAAACGAGCATCAAAACATCATTCTTCTTTGTCATGGTGTTTCCAAAATTGTCGACGATATGAGTACAGCAAAGGCGATCAGAGAAAATATGCTCCTCTCTGTGAGAGGAATGCATCAGGCAAAAACGTCTAATTGCCATAACGAATAAGTTTCACATAAGTATGGCCTGAGGTAGGTCTAATACCCGTCGTTGATGAAATATACATAATTATGTAATTTAGAGCTCCCACTTTTACCACTAGCAGTTCCGAAATAATTTACTTCGCACTAAGATACGAAGCTATTTACAAACTAACAACAGGCGACTCAGATAAACAGTGCCTATGCGGCGTGTGTTACGTAAGACGGCTGCGTCGACGCTAACGGAGGAAGAAAGGAAAGTCACAGCCGGTGGGGAGTGCCACGTAATGCTCTGCCAACGCAATAAGGCGCCTTGGCGGCTAACTCCCTCCATGCTTACAGCATCCGCACACAAGCACGCCTCCAGAACAGGGGCGCTGCAATATAAACACAGCGGAATTACAACGGCAGTTTTTTGAAGTGAACACGTGCTAAATTAGTCGGCATTTCTTCTGCCAGATTCTCGTTGCAAGTTAGTTACCTCCATTCTTTGCTCATTCTGTACCCACCCACTATTTCACTCGTTGCAAGTAACCTTCAAACTGTTGATTCTCCTGGCAATGATGTTAATCTGTTAGTATTTTTATGTTCCTGCGTGCTGCATCACACTATCAAGGGCGAAGAGTAAGCCATATGGAGCCCCTTCGCCCAAAAGCTTGCCTATCTTGCATATCAGGCACATAGGCATTCCACAGCCATGAAATTTATTTAGCACATACTCTAACAATTGTTTTTTTCATTGCTCCTGTTATCACCCTGTAAACGTCATCCATGGTGTCTGTCTACCTAAGCTATTGCTTAACTTCAGTGAGGATTCCTTCGTGTGCGTGAACGTACCCATTAGTTTCCAATATTCTGACACTTTGGTGCGGAGCCACTATCTGGCGATAATTTAATGAACTAGAATTTCTTTACACTGAAACTAATTACAAATCAACTTCAGCCTAAAAGCACTGAAAGTTCCGAAAATTACTGCAAAAAACCCAATTGGTGGACACGCTCATTGCAAAGACAGCTGTTAATGGTCGTTTCTTTGACGTTTCCAGTCAGTCTTGAGGCTGCAAATGCACTCAGGGCACAGACCAGTAGGGTGTGTCCAGCGGAGTAGAGGAGGAGGAGATTAGTGTTAACGTCCCGTCGACAACGAGGTCATCAGAGACGGAGCACAAGTTCGGATTAGGGAAGGAAGGAAATCGGCCGTGCCCTTTCAAAGAAACCATCCCAACATTTGCCTGAAGTGATCTAGGGAAATCACGGAAAACCTGAATCAGGATTGCCGAACGCAGGATTGAACCGTCATCCTACCAAATGCGAGTCCAGTGTGCTAACCACTGCGCCACCTCGCTCGGTGCAGCGGAGTAGACGGCGTGGCATTTGCAGTCTCAGGACTGATTGAAAACGCTAAACAAGCGATATTAACATTTGTCCACTGCAGTGGACATGTGCATCACAAGGTTAAAAACGCAAAACGTCGAGCTACAGATTTGTAAAGCAAAACATCTACGTCAATTTAGTACACAAATTCTGTAATGGCAATAAAACATTTTTTTGCAGATAAATCCACAACAAACTGGATTGTAAAAAAATGGCCTTTTCTAGCTCTTGACGGGTCCTCTTTGATAGTTAACGAATTATTCGTTACGCGTTAGTTCAGTTATTGATTGTTATTCTGAGTGACGTACCATGTCGTTCCTGAGCACTGTTGTTTGTTGACAATGGCACTGTTCGATCGCTTATAGGAGGGAAAGTCTGCAGGTACACTCGATTTCAAAACATTGTTAATATTGGGTAAATTATCGCTTGTAAGCTGCTAGAACCAATGTATTACATACTAACAACTCTGCTAACTGCAAACGGGGCACAACCTTGAATTATACTATAAACACTACACATATTTCAATACAATTCGAGTGCGGTACATCCAACCCTACGTAGGGTGACTAAAGTAGTAAAGACTGTGTATATATTATCTTTTGAAAACTGCATACACTTAAGACATCTATTTAATAAACTACACTACGATTACTTGCTGATTTTGCAGGATACAATCAAATTTTTTGCCCATTTTCTACCAGTCTCGTTAAATACCAGTTACACAGTGAAGAATACATACAATCTGCAACACGCCTGTTAATTACGAAGATCATTCTAGTTGAATTAAACTGTGAAAAATAGGTCCATATTGACGTGCATTTCTTGAAAAAACGAAAAAATGCTAATGCAGTGTTAAATTCACAGGGCAGTTATCTACATCTACATGGATACTCTGCAAATCAAATTTAAGTGCCTGGCAGAGGGTTCATCGAACCACCTTCACAATTATCTATTATTCCAATCTCGTTTAGCGCGCGGAAAGAATGAACACCTATTATCTTTCCGTACGAGCTCAGATTTCCGTTATTTTATCGTGGTGATCCTTCCACCCTATGTAGGTCGGTGTCAACAAAATATTTTCGCATTCGGAGGATAAATTAAACTTTTGTTACTTACGAGGATTCCCGTGGAAAACGATTGATTTAGGGCAATGAAGATTTGTGGAAACATTGAAGGCACACGCGGAAGAGCAATAACGAATAAACCATTGACAGAACCATAATTTCCACAAGAAAGGGTAACGCTGGTAAATTGTGTACCAATTTTATGTTCCAGGTTACAAACGTCAAGTGGCAGCGTTTGTGGGCAATGAAGTTTGTTTGGATACCTTTTCACAATTGTTCGCAGCACTGTTTGAACGGTGGACCATGGAATGTTCTGCTGTCTTGGCAACTCGTGTACTGTTTGAAGATCGCACACAGCACTAGCATTCTCAACAATGGCAACAATGGTAACTTCAATTTGTGGCGCAATTGGCCGTCTGCCTCGTCCACGAGCAATACCCAATTCGCCAATTAATTCGAACTTCCGACTCATGTTCTTCAGCGGAAACAGGACCTCTCAGTATTCCTTTAATGCGTCTACCGGCGTGTCATGACACTAATCCAGCAGCACATAGTTTGACCATGACATCATTACTATAAAGTTGGGTAGCCACACGGTAAATAATTTTGCGTCTATACTGGCTCAAGTAAAGAAAGTTGAATTTTAACCACCCTGTAGAATCATTTTTCAGAATAGTATATACATCAAATGTATTCTCATTAGATTCCTTCAATCTCCTCTGAATACAGAGGTTTGTGAAATTTATAATTAACATCACATTTTGGTGGTCTCAGCTTTTTCTTAAGTTGTGAGGCATTGAAAACTGAAAAATGGGTAAGATAGCTTCATGTGAATGGTAGAGGAATGATTTCATGCCGTCTCTACATATCATTCACACTTCACATCCCGGCAAGAGCAGTTGCAACTCAAAAATGCAATATTTGAGAAAACTCAACTTACAGAATTAATTCTATAAAACTCATACTGACATAGTGTAAGCTTCCCTTACATTTCAATTAAGTACTGTTGACAGTAAATTCCCTTATATTCTTCGTGGACTTTGGGACACTTTGTACATATTTTTCAACAATATGAACCAGACGCCGTTTTTCGACTTGGGTCACTTTCCTTGGCTGTGTGCGACTTGCGTTTTTGAAGCTGGTCCATCACAAAGGGGGAGGGCATTTACTGTTCTGTAATTAATTTACTGTAAACTTTAGTTTTTACAATGCCTATGTAGTCAGAAAATTTTATTTCCGTCCTACAGTCGCAGGCTCTACATCTGATATTGCAGCAGATTTTCTTAACGCGTAGTATTTTTAGTGTTATCTTCTTGTGTCATTGACCGTAAGTTTTTGCTGCGTGAACAATTCTATGGAGGTAAGTGTACCAACATTCGTGTGTATTAACAGAGTAAAACAATGCCTGAGAAGATCATCATCATCATCATCATCATCATCATCATCATCATGGACACGGAAATCATAACTTAGAAACAAGCCGTAGTGAAGTAGGACTACCGCCCTTAAATCACAAGAAAAGAAACATGTTTTCAAACTCAGGTAGTTTCTAATAAATTCAAAATTATTTATTTCAGCATGAAAGGAGCGGCGTAGTTGCCGGGCAAAATCGATGCGGATATGCCCGCTGAGAAGTGAAAGTGTTAAGCGCGCTCACTGGCTGTGTTGCCAGGCTTCCGTAACGGTTATCTGACGCGCTGAAACAATTAAAAATACACTACTGCCAACATTGTATTTAGTTCCCCGCACTAATGTACATGTGGATATGCTATGCAAAGTTAGAAGCTGTGACTGCAATGAAACACTCTGCACTCTGTATTATCATCGTTCTCCCATAAACCATAGAACTGAAGATGGAAGCAGTGCACAAGTTGCTACCAACTGACAATACTTCGGTTTTTCTAGTATTTGAACTTGTGGAATATGACACACTGCTATATCGCTATATAGCGTGCTGAAAATTTTTAAAAATCTCAATTATCGGCCATAAACCATGTTCCTGTCGCAGTTCCTACTGTATTTTTCCAACATTTGTCCGTAGACTTAGTCTACTACTACGATTTTTCACACAACTAAGCGTAGCGATTTTTCCACCTTGAACACAGTGCTTCAGTTTTCTCCTCTCGGTCACGCGTCTTGCGTAGCTAACGTGAAACGCTCTGAAGAACCAAGAGCCCGGAGGTCTACCAGTAATTAGGGCGGCATCCATAACTTCGGAATTTAGGTACTCAGCTTATGATTACTAGTATGTGATGTGGCCTTGATCGCACAATTCGTGGTGCAACAATGATGCACTAGACATACACAATTGTAACTTGTCAATTATTAATACATTTGATTTTGTGGTGGTTGATTATACGGTTGCTGATGGGTAAGGATGAATCTTTTCAACATACGCTAGGTTTCGTAATCTCTCGACGCTTGTCAGGTCTTACACGACATTTGTGTATGAAGGCGACTTTGGATTTGCAGTGTTTCGTCTAAAGGCACTTTATCAAGCTACGGGCTTATACACGACGTCTGATGCAGCATTTATTTAGAAATTAATTCCATCCTTATATCCCACAAGAATGGAATCTTTTCTCTGAAGTTTCGTCCGAACGTCTTAGGGCATAGTTTGACACGATCATGTGATTTCGGACAAGGGAGGATCACGCTTATCGTACCAGCTATAAAACCTAACGTTTTATTTGTCTGTCATCAGAACCAACGATACGACTTGGCATGTGATATTCATGAAACTGACACACGGTAAAGTTCCGTTTAACAACAGAAAAGATCCTTATAAACTTTGTATTTTGTATCCAACATGTACTGCATGCTAGGACGCCAAATTTCAGCCTAAATTTTCTCGATTACTCTCTGGTGCCACTAGAAGTGCTGTTGGACACTGTAGGTAAAACTGACGTTAACTCAGGAAGTTGTCTAGTCTGCTGATGTACAATAATGAAATAAAGGACGCGACTGTTGAGAAAGGAACTCCAAAAACGACAAAAAATCTGTTCATGACCTGTACATGAAAAGGGGACCATTCGTACAGAATAAGATAGGCATCCTCTTACCTGCGAGCCGAGTTCAATGACCTTTATGGACATAAACGCCTCCACCGTTTTTGTGGCCAAGAATGCCTTATTTTATGTTACTGGAATCTCGAGATGAAGGGGTCGCACAAAGGAGAATTTACAAGGAAGCACAGGAATGTACAGAGTGATTGAAACAATATCACACACTTCTGGCCCCATGCTTGATTGCGGATGTAACGATCTGTAACTTGTACGTCTCTGGTTCACTTACCCTTCCATCTAGGCTATTGGTAAGAGTATTTTATTATTCAGATATAAGCAACATGCTAGCATATTGATCATATCTGAATGAAAGTGTACAATGCCCAAAACACAGAAAAAGCCTGCTCGTTGTACAGGCATGTAACGTAGCTGTTGCTTAGGGGATGGGATATTTATAGCAGGGATTTTGGAGCATACGTTAATAAGGTATTCTAGCGATGTATATATGACTGCTTTTGAAGGTGATTCATTAGTAATTCTGTGGTAATCTGATTTTTTGTTGGATCTAGTGACTAATGCTTGTTTACTACCTTCTACACCCAAAGCCTTAACAGCTGCTGCCGATAGCTGATAAAGATTGATGAGTACGCCAGATGTTTCGGGAGTTAATGTTTCGTTCATCGTAACTTCCGAGGTTATAGGGAACAATCAATGGCATATGTGCCATACGTGCGTCGTTCTTGAATAGGCATTGAATCAAAGGGCAACTTACGTTGACACCAGGTTCCCCAAAGTAGTGCGCAGATAACTCATGCCCTTAAGTGTACCGCAAATTACGGACTCGGCAAGCAAATGTGTCTTAATTACGCACATAAGACTGGAAAATAACGAAGATTTGGACACGAAATAGCAGCCGCATGACTAGTGGAAAATATATACAAACATTTAAAAAAGTTTTGCATCACCTCGGTTCCGAGACCTGTACAGAAAATTGAATAGTGATCAACATAAACATCATTTCCGCCCTTTTTATTGCTCATGAAAACCACACATTGTATGTTGTACCACCATTCAGCGAGACTTTCACAGGTGGTGGTCCAGATTGCTGTACACACCGATGCCTCTAATACGCAGTAGCACGTCCTCTTGCATTGATTCGTGGCATACTATCCCCAAGTACATCAAGGCACTATTGGTCCAGGCTGTCCCACTCCTCAACGGCGATTCGGCGTAGATGCCTCAGAGTGGTTGATGGGTCACGTCGTCCATAAACAGCCCTTTTCAATCTATCCCAGACATGTTCGATAGGGTTCATGTCTGGAGAATATGCTGGACACTCAAGTCGAGCGATGTCGTTATCCTGAAGGAAGTCATTCACAAGATGTGCACGATGGGGGCGCGAACTGTCGTCCATGAAGACGAATGTCTGCCAACATACTGCCGATATGGTTGCACTATCGGTCGGAGGATGGAATTTACGTATCGTACAGCCGTTAAGGCGCCTCCCATGACCACTAGCGGCGTTCGTCGGCCCCACATAATGCCACCACAAAAAAGCAGGGAACCTCCACCTTGCTGCACTCGCTGGACAGTGTGTGTAAGGCGTTCAGCCTGACCGGGTCGCCTCCAAACACGTCTCCGACGATTGTCTGGTTGAAGGCTTTGCGACACTCATCGGTGAAGAGGACATATTGCCAATTCTGAACGGTCCATTCATCATGTCGTTGGGCCCATCTGTGCCACACTGCATGGTGTAGTGGTTGCAAAGATGGACCTCGCCATGGACGTCGGGAGTGAAGCTGCGCATCATGCAGCCTATTGCTCACAGTTTGAGTCTAAACACGACTTCCTGTGCCTGCACGAAAAGCATTATTCAACATGGTGGCGTTGCTGTCAGTGTTCCTCCGAGCCATGATCCGTACGTAGCGGTCATTCACTGCAGTAGTAGCCCTTGGGCGGTGTGAGCGAGGCATCTCATCGACAGTTCCTGTCCCTATGTATCTCCTCCATGTCCGAACAACATTGCTTTTGTTCACTCCGAGACACCTGGACACTTCCCTTGTTGAGAGCCCTTCTTGGCACGAAGTAACAATGCGGACGCGATCGAACCGCGGAACTGATCGTTTAGGCACTTAACTACCGACAACACGAGCCGTGTCCCTCCTTCCTGGTGGAATGACTGATCGGTTGTCGGCGCTGATCATGCATGGCTGTTTACATCTTTGGGCGGGTTTAGTGACATCTCTGAACAGTCAAAGGGACTGTGTCTGTGATACAATATCCACAGTCAACGACTATCTTCAGGAGTTCTGGGAACCGGGGTGATGCAAAACTTTTTTTGATGTGCGTGTTATCTGAACACCACCTCTGAAATCAGCACAACATTTACTGGGTCTCCACGTTCAACAATGAACTGGTTGGACGATTTGTTAGAAGGGAGAGCTGACAGACGCGTCGCCTAAGTAAATTCTAATTACAGATTATCAGTAGGTCATTTTATAAACCCAACAACAATTGAGATCGGTACGACTAGTTTCCGACAACAGTAATACGTATTGCATTCGATAAGTCACCCAGAAACTAAATAAAGGAAAACTTGTCGAATTAAAAACGGAGTTTCTTGTAAATCTTATATGGAGCTCCACATTCTTAGCTAATGTTCACGTTTCACTGCAGTGCAAGGCTACATTCCAGGAAAACTACGGAAAAGCCTTGCTAACACATAAGTTTATATCCAACGTTAACTCATTTCTCTTTATCTGAAATGCTTTCCCTGCTATAGCCGTTCTGCATTCTATATAGTCTCTACTTCGGCCACCATCAGTTATTTTGCTGGTCAAACAGCGGTCCCTAATTTAATTCAACTGCATTTCATTACTCTTGTTGTTCATCTATTAGCCTCTTTCTAAAACACTACTATTCTGTTCAATTGCCCACCCAAATCGGCGTAACTCGAAGTTTTCATTTTTGCGCACGAAATTTTAAATGCTTCTACAAATTTTTCTTTGGTTTCTTTCAGTGCTTCCTCCAAGAGTAGATTGAATAACATCGGATGTGAGCTACAACCCAGTTATCTCTAAATCTACAAATGTTACAAAAGGTAGATTTGGCTTTCGTTAACCTGTCTTCTAAGTCGCAGGTGTTACTATTATCTTGGACGTTCCTACATTGCTCCGGAAACCGAACTGTTATTTCTCGCGGTCGGTTTCCACGAATTTCCCATACTTCCGTAAATAATTAGAGCCTGAAATTTGCAGTCATGTTTGGAATGTGAGTGAAAAAGTCAATACTGCTAATTGGTTAATTTACTGGACTCTTCGAACTCCTCATGACTGACTGCTTTATGAAATGTCAAGGTGAGCAGAAAAATGGCATTTATCAATTGTTGCTGGGAGAACGTAATAGCAAGTGTCCTACGGTAATGTGCCGTGATACGATATAATAATGCCGTTTTCGAATGCGAATTTCTGCCTCTACCTGAAAATCTTTATCACCTTCTTAGTCTTCATACAACAAAGATGAAACACCAGCATCTTGATCGTCAAAAATTTCGAAATCTAAGTAACTGAACTACCTGTTTAAGCACATTCGTGAGGCCTTCGGTAACGTAACACACTATTAACACCTACTAACAATAACACTGATCGTCCAGAGGCAACTGTAGTTCTAAGAACACAACCACTACAAGAAAACATTTTAAAAGCTTTCATGTTTTCAGAATAATAAATACTCATTTTGTGGAAAAAAATTCAAATTCAAGAATACTCCAGGCATTAAATTTCTTAACAAACCGTTTCTACTCTCCAGCTGTAACTACTTAACGTGCGGGTATTAAGAGATACATTTCTATACCTGATAAATATTCCTAGGACTAATGCCATCCTGTCAAAAACTATTAAACTTTGGGTGTCCTGGGAAGTTGGCTTTTGCGTTTTAAGTACGACAGAAATAGAGTAGAATGTGTGAAAATTACAAGGGTTGGTTTAAATCTTTTGGGTGGGAATCTTGCGAAAGCATTCAATTAATGGTTACTTATTATTACTTCATTTATTATTAGGAAGCAATTTCCACAATCCTCATGTTATACGCTACACTTTCTTGACTTAACGACTATATTACTACAAAACAGAACTTGTTTATGTAGCCTCCTGCCTTCGCAATGCAAAGAGAAACAGCGGACTACAGCACTTCAATACTTGCAACCTCCGGAAATACGTTTATGTAGAATTTTTATGGGGCTCTGTGGCACATATGGGCACACCCCCGCAAATTCAACCTCCTACATATTGCCTACACAAGGCAGCCGGGGCCGCACACGCGAGTCCACGACCACACGGTGCCCGGTCGTTCACACAGTGGGTGGGGTGCCCAGAGGTGACCCAGAAGTTTCCAGCTCTCCGTCCGACGCCAGTGCCGCAATGCGGCTGGCCACGTCGCACAGGGTACCGGCTCCCGTTTTCTCGCGTGCTCGAACAAATGTACTATAGTAGCTGCTTTTGCTTTTAACCATAGTAAAACTAATAACTAATTTTTGACGTTTAATCGGACACATTAACAGCATACACATTCATTTCTAGTGCCTAGTATGTAACTTAATATGCACAAGTCTCCAAATATGCGGAAGCAATAGCCCTTAACGTAAGTTCCCGACAAGAGGGTGACAGGTTTAAATTAGTGCTTTTCTTGTCGTGGATGTTAATAAAAATGGCACCTTAAAAATAGTATCATGAATTGATTGCTGCATACTGCCAACAGAGAGATTCAGAACTAGTCGCTTTATGGAAATTGTGGCTTCTCTAAATGTTTTCAAATGGTTCAAATGGCTCTGAGCACTATGGGACTCAACTGCTGTGGTCATCAGTCCCCTAGAACTTAGAACTACTTAAACCTAACTAACCTAAGGACATCACACACATCCATGCCCGGGGCAGGATTCGAACCTGCGACCGTAGCAGTTGCACGGTTCCTGACTGCGCGCCTAGAACCGCGAGACCACCGCGGCCGGCTCTCTAAATGTTTTCATGGCACTTATTCATGGGTGAAATGGCGTATTGTTGGCATATGCTTTACTGTGTCAAAGACTGCAGAAATGAACCACCACCCACAGACAGATGGCAATATCTTTACGTGTAAGTGTAGGCAATTTGCGCTCAGAAAACAAAATAGTAGCTAAAATATAAATGTTACTAAAATATCATTATGACCAGACTTCATTCATTTGTCAAACAGGTACAGAATGCCAATAACAACATCTAATTATTGGAGAGCCTTATAAACATGCCCAATTTTGGCCACTTACTATCCTAATTTAAGATCACACTCCTTACAATAAATATTCTACCACCACTAAAAATATGAGTAAACATCAAAGACAAGCAGGATATCATCATGTGGTTTTGCTTCCGATATATGTGGCACACAAAACTGATTTTTAACTATATCTGTTACCAACTGCACACAGATCACAGTTATTACTAACTAAAGAAGTGAAGCAGTCATCAATCCAAAGATTATTTTGAGGATCACAGTGCTTTACTAGGTATGGTCCAGTTGCAGGTGGTATGCCATTGCCTTCCTCTGGCCTTTGGACAGACTTACCCAGCTATTTAGAGGGGATTCTACACCGCAGAGCATCTTGGTATTTTCCACATCAATAAAAATTACCAATATGAAAGAAACTACAAGTAATAGACAAAAATCCTAAGACTGGCCAGGGACCAAGCAGAGACCTTTGGATCTATAGTCTGGTACTTTTCCACTGAGCCACTTCTTACTATATACTAAGATTAATAAAGTGAATTCACTAATCACTGACTAACCTGTTTCTGTACTCGTGGCCACAAACGCACTCACACTTTTACTAGACAGTATACAGCTGAATTCACGGGAGAAGAAATTTTCAGAACCAGTAACTGGCTGAGAGAAAATAGGTAGTGGCATTGCTCTGGTTCATCGCACTGTGCCCCACTGTCCTGAGCTGTGTGCAGGGACTTGGAAAGGAAAGGAATGGAACACATACTTCATATGTGGATACATAGCTTGACAACACCATTGGTGCTATTCAACAGCGGTAAAACTGTGCCTCAGCGCATTCTCCATATCTACTTTATTTCACTTCAGTCAATAACTTACCTGTGCAGGCATTAATAGTTCACCCAACAATATGCACACACTTCTACTAGTTGTAGGAAGGCAGTGGGGTACCCCAACAATTACAGTCTTGCTGATTCCTACACGATATCGAATGCTCACTGGGTGGAATATGAGTGACATTTATTGTGACTGAGCATTACGAAATATATGTTGTATGAACTTGCACATTAAAGTAGTAAACTCCACTTATAACAGAAGCAGCTGACAGTATCTGGTCCTGCAGCAACAATCTAACAAGTGACATTGCCAGGCTGCAACTTACAAATTGAAACTGTTAGGTTTGTATTCTGTATCATAGGATACCTTCCTCAAAAGTGAAAATATTAGAAAATTTATAACGCGAGGTAAAAAATTACTCTTTAGGTTTATTTTCATAGAATAACCAACACACTATGTCAGCTAGCTTAAACAATAAAAAAGTGTTTCGTTAAAGTATACAGTACACTTAGTAAAAACAGTCAAAATAGATGAGCATCATGCCACCAGTGTGCACACATTTCCAAACAATCGTCTGTTACAGTGAAATAACGAGAAACCCTCTTAATGATGGTGCACCACCACAATAACAAATAGATTGTATTTTAATGGTCACGATACCTGCGTATCACACTTTTGTGAGGGAAAAGCACGTCTAGTTTCATTACGTTTCCATGTTTCATATGATTTACTGAACATTCCCCTCAAAGTCTGGCACAAAACAAGCAACAGAAAAAACAACAACTTTGATGAGTACCAACCTGGAGAAGAGCTGAAATATCAATGACACAATTACAACACACAGAAAACATTCCTTTCACTGAATTTCTTCCTCTTTTTAACTAAACACTTTAATTTTGAATGGATGGATAGGATATTCTGGCAGAACGACTAAGCAACCTCTAACTTTTGTTTCAGCTCTTGTTAACTTTTGTTTAATGCGACATTAGGCCTGCCTAGTGATTGCTTTGCACAATTATTTTCAGCATGATTAAATCTGTTCCCTTCGGGCCACTTCACATTGAAGTTAATTGGCTTATTTGAATGTTTATGAGTTACGTCTACATTCCACAAAGTCCACAACAAACCAATGAAGAACCGTAGCCGGACTAACTGCTCTTCTCCACCACAGAACACTGAGAACAATTGTAAATTACTGAAACTGTTCACGTCAAACATCGTAGGAACTGTTTTTTTTTTTTACCTAATTATACCGCTATAAAAATAACTCTTCGTTGCAGATCTCTCATTTGATAAACTTTGTTTTGTTAAGGGAAACATTCCTCTCACATATCTATCATTCACAAGTATGCTTATTATTATACTAGTACAATTTTGGAGTAAATTATTTCTTCTGCTCGAAGTCTCTCACACGCAATTTGCAAAATTACAAATAATATTTCCAATTTCAAATAATATATTATATTATTATTCCAATTTCAATAACTTCGCGCGCCTTCAGCTACTGAACAAAATCGGTATCCCGTAAGACTAAAACGCATAAACTCTTAACTTTGCCTACATTAAAATAGTTGTTCTCTATCACCTCCTAACAAGAGTTATATTTTAACATTCTGAAAGTACTGTCGGTACTTAAAGGGCGACTTACTGATAAATCTTACCTTTCTTCGGCAGTCCTCTGCCAAAACCATTTCTTGGTCGACGGCTATTTTTGCGAAGAGCAACCGACGTACCATTTGTTACAACTTCCTTGCTTAGCTGCTTGATCAGCCTTCTAGCTTTGCGCTTAATTCTGTTATCCACAGAAACTGAGTCAATAGCCTTAGAATCACCTGGACCGGCTTTTCCAGCAATATCGCCGTTCACGACGCCATCTTCTACTGCCTCGTCAATATCATTGTCCTGGCCGTTAATCATATCCTGCTCCATCATTTTAAAGAAAACCACTCTCAAAGGCAAACAAGATCGATTATACTGTTATCTTGCCAATTCCAGTGCACCAAATATGAAAACTCGCAATCCTTTCACGGTCACTTCAAACAGAATACAACTCTAAACATCCACCAACCAGAACGATCACAGCACAACAACATCCAGTTCCCGTTTACTTCCTCAAGTCCGTGTGCACACGTGACGCTGGCGCATGCGCAGTACGGGATATCTTATTTTTGCTTATAAACAACGTGATAACCTTGAAACTGCCAAATAGAGCTTAAGAAAGAGTAATTTAGATACAAAGCGGAAATAACGCGGAAACGTATGTACATAGTCAACACAGTAGAAATATGGCTCTTAGTAAAGCTCTTACGTTTTCTACTGCGGTGGACATGTCGTGCTGTTAAAGAGGATATTGCATTCACTCTCAATGAGGGATAGTATACTTAACAGAAACAACGGACTTTCAAGACTTGAGCTAAACACATCTGCCGTTTTGGCAATTGCTGCATCTGTTCGTGGAGATATGTATATCACTCCCTGGAAAGGGGAATGCACCCTAATTCTTGAACCAAATAAATAAAGCCACTTTAAATGAGGTTAGCATTTAATGTGTTTTTTTCTAAGCAATGTTTTAAAGTGCCCCATCAGAATACTATTCGGAGCCTGAAGCTTTGTTCTATAAAACTAAATACGCATCTACGAGCAGTTATTCGGAATAATTCTTATTTACTACAGTTTCAGTTCCGTGTTGTGTTTGGAGCTTCAGTTCCTTAGACACACAAAACAAAGACATACAGGATGGAATTTTCAGCCCTGTGATGTGGAATCCAGAAAATTTTAGTACTTCATACACATTGCTGCAAATAGAGGAAAATCTAAAATAATCGTCCGCACGTCGTGCGCAAAAATATTCATGCACCTTTAGAACAGAATATTCGTAAAACTTTAGACGGACCTGTTCAGTATATAGGTTTTTCAGCTTTCAGTGCTGTCTATAATAGTCTTGTTTTATTAGGCAGACTTCAACAAAATTGTTATGAATGGCTGTAATGATACCATAGTTTTCATTTTAAATTAGTTTGTAACAAAGAATCACGCTAACTTAAGATGCCCAGGAAAACTTGCTGCTAAAATGTTAATTTCGCTGATAACGTACAGTTGATGTAACAGAGAAAGATGAATTAGAAAAGTTGCTAAGTGAGTTCCGATTTGAGAAAAATATTTTGGTATGTGGTAAACATGTCAAGCTTCTGACAACAGTCCAGTATTTGCCGTGCATGGGTTAGGCATACACGGTTTTAAAAATTGACATATATCTTTCTCTTGTTTATTTTTACTTGCATTAATTACCTAATTTATAATGTTTATTATTTCTCATTCCCTATCCATGAGTGAGAGCTGTTATAGAATTTTTCATTTCAGCAATATCTCAACAAGCTGACTGTAAAGTAAAGGGGTTTTCCGTTGCAAATATTTCGGAGGTTATTTCCAATTTCGGCATTGGCAAATAAGCTCTCCTTTAAACATTGGTAGCATTTTTTTTAAATTTGTTTGTGGGGCCAAGTTCAGTGGTCAACATGTCCCAGCGAATGACACTGGTGGGAAGCTGCCCGTCCCCTTCTTACATTAACTTTTTTCGCGAACCGTATTTTCTTACCGACCCACCACAGACAGGCGTAATCATTCAGCATCAGTCTGAAGAAAGCCAGATGATGTAATGGATAGTGGCTAGTAGCAAGTGCTCGTAGAACCATACGTCGTCAAATCTCATAGCTATTTTGTCACCCACTGCGAAACCATGTGTGTTAACCCCTAGGTTAAGTCCACGGTACGCTCTGGATTCCACATGACAGTGTGTGTGTGTGTGTGAGAGAGAGAGATTCTAATGTACTAGCCATTACTCGTCCTCCTGGCGATGATTCCGTGCATAGATATTCTTTTTTTTTTTCTGTGTCGTAAAATATTCTCAGTAATTTATGTCATATTCACTTGAACCGTAAGATATTCTCGTTAATTTAGGTCACGTTTACTTTAAATTTACTTTATTTATTTTACTTCAACTTTTAAGCTTACTCACCACTTTGCAACATTTTTGTTGATGTAGCTTTCTTTATTGTATCTCCATGATAATGTGAACATGACTCTCTCCAAGTCCTTGTAATTCATCCCAGTACAGATCGGAAATCGAAATAAATAAACGGAGAGAGAAAGTTACCATGTAAGCGTATTATTTATCTCGTAAATAAATACCTAAATGTGGATTAATTAGAGTAATAACATAGTTAACCCGGATACATCAGTCAAATAAGAATTCCGTAAACATAACTGAAGAATATCAGCTGCAAATAGTAGGCTGTATTGTGTGAACAGTAGTCTAATATCAGTTCTAAAATCATGTGGATACGAGTGTTCCTGTTCCGATAAATCTACACTCCTGGAAATTGAAATAAGAACACCGTGAATTCATTGTCACAGGAAGGGGAAACTTTATTGACACATTCCTGGGGTCAGATACATCACATGATCACACTGACAGAACCACAGGCACATAGACACAGGCAACAGAGCATGCACAATGTCGCCACTAGTACAGTGTATATCCACCTTTCGCAGCAATGCAGGCTGCTATTCTCCCATGGAGACGATCGTAGAGATGCTGGATGTAGTCCTGTGGAACGGCTTGCCATGCCATTTCCACCTGACGCCTCAGTTGGACCAGCGTTCGTGCTGGACGTGCAGACCGCGTGAGACGACGCTTCATCCAGTCCCAAACATGCTCAATGGGGGACAGATCCGGAGATCTTGCTGGCCAGGGTAGTTGACTTACACCTTCTAGAGCACGTTGGGTGGCACGGGATACATGCGGACGTGCATTGTCCTGTTGGAACAGCAAGTTCCCTTGCCGGTCTAGGAATGGTAGAACGATGGGTTCGATGACGGTTTGGATGTACCGTGCACTATTCAGTGTCCCCTCGACGATCACCAGTGGTGTACGGCTAGTGTAGGAGATCGCTCCCCACACCATGATGCCGGGTGTTGGCCCTGTGTGCCTCGGTCGTATGCAGTCCTGATTGTGGCGCTCACCTGCACGGCGCCAAACACGCATACGACCATCATTGGCACCAAGGCAGAAGCGACTCTCATCGCTGAAGACGACACGTCTCCATTCGTCCCTCCATTCACGCCTGTCGCGACACCACTGGAGGCGGGCTGCACGATGTTGGGGCGTGAGCGGAAGACGGACTAACGGTGTGCGGGACCGTAGCCCAGCTTCATGGAGACGGTTGCGAATGGTCCTCGCCGATACCCCAGGAGCAACAGTGTCCCTAATTTGCTAAGAAGTGGCGGTGCGGTCCCCTACGTCACTGCGTAGGGTCCTACGGTCTTGGCGTGCATCCGTGCGTCGCTGCGGTCCGGTCCCAGGTCGACGGGCACGTGCACCTTCCGCCGACCACTGGCGACAACATCGATGTATTGTGGAGACCTCACGCCCCACGTGTTGAGCAATTCGGCGGTACGTCCACCCGGCCGCCCGCATGCCCACTATACGCCCTCGCTCAAAGTCCGTCAACTGCACATACGGTTCACGTCCACGCTGTCGCGGCATGCTACCATTGTTAAAGACTGCGATGGAGCTCCGTATGCCACGGCAAACTGGCTGACACTGACGGCGGCGGTGCACAAATGCTGCGCAGCTAGCGCCATTCGACGGCCAACACCGCGGTTCCTGGTGTGTCCGCTGTGCCGTGCTTGTGATCATTGCTTGTACAGCCCTCTCGCAGTGTCCGGAGCAAGTATGGTGGGTCTGACACACCGGTGTCAATGTGTTCTTTTTTCCATTTCCAGGAGTGTATTTCTTGGAGTTATCATGTCTGACACAAGGACTACAGAGGCCCCCCTCCCACCCCTTGAATTTGGCAGTTACCGTATATTTCTGTATGACCGTGTTGGCGTGTTTGCTTCAGTTGCCGCGTGGTTTGCGACACCATGTCACGGATTGCGCGGCCACTTCCGCCGGAGGTTCGAGTCCTCCCTTCGCGCATGTGTGTGTGTTTTTCTTAGCATAAGTTAGTCAAGTAGTGTGCAAATCTAGGGACCGATGAGTTCAGCAGTTTGATCCCTTAGGAAATGGTTCAAATGGCTCTGAGCACTATGGGACTTAACATCTGAGGTCATCAGTCCCCTAGAACTTCGAACTACTTAAACCTAACTAACTTACGGACATCACACACATCCATGCCCGAGGCAGGACTCGAACCTGCGACCGAAGCAGTCGCGCGTTTCCGGACTGAAGCGCCTAGAACCGCACGGCCACACTAGCCGTCCCTCAGGAATTCACACGCATTTGAAAATTTGTTACAGACGTTAATATGAATTTTATTTTCTGTCACAGATACAATTATGTTTTCATATAATCGATTTCGTCTGTCTCAAACATCCATCCTCTGATACAGATGCCGAACAGGTAGATCATACGACACAACGGAGAATATATATATATATATATATAGGAAATATATATATATATATATTCTGTGCTAGATGCAGTTTCTGGTCACCATGTTGTTGTGGTCTTCAGTTCGAAGACAGGTTTCAAATGGTTCAAATGGCTCTGAGCGCTATGGGACTCAACTGCTGAGGTCATAAGTCCCCTAGAACTTAGAACTACTTAGACCCAACTAACCTAAGGACATCACACACATCCATGCCCGAGGCAGGATTCGAACCTGCGACCGTAGCAGTCGCGCGGCTCCGGACTGAGCGCCTAGAACCGCTAGACCACCGCGGCCGGCGAAGACAGGTTTGTTGCAGCTCTCCATGCTACTGTATCCTGTGCAAGTCTCTCCATATCCCAATAACTACAGCAACTAATAACCCTCTGAATCTGTTTACTGTATTTACTCTTGGTCTTTTTCTACTATTTTTACCTACCACACTTCCCTCCAACACTAAAATGGTGATCCTTTGATGTCTCAGAATGTGTCCTATCAATTGATCCTTTCTTCTAGTCAGGTTGTGCCACAAATTTCTGTTTAATTCTTTACGGTATCTCCAACCCATCTGGTTACCACATTGCTAATAAATACGTATTCGTACTCGACCTGTTTGTAACATGTTTAACGTTTGTTTCAACTGTTTGTGTCTCTGAGGCGAAGATAACGGGCTGGCCTAGCATTCGCATAGGATACTGGAATCATTCTAAGACGCGGGGATACTGTAGCGTACATTTCACTCTGCCTCGCACGCTATCGCTCTACGGGTTAATTGTAAGGTCAGGTGAACTCCTCCTGGGTAATTATGGTGGGGAACTGACACAGAGCAGAAGAAATATAGACACATGATGTAAGACATATCGTTTGCCTTGGACAACAGTGCTGTTAATACCTATAACGTTAATCACGCAAACAAATTGACACTTGGCGCGCTGGCTGAAGGGAGCGGCTGTAAATGGTAGACGTCTTTGCAGTCTCTCCCATCAGCCATCGAGCCGAGTGTCAACTTTGTTTGCGTGTAATATGTGTATGTAATATATCACTATTGACTTAGTGCCCGCTGCCTAAGCGTAGACTTCGATAGTCTGCACAGATTTTTGTTGTTTTTCTTTATTTCAATGTGTATGTTGTTATGCTCTTTGATCATATGCAAGACTATAAAAGAGTTAGTGATCTTTAACCTGGCAGTCTTTGCATAGGCCTAATTGCAGTGTTCCAATGCGTTTAATTTCATTCGATATAGCGAGTTAAAAAATAAAGAGACAAATCGGATAAGTGGTTCCATAGTTATTAGCGCCCGTATTACACCCAGTACAGAATTCTCAAACGGATATTATTGGAAATGGAATCGCAATATCGTAATTTTGTTTAACGTCGTAACTATTTTGTCATCAGTAACGAATGGTTTGCCTTGAAATTACTTCAAAAATAATTTTATAAACATATACAAGGTGAAACAGAAAGAACACCCCTTTTCAGTTGGCTGTTGTAACCGCAGGTAGTCTGTGACACGCTAGGAGCAAAATGTTCAAATGTGTGTGAAATCTTATGGGACTTAACTGCTAAGGTCATCAGTCCCTAAGCTTACACACTACTTAACGTAAATTATCCTAAGGACAAACACACACACCCATGCCCGAAGGAGGACTCGAAACTCCGCCGGGACTAGCCGCACAGCGCCTTAGACCGCTCGGCGCTAGGAGCATTGCAGTGTAGTGGGACATTCAGTTACGATGGGGAGTGTAGTGCGCAAGATCTTGTCCGTGTGTTAGAGCTTTACATTGAAGCGAAATCAGCAGTTTACGACCTAACGGTCTTTCCGCAGACTAAACCATTGCGTGTCCTGGGTGGCCATACCATACGGCGTTGGATAGCTCATGGCGCAGATGGGTCAGTACGTGATAGCAAGTCTGCTGAATGTCCCCGAAATGTGAGGACACGGAAAACATCGATTGTGTAGGGGCAT
Organism: Schistocerca nitens; assembly: GCF_023898315.1. Taxonomy (NCBI): domain Eukaryota; kingdom Metazoa; phylum Arthropoda; class Insecta; order Orthoptera; family Acrididae; genus Schistocerca; species Schistocerca nitens. The sequence goes on from NC_064614.1 coordinate 1,007,097,635, forward strand.
CAATTCAAACAAGTCCTCGACGATCGTTCCGCTGCAGACCGCAGACACTAAACATGAGCCACAGCTGTGTACAGTGCATTTTACACGTAGATTTGCATACACGCCCCTAAAAGATGCAAATGGCGCAACGCTTAAGGCCCACCAACAAGATCGGACGAGTTTGGTTTTGCATCACGTCTCTGTAAATGAGGGTGGCTAATCCAGGAATTGTTGACAGCTTCATAATGACTGATGAGGCAAACTTATTATTGTCAGGGACAGCTAACAAGCAAAACTGCCGTTTTTGGGGCACTGAGAACCCATAGCAAGTCCACGCACAGGCACTTCTTAGCCTGTTGTGGACCTGCTACAATCGTCGGTCCATATTTTTTTCGGGACAACAATGGTGCAACGTGTTCTGTGATGTCCAAGCGATATGTGTCCACGTTTCGGAATTTTGTCGACCCTGTGCTACAACAGTATCACTGTCCAATCTCGTGGTATCAACAAGTCGGTGTAACTGCACAATGGGTGAACTGTGTGAACGGTTTCTTCGACGTCTCACATCCTGATTGGACGATGTTTCTTGACTGTCACGTTCACAACATCCGATGGCTCCCGATTTCTTCCTCAGGGGTATCTTAAATCCAGAGTATTTGATATTCTCCTTGCAAATCTCCAGACACAAGAGGCCAACATCTGTATACCGGTTGCTGTGCAGGAGAACACTTTGCATAGCAGTTTCATAGTTCTTCTACATGAGTACTCTGATGATGGTGATGATGTTTGGTTTGTGGGGTGCTCAACTGCGCTGTCATCAGCGCCCGTACAAAGTCCCAATTTTTACCCAGTCCAAATTTTCACGCAATCCAATCGAGCCACTGTCACGAATGATGATGTTCATGATGAAATGATGAGGACAACATAAACACCCAGTCCCAGGACAGAGAAAGTCCCTAACCCAGACGAGAATCAAACCTGGGACCCCGTGATCCAGAGGCAGCAACACTAGCCACTAGACCACGAGCTGCGGACCTGAGTGCTCTGATGAAGATGGTGCTCAACTGAGTGATGTGATCTTTAAGATGTGAATGCTACATACTGCGTAAAACACCAATGACTCACTAACACACCTGTATTTGTAAATCATGAAGACCTGTGTTAATAAAGTTTTAGTAAACAATTAAAAAAGAGAGTTCTTTCTGGATCACCCTGAATTAGGTCTACTGAAAAATTCTTTTTCTACACAATTCTGACAAAGCTGATTTATTGTGGTGACTGTTAAATAGCTTTCTTTGATTTAGTTCACAAACTGCAACATCTTCTAAACTTTTCACGCTAATTTAAGGCCATGGATTCATGGTCTTTTTCCAATGTACTTCTGACTAAAACACGATTATGCTTTTATAATGAAATAGTTTCATAAAACTTTTCATCCCATATTTCACCCCGTTAGGGGGTTGAATTTCCAAAAAAACACTGAAAATGTATTTTTTATTTATAACTGAGAAGCCAAATAAGAAGTTTCATAGATGTAGCTTTAAAATAGCCTTAGCAGTTTTTAATAATGATTTATTTTTAAAAAATTTCACCTACTATAACACTCCCTTAGGAGCTGAATTTACAAAAATGCTAAAACATGTATTTCTTATATTTCTGCATGAGAAACCAAATAACAATTCTCCAAGGTGCTCACAGGGCCCCGAGCTATTGCAGCCTTTTTTCTCCCCCGGGCTGCATTCCCTTCCCCATATCTGCTCCTTCCCATCTCATACCCACCCTCCTTCTCCCTCTGTGTTTCTCTTTATAACGAAATGACTAACCCTTCGGTTCCACAATTTCTGTTCGTTCTTATGTCTTATGTCTATGTCTATGTGTTTCCACTCTCCCTTCTTTTTTGCAGCTTTTTCTGGTCCCCTTTGAGGATTTGACCTCCATTCCTAGGTTCTATTTCCATAGTGTGAGGCATTTATGGAAGAACCCCATGTCCAGCATCTCCAACGTGGTCCCTCTCCTCCCTACTCCTTTTCCCATTAAGATTTGTGCAACAGGAACCATTTGCCGACTGTCTTATCTTTTCTTCAGTATCACTAGGTGGGCCTTTGCTAATGCAGACTGGGATGCGTTTTCATTATTTGCCATCCCAAACAGTCCACCACATGATGGAACTGATGAGTCCATATGGAGTTTGATTGGCACCATCCTTTTTGCTGCTGCTTCAGCAATTCCTTTCCTTGGTATATCCCCCAAATTGCAGTTGCTATTAAAGACCACTGTCATACCCTCAAATGCTGTGAATGGCATCCATCTCTCGACCAATTCCTGGCCTTTAAACAGGTTCATGCCCAGGCCTGTTATCTTCTTAAACACCAGAAATCAATTTGTTGCAAATGATATGTGCAGCCATAGCGTCGCATACTCTCTTTTCGCAGGTATGGGTAAAGATCAGGTGCAGTTTTGGCCACTGTCCTCCTATATGTGTCCCAGGAATTTCCCTGGATGGTGTTATCCTCACGTCCTGGACTCTATTGCTGGGCATTTTGCTCAAGCCCTAGCTTTGGTCCATATCAACCAGTGTTCCTTCTCAAACAATGTCGGGAACAAATTCCTTTATCTTTCATTTGCCACCCCATTTAGCAAGAAAGAATTCGCCAGTGCCCTTGCTCTCTGCCCCAACATGGCTCCTGGACATGTATTGCTTTTTTAATGGTCTCTGGAGTGAGGGGCAGTTCCCTTCCCAATGGTGAGTTCCAGTTCGGGAATTGGGTAAACTGTCTCTTCTGGTGGACAACTATCATCCGATCAGTTTAGCAAATGCCCTGTGCAAATTGCTTAAACATAAGGATAGTTGAAGGCTGTATTGTATTCTCTTGATCCAAGGTGGTTATCACCAAGGCCACTCTACTATAGATAATTTAATCCACCTGGAGTCTGCTATCTGACAGGCTTTTGTCTGGTGTCAATACCATGTTGCCATCTTCTTTGATCTGCATAAAGCTTATGATACCACATGGTGCCATCACATCTTTGTCACCTTACATGATCAGGACTCTTAATTTTTATCCAGAACTTTCTTTCATGTCATGCTTTTCAGGCACAAGTTGGTGCCTCCTGTAGCATCTCCCACCTACAGGAGAATAGGATTTTGCAGGATCGTGTTTTGGGTGTCCTTCTCTTATTAGTGGCTATCAGTGGTCTGTTAGCAGCAGTGGGACCTGTGATGTCCCCCTCTGTATATGCTGGTGATTTCTGCATTTATTTTTGTTTTGGGTGCTGCTGAATGCAGACTGCAAGGAGCAATACACCAATTGCAGTCTTGGGCACTCACTCATAACTTCCATTTTTTGTCTGTCAAGACCAGCGTTATGCATTTCTGTTATCACCGTACAGTCCATCCCCACCTGGATCTGTACCTTGATGGCTGGTTCCTCAATATGGTGGACTCGCATCATTTTTTGGGACCGGCCTTTGATGTCTGGTTGACATGGCTTCTCCATCTCCATCAACTAAGGCAGACATCTTTGTTGCACCTCAATGCCTCAGCAATCCCAACTGGGGCACAGGACACTCTGCATGTATTTTCTTGTTTCTCATCAAGAGGTTAAATTCTAATTTTGATAGATGTAGCATTAAAAATAATGTAGCAGTTCTTTAATATTCATTTATTTAAAAAAGTAATAAAAAATAAAAACTTTCACCCACTATTTCACCACTATAGGGATTAAATTTCCAAAAACTCTGAAACACATATTTCTTTGTTTCTGACCGAGAAACTAAATACCACAATTTGTTGGTTTAACTTCAAAACTGCCTTAAACCGATGATTTTAAAAACAACCTTTCATCACATTTTTCACCTTCTTAAGGGTGGAGTTTTGAAAATCTCTTCAAACCATGCATGCAATAAAGATCAACACCTTCTCCAAATTTCAAATTTATGTCCTTAGTAATTTGGTCTGGGCAATGATGAGTCAGTCAGTCAGGACATTACCTTTTATATATACTCTATAGAGTAAGCACACATATGCAACATCATGAACCAACTGTTCAGCATCAAAAAATGGTCTGATCCTTTTTGCAGTGGCAGGTGCCCAAGCACTTTTCATAGATAATTTTCGAAATTTGTGGTAAGGTCTTATGGGACCAAATTGCTGAGGTCATCTGTCCCTAAGCTTATGCACTACTTAATATAACTTAAACTAATTTACACGAAGGACAACACAGACACCCATGCCTGAGGGAGGATTCAAACCTCCGATGGGGAAAGCCACGCGGACCACGACAAGACGCTTCAGACTGCGCGGTTGCCCCACGCGGCCATGGATAATTGCACAGGCCAATTAAGAAGAACCATTTTTTAATGAGAGTTGCTTATCTAGGATATTTTAGCATTCTGAAGTCCAATACAACAAAAAAAGCTACTTATACAAATAACATTCAGTATTTATAAAGCTATAGGCCACCTAAATTTTTTCTTACATTTGTCGTGAGGTAGCGAATTTATTCACATCACTTTATGTGCTGATCAACCAATTTTGTGGCAGACTACACAGCGTCCAACGAAATGCACCCATTGCATCACAGAAACATTGTGGATTTATAAAGAAATTATGCTTCTCATATGTCAGTATTAAACATGATGATCATAAGTGCCACATATATTACCATAGGTGCTGCATATATTACGTGTGTGTTGACATCTCAGAAAATGACAAAAAAAGAAGAAGAAGAAAAACAAGGCTTTATATTTACTTTTACAATGAAAATATTATAGGTATTGCTTTGAGAAGTTCACTCACCTATCAGAATCGAAACTGAAAGAAGACGTATTTGTTGGATATGACATTCAAAAAATTATGTTAAATTCCATTTTGAATCAAAATTGACAGAAGGCTTGATTATCAGTCAAGAGAATTGTTACAAGGGCTAAGAGCTACCAGCAATCAATAAAAGAAGCAAATGCCAGTTCAATAAACAGGAGCCACCACAAATACAAATCATAAAATTAGAACAGTGTGGGACATAATCAACACTGAATGATATAGACAAAAGAATGTAAATAATAAAGATTTGATTAAGTCAATGACAATTGGGAACAATATAATTACAGACAGAACAAAACTTGATAATATACTCACGACAATTCTGTGCAAAACGTAAAAGGGAAAAGAAATCGTCAGGGACGAAAGCATCCTAGAACACTTGGGCAACCATCCCACTCAATATTCATGGAACTAGAAAAAAAAATGGAACTCACAAAAGCAATTCAGAAATTAAAATCCAAGAAGTCTGCAGAAGATGATGAAATGCGAAATTACATAACAAAGTATGTGAATGACAAAATAATTGAATCTCTTTTGGGTGTTTCAGAGAAGGTGTATTTCCAGAAAAATTAAAAATAAGGAAAGTGGTACCATTATACAAGTATAAGAAAAGTGACAAATATGACCCTGAATCATACCAATATTTGATCATTAGGACAAGTACGACATGAAGTGCTGACCTCATGCGTCAGGCTGCCACATTTACAACCTTATATAAATTTTGTAACATTCTTATTTCATTTATCTGATCATTCTAAAGCTCAATTTATTGTAATGTTATTAATTTCATAAACACAGTTGTGATTCATCTGTTACTAATTGATACTTGAACATAAAACTTACACAACTGTCATTTTGTAATTCAAGAATACCTTTCACAAGAAGTGAATCTAGCTTTTCATTAGTACACTCCTGGAAATTGAAATAAGAACACCATGAATTGCCGGCCGAAGTGGCCGTGCGGTTAAAGGCGCTGCAGTCTGGAACCGCAAGACCGCTACGGTCGCAGGTTCGAATCCTGCCTCGGGCATGGATGTTTGTGATGTCCTTAGGTTAGTTAGGTTTAACTAGTTCTAAGTTCTAGGGGACTAATAACCTCAGCAGTTGAGTCCCATAGTGCTCAGAGCCATTTGAACCATTTTTGAACACCATGAATTCATTGTCCCAGGAACGGGAAACTTTATTGACACATTCCTGGGGTCAGATACATCACATGATCACACTGACAGAACCACAGGCACATAGACACAGGCAACAGAGCATGCACAATGTCGGCACTAGTACAGTGTATATCCACCTTTCGCAGCAATGCAGGCTGCTATTCTCCCATGGAGACGATCGTAGAGATGCTGGATGTAGTCCTGTGGAACGGCTTGCCATGCCATTTCCACCTGGCGCCTCAGTTGGACCAGCGTTCGTGCTGGACGTGCAGACCGCGTGAGACGACGCTTCATCCAGTCCCAAACATGCTCAATGGGGAACAGATCCGGAGATCTTGCTGGCCAGGGTAGTTGACTTACACCTTCTAGAGCACGTTGGGTGGCACGGGATACATGCGGACGTGCATTGTCCTGTTGGAACAGCAAGTTCCCTTGCCGGTCTAGGAATGGTAGAACGATGGGTTCGATGACGGTTTGGATGTACCGTGCACTATTCAGTGTCCCCTCGACGATCACCAGTGGTGTACGGCCAGTGTAGGAGATCGCTCCCCACACCATGATGCCGGGTGTTGGCCCTGTGTGCCTCGGTCGTATGCAGTCCTGATTGTGGCGCTCACCTGCATGGCGCCAAACACGCATACGACCATCATTGGCACCAAGGCAGAAGCGACTCTCATCGCTGAAGACGACACGTCTCCATTCGTCCCTCCATTCACGCCTGTCGCGACACCACTGGAGGCGGGCTGCACGATGTTGGGGCGTGAGCGGAAGACGGCCTAACGGTGTGCAGGACCGTAGCCCAGCTTTATGGAGACGGTTGCGAATGGTCCTCGCCGATACCCCAGGAGCAACAGTGTCCCTAATTTGCTAAGAAGTGGCGGTGTGGTCCCCTACGGCACTGCGTATGATCCTACGGTCTTGGCGTGCATCCGTGCGTCGCTGCGGTCCGGTCCCAGGTCGACGGGCACGTGCACCTTCCGCCGACCACTGGCGACAACATCGATGTATTGTGGAGACCTCACGCCCCACGTGTTGAGCAATTCGGCGGTACGTCCACCCGGCCTCCCGCATGCCCACTATACGCCCTCGCTCAAAGTCCGTCAACTGCACATACGGTTCACGTCCACGCTGTCGTGGCTTGCTACCAGTGTTAAAGACTGCGATGGAGCTCCGTATGCCACGGCAAACTGGCTGACACTGACGGCGGCGGTGCACAAATGCTGCGCAGCTAGCGCCATTCGACGGCCAACACCGCGGTTCCTGGTGTGTCCGCTGTGCCGTGCATGTGATCATTGCTTGTACAGCCCTCTCGCAGTGTCCGGAGCAAGTATGGTGGGTCTGACACACCGGTGTCAATGTGTTCTTTTTTCCATTTCCAGGAGTGTATTTACGTACAAGAATACATACACATGTAAGGAACATTTGCTAGTGCTCTTTTTGATACAAACAACTTTATAAAAAGCATTGTTATCAAACATATTTAACCAACTGCAATACTAAAAACTCAGGACAAAGTAAAACTTGTTGTCGCAGCATGGTAGGATAAGTTAGCATGTAATTCTGTAATGACAGTCTAAATAACAGCAAGATTTTGATTGTAATCCATAAATTTTCCATTTGAATTGATGGGTAATATAACCAGTGACTGTTAAAAAAATATACAAACAGTGATGAATTGGCCAACAAGTCTCAGTTTTTCAATAGTTTTTGTGAGTCAGTTTTGTATCTGTACTATGCAATAAATGTGTAATTCTGAAAGAAGAACATTGTTTCAACCTGAATTTCTTGAAATTTCTCTTGGCACTATCAAATCATTAGCTGCACTGTCAAGAAATCAGGAAATTGTAGCAAATTTTGATGAAATTCTTTTACAGGCACTGGAGCATTAGCAATCACTGAGAAACGAAGATGAGCATTTGCTATTAATTGTTATGCCCTGCTGCATTTCAATCTGAATAACTACACACAGTATTTTTAATTTCTGGTTTTTCAAAAATATTAGGAATGCTCATGTGTAGTACAATGACCACTTTCCTAGAGAAACATAGGGTTCCGATTCCAGTACAACAAGGTTCCCAAAAAGGGACGTTACAGTAACCACTATTTCAAGCCTAAAAGAATCTATTATAGATGCATTAAACAAAATAAGCTCTGTATCTGCTACATTCCTGGATTTGTCTACAACTTTTGACACAGCCAATTGTACAGCACTAATTGGAAAACTTGAAAGCTATGGCAGAAGTGAACATGCACTACAATGGGCAAGACCTTATGCCAGTAACAGAAAGCATTATGTGACAACAGAAGCTGGATGCAGATTTGAAATCAGGGGTATTCAGTGTGGTTACTTCAAGGATCTGTACTTGGCCTGCTTCTGTTCAACCTATTAGTAAACAATACTGAATTCAGTGAGAAGGATCAAATATACTATATGCAGATGATGTCACATTAGTGAATATAGAAGAAAACCTGAAAACACTACAGAGACGTGCATTTATATCGACTAATAACATGGTAAGTGGCATGTACAGAATGACTTAATTATATACCTAAAAAAGATAATGTTCATGGTGTTTACAAATAGAGAAAAGGAAGATCACATAAATATATTTGTACATGAAACAAGACTGGAAGCAGTTGCATCTATAAATTTTTTGGGAATTACAGTTGACAATCAGCTCCAAAGGAGGCAACATATAGACAATGCCTGTTGCAAATTAAGTACTGTAATATTTATTCTGAAACAGATTGCGCATTATGATAATAAATAACTCCTACGTATAGTGTACCATGCTCTATTTGAACCATACTTAAGTATGGAATTACTGTTTGGGGAAACTACATCAGTAACACAAAAAGCTTTTCTTTATTGCAAATGAGAAACAAACAGAGTCATGCATAACAGCCTTCCGTAATCTAAAATTATTGACGTTTCTGTCCATGTGCATACACAAAACAGTAATTTCATTAATCAAAGGTGATCTCTTACTAGAAAAAATGGAGATGTTCATTCATACGACAAAAGAAATGAAGGCCAACTGAGAACAATACAGAGCTTGAGCTGCTGAAAAAGGTCCTCGATACTCAGGTGTAAAACTGATAAACTATTTTCTCAAGAGTCTACAGGACAGTTTGAGTGAAAAGACTTTCAAGAAACTTCTAAAGGATTACATAATGGAAAAAGAATTTCGTAGTGTAGAGGAGTATATATGTAAAGAATGACAATTGCTGTTATTTCTTGCATGTGTGTATTATAATCAGCTGAAAATTTTGTAGCATGATGTACATAAATAACCCATAGAATGTTGTTTTATATTGTAAATGTAGGCTAAATATTTTAAGATATTAGATTAAGTTGACCTGTCCTATATTACAAGTACACACTCTGTACATAGTCAAATGGGATCAAATAAAAAATCAATCAATCAAGTCCTTAGGCTATAAAAAGTATCTAAATTATATTTCTGTTGTAGCCATTGCGCTGGAAAAACTTATCTATCATGCTATCTCCCAAAACCCTAACCAATTGCAGCCATATTTTAAGCCTGTAAGTTGCTCAAAAATTGATAATTATACATGAAACATAGATTTGGCAACTTAAATACTGTTGTTGAAAATGGCAGGAAAGAGGCAGGTATGGATAACATATGTACTGGAAGTACAGTAATAAAGAAACAATGGAAAAGGAAAACTTGAAAATTAACAGTTGTAATATCGGTCACTCATAAATGAAGTGTAAAAAAAGACTGGATAAAGGAAATAATGTCAAGATACAGATACAAAATTGAAACAAGTTACCGGTAACATATATATTGCTCCTAAAACTAATAAACAGTCACTTTCTGCTGCTCAATGATGAAATATGAAGAAGGTAATTGGCTAGTGAAAGCAAGAAATAAGGTGAGAAGATGAGAACAATGCTTGCAAAAACTACAAAGCTACCCAAAAGAAAATAACCAAATTGAAAGTGAGGACATGGTGCAAGATAATAGGAGATTCAATCCTTATTTATTAATTTCAGAAAGCTTTCTGCAGATTTTGAACTAGTGATAAAATCCTCTTATGGGTATCAGGCCAAAGGATGCAGCAAGAACTAACTTAAATGCTCATGAATGAAATTTATGTAATTAAGAAAGTTTCATGAGATTTTGAGAAGAATGTAATCATTATGCTTCTGAAAAACATGGGAGTGGCTGTGCTTGTGTTGTGAAAATTGCCGCATGATCAGTCTAGAATCACTAGCATAAAATATAATCACAAAAGTACTTTACTAAAGAATGGGACACAAAATTTAAAGCAGATTAGGAAATACAAGGAAACAGATTGTATTCATAGATCTGAAGAAGGCTTTTGATCATGTGCACTGGAATAAAACTTTTTTCATTTTACAATGAGTGAGAAATTAAATTCATTCCTGGACTTGTTTCTCAAACATTTTTAAAGCCTGCTTCCCCCAAAGACAGTTTAAAATGAAATCAGTCTTTTGTGAAGGAAAGAGTGGATAACAGCTGGCATCAAAATATCATTTGCTAAAAAGAGATATCTGTATATAGAACATACGGCTAGTACAAACCTAACAGTGAAACTACATTACAAAAAATACTGTAAAATTCTAACATGCATAATCAGGGAGGCCAAACAAATGCATTATGCAGAAAAAATCAGCAAATCAGACAATAAAGTAAAAACCATATGGAACATCATAAACAATGAAACAAATAGGAACATAAAATCTGAACTAGCAGGGACTACTCAGTCCTCTAGTGGTGGCTCAGACGAGAATAATCAAAAAGTTGCAGCCTTTGATTTTAATACCTTTTTTTATAACTGTAGTTGAAAGAACAGGGAACCATAGTAAACAGTCTCCCACAAATGTCATAGAGCTAGTAAATCACATGCAACTCTCACTTCATTTCAAAAGCACAACTCCTAAAGAAATTGAAAAATCATAAAATGACTTAAAAGTTTTGGATATGATGGAATATCAAATAGGATTTTAAACTCACATGCAGACTTAATGAGTCACATATTATGCTATTTATGTAACCAGTCAATGAAAACTGGAACATTGCCAAACTGACCAAAACATGCAATAGTGATGCACATCCACAAAAGCAGGGCAAGGAATGTACTATCCAATTACTGGCCCATCTCTTTGTTGTCATTGTTCTCAAAAGTGTTTGAGAGAGTAGTTTATGATAAGATTCATGGTCATATGACTCAAGATGGCTTACTGACATCTTCATAAGGGATTCTCGACATAGAGAGCTATATTTAGTCCAACACATGAATCTCTAAGTGAATTGAAATTCAAAAGGTATCCAATGGTATCTTTAGTGACCTTGCTAAACCTTTCAACTATGTAGATCATAACACATTGCCAAAAAAGCTTCCACACTATGGCATCAAAGACAGATGTTTGATGTGGCTAGACTCTTTATCTACATAACAGGAGGCAAAGAGTTATCTTAATGGAGACAAGTGTAATAGTAAACTCAGACTGGGGAAATGTAAAATATGGAGTCCCACAGGACTTGATCCTAATGAACTACCAGTTAAAATTAACGACAGAGCAAAAATAGTCTGCAGATGATAAGAGTATTCTGATTAAGGGTCCCAAATCCACAGTGCAGGATACACCCCTGACAGTCACTAACCAAGTACACAAATGGTTCAAAGTAAATAGCCTAACCCTAAATTTTTCAAAAGTTACCATTATACAGTTTCAGACAGTAAATAAAAAACTCCAAGTTCCTGAAATGGAGATCAACAACCAAAACATTTATGAAACCACACATACAAAATTCCTAAGCGCCCAGATAGACAGCCAGCTAAGATGGACAGAGCAAATTGAACAGCTGGTCAAAAAACTTAGCACAGCATGTTTTGCCCTGAGAGCTATTTCTCACCTTGTTAATGGGAAAATATTGCTTTTGTTATATTTTTCGTGTTATCATTCTGTACTCTCCTATGGTATTATCTTCTGGCAAAATGCTACACGGCTTGAGAAAGTCTTCGAACTACAAAAATGAGCAGTGAGATTGATATGTACTTAATTATCTGCATGAGTTGTATACAGACACTATTATTTAAGTTTTTTTGTGTTAACATAGACAAGTCCAATATCATTGTACATGGTGAAATGAGGGAAACATTCCACGTAGGAAAAATATTTTGTGTGTATGTTTGTGTTTGTTTGTGTGTCTGTCGACCTGCCAGCACTTTCATTTGGTAAGTCACATCATCTTTGTTTTATATATATATATATATATATATATATATATATATATATATATATATATATATATAGAGGGAAACATTCCACGTGGGAAAAATATATGTACAAACAAAGATGATGTGACTTACCGAACGAAAGCGCTGGCAGGTCGATAGACACACAAACAAACACAAACACACACACAAAATTCAAGCTTTCGCAACAAACTGTTGCCTCTTCAGGAAAGAGGGGAAAGGAGAGGGAAAGACGAAAGGATGTGGGTTTTAAGGGAGAGGGTAAGGAGTCATTCCAATCCCGGGAGTGGAAAGACTTACCTTAGGGAGAAAAAGGACAGGTATACACTCGCGCACACACACATATCCATTCACACATATACAGACACAAGCAGACATATTTAAAGACAAAGAGTTTGGGCAGAGATGTCAGTCGAGGCGGAAGTGAAGAGGCAAAGATGATGTTGAATGACAGGCGAGGTATGAGTGGCGGCAACTTGAAATTAGCGGAGATTGAGGCCTGGTGGGTAACGGGAAGAGAGGATATATTGAAGAGCAAGTTCCCATCTCCGGAGTTCGGATAGGTTGGTGTTGGTGGGAAGTATCCACATAACCCGGACGGTGTAACACTGTGCCAAGATGTGCTGGCCGTGCACCAAGGCATGTTTAGCCACAGGGCGATCCTCATTACCAACAAACACTGTCTGCCTGTGTCCATTCATGCGAATGGACAGTTTGTTGCTGGTCATTCCCACATAGAATGCATCACAGTGTAGGCAGGTCAGTTGGTAAATCACGTGGGTGCTTTCACATGTGGCTCTGCCTTTGATTGTGTACACCTTCCGGGTTACAGGACTGGAGTAGGTGGTGGTGGGAGGGTGCATGGGACAGGTTTTACACCGGGGGCGGTTACAAGGATAGGAGCCAGAGGGTAGGGAAGGTGGTTTGGGGATTTCATAGGGATGAACTAACAGGTTACGAAGGTTAGGTGGATGGCGGAAAGACACTCTTGGTGGAGTGGGGAGGATTTCATGAAGGATGGATCTCATTTCAGGGCAGGATTTGAGGAAGTCATATCCCTGCTGGAGAGCCACATTCAGAGTCTGGTCCAGTCCCGGAAAGTATCCTGTCACAAGTGGGGCACTTTTGTGGCTCTTCTGTGGGGGATTCTGGGTTCGAGGGGATGAGGAAGTGGCTCTGGTTATTTGCTTCTGTACCAGGTCGGGAGGGTAGTTGCGGGATGCGAAAGCTGTTGTCAGGTTTTAGGTGTAATGGTTCAGGGATTCCGGACTGGAGCAGATTCGTTTGCCACAAAGACCTGGCTGTAGGGAAGGGACTGTTTGATGTGGAATGGGTGGCAGCTGTCATAATGCAGGTACTGTTGCTTGTTGGTGGGTTTGATGTGGACGGACGTGTGAAGCTGGCCATTGGACAGGTGGAGGTCAACGTCAAGGAAAGTGGCATGGGATTTGGAGTAGGACCACGTGAATCTGATGGAACCAAAGGAGTTGAGGTTGGAGAGGAAATTCTGAAGTTCTTCTTCACTGTGAGTCCAGATCATGAAGATGTCATCAATAAATCTGTACCAAACTTTGGGTTGGCAGGCCTGGGTAACCAAGAAGGCTTCCTCTAAGCGACCCATGAATAGGTTGGCGTATGAGGGGGCCGTCCTGGTACCCATGGCTGTTCCCTTTAATTGTTGGTATGTCTGGCCTTCAAAAGTGAAGAAGTTGTGGGTCAGGATGAAGCTGGCTAAGGTGATGAGGAAAGAGGTTTTAGGTAGGGTGGCAGGTGATCGGCGTGAAAGGAAGTGCTCCATTGCAGCGAGGCCCTGGACATGCAGAATATTTGTGTATAAGGAAGTGGCATCAATGGTTACAAGGATGGTTTCCGGGGGTAACAGATTGGGTAAGGATTCCAGGCGTTCGAGAAAGTGGTTGGTGTCTTTGATGAAGGATGGGAGACTGCATGTAATGGGTTGAAGGTGTTGATCTGCGTAGGCAGAGATCCGTTCTGTGGGGGCTTGGTAACCAGCTACAATGGGGAGGCCAGGATGATTGGGTTTGTGGATTTTAGGAAGAAGGTAGAAGGTAGGGGTGCGGGGTGTCGGTGGGGTCAGGAGGTTGATGGAGTCAGGTGAAAGGTTTTGCAGGGGGCCTAAGGTTCTGAGGATTCCTTGAAGCTCCGCCTGGACATCGGGAATGGGGTTACCTTGGCAAACTTTGTACGTGGTGTTGTTTGAAAGCTGACGCAGTCCCTCAGCCACATACTCCCGACAATCAAGTACCACGGTCATGGAACCCTTGTCTGCCGGAAGAATGACGATGGATCGGTCAGCCTTCAGATCACGGATAGCCTGGGCTTCAGCAGTGGTGATGTTGGGAGTAAGATTAAGGTTTTTTAAGAAGGATTGAGATGCAAGGCTGGAAGTCAGAAATTCCTGGAAGGTTTGGAGAGGGTGATTTTGAGGAAGAGGAGGTGGGTCACGCTGCGACGGAGGACGGAACTGTTCCAGGCAGGGTTCAATTTGGATGGTGACTTGGGGAGTTGGATCATTAGGAGTAGGATTAGGATCATTTTTCTTCGTGGTAAAGTGATATTTCCAGCAGAGAGTACGAATCTGCTCCAGTCCGGAATCCCTGAACCATTACACCTAAAACCTGACAACAGCTTTCGCATCCCGCAACTACCCTCCCGACCTGGTACAGAAGCAAATAACCAGAGCCACTTCCTCATCCCCTCGAACCCAGAATCCCCCACAGAAGAACCACAAAAGTGCCCCACTTGTGACAGGATACTTTCCGGGACTGGACCAGACTCTGAATGTGGCTCTCCAGCAGGGATATGACTTCCTCAAATCCTGCCCTGAAATGAGATCCATCCTTCATGAAATCCTCCCCACTCCACCAAGAGTGTCTTTCCGCCATCCACCTAACCTTCGTAACCTGTTAGTTCATCCCTATGAAATCCCCAAACCACCTTCCCTACCCTCTGGCTCCTATCCTTGTAACCGCCCCCGGTGTAAAACCTGTCCCATGCACCCTTCCACCACCACCTACTCCAGTCCTGTAACCCGGAAGGTGTACACGATCAAAGGCAGAGCCACATGTGAAAGCACCCACGTGATTTACCAACTGACCTGCCTACACTGTGATGCATTCTATGTGGGAATGACCAGCAACAAACTGTCCATTCGCATGAATGGACACAGGCAGACAGTGTTTGTTGGTAATGAGGATCACCCTGTGGCTAAACATGCCTTGGTGCACAGCCAGCACATCTTGGCACAGTGTTACACCGTCCGGGTTATGTGGATACTTCCCACCAACACCAACCTATCCGAACTCCGGAGATGGGAACTTGCTCTTCAATATATCCTCTCTTCCCGTTACCCACCAGGCCTCAATCTCCGCTAATTTCCAGTTGCCGCCACTCATACCTCGCCTGTCATTCAACATCATCTTTGCCTCTTCACTTCCGCCTCGACTGACATCTCTGCCCAAACTCTTTGTCTTTAAATATGTCTGCTTGTGTCTGTATATGTGTGGATGAATATGTGTGTGTGTGCGAGTGTATACCTGACCTTTTTTCCCCCTAAGGTAAGTCTTTCCGCTCCCGGGATTGGAATGACTCCTTACCCTCTCCCTTAAAACCCACATCCTTTCGTCTTTCCCCCTCCTTTCCCCTCTTTCCTGATGAGGCAACAGTTTGTTGAGAAAGCTTGAATTTTGTGTGTGTGTGTTTATATACACTCCTGGAAATGGAAAAAAGAACACATTGACACCGGTGTGTCAGACCCACCATACTTGCTCCGGACACTGCGAGAGGGCTGTACAAGCAATGATCACACGCACGGCACAGCGGACACACCAGGAACCGCGGTGTTGGCCGTCGAATGGCGCTAGCTGCGCAGCATTTGTGCACCGCCGCCGTCAGTGTCAGCCAGTTTGCCGTGGCATACGGAGCTCCATCGCAGTCTTTAACACTGGTAGCATGCCGCGACAGCGTGGACGTGAACCGTATGTGCAGTTGACGGACTTTGAGTGAGGGCGTATAGTGGGCATGCGGGAGGCCGGGTGGACGTACCGCCGAATTGCTCAACACGTGGGGCGTGAGGTCTCCACAGTACATCGATGTTGTCGCCAGTGGTCGGCGGAAGGTGCACGTGCCCGTCGACCTGGGACCGGACCGCAGCGACGCACGGATGCACGCCAAGACCGTAGGATCCTACGCAGTGCCGTAGGGGACCGCACCGCCACTTCCCAGCAAATTAGGGACACTGTTGCTCCTGGGGTATCGGCGAGGACCATTCGCAACCGTCTCCATGAAGCTGGGCTACGGTCCCGCACACCGTTAGGCCGTCTTCCGCTCACGCCCCAACATCGTGCAGCCCGCCTCCAGTGGTGTCGCGACAGGCGTGAATGGAGGGACGAATGGAGACGTGTCGTCTTCAGCGATGAGAGTCGCTTCTGCCTTGGTGCCAATGATGGTCGTATGCGTGTTTGGCGCCGTGCAGGTGAGCGCCACAATCAGGACTGCATACGACCGAGGCACACAGGGCCAACACCCGGCATCATGGTGTGGGGAGCGATCTCCTACACTGGCCGTACACCACTGGTGATCGTCGAGGGGACACTGAATAGTGCACGGTACATCCAAACCGTCATCGAACCCATCGTTCTACCATTCCTAGACCGGCAAGGGAACTTGCTGTTCCAACAGGACAATGCACGTCCGCATGTATCCCGTGCCACCCAACGTGCTCTAGAAGGTGTAAGTCAACTACCCTGGCCAGCAAGATCTCCGGATCTGTCCCCCATTGAGCATGTTTGGGACTGGATGAAGCGTCGTCTCACGCGGTCTGCACGTCCAGCACGAACGCTGGTCCAACTGAGGCGCCAGGTGGAAATGGCATGGCAAGCCGTTCCACAGGACTACATCCAGCATCTCTACGATCGTCTCCATGGGAGAATAGCAGCCTGCATTGCTGCGAAAGGTGGATATACACTGTACTAGTGGCGACATTGTGCATGCTCTGTTGCCTGTGTCTATGTGCCTGTGGTTCTGTCAGTGTGATCATGTGATGTATCTGACCCCAGGAATGTGTCAATAAAGTTTCCCCTTCCTGGGACAATGAATTCACGGTGTTCTTATTTCAATTTCCAGGAGTGTGTGTGTGTGTATATATATATATATATATATATATGTGGGGTTTCTAGCAGAACGTCCTGCAGAGGTCTCTTTAAGAATCTCGATGTTTACTGTTACAAATCAATATATGTATAGTCACTGATAATGTTTGTGGTCAGCAACAAGGAATTATTCCAGAAAAACTGTAACATTCAGAAGCATAACACAAGACAGGGGAAAAATTTACATCAAGGCTCTGTAACTCTTGACAAAATTCTCTAGGGGAGCAACTGAGTCAGAAATAAAAGTGTACAAACAAGTGTCCCATCAGTACAAAAAGGAAATTGATAATATGCAGGTATTCAAAAGAAAACTAAAAACATTACTCAGAGGACAAACTTACTATAAAATGAATTAATTCCTAGAGGAATAAGGCATCCTTTTGAGTAAAAATAGAGGAAAGAAAATTTTTAGTTATGTCATGAACTCAAAATTGTGTGCTTTGAACATAAATCATAGTGATAAAATGTAAATTTATTTATGTCCTAGGTTAAATCATTATGACAAAACGTAAATTTCACTAGTTATTTGTGGCACTGGAATAAAAATATGTACTTCCATTCATTCTGCTATTGTAAGCATTCACTTGAACTTATACCAATAAAATGCAGGTTGCAATATTATCTGCAGTCAGTCGTTCATAGAAAACAAGTATTTGTGGATATATAAAATGCTCTTACAACTTTATATCACTTGACTTTACCTATATTATTAGTACACCCTTTGTACGAATTGTAATCAACAGGGCCAAATAAAAATTCAAATCAAAGCAGTGTGATATCAACCATAGGAACAGAAGTTTAATCCATGCTCCATATATAAAGGAAACCAGAATCATCAGCACAGTGGGGTGATACAAGACCAGTGAAGCTGTAAAGCAACGTTGTTCATTATCAACTCTGGTATTTAATTAACCAGTATGCAGAGTGAAGGGCGTTAAGTGCCACCTCAATGTGAGAGTTATTTTCTTGGTGATTTTGTTGTGGGCCATTAGGTCACAGTCTAAGGATTGTTTCTGTGTTTGGTACACTAGGAAGGAAGAAAGGAAGATTGTTTTCAACATCCCTTTGACATCAGGGTAATTAGAGATGAAGCACAAGCTCGGAATGGGAAGGAAATTGGTTGTGCACTTTCAGAGGCACCATCCTAGCATTTGCCTGGAGCAATTGATGGAAATCATGGAAAACCTAGACCTGGATGGCCAGATGCAAATTTGAGCCTTTGTCCTCTGGAATGCAAATCGGGTCAGCTAACCACTGCAACACCTCACTCGATTTTGGTATACTAATACTGGAGACATCCTCGGGGCCTATGAAGACTTCATAAGTTACTTTATGTAATCACAAAGAATGTAAGTGCATTTTTATAAGAGATGTTTGTAATATATATGGCAAGTCAACATGATGGAAAAACTGTAGCAGCCAAATGTTAATTGCAATTGAATCAAATACTTAATTAAATGCTACAGCTGTAATATAACTATAGCTGTAACATATGCCAGGATCAGTTTAAGGTCACATGGGGCTCACAGCAGCTGCAAGCCCAATATTTAGGAGCACAGATTTAAATTACATTTTTTTTAAATATATTTCTTGACTTCCATATAACATTTTATTTATTTATCTAAAAACAAAGATGATGTGACTTACCAAACGAAAGCGCTGGCATGTCGATAGACACACAAACAAACACAAACATACACACAGAATTCAAGCTTTCACAACCAACGGTTGCTTCGTCAGGAATAGAGGGAAGGAGAGGGAAAGATGAAAGGATGTGGGTTTTAAGGGAGAGGGTAAGGAGTCATTCCAATCCCGGGAGTGGAAAGACTTACCTTGGGGGAAAAAAGGACAGGTATACACTCGCACACACACACACACACACACACACACACACACACACACACACACACACACACACACACACACACATATCCATCCGCACATACACAGACACAAGCAGACATTATTTATTTATTTATATATTTATTTATTGCTCAGTCATTTTTGAGAGAGATATTGGATAGATGATACCATACGTGAATATAGTGATATTGAGTACACAATACTGGATGTGAATGTAGTGTCTAACAAAATTTCTTTTTATTAATTTAAGCACTATCAGATTCCATTCACTGCGATTTTCCAACCATTATGTGGTCAACATAACAGTCATTAGTCAAGGGACCGAAACTATTCACCACAGTTGAATTTTATTAATTCCATTCATATAGAAAAAGTATGCTAGCTAAACAAATAGTTAAATGTAACCCCCTGTTTTGTGTCTCTTCCCATCAAGACCGTCAGATGATGAGCACTATCTCAATTTGATACGTCAGCCTCAGTGTGGTTTTCAGATGGTTACTTCTATTTGTATAGGCATTTGTAGCCTGGGTAAACCTCAGTTACATTTTACACAAACAGAGAATGTGAAATAAAGAATCTGGTTTAGAATACAAAATCACAGATAGAGTTCAACACTCATGTATCCTCCCATAAATTTAGCAATTCTAATTAGATAAAACATGCACAGAACTACATTTACACAAAAATGAAAACATTGTAATCATACTATAAATATTCAGTGCTGTATTTACGACATACTACACATGATTGTAAATGCTCAGGTGAACCAAAATTTTCACTCACATTATTTCTTTTAGCTGGAATAGCACTATCACAAGTCCTAAAAGTTTATTCAGCATCCCCTTTATGAACAAGTATTTCCATCTCCATCTTATTACAGAAATAAAACATTTTGCCCATCACTTACTTTGGCTGTGTATGAAACTGACCACATGGCTCTTATTAGGAAGTGTGAAGTAACCACTACAGTACTCCAAGTTTTGACCATCAATCTGTTTACCAACAAGCAGAACAGACAATGGCCTACTGTTAGAGATGCTGACTTGAACAGGCTGTATCGAAATTATAAACTGTTACAGCCCACATTACAACATGTGGCAGCATGCCAAAACAAACATTCCATAGCAAAAGATATTGATCCATAAGGGCCTGATAAAAAGGGAAAATGATGCAGGTTCTTCCACACAAGGTGAAGAATGAGAAGAGCTCTTTGGTTTACTCTAGCAGGATTAATGATATTATGGTGAGTGAGTCATGTTGTGTGGTGTCTAGCAATAAAGTTGTTGATGTGCTAAATTTTGAGTGTCAATTGCTTATTACTGATCCTCAGTGACCTGTTAACTACAGTGGTGGCCCAAAAAATAGCAGATTGTTCATTATTTCAACATGAAAACCACATGTTACTTCAATGAACAAAGGCCAACTGTGGCAAACTTGCTTCAGCAGAAGTAATTAAGCTGTTCCATCCATGACAAAGTATGACAACAAATGTCATCCACAATGGATGGCACAGGATGGTAAGACTCCACAGTGACAGGCACTGCCACATCAGTACATAATCTTCCATTCCTGCCAATTGCCACTCACCTGTGGGAACCAGGTATCGTCTATGATTTCTCTACTGTGCTGGTCTACAGCCTGTTGTTCATGCCTATCACACTTACTGGAAATTGTGCACAGGAACTGCGTACTGTGTTGGAGAATTTTGCATCTGCACCAGTACATAACCTCTCAACCATGCCGGTTGAGAAAACCATTATGCAGCCTCTGGATGTGAATGCCATGTGCCTCAGCCTTGCTGCCATGCCAGTTTTCACAGTACATCCACATATTACATTCACCAGGTGCTCATGGTTGCCGGGTTTATGCTCAGAACTCATGCCACATGTAATGAGTAGAGGCTTACAAGTTCAACAAGTGCTGATTGATTGGACAATTAAAGTGGGTGTGGTGTGTAAACTTCCAGCATTCCATCCGGATCAACCTCAAACATAGTTATAATTGAACAACTAATTCTACATGGGTACAGTATTTGAGATGCTAAGCTCAAGTTTATTACTGTTCTCAACAACGTAGATGAACATGTACACCTCACAAGTGACTTAATTGCTTCTCTACCGACCTCATACAAATTTAAGAGGAGGAGGATATTAGTGTTTAACGTCCCGTCGACAACGAGGTCATTAGAGACGGAGCGCAAGCTCGGGTGAGGGAAGGATGGGGAAGGAAATCGGCCGTGCCCTTTCAAAGGAAACATCCTGGCATTTGCCTGAAGCGATTTAGGGAAATCACGGAAAACCTAAATCAGGATGGCCGGAGACGGGATTGAACCGTCGTCCTCCCGAATGCGAGTCCAGTGTGCTAACCACTGCGCCACCTCGCTCGGTACAAATTTAAGACTATTAGACTATTGTTGTTGTGGCCAAAACACCAGAGCAACAAATCAGCCAGATGTTTTATGAAGAAGTGCTGGGACATAGAAATCCATTGCAATTATGACAGGATGTACAAAGTCAAATAAATTTCAGGAATTTTTCCTGACCATACAATGTGGAGGATTTGCTAAAACTACCACCGCCACTAGTAGAGAGGACATTTTATTAGGTTCAGTGCTTCAAGAAGTGACATCGCTACCAGAAACACCAAAGTATTAGAGATAGGGCAACATAAATCCATGTTAGCTCAAGTAAACATGAAATTAACGAACAAGTTACACCATCACCAAGTGGAGTTATTTGTACTATGTCAAAGAATTTCAGAGCTTCAACAGCAAGACCAACAGCCTTCCCTGACAGTAGCAACAACTAGAGGTACTCCAGATAAATATGTTCTGTAAATACAAGTTAGTAATGTGAGGTCTAATAATAAGACAATCATGTTCTCAGCTGCAAGGCATTCAACATACAAGGTGTGTCAAAGCTGCAGTGCCTTAAGGTGATTATCATGCACTTAATTTGAGTGCTATACCAGACAGGTACTCTAGTCCTAAGTTGCAAGATTTCTCTTACACACTCACCAGAGCAAAATGGTTCAGAAATACTCTTGTAGAAATTCTCTTGGCTCCAAGAGTGAAACAGGCTGTTGCTACTCCTTTTGGGCTTTTTGAGTCCTTGTGGACTTGACAGAGGTTTATTGGCTTTATTTTGATGCTGTTCTCTTTTTGTTTTCATTATGTTGATGATATACTCATTTTTTTTTCAAATTCTGCTGTAGAACATGATAAGACATATAGATTTAATTATGAGGTCTCTTTGTGATCATGGTGTAGTTATAAATGAAGGAGAGTGCCAACACAGAAAGAGCAAAGTGACATTTTTTAGGGCATACTGTTGACAAGTAAGGGGTTAGTCCCACTGCTGAGAAGTTTGAGGAGATCAGCTATTACAAAGCCAATGACCTTCAGGGAGCTATGAAGGCTTCTTAGTATCATTAATTGTTACAGACAATATCTACCACTAGCAGCACAGTTACAAGTTCCCTTGACATATGCACTCATTGGCAAAATACGATCAGGGTAAATGTGCTCTCAAGTGGACTCTGAACTGCCACAGGCTTTTGACAGTATTAAGGGCAGTTTAGAACAAATGGCTACATTAGGTCATCCTGCTGAAGGTGCACATCTATTCATCTCAGTGGACGCAAGTGATTTAGCAACCAGTGTTGCTTTGTATCAGCAAATTGATGGACAACAATACCCCTACATTTTTCTCAAGAAAGCTTAGTGCTTCTCACTGAATATGTTCGGCATTTCACCATGAATTGCTGGCACTCTGTGAAAATTCAGAGTGGATACTGAAGGTCATGAATTAACAACCTTTGTGGACAATCAGCTCTGATTGAATGGATCAAGGACCCAAGCAAGGAATGCTCCCCTCACCACTTCTGGCATTTAGACTTAATTAGCCAATTTTCTGTAGGTGTAGTCCACATCAAGGGTGCCAACAACGTGGTGGCTGATTACAGCACTGAACTTCAGTACTCTGATGGGTGTTGGTGTAACCACTGTTGCAAGGCCACTGACACCTAATGGTTATAGAAGAACTATTTTCAGGCACTTACATGGATTAGCACACCCCAGAACTTGCCTATCTATCAAACTTGTGACTGACCATTTTGCATAGACAAATGTTAAAAAGGATTTTACATAATGGACTTAAGCTTGTGTCAACTGACAAAGAAGTAAGATACATATGAAAAGGAAAGTTGCTACTCACCATATAGCAGAGATGTTGAGTCACAGATAGGCACAACAAAAAGACTGTCACAAATAGGCTTTCGGCCAACAAGGCCTTTGTCAAAAATTGATGACAGGCACACACACACACACACACACACACACACACACACACACACACACACACACACACACACACACACTCACGCAAATGCAACTCTCACACACATAACTGCACTCTTTGACAGCCTCCTGACTGCACCTAGCTGCCCTACCCTCTCTTCACCTCGTCCCTGTATGCTCTCCAGCAGCACTTCATTGTCCTCCACCCCTACCCTACATCCCTCCCCCCCCCCCCTGCCCCAGGCTCCTCCTTACCCCAACCAGTTGTCACTCCCGTCATGCACTGCTGCTGCTGCTGCTGCTGCTGCTGCTGCTTGCAGTGTGGCTACAGCTGCCAGAGATCACAGTTATGTGTGTGAGAGTAACATCTGTGTGAGTGTGCATGTGTGTCTGTCGTCTATTTTTGACAAAGACCTTGTTGGCTGAAAGCTTACTTGTGACAGTCTTTTTGTTGTGCCTATCTGTGACTCAGCATGTCCACTATATGGTGAGTAGCAACTTTCCTTTTCATATTATTGTTACATTCCATCCTGGATTGTCCACTGTTTGAAAGAAGTAAGATCGGAAGACATGCACACCCAGTATTATGACAATGTGATATCTTGACTTCATGGCCCCCTTCCTACTTCAGGGGGATGCAGATAGATACTGTCAGTTACAGACAGAGTCTCCAGAAGGTAGAGGCAATACTTTTGGCAGATATCACTGCAGAGTCCACTGCTAAAGCTTTTATTGATATGTGGCTTAGCCTATTCAGGTGCCTGACAATTATTACTACTGACCAAGGCCATCAGTTTGAATTAGCTTTATTCACAAGACTCTGTAGATTATGCAGCATGAAATGCTTCCACACAACTGCTTACCATCCCTAAAGCACCCAACATTGAAGGCAACCTTGAGGTGCTAGGGAGTAGATTGGGTAGATTAACCACATTTGGTCTTATTGGGAGCAAGATACACTTTTAAAGAGGTTTAGAAGCTTCATCAGAGATTATGTATGGACAAGAGCTCACACTACCAGTGGAATTGGTTGAACTGGCAGAAGTCCTGGACGTAACACTTCTACCTGATTTCATACAGAGGTTGGAAAAACATCTGGCTCAGAATCCCCCCCCCCCCCCCCCTTGCAGTTACAGGTTTTCCATGTAAATAAGTATCTAAAGCAGTGCAAATTTGTTATTTTAAGAAACAACACAATTTGACAGTCATTTCAGCAGTCATACACTGGGCCACACATAGAGCAGCACTGAGGTGGATACACTTTCAACAATTTGTTTCACAGGAAACAACCACTGTTTCCATTCATCACTAGAAACTAGCATGGGTCCTGCAAGATGATACCACAGACAAGGATCTGCAACAACTGGTGGAGATGGAACTTCTGTAAGATATTAGGGTGGAGGATCTCATCATCTCACACTTCCTGACTCACCCCTTCAGCTACAATGAAAGCCACAATTCAGTCTCCCTGTGGTCACTGGTGCAGGCCTCCAGCTCGTCTGCAGGGTTTTTATGTGTCACAATTGGGTATTTCATTGGCTGCAGTGTTATCAGATACTTGTGTTTAGTTTAGTGTGAAATGTACAGTGTTTGTTTCTCAAATGTTAGATAGTGTCTACATATGTATAGAGATTTCCTTTTCAGGCCTGAACGTGTAGCAACAAAAAAATTTTAGGTGAGCTTTACTAACAATTTACAGTGAAGTACTGACCACCAGAATCTCTGTTATGGCTAATTTATGACAATGAAAAATTATTGTTTTGTTTAGTTGTCAAACTTTTGTCTGATTCTGGAAAGTGTTTTTTTTTTTTTTTTTTTTTTTTCAGGTTTCACACTTTTTGTGACTTTATCTTTAGCCAGTTTAGTTTTTTTTATTCCAGTCTGAAGACAAATAGCTACAATACATGGCAACTGCCATTAAAAATGAATTAAAGAAAGAATTACTAAGCTACATTACTCTTGACCACAACCTTACAACTTTGATTGCACCAGTGTCACAAGCAAAAAATCTTTCTCTGTGTAAGATGCAGGGCATAGTTGACAGTCCAGTAGGTGCTGCATGGTCTTTGGTCCCTAACATTCATAGTGAATGGTATTCACTGAATGGTAGCCATTTCTGGAAGCTACTCCTGGAACTTGCAACTGCAGAATGAAGGCAGTTGCGTGTGCTTCAAGTAATCCAGTTATGTTCCTGTCCAGGTCAGAGAGTTTCTGAAGGGAGAGGCTAGGCAGAGTTAATCTAAAATTGAGAAATCCACAATTAATTTCTTGCTGTAGCTGCTGTTGTTTGCAAGACTGACATGGTATGGAGGAAACTCTTACTGAACTTCAACCTTGGGGCTGCTGGAATGTGCCAATATAGTAGACAGCTTTCTAATGAGGTTGATTGGTTCTCTCCATGTTGTCTGCTACTTCATAATGCGTAGCTGGTGCTGCTATGCCAGTGAGCTGGTGGAGTTTTACAAGTGACAAGTGACAAACTTACACACTTTGTTTAGCACCTTGCCCACTATGTACACATGGGTGGATTTGTACAAGAAATGGCATGCATATTCTGCACCTCTGTAACATGTTGCTATTGCACTGGTTTGTGTTTGAAAGCCCCATGGAGGTAGTGGAGCAAAGAGAGTACAAGCTGAATCAAGGGTCAGTACCTAAGGTCAAACTCATGGGTCATCATCTTGACACAGTTGTCGTTCAACGTTGTGGTTCAAAGTCCTGAGGCAGTTGTCCTTCTTCAAGGCCACATATCAAAGTGTTCCTTGATCAAAGTCGTGCCCCTCCCCATACCCTCCCTTCCCTTTCTCACTCCTCTCTATAGATCAAGTACAAATTTTCCAACAAAAATAGTGAGAAATATCCTTTTGTTAAAAAGGCAGAACTGAATATCAAGCTTTCTGCTAACTTTGTAATACATATTGATCACAGAGAAATTTCAGATACAAAGGATCACATTGGAAAGGAGAAATATAAATCTAGCATATCATCCTAAAGTACAAGTAGCACTCTCACAAATTATTTCATAAAACATGATAGTTCAGAAGAAGGAATAGATTACTGCAGCAGAATTGTGTTCTGCATACCACATAGTCAAAAAGCATCAATCTTCTGCTTCTATAGACTGCCATAAGTTGACACCAAAAATACTTAATGACTCAAATAAAATTGCCACTCAGTATTCCTCAGCTAGAACAAAAATACATTTGATTAAGCAAATCTTTACACCTCATTCAGTTCATCTAATTTGTAATGAACTGCAAAGTTGCTCATTTTATAGCATTAGCACTAACGTAAGTAACCATAAGGAAAAAAAAAATCCACTCATGATTCAGTATTATAGTAATACAAGCATAAATATAAAATTATTTAAATTTGCAAGTTCAGGATGGAAGGCACCAGATATGATGGTCAATTTTTGTGTACAGGTTTTAAGGGGCTCCGGAACGCCCTATACTTGCAATGTTAAAATAACGCTTATAAATTACATCTTTCCTCACAAAGTATTTGAGGTAGGAAGTTGAACTTTTTACAGATTATTTATTGGAATATGGGTTACAACTTAACACAGGGATTTTACAAAATTTTAGTTCAGTTATTAAAGATGATTTTTTTCATTTGTAATGAAAATTCACAACATTTTTTGCAATTTTTTATTTATATATTCAAAAATATACAGTTTTTTGGAAAAAGGCTGTGTTAAATTATGCAGAAGGTACTGTGTAACATTTACTGAAAGTTTGAAACAATTATGTTTGGAAGATCCTTAGAAAACATGTAATTAGTATGAGAAAATAATAGTTTTGGGAACCGAGCGACAAAGATTGGATTAACTTTTTAGTGCATTCCAGGTCCATAGGATGGATTATCTTCATCCTCTGCAAACTCCTCCTCCAGCTTCCTCTTGTTCCTCCTCCTGTTTACTCTTGCTTGTATTTGTAGACTCTTTACAGCCCTGTCTGCAGCCCGAAGGCGTTCTTTGTCTAAAGCAAGCATCGCTCGTACCATGTTAGAACCTATCTTCATTCCCATATTTCTAAATACCTTGCACCTTACAATGTTGCCATCATTGAAAGTCACAACAGCATCATACACACCAAAGTGAAGTGTTTCTATTCCAACAAATACAGTCTTGGGGATTCTCGACCATATAACACTATTTACACTTTCATCGGGGTTTTGAGTTTTTCCGTGAATACACTTTTTCAACAGTTCAGGTGCTGCTAAGTCTCTGAAAATATGTTTTATCACCTCCATTATTGCATGAGGCAGACTATGTTTATGAGTGTACACTTCACCAGTTAGCAATCCTTTGTTATATTTACACCAACTGTCTTCTTCTTTGGGACACAAGCTATGTTGGGGATTTTCATCGTCTTTATTGTTTACAGTAATAACACATACCTTTGGCTTTCCAACATTTCTCCTTTTCTTAAAAGCCTTCAGAGGATTTCTAATAACTTTACTTTTACTCATTATTATACTTCAACAAAACAGAGACTCAAGAAACAGAATTAATTACGAATATTTTCGAGATAACGACAGAGTAAATAAACATGAAACAATCGACAATCACACCAGCGATATATATTGAACCATCACAGGTTAGCCACAACACATACTTTATCTCACATCACTAAAATGTACCTGATGAACACGGACGTTAATAATAACACCATTTGACAGCAGTTTAACAGCGCCACAGTGGGTCACGCCCATGTAGAACACATTTCAAAAAAAATTTAAAAATAGCTGTAGTCTTCGGAATTGAATAAATTATATATCTATTAAAAGGTAATAGTCTGCAGATTCAGAAAACGCAAAAAAGTAAAAATTGAACTTTTCATGATTTTGAGCCTTTCCGGAGCCCCTTAAATGATTTAAAAATTGACATAAAGAAATGCATAGAATTTGGGGGCAAGGATGCTGACACCAGATTTGGAGGAACAGAGAGAGAGAGAGAGATGTTACTAGAAGCTATATGTAATAAAATTGACACTAGAAGTTGGGTTAGATATTGAAGGAATTGGATGCACTGTTGTCATATATTATATGATAAACTGAAATAGTAGCTCACTAATTAGCATGTGACACTGATCAAAGAATTCAAATGTTATTTAGTTACACCATCAAGACAAAAGAGCTAGAAGATTTCTGTGAAATTGTTAATGTAGAATATGAAACATGGCTTTCACATTCCAAAACAAGGTAGTCATTGTCACCATCTATTGAATGTTCTATGAAGTAATTTGATGCTTTAATCTCCCTCCTCCCTCCAGAAGAAAAAGCACACAAAATTCTACTTATTTTTTTTTTCAGGAACCCTCTCACTGAATTCTATCTTTAGTTCATAGCTAATGTAGGACTTTTCATTTCCAAATATTGAAAGCTGAAGGTAGAAAAATGTCGGTTATATAAGATTTAAATAGTATTGCAGCAACTGAGAACAAAGCAATAGAAAAGTGGAAAATTCAGTTTTTACCCTCTCAACTTAAATCAGCTTTAAGTAAAGCCAAGAAAATGGAGTAATTCCCAAAAAACAAGAGGCATCTTTCAAGAAGAAGTCATAAAATTTTATAAAACAATGACTGACTATTTCAAACTGAGGACAAAATCGTCAAAAATACTTGGTGCTTTCTTGGGTGACTTAGGAAAAATACTGGAATGGAAAGATGTAGAAAAATTGGTGGAATATTTGAAAGCAAAACACAGTAATATGAAGTACATGTTTTTATTTAATCAAATCACCACAGTAAAAGTCACTATAGCCAGTGACTTAGTCTCCTGATTGAAATTATGAGTTACTGTAGACACAGTGAAGGTTATGGGAGTTCCTCCATATTTAGATCTGAAATGTACTGTTTTGGACATTAACAACTCATGTATTAAAAGTGGTTTTGAGGTAGCCATTATGCTTCTCCAACAATAAGGCCTGTAACTGTTTCTGTATGTCACTCTCCCAAAAGTGATGCAGAGAAATTTACTGCATGTTTAAAAAAGCTTATTGTCCATGTGCAGAAATATACCAAATACAATACACTAATTTTTGGAGACTTTAAACACTGATGTTAGAAAAAATACAGCTATAAATATTAACTTAACAAATATGTTAAGATCATATAATCTTTTCTTTAAAAATGAAAGTCCTACAATGGTGCAGTCATGCCTTGATAACATCATAACAAATGTACATAAAACTGAATTTGAACTAGGACTGTTTAATGTTGATCACCAATCACACCATAAAGGTATGTGGGTGAAATTAATAACTGAGAAGTTAAATGTAGACCAAGAACAAATTCAGTACCAGGATGATAGATTATTAACTGATAAGAATTTTAACACCTATAGGGAGGAACTAAAACTAGTAGACTGGGATGCTGTTATACTTTCTTCCAACTATGTAGAGAAAGCTTTAACGGATTCATGAAAATTATCTCTCAAAGTTTTAATATCTGTTACTCAGAGATGAAAAATAATATAGTAATAAATTCAGAAGACCCAGGCAAGTGGCACGTTATGCCTGACTTACAGAAACTAAGGACCTTGATAATTATTTGCTACGAAAAAGTAAAAATCAGTCACATGGACAAAGCCACTTATAACAACCTCTGAGCAAATCATAGATCACATATTAGAATAACCCAGGATCTTGGTAATTATTTGCTATTAAAAAGCAAAAAGCAGTCATGTGTACAAAGCCACTTATAACAGTCTCTAAACACATTATACACCACATATTAGAATAACCGAATGTAGAGCAAATGAAGATTTCATTGAAAACTCAATGGAGGATTATAAAAGCATGGTTGCATACAGATGTAAATTGTAAAGAAACCACAAGTGCTGTCAGTATCACAGCAGATGAATTTAATCAATTTTTTGTCAAGGCAACAAACCCCACTACCACCCTAACTTCTGACCAGCATATTTCCAATTCAACATATGCTCCTACTTCCCCCATGAACCATGGACCTTGCCGTTGGTGGGGAGGCTTGCGTGCCTCAGCGATACAGATGGCCGTACCGTAGGTACAACCACAACGGAGGGGTATCTGTTGAGAGGCCAGACAAACATGTGGTTCCTGAAGAGGGGCAGCAGCCTTTTCAGTAGTTGCAGGGGCAACAGTCTGGATGATTGACTGATCTGGCCTTGTAACATTAACCAAAACGGCCTTGTTGTGCTGGTACTGCGAATGGCTGAAAGCAAGGGGAAACTACAGCCATAATTTTTCCCGAGGACATGCAGCTTTACTGTATGATTAAATGATGATGGCGTCCTCTTGGGTAAAATATTCCGGAGGTAAAATAGTCCCCCATTCGGATATCCGGGCGGGGACTACTCAAGAAGACGTCGTTATCAGGAGAAAGAAAACTGGCATTCTACGGATCGGAGCGTGGAATGTCAGATCCCTTAATCGGGCAGGTAGGTTAGAAAATTTAAAAAGGGAAATGGATAGGTTAAAGTTAGATATAGTGGGAATTAGTGAAGTTCGGTGGCAGGAGGAACAAGACTTTTGGTCAGGTGATTACAGGGTTACAAATACAAAATCAAATAGGCGTAATGCAGGAGTAGGTTTAATAATGAATAAAAAAATAGGAGTGCAGGTTAGCTACTACAAACAGCATAGTGAACGCATTATTGTGGCCAAGATAGACACAAAGCCCATGCCTACTACAGTAGTACAAGTTTATATGCCAACTAGCGCTGCAGATGATGAAGAAATTGAAGAAATGTATGACGAGATAAAAGAAATTATTCAGATAGTGAAGGGAGACGAAAATTTAATAGTCATGGGTGACTGGAATTCGCCAGTAGGAAAAGGGAGAGAAGGAAACATAGTAGGTGAATATGGATTGGGGGGAAGAAATGAAAGAGGAAGCCGCCTTGTAGAATTTTGCACAGATCATAACTTAATCATAGCTAACACTTGGTTCAAGAATCATAAAAGAAGGTTGTATACCTGGAAGAATCCTGGAGATACTAAAAGGTATCAGATAGATTATATAATGGTAAGACAGAGATTTAGGAAACAGGTTTTAAATTGTAAGGCATTTCCAGGGGCAGATCTGGCTTCTGACCACAATCTATTGGTTATGAACTGCAGATTGAAACTGAAGAAACTGCAAAAAGGTGGGAATTTAAGGAGATGGGACCTGGATAAACTGAAAGAACCAGAGGTTGTAGAGAGTTTCAGGGAGAGCATAAGGGAACAATTGACAGGAATGGGGGAAAGAAATACAGTAGAAGAAGAATGGGTAGCTCTGAGGGATGAAGTAGTGAAGGCAGCAGAGGATCAAGTAGGTAAAAAGACGAGGGCTAATAGAAATCCTTGGGTAACAGAAGAAATATTGAATTTAATTGATGAAAGGAGAAAATATAAAAATGCAGTAAATGAAGCAGGCAAAAAGGAATACAAACGTCTCAAAAATGAGATCGACAGAAAGTGCAAAATGGCTAAGCAGGGATGGCTAGAGGAAAAATGTAAGGATGTAGAGGCTTGTCTCACTAGGGGTAAGATAGATACTGCCTACAGGAAAATTAAAGAGACCTTTGGAGAGAAGAGAACCACTTGTATGAATATCAAGAGCTCCGATGGCAACCCAGTTCTAAGCAAAGAAGGGAAGGCAGAAAGGTGGAAGGAGTATATAGAGGGTCTATACAATGGCGATGTACTTGAGGACAATATTATGGAAATGGAAGAGGATGTAGATGAAGATGAAATGGGAGATAAGATACTGCATCAAGAGTTTGAGAGAGCACTGAAAGACCTGAGTCGAAACAAGGCCCCGGGAGTAGACAACATTCCATTGGAACTACTGACGGCCTTGGGAGAGCCAGTCCTGACAAAACTCTACCATCTGGTGGGCAAGATGTATGAGACAGGTGAAATACCGACAGACTTCAAGAATAATATAATAATTACAATCCCAAAGAAAGCAGGTGTTGACAGATGTGAAAATTACCAAAAATCAGTTTAATAAGTCACAGCTGCAAAATACTAACGCGAATTCTTTACAGACGTATGGAAAAACTGGTAGAAGTGGACCTCAGGGAAGATCAGTTTGGATTCCGTAGAAATGTTGGAACACGTGAGGCAATACTAACCTTACGACTTATCTTAGAAGAAAGATTAAGAAAAGGCAAACCTACGTTTCTAGCATTTGTAGACTTAGAGAAAGCTTTTGACAACGTTAACTGGAATACTCTCTTTCAAATTCTGAAGGTGGCAGAGGTAAAATACAGGGAGCGAAAGGCTATTTACAATTTGTACAGAAACCAGATGGCAGTTATAAGAGTCAATGGGCATGAAAGGGAAGCAGTGGTTGGGAAAGGAGTGAGACAGGGTTGTAGCCTCTCCCCGATGTTATTCAATCTGTATTTTGAGCAAGCAGTAAAGGAAACAAAAGAAAAATTCGGAGTAGGTATTAAAATTCATGGAGAAGAAGTAAAAACTTTGAGGTTCGCCGATGAGATTGTAATTCTGTCAGAGACAGCAAAGGACTTGGAAGAGCAGTTGAACGGAATGGACAGTGTCTTGAAAGGAGGATATAAGATGAACATCAACAAAAGCAAAACGAGGATAATGGAATTTAGTCAAATTAAATCGGGTGATGCTGAGGGGATTAGATTAGGAAATGAGACACTTAAAGCAGTAAAGGAGTTTTGCTATTTAGGGAGTAAAATAACTGATGATGGTCGAAGTAGAGAGGATATAAAATGTAGACTGGCAATGGCAAGGAAATCGTTTCTGAAGAAGAGAAATTTGTTAACATCTAGTATAGATTTAAGTGTCAGGAAGTCGTTTCTGAAAGTATTTGTATGGAGTGTAGCCATGTATGGAAGTGAAACATGGACGATAACCAGTTTGGACAAGAAGAGAATAGAAGCTTTCGAAATGTGGTGCTACAGAAGAATGCTGAAGATAAGGTGGGTAGATCACGTAACTAATGAGGAGGTATTGAATAGGATTGGGGAGAAGAGAAGTTTGTGGCACAACTTGACTAGAAGAAGGGATCGGTTGGTAGGACATGTTTTGAGGCATCAAGGGATCACAAATTTAGCATTGGAGGACAGCGTGGAGGGTAAAAATCGTAGAGGGAGACCAAGAGATGAATACACTAAGCAGACTCAGAAGGATGTAGGTTGCAGTAGGTACTGGGAGATGAAGAAGCTTGCACAGGATAGAGTAGCATGGAGAGCTGCATCAAACCAGTCTCAGGACTGAAGACCACAACAACAACAACATATGCTCCTAATCTAGACCCCATTTTTGGCAATCAATTTCTTCAGAACTGTGCAAACACTGTGTCTACATTCAAGTGGACACAAATATAAGTAAGTATTTGATAAGCTCCGATGTCAGTGACAGGAAAAACTTGTGGTTTACAACAACCAAAAGTCCCAATACTTAGGTGCATAAATGGCTACATCTAATACCAGTGTAAACAGGGCATGTTAAGAGGCACAGGACTCCTCTGCCTGTCACCAGATTCGAACACGGGTTCTCCTCTGGGCGTGTAGAAAAGGATGGTGAGGGTGTGTCCATAGATGGCTCCTTATTACAGAATAATAGCATTTATTGATCAACTGCAATATATTGGTTGGGCCTTCTGGGCAATGTTTGCTTCCACTCATAATATTCTTGGTGGCAACGAAGGTGATCAGCAGATATTCAAATGTGTGCTCACTGTTGTGTCTGAAGCTGCACTGGCATAACTCAAATCTGTTACCTCAACAGTGGCACTCTGGCCTTGCATTGACTTACTGCAGCAACTGGAACCAGGTGCCATGGGCCTCTGTTGTGCTGAACGCTGAGGGGCGTGACAGCAGAGCAGGTCATTGCACTGTCTCAGTGGACATCCCCAGCAGTGGCTGTCTGGCGTTGGCGGGCCAGGGTCCCTGTCTCCTGCCCTTGTCATTGCATTTCTTGGTGGCACCGTTCCAGGATTCTGATGTCTGCTATTCTTCTTCTCCTGTAGGTCAGTGGAATATTCTGATGTTGTTTGGCTGGCATAACTGACACAATTACCACGCTTGATGTCGACACCGTGGCATGTCATGAGCTGCTTCTTGTCATGTCTTCTTCTGTGCATTGAGGTGGCCATTGACGTAGCATTCTCCTTTGTGTTGCTGAACT
Organism: Schistocerca nitens; assembly: GCF_023898315.1. Classification (NCBI taxonomy): domain Eukaryota; kingdom Metazoa; phylum Arthropoda; class Insecta; order Orthoptera; family Acrididae; genus Schistocerca; species Schistocerca nitens. The sequence goes on from NC_064614.1 coordinate 1,007,132,316, forward strand.
TGGCGCTCCACAAACCCAATTATGCCACAGTGTTGTAGCACTGAACTGTGCAACCGAATGTTACACACATACGCCTTCTGGCTCCCAATATTCTTCACATTTTAACTAACTTTCTTACTGCAAAACTCCTACCTTTGACTGACTTAATCACTCTCATCTTTTGACGTTCTACACTCTCCCCTTTTATGGAAAGAATGTATCCCCACATTCTGCCTCTACATCTATTTACACCTCACTCTGTTTACATGGGTTTGAACCCTCTACTGATATTGGACTTGTACCATATTTACACAGTTCACTTCTTTTGAAACTGTGGCTTGTCACTATTAATTACACTACAGTTCTCCCTCTTATACACAATTGTTCCTTATGGTCCTCTGAGCACACTTAATCTTTGCCTTCTTCACTGTTCACTCATTACTCTGCTTTGTCAGGGGGTGTGCCATCCTGATCGGTTTGCACCTGTAGGCTGAAAGTTGGGAGGGGTGGAATTTGGGCAGCTCTTCTCTTAAAAAAGAGATACATTACTCCGATCACCACAAGAAATACACATGCAGCTGGTGTTGATGAACAATGACTACCAACTGCTGCTGCTGCTTACTTCTGTAGCTTTTCACACGCTCTAAGAGATGTTCCATGGTAACATGACTGTTATCCAGACAAGTAAGCAGGTCCTCATCAATGGTATTGTTAAGAAATGAGGAAAGTTCCAGGGGGCAAAACCGAGGAAGGTAGGTCAGATATATAAATTAAGGAATCTACCATACTGATGGCTATGGTTCCCATTATCTTAGCTGCTAAGTGAAAAGAAAATCCTAACATCAGTCCTGCATCCTTGCTCTAGGTCTCAGCATATACTTATGATTCACCATATTATCCTGCTTCCTTCACTTTGGATTTTCCGTTTTCTGCTCTTTGTCCACCATTCCCCTTCCCTGTTCTTCAGAAACTGGTGTCACAGGACACAAATTGTCCATATCCCCCTTAAATGGCCGAATTCGGCGTAAGTGGACTATCGAAGGGCGGGTGGGGAGCTGCACTTTAACATTACCTGGCAAACATCATCTCTATCACCTGGTAAGGGCCATTATACCATGGCACAAACATCTTTGTTTTCCCCTTCAGCACGTAAGGATTCCTTAACGTCACCCATTGACCCACACGGTGTGCTGGCAAACACTGGCACCAGCACACCATGGCACATAGAGTTTACGAGACTATCGATAGAGGCCAACAACAAGACTCACTGGAAACATGGCGCCAATGCCCTCTCAGCAGCCAGTATTTAGGATCACCACCACAGACCAGAGGGCTAGTTTAGCCAGTTAGTTCAAACTTGTTACACAAGTTAGTTCAAGCCTGTACACCGTGGACTTCCAGCATGTTACCAAGACGGAGCCCAGACTTAGCATCTAGTAGAGAGACATACAGCACATAGCAAGCTTATAGTGAACATAGTGGACTTCTTCAACAGCATTGAAGCTATGTGGACTATACAGAAGAGAGCTTGTTTCCTCAGCATATGGAACTTCAAGTTGAGTAGCTCTTTGTTTATTTACTAATTGCCTGCAGTCTGTGTTGTAGAATGAGGATACCAGTCACCAACCAACATCCTCTCTTTGCTTCCCATGGTACAGCTCTACAGAGACACTGACATGACATAGAAGCAGCTAAAGAGAATACAACAGGAGCGACGAGAACATTTCAGTAAAGAAATTTGCTTGCCTCTCTTGTGTTTCAGGTTGCAGGGGTTTCTACTTGCAAATTTATTGTTACGTTCTTGCTTGTATTCCAGGAGGGGAGCTGCAGAACTTATTAAACTTCTCTTTTCAGAGGCTTTGCTTCTTTTTGCTATTATGTATTTGTGTATACAATGGCTACCCTGCCCCTCCGCCCCCTGCCCCCACACCTAAGCTGCAGATGGCCAATGTAATGGATCTAACACAAGCTTTTCAGTTTCAGAATGAACAAATTGCTGCCTTGCTGATGACAGTACAATAACGTCTGGATGCATGAGCAGTGTCACCCGCCCAACTGATGGACTGACATGCCCAGCAAGTGCCATAGCCCAGCATATCTATGTTCTGGCAATTTAACAACATGAATACCTGACACAGTTCCAAGCTCATTGTGCAGTGCATAATGTTCAAGGTACTGTAGAGCTATAATACTTTCTTTCAACTGCAGGGTTCCCAGTATTCGGATTAATACAAAAAATATTCCCAACTGCATCTCCCGACAACCTCAGTTATTATGAAGTAGTCACTGCAAAAGTCAAACAAAGAGGCACTTAACTGTTTCTTCTCAGATTAGTAAGCTGGTATTCGATCATTCCGTCATAGGCTATTTTCTCCAAAACATTTGAAAAGAATGGAAGGAGTGAACTGCATCTGAAATTAAGAGTGGTTTTCTTGGTGGTCTGATGAATATTTGTAAACTCCTGATGGGTTGTGTTTCTGTAACTGATGTCTACTGGTAGTGTAGAGTACAATCATAATGAATTTGCAGCTTACAAAAACTGATATAAATTCCAGTTTATTAAGTGAAATGCTTGTAAAAAAAAAAAAAAAAAAAAACAAAAACAAAAACAAACAAAAAAAAAAAAAAAACAGTCTTAAACCAGAAGCAAAAATTTCAGTATACCATACGAGAGAAGGTTTTCTGCAATACTTCAGCCAAGATGAAGAATTTGTATATTGCAGTAACATTCCCATTTGACTAATTCAGATGGGGTTACAGGAATATCAAGTTTGTTTTTGTAATAAAAGAAAGGTGGCAACAAAGACAATCTGTGCTGCTCATGTGCTATTACATTAAATAATTCTAAAGGTACATCTATGGAATCAAAAACGAAGAATTGTTTTCTGGTGCCATGTAGCAATCAAAAACTTGTAATGGACTCAGCATAGAAAGATGAAATATTTAAAGTGTTGCAAGAGGATAGAGATGCTCTGCTAGTGAAAATCAGTGAGTTAGTGCAAACACTAACTAAATGTATGACCAGTGGAAAGTGCTGCACAGTAAAAAGTGCATTGGACACAGGTAATTTAAAATCATAAATGAAGGCAAATTCATGTTATGATGTGTGTCCAGTGCTAACAGCAGTCAGAAAAATGCATCAGAACAAGTACTGCAATTCCAAGTAAAGGAACTGTTCTGATGCCAGATAGCAAAAAGGCAGTGCAACATCTAAGTGTAGCTAAAGACAGAATTTATATGCCAACCAGTGAAAACTAAATTGCGGTTAATGGCATCAGTAGTGTTCTGGAAGATAAAGGACCGAAACATATGAAACAAAATTACAAGTGAAGGAAAACAGTGCATTAACCAAAAGTTTTGACAGTAAGTGACAGTCGAGGCAGGTACTGTAGACACACTGTGGGAAAAAACTTGAATAAAAGTATGACATTCTAAGGTTTGCAAGCCAAAAGCTCCTTTCTGTGTAGTTTTTAGTGGAATTGTTAAATTAGCAGAAGACTTAACTGCAAATGTTATTGTTGTATTAATGGCTGGGTCAACCAGTACAACACTGAAGACTAATACAACATTCTTGAAAAAACTGATAATGTCTTACCAAGTGTTCTCCAAATTTGTCATAAGACAAATGTTATTTTACACCCAATTCCTGAAACTTTTGACAAAGAATACAAAAACAAGAAAATCGGCATAGTTAAATCATCGTTTAGTGCAAACAAGGACCTGTTTTGAGTTGTGAAACCAAAGAAGAACATCCATAAACTTTGAAATGGAAAGACTGTCACATGATAAATTGACATGTCATAGTTTTCACTTGAACAGACAGGGGAAGGAGCAAATATGTGATATGCTTTTTTCAATAATTAAAATTAGGAGTTGTTCAAAACAGGTGCAATTATCTTTGAACCACCAAGTCTATCTGAAGACATCAGTGTTTCAACACAATAAACCCAGTTTGAAAGCCAGTGAGATACAAGTGCCAAAAATTAAACAAATGCTTCTCAGCAATTGGATTATCATTGGAAACACCACACCCCAAGAATGGCAGGACCCAGGTTCCAGGGAACCAGGTAGCAAGAAGACATCACTCACCTCTCAAAACAAGGATTTTTTACAGCTAACAACGCCACATCTAAAAAAGAGGTGAGCGGTCAAGCAAGATATAATGTAATCCCTTGTTCAAACATTAAATTACTCCACCACAATGTTCAGTCTTTTTCCAACAATCTGAATGAAACAGAAATCCTGTCAAACAATTTGAGTGATATTTCTGTTTCACGTTTTACTCAGTACTGGTTCAATAGAGATATGTTAGAACTGACACACATGACAGCCCCAGCAGTCAGTGGTTTTACTCCTGATGACGGTGGCAGAGATGTCCATTGAAAATTTGAGAATTTTATTCGAATTGACGTGGCTTGAAAACTGAGATTTTATTTACACCTAGATCAGTTCAAATTAGCAGGCATATTTTGTAGAAAAATATTCAGGCATGGTGGCAGCTGCATATATGTCTGAGAAAATGTATAATTCAGTAATATAGCCACACTTGATTGATTATCAGGAGAAAGACACATATAACTGTCAATAGTAGGAAGGCTATATCAAAATACAGTAATCATTTGTGTACATAGGTCATAAGATGGTGATAAAAAAGAATTTTATAATAATATGAAAGAGCTGTTAGAGAATTTCAACACCCTCACAAATCCAGTTTCTATTAATTACTTTGAACAATATAAACAAACACTTAGACAAGTTACATCACAAAAACAAGAAAGATGGAAAATGACAAACAAATAGAAAAATCCAGGTACAAGATTAAAGCAATCTGGAATATGATCAAAAAGAAACAGGTACAGCTACACAGGACTTCATGACAATAACAATAAAATAACTGACCCCACTGTAGTGACTAATTAATTTAGCAGTTACTTTTCAAATGTAGCACAACATCTGGTAAACAAACTTTACAACTCAGAATCTGACAGAAATAGACTATATTCAGATTCAAATATTTATACAAGAATTCTATTCATGTCTACTACACTATCTGAGAAATTATTTATGATTACAAAAATATTACCCAACAAATACTCAGCAGGTGCTGGTGAAATATAAGATATTTTCATCAAGGCAAGTGCATTATTTGTCATGGACCCATTAACAGATATTTTCAACTCATAATTCATGAGCAGTATATTCCCAATAATTTTGAAAATGGCAAAAGTAACACCACTGTACAAGAAAGGAAACAATATGACACTGCAAACTTAGGCCTGTATCAGTACTGTCAGGCTTTGGCAAAATTCTTGAAAGACTGTTCCTTAGGAGATTAAAGGCCTTCCTAAACAAAGAAATGATAACAGGTGATTCACAACATGCTTTCAGAACTGGCAGAACACAATCAGCTATTTTTACCTGCCTCAATGAAATTCTAAATGTGTTACATAATAAGCAAAAGCATCATTTTTTCTGTTTTCTGTCCTTCCGTAGTTGCTTTAAAATTTGTGGAGGTATGTTCCGTCTATACAATTAATTGAGGGCAGTTTGTTTATTGCCATACATGTTTCATTTCTTTTATTTGTGATGTCTCTTCAGTGGCCTGTAATACATGGTTATTTTTATAAACATAATAAACGTATTATGTGGTAGTTACAATATGTTGCCTACCTAGAAACAACAAGAGCAAAACATGATAAAATGTAAATAGCAACAGATTGTAACTACCATGTAATATGTTTATTATATGTATAAAAAGAAAAATGTATTACAGGCCAGTGAAGATGTTTCACAAACAAAAGAAGCAAAATGCATGTGGCAATAAACAAACTGCCTTCAATTAGTCACATAGACGGAACATACCTCCACGAATAAACAAAACGTTTCTGGCATATTCTTTGACCTTAGTAAAACTTTCTATGTAACTGATCATGACATCTTGTTGCAGAAGCTAAGTAATTATGGAATATGAGGCCTACCAAACAGGTAGGCCAACTCTTACCTACATGATCGTGAACAGATCATTTAAATAAAATACAAAGATATAAAAATGCACAAACTTTCTAATTTTTATAGTAATGTACAAAAAAAATCTGATATGGAGTCCCGCAACGGCTGGTCCTTGGACCCACTCTTTTCATTCTTTATGTTAATGGACTATCAGAAAAATCAACTGAAGGAACAATGGTACTTTTGCAGATGACATAAATATCCTAATTAAGTCATGTGGTAAAGACAACCTACAAAAACAGCTGTTGATGTAATACAAAATTTAAGACAATGGTTCAGGACAAACAAGCTAATAATAAATTATGAGAAAATAGTAACAGTCAATGTCCATGCTTCAGAGACACTCCACCTGGCAACACTGGTTTTTAATATTGACTGAAAAATTGTCTCATCGTTGAATGTGAAAAATTTTTTAAGTATAAATATCCAGAATAATCTGAAATGAGAGATACAACTGAGTAATATAAATAAAAAGTTAAATGCACTTACATATGCTGCAAGAATTCTCTCACAAAATACAAGTACGCATCAGTGGTAACAATGTGCCACATGGCAGTATCCATTCCCTACTGATTTATGGAACTTTATTTCTGGAGAACTTCATATTTACCAGAAAAGCATTTAGGCTAAAAAAATATTGTTAGAATAATAACACATGTTAAATATGGACTTTTATAGACCAATATTTAAAAAGTCTCAATAAACTATCCCTTCCTCATTTATATACCTTAAAGGTACTACTATTCATAAAAGTAAGCATACTGTTGTTGTTGTTGTTGTTGTGGTCTTCAGTCCTGAGACTGGTTTGATGCAGCTCTCCATGCTACTCTATCCTGTACAAGCCTCTTCATCTCCCAGTACCTACCGCAACCTACATCCTTCTGAATCTGCTTAGTGTATTCATCTCTTGGTCTCCCTCTACGATTTTTACCCTCCACGCTGCCCTCCAATTCTAAATTTGTGATCCCTTGATGCCTCAAAAAAATGTCCTACCAATCGGTCCCTTCTTTTTGTCAAGTTGTGCCACAAACTCCTCTTCTCCCCAATTCTATTCAATACCTCCTCATTAGTTATGTGATCTACCCATTGATTCTTCAGCATTCTTCTGTAGCACCACATTTCGAAAGCTTCTATTCTCTTCTCGTCCAAACTATTTATCGTCCATGTTTCACTTCCATACATGGCTACACTCCATACAAATACTTTCAGAAACGACTTCCAGACACTTAAATCTATACTCGATGTTAAAAAACTTCTCTTCTTCAGAAACACTTTCCTTGCCATTGCCAGTCTACATTTTATATCCTCTCTACTTCGACCATCATCAGTTATTTTGCTCCCCAAATAGCAAAACATCTTTACTACATTAAGTGTCTCATTTCCTAATCTAATTCCCTCAGCATTACCCGACTTAATACGACTACATTCCATTATCCTCGTTTTGCTTTTGTTGATGTTCATCTTATATCCTCCTTTCAAGACACTATCCATTCCGTTCAACTGCTCTTCCAAGTCCTTTGCTGTCTCTGACAGAATTACAATGTCATCAGTGAACCTCAAAGTTTTTATTTCTTCTCCATGGATTTTAATACCTACTCCAAATTTTTCTTTTGTTTCCTTCACTGCTTGCTCAATATACAGATTGAATAACATCAGGGATAGGCTACAGACCTGTCTCACTCCCTTCCCAACCACTGCTTCCCTTTCATGCCCCTCAATTCTTATAACTGCCATCTGGTTTCTGTACAAATTGTAAATAGCCTTTTGCTCCTTGTATTTTACCCCTGCCACCTTCAGGATTTGAAAGAGAGTATTCCAGTCAAAATTGTCAAAAGCTTTGCCCTTCCTTAATCTAGTTTCTAAGATGAGTCGTAGGGTCAGTATTGCCTCACGTGTTCCAACATTTCTATGGAATCCAAACTGATCTTCCCCGAGATCAGCTTATACTAGTTTTTCCATTCTTCTGTAAAGAATTCGCGTTAGTATTTTGCAGCTGTGACTTATTAAACTGATAGTTCGGTAATTTTCACATCTGTCAACACCTGCTTTCTTTGGGATTGGAATTATTACATTCTTCTTGAAGTCTGAGGGTATTTCGCCTGTTTCATACATCTTGCTCACAAGATGGTAGAGTTTTGTCAGGACTGGCTCTCCCAAGGCCATCAGTAGTTCTAATGGAATGTTGTCTACTCCCGGAGCCTTGTTTCGACTCAGGTCTTTCAGTGCTCTCTCTAACTCTTGATGCAGTATCTTATCTCCCATTTCATCTTCATCTACATCCTCTTTCATTTCCATAATATTGTCCTCAAGTACATCGCCCTTGTATAGACCTCCTATATACTCCTTCCACCTTTCTGCTTTCCGTTCTTTGCTTAGAACTGGGTTTCCGTCTGAGCTCTTGATGTTCATGCAAGTGGTTCTCTTATCTCCAAAAGGCTCTTTAATTTTCCTGTAGGCAGTATCTATCTTACCCCTAGTGAGATAAGCCTCTACATCCTTACATTTGTCCTCTAGCCATCCCTGCTTAGCCATTTTGCACTTCCTGTCGATCTCATTTTTGAGGTGTTTTTATTCCTTTTTGCTTGCTTCATTTACTGCATTTTTTATTTTCTCCTTTCATCAATTAAATTCAATATTTCTTCTGTTACCCAAGGATTTCTACTAGCTCTCGTCTTTTTACCTACTTGATCCTCTGCTGCCTTCACTACTTCATCCCTCAAAGCTACCCATTCTTCATCTACTGTATTTCTTTCCCCCATTCCTGTCAATTGTTACCTTATGCTCTCCATGAAACTCTCTACAACCTCTGGTTCTTTCAGTTTATCCAGGTCCCATCTCCTTAAATTCCCACCTTTTTGCAGTTTCTTCAGTTTTAATCTACAGGTCATAACCAATATATTGTGGTCAGAGTCCACATCTGCCCCTGGAAATGTCTTACAATTTAAAACCTGGTTCCTAAATCTCTGTCTTACCATTAGATAATCATAATCATAGACAAGCATACTAAAAGAAGAAAATATCTTAAAGCATAATTGTGATTTCCACTCTCATGGTACTAGGCAGAAGGATTACCTGCATGTCAATAATACAATAAGTACAAACATTTGTAGGGCAGGAGTGTATGTCATATAACCCCATGCCAGCCAATCTGGAACAGATACAAGATTTACATAAGTTTAAAGTGAAACTGAAAGAGTACTTTCTTGACCACTGCTTCTATTCTGTTTTAGAGTTTTCAAAGCACCAAGAAAATATGGTGTAATTAATCATGTAGTATTAACCATACTATTATTTCAATCATCTTATTGTTTTAAAATTATTTTACTAGTATTCACAATATACTGAATGTTGTTTTCTAAATCACAGTATGTCTACACTTGTATGTACTATATGTAGCCTGGCTTATCCTATGTTGTTTGTACAAACTATGTATTAAATCACAATTTACAGGACAAATAAAGAAATACAAATACAAGTAATCATTGAATCTGGTCACATGTCATTATTTTCTCCATTGTTCCTTTCTGGGAACTCAATGCCATTCACAACAATATTTCATTTGTTACTTGTTCCCAATCACTTTTATTTCATTTTTGAAATTTATTTTATTTTATTTTTTTTATAAGTAGTGCACGTGTTTAACTTTTTTAATGATGGACTGGAAAATATCACGATAGTGATGGTGTTGGAATGCACCTATTGACTACAGCTTGTCCACTGAACTGGGTAGAGTTCTCTCTCTCTCTCTCTCTCTCTCTCTTCCTATCACAAGGTACTTCAGTCCCAGTATCAAGGTTCTGCTTTTATTTAATTTTACTTTTGTTTGTTTTAAGGAGAAACAAGAGTCAAAGTGCTGCAGAAATATGTTTAACAATGAGTAAATCTGTAGCCCTATATTCGAGCTGTCGGGTTTATAAATCTCTCCTTGTAAACTCTTCCTTAGTCTATTTAAAAAAGAAAAAAGTAAACCTTTAAAATTTTCTGACGACATTGTAACTTTGCCAAAGACAGAAAAGTACTCAAAAGATAAATTGAACATTGCAGATAGTCTCTTCAAAAGAGATTCAAGACAAATACGAACAAAATTAATAGAAGGGAAATACTAAGCAGTTTAATTATTCAGCTGGTGCAGAGGGAATTAGATGAGTTTTGCTAGGTGGACAGCAAAAGAACTGATGATAGCCAAAGCAAAGAGCATATAAAATGGAGGCTGCCAAAATTTTTTTGAAAGTATTTGTCTTGAGTGGAGCCTCTTATGGAAGTGAAAAATAGATGATAAGCAAAAATATGATAGAATAGAAGCTTTCAAAATGTAGCATTACAGATGAGTACTGAAGATTACATAGCTGGACTGTATAACTGATGAAGATAGACTGCATTGAATAGCAGAGAACCAAGCTTTATGGCACAAACTGACTAAGAGAAGAGACAGGGTGATGGGACACGTCCAGAGTCATCAAGGAGTAGTAAATTTGGTAATGGAGGGGAGAAAGGGAGAAAGAGAGCGAGGGAAAGAGAGGGAGGGAGAGAGAGAGAAGAGACATATATGGAGACGAAAAGACTAGCAAAGGACAGACTACTGCAAAGAGCTGCATGAAACCAGCCTTTGAACAGAATGATGATGTAAATCAGAAAAAATGTAGAGGGCAGTAAGATATGATGATTAAAATATCATATTGTAAAAGTTCTGTTAATTCACTGCGTTGATATGTATTTTTACATAAGAGGCTACCAACCTTTCACTAAGTAGTAAGGTTGTGGAGCTACTCATTCCAGGTTTTATTTTCTATTGTATGTCGGATACACATGTGAATGTCAACCCTTTTAAGGTACTGAATTCTCACATGTTATCTTTCCTCTTTGATTGTACTCCCTGTGATTACATAATTCTAGTCAAACAAGGACTTGCTAGCAGATTTGTTAGAAGTCTCTGAGGCCTTTCTTGAGATCTGTTATGGCATTCCTATTTCAGATAAGCAGCTACATGCATTTTATGAGGTGTAATCTGCCTCCAAACAAGAAAAGAATCAACAACTACATTAGTTTTAGAATGAGATTTCATTGTGTTTCATGCAGAAAATGTTATGGGTGTTTCAAACGAACTACCACATTTAAAGTAAACATTAACTAGCAGGTCTACATAGTGTACACATATCTTTATGTTATAAAGTAAATATACTGCTTCCATAACAACCGATCAATAAAATGTCTTATCTCCAGACAGAAATATGGTTACCAAACTCCTTATGAAACCCTCTCTTGAACTGACACAAATGTAGCTGGACAACTGGTAATAGCACAAACAGTGTGTATATGTGGACAACGAAAAAAAATTCCCGGATTTCTCCTGGATTTCCCGGTTAAAAATACACTTTCTCCCGAGTGAAAACATACTTTTTCCCTGTTAACTGACAGTATATTTTCTCTCGGAACTGTATAAGTCCTTTGAATGATTATGGTTTTATACACGGGAGTAGAATTTCCCGGCACTTTATAAAACTAAACACAGGGGAAAAAAAGTGTTTTGGAAAGATGTGCAGCAACATATACGCTGCATATTTTCGTATTACGAAAGTATAAATTCGAATTCCACCAAACACCACGTGTTACTTTCCGAAGCATTGAAATTGAGATTGCGATGCGCTTTTGTAAGCCAGTCATAGCTCATGTCACGTGATCTCGCCAGCCGATGACAGCGGGTATTCAGAGCTTAGGACACACTGTTAAGAAGTGCGAATGCACAAACAGAAAAAATTAATGGTTTAAATTAATATACATAGTGTTGCTACACGAAACGCAAAGCTTCCACATATAATATCAGTCTGTAAGATTAATACGCTGCAAGAGAAGCTAAGCTTTCACATACAACGTTGGTCTTTTATGCATGTATTACAATTTAAGATATATCACACAAATGTGAACGTAAAATTTTTAATAACGACTTAAATGTCTGATCTTCTAGGCTTGAAATTCATATAAATGGCTCGTCATCAATGAGTTGATTTTTAAATGAGAGTCAAACGCTCTGTGATTTAAGAAATTCATCGTACATTATCGCACATAGCTCCGTTGTAGCTGCCAGAATGGTACTTTGATGGTAACACTTTTCAAACCACCATTCGGAATATTTTCCTGTGACCTGTTAGAAATAGGTTCATTTCCGCAGTTGCCAGAGAGCGCCAGATGACAGGCGTCACCGCGCTTGCGCGGCTACGATGTCGCAGGGAGCCCGTATGTTTGTACGTGTAAAACATTAAAAGATCGTACATTATGTCATAGAAGAAACAAGACATCAGAGGATACTCCAAGAGCATCGGAATTTCGAGACCCATACTAAAATGTGCACATTTAAAGTGCACATCTGTATGTCCATATTCCCAATTAAGTAGGCCATCACCTGATATTAAGCTTTTCAACGTGGTTTTCGCGATGTAAATTTTCTTGGAGTACCAGTACTGCGTTATCTCATGTTTGATTCTTTATTATGGCATAATGACATACGTGCTAGAAGCTGAAAACTTGCACTTGAAATGCAGCGAACAGTGTGTGGAATTAAAAAGAAAATTTCTTTAGCAAACCGACAAAAGTAACTTCATTTATCTACAAGGCAATTAATGCTTGACTGTCAGAAAGGTGGCAATCAGGAAATCTGTTTTGTTTTCATTTGACGTGAGAGCAGTAAATGAAGAGCAAACAGCAAAATCACTAAATGTAAACACGGGTCACATGGAGACTACCCACTACCCCACTGTAACTCAGATTGCTCTGCGCATCAGCCCCGGATCTACGATATTTCTGAACCGGTACAATATCCCGCCACTCCCTCGAGTGTTTGAGATAGGACATCAAAAATTTAAAAAAATCTACTTTTCAAACATATGTTCATTTTGTAGCGCACATCTTTCTGAAGAGCCTGATGCATAAAACATGTGTGTTCGAAGAAATGTAAGACATGTTATTTGCTCGTAAGTGTGCCAAAGGGCAGTGCCTCGCCTCCTCACACAGCATTCTTCTATCGCACGTCACTGTACTTCGCTCTGTTGAATTGAAATGTGTATATTTTGTAATGGATGCCATCCAATCATGTTCAGGACAGCGGAAAATAAAATGTCCTGTGGTGCCTCTCCTGCTTACAATTGGCCGGTTTGACATCCTGTCCCTTTTTTTTTTTTTTTTTAAACTCTTCAGAAAATTTGTGCACTCTTTATTCCCTATCAGCTAACAACAGCTTTACATGGCATGCTTTCGTTTCTGCGAAAGAATCTATTACCTCATCAAAGTTCGTCAAATGTTTTGCTACATGAAAAGTCGAAATGTCGTTGTCTAATACTGAAAAAGCTGTTAATGCAAACAGAACCCAAGGCTGGTGTGGTTTCCCGATCTGATTACGTCTATTTTGTCACTCTCTGCTATATAAAACAAAATAGGCCTTTCTCATACTGCAACAATTGCAATACACACCAAATAAACGAGACTGTTTTGGCACAAACGGTCTTTTTTTTGTAACGACAGAATATAATTCACAAAGTACCAATATCAAATGCCTATTAGGCTTGCTACAAGAAAAAAGCCTTAGGTTAGGAAATAGTTTCACACTTCATTCATACGCTCCAGTTTGTCAAGTATGAGATCGAAAAGTAGTAGTACGAAATTTTTATACAAACTTGGAATCGTCATGTTGTTCCATAATTTATGTGATGTCCCCATTTCTTCTCCTTCCTCGTTCTAACAAACAGTCTTGTTATCACTAATTCTGTAACTATTCCTGCCAATGTCAAAGCTTATTCGCAGGTTAACTCCACTAACTCTGTCAGAATCACCGGTTTAGTTATACCGCGATTATTCTCCAGTTAGACGTTGCTACATGTTCGTACAACGCGTTTTCCGCACTTCTTCCAGAATAGAATTAAAAGCAGCTGCTAGCCGGGGACTATACAACTGGCCCTTACTAGTATAGCGATCTAGCCAAAAATTTTCTGTCAAAATTTCATTTTCTTAGATACATTGAGAAGGTAATACGTAATCTTTCTTACCTGTTATTCGTTTATTTCCACTCCTGTAGTCTGAATCTATGGATTTAGCTAGTAATTATAACAATGCGCATCATTCGCAAACCCAATCAACCACACAGACAGTGGTTGTCATTCATCCGTTCGGCCTTACTCCGCTCAGCTCGTATAGCCCCTTTTGTATGTAGGAAAGTTTGTTTCTACATGCGACGAGGATTCCCCTGACAGAGACATCATGTACACTATGCTCACATTCACAAATCAACTTACGATTCATTCAGAAATCAACTTAGAATGTGTTCAAAAATGTTCAAAAACCGACAGGGATGCGTTTCAAAGTCATATGAATAATCGATAGACTAACGTGCGCTGGACGCTAGTCACTAGTCACTTTGTGAAACACAGTTTTTTCCCTCAATAGTACGAATTTTGCCCCCCCCCCCCCCCACCCCACCCCACCCCAGAACTGGGCCTGCTGCGCATGTAAGAATTTGGCAGCTTAGGGCGCTCCAGTAAAATATTCCCTGGTAGCATCTAGCTGCTTGCTGCGACTGCTTACACAGCCAACAGCCACATGTCTGTAGCCAGAAGCGGGCGAAGGTACTACTCAACTGCGCATGGGCATGAACCCGCTCGTAACTGCTAAAACGAATCTAATGTACCACAGTTGTGACATCACGTTCATTGGAGGCAATTTGTTGTTATGGAACATTGCATAGTCTTCCTAAAGCCTTTGACACATTTTGCTGTTGGCAGATGATTGTATGAGCACTGTGTTTTGTTGCTGTATATGGCGCATTTCCTTTGCAATTTAAGTTTTATTTTCGTTTTTTCTCTCCTTCATGTTTTATTGTTGCAGTATTATTCTGAAATAGTGATATACAGTAATATCCTTTGTTAGAGACTCTGTTCTTGCCAGTCAAAATCACAAAAATTTAACTGAAAACAAAAACAATGAAACCTTCCCAGAATTCTAAAAAATTCCCGGGTTTTTCCTGGTTTCTCCCGGATGAAAAAAAGTCCCGGGTTTTTCCCGGATCTCCCGGTTGTCCCAGATTGTATACACCCTGACAAATTTTCAGCAGAACTCTACCACAGAGATTGTATTTACTTTACAAGCTCTAAATGTGATTAGCAAGTACAATGTGACAATTATATGACAAGAACAGAATGATACTATAGCTAAACTATTTACATGGTTATGCATCACCCCTATTATTTGGTAGGTGAATAATATACCAAAAGTACACTGATGCCTGAATGAGTTACTTATGTTTGTTGGTGTAATGATATTAAATAAATGAAACAAATAGTATAAGTTAAAAATTTTATTTCACACAACTTCAGGGGCATAGCTCAGAGGAAAGTTTTGTACATCAAGATGGATAAGCATTAATTAATTGGAATTTGCATTTTAAAATAACCCTCTTCAGTAATTTTATATACATTGTAAAATTTCTTCATGTACATTGCACAGAACTGCTAACAATAACATGATTTGGCACTTTATAAAAATATGAAATACTCAACCTCCATTCACAGCTTTAGTTGTGAATTCATACCAAAAGCAGTGTACTCACAAAATATCTCTTGCAGTTCTGAGAATAAAAACATCACAGTTCTTTAAGAGATAATAAAAATACACTATTATTTTCACAATAAAATGAAAAAGTAACAATTCAGTAATTAATGGCTCAGTCCTAAACAGTAAAACCCTAAGAGAATTTGGCATATCCTATAAACCTACAGACAAGTGGCAAGGACCATATACCTCATTTAGTAATAGTTAATTAAATCAATAAATTAAATCGCAACAATATTTTTTTCCAGATTTCAACAATAAAATTAGCACTGGTACTATAACAGGTATCCTCTGCTATACAACCTGTTGGGCATACATTTTGTTATTGTGTACAAGTGTGTCCATCTACAAATTGTGTGTGTGTGTGTGTGTGTGTGTGTGTGTGTGTGAGCATGCATGCCCAGCTCAACATGTCCCTCCATGCTATTCGTAAACAAGAAAAATATACCAGTTGGCAAAAATATTCAGCAGTACCAAACTATGATAATATATGATGAACATACATTTGGCATTTTACATTTGGAAGTTGAAGATTTAAGAATGAAGTAATAACATTTGTACATAAAACAATGGCAGCATTGAAAATATTTTTATTTTATACAAAACTAATCCTCTTTTTGAAAAGTATCATTAACATTAATATAAATCTTTGTCACACATATGAGAGAAATCTATAAGAACCACCAATTGGCTTCCTTTTCTCATACCAGTCTACTATGGACATGGTTATGCAGTAATGAGCACCCTCCCTCCCCCTTCCCACCCCCAAAAGTATTTACATCACTATATGTGTACACCACTTCTGTGCTTGCACAATAAGGCGGGGGAAAAAAAAAAAAAAAAAACTAGACTTCTTTACACATATTAGTTTATACAATTCATGGGGTCAGAGCAACTTTTCATGGTGACGTTTTTAACTAAATAAAATATCAGTATAGAAAATACACAATCTCAGAAAAATTTTACTCTGCATGAATTGTACATACCAAATTTTTTGGAACAGTGCATGTTAGATGTAGAAGATACAAAATGTATAGATGGAATTCAAATTTACTTATAGAGCCAAATATTATACACTATACAGAATGCCAACTGGGCCCTACAAAATCAAACATTTCATCATAATTTACACACTATATTATAAATTTACTCTTTCTAAAAGATTTATTTTTACCATTTTTATGTAAGATATATTTTGTACCCAATATATCCAATCTTGTTTAGCAATTACCTCCAAGTATTAATGCAACCAGAGTAAACATTACAATTACGAAAGTTTGTTTTGAAAATATCGCAGAACAGGTTTAAATTTAGTTTGTTATTAAGCAGTAAAAATTATTTTCAAAAAATATCACAATGTTATTTAAGATATTACAAGAAGGCAGAGGATGGGAAGGAGGGGATATAAAATGCTTTGTAAGGCAGCTGATGATTTTTTTGGTTCGGTAACTGCACCCTGGATTAACATATATCTGATTACCAAATGAAGCAAAATACAATGATCACGACAGAAAGAAATAGGATGAAAATACTCAGAATTTTAGTATGGCTAAATATCTTTGTTGTTCAGTGTTACTTAATATTCCATGCAAGTCTGACTATGAGTACTCTACTGCTAATTATTAGCAAGTCAGCTTCGAGCTACGAAAACCACCTCCGGCTAGCAATAGATTGTTATAATAGACAACAGTGGAAAGGGAAAATAATAAAACAATGTATTTTATAATTCCTGGTTTTGGTATGATTAGTGTGAAATCAGTGGAGAAAATTCTGTCATAGATGATCAAAGTGACAAAGGAATAGAGATAGTAAGGTCCAACTTGCTCACTCACAACTATACTCTCTTTCAATGTTCCTTGGTCCTTAAGACCTCAACTTGTGAAAGTCAAAAGATTTCAGGTATATCATGTACCTGTGACAGTATACGACAACTCTGCAGTCAAATAAACACTTTGTAAGAACAGCAGCTACAGTGTCACTATTAACATTATAAGTACATGTTAATTCAAACTTTGCTAATTCAGATATTGGAAACCCAAAAGAAGCAAAGAACTCAGCTCATATTTTATTTTTTGTCTAAGGTCGCCACAGCTTCCCACAGTCCCTTTAAAAACAGAAAAAATAACTTTACAGAAGAGAACTTAAATATAAAGATAATGAGTGCTAGTTGCATTGCACGGAGAATGAAAGTAATTTTCACAGTAAAGGAACAAAAGAAACTATAAAACAAAGTCACATAAGAGATATTGTTTTATTGAATATGTTAATGCCATAAAATTATACTTAAAAATGTTGTAAAAGCAGAAAACAATTACTAAATTCTATGCTACCAAAATAAAATAAAGGCAATGTGCCTCATTGTTAAATCTGAGATTAATGTTAATGTCTCTAGTGATGATATTTCTAAAATCACATGTAGGTGATATGATTATGAATCCTGTAATGATTTTAGAGTGCTTTCATGATTCTTTTACACAAATGTAGTAAAAGTTCAACAATGAACTTGGAAAGCATTATTATTAAAAATCTAGCTGGTCTGTGATATCCACCACAAATTAGTCCATAAAATAATAAGAAGTTCACTGTCTACAATAATTAAGTAGTCTTTTGTACAAGGTTGTTTCCAGAAGTATAACAATAAACAAAAAATCACAAATTAAGAAATGCCGGCTGCTGTGGCCAAGCAGTTCTAGGCACTTCAGTCCAAAACCGCGCTGCTGCTACAGTCGCAAGTTCAAATACTGACTCGGGCATGGATGTGTGAGATGTCCTTAGGTTAGTTAGGTTTAAGTAGTTCTAAGTCTAGGGGACTGATGACCTCAGATGTTAAGTCCCATAGTGCTTAGAGCCATCTGAACCATTTTAAGGAATGGTCAAGAAAAGCTAAGGGAAGTTATTGCCCAACCTCTCTTCTACCGTAAAACATCAGTTCTGTCTGCGAGTCCTGTCTGACCAATTGGTACCAACTGACTGCCATGTCATCCTCTCCCAAGGGCATCATTATATGTGGTATGGAGGGGTGTGGGGGTCAGCACACTGCTCTCCAGGCTGTCAGTTTTCATAGCTTGGAGACACTACAACTTTGTCATTAGCTCTACAATCCACATCACAAAGCAGAGTGCACTATATTCCAGCCCTCCCAACAATGAAAACTCCCTAGCAGTACATGGAACTGAACCCAGGTCCTCATCACAGAGTCAGCAGCACTGACCGCTCAGCTACAGAGGTAGACATCTTCTGACAGGTCTGTTAAATTTTCTGTTAAAGATGCTGCTATAGAAATCATAATATTATTGTAAAATATGATTTTCAAATAATCTATTTGGTTTTCAGCAATAAAAACAATACTGCACACCACATAAATAATTTTGTTGATAAGATTAGCACATATTCAAGAACAATAACAATACAGGTATCTTCTGTGACCTCCAAAATGCCTAATACTCACTTATCCACACATTCATAATGCCCAAACTATATCAGTGCAGCTGTTATGCAAACACTGTTCAGCCTTTTACATAGCTACCCAGATATCAGTCAGGATGAAAGGGGGTGTATACCAGCAACACACACTATCCTGTTGCAGAACATGCTCTACAACAGGACAGTCTGACGTCAGTGCCTGTTTCACCTCAGATGCCATCTGGATTCTTTCACCAGACAACAGTTTCTCAGAACTCCCAAGCTGGAAACTAGCATTACAGCATGTCCTTGGTTCTCGTCACTCACCTTCCGTTAATCTACCGGCTGATCAAAATGTCAGTATAAATTTGAAAACTTAATAAACCACGGAATAATGTAGATAGAGAGGTAAAAATTGACACACATGCTTGGAATGACATGGGGTTTTATTAGAACAAAAAAAAAAAGTATTGCTAGACGCCTGAAAGACCTCTTGTGTGCGTCGTTTGGTGATGAACGTGTGCTCAGCCGCCGCTTTCATCATGCTTGGCCTCCCAGGTCCCAAGACCTCAGTCCGTGCGATTATTGGTTTTGGGGTTACCTGAAGTCGCAAGTGTATCGTGATCGACCGACATCTCTAGGGATGCTGAAAGACAACATCCGACGCCAATGCCTCACCATAACCCCGGACATGCTTTACAGAGCTGTTCACAACATTATTCCTCAACTACAGCTATTGTTGAGGAATGATGGTGGACATATTGAGCATTTCCTGTAAAGAACACCATCTTTGCTTTGTCTTACTTTGTTATGCTAATTATTGCTATTCTGATCAGATGAAGCACCATCTGTTGGACATTTTTTGAACTTTTGTATTTTGTTTTGGTTCTAATATAATCCCATGTCATTCCAAGCATGTGTGTCAATTTGTACCTCTCTATCTACATTATTCCGTGATTTATTCAGTTTTCAAATTTATATTGACCTTTTGATCACCCGGTACATTAATTCCTTCTATCTCAGCATTTCTTCATGGTAACTACTCCTTTCTTCACTCCCTTTTAGTTTTCTATATCTTTCCCAACAGTCTGTCTTTCCTTCTCATCCCATACACTAAGTCTCCCTGACCCGGGGTTCTGGATGACTTTTCTGAAGTGTATCCCTTTTGCTAAGTGTCTCCAGTTATTTTCCTTCACCCCTATTCCTTCCCCTTCAACTCATCTGCCAGAAAAAGCAGCCAATGGCTCCGAAAGCTTGTGTAAGTTAACCTTTTCATGTTCTCCTGCCACCACTTGGTGAGTAGATTTTTTTTTATCTAACTAGTTACATTATAATATAGGATTAGGAGCAGTGCTTTACAGCTCCAACCCCACCCCCCTCCAAGACTCTTAACTTTGTACACATGTAACTGAAGAGAAAGATTAATTCTCTCTTCAGATACAGCAAATTCTCTCCTCAACTGGAGAACAATTGCACAAGGCATCCTTCAAGGTTCAATTTTTTGGGATCTATTTCCATCAATTATTTTCTCTGGTTTTATTGAACAATGGAAAATCCAGGATGGAGTAATGAAAATATTATGCAAAGGATAGATTGTCACTCACCACATAGCAGAGATGTTGAGTCAACACAACTAAAAGACTACTAAACATGTAATCTTTCAGCCAGAAAGCCTTCTTCTGAAATAGGCAAATAGACACACATATGTTCACGCAAATACAGCTCACACACACATGATCAGTGTCCCTGGCTGCTGAGGCCATGGTCTCGGCAGCCAGAGACAGTGGTTATGTACGTGGGAGCTGCATTTGCATGAATGTGTAGGTGTATGTTGTCTGTGTGGGAGGAACTGTCAACACAGCAGTGACCTGTGTGAAAAGCACACATGCCTCATTACACACACGAAATACACTGAAGCAGAAATCACAATGTACGACCATAAAAGTATAAGAGACAGTCAAATGAAAACTGAACAGTCATCATAACAGAACCATGGAATGGTTTCATTCAAAACTAATCACCACACACATTAAGACACCCATCCCACTGGGAGACAAATTGATCAGTTCCTGTTTTATAGAACAGGGTCAACAACTAATGGATCCACAACTGCATCCACTTCGCACTTCCTTGTCCAAGTGAAACCAACGTCTAAGCACGTCTTTCTTCAAGTCACCAAAGTTATGAAAATCACATGTAGAAAGACCTAGAAAGTTGCTACTCACCACATAGTGGAGATGCTGAGTCGCAGATACGCACAACAAAATAACTGTCACAAATAAAGCTTTCAGCCAGTAAGGCCTTCATCAAAAACAGATGACACACACACACACACACACATACACACACCACACACACACACACACACACACACACACACACACATGCAAATGTGACTCACACATACGGCTGCAGTCTCATGCAACTGAAGCCATTGAAGCATATGTGTGTGAGTTGTGTTTGTGTGATAGTGAGTGAGGGAAAGCGAGCGCGCGCGCACGTGTGTGTGTGTGTGTGTGTGTGTGTGTGTGTGTGTGTGTGTGTGTGTGTGTGTGTGTGTTATTTTTTACAAAGGCCTTACTGGCTTTATTTATGACAGTCTTTTTGTTGTGCCTATCTGCGGCTCAGCATCTCCACTATATGGTGAGTAGCAAGTTTTCTTTTTATAATATTGTTACATTCCATCCTGAATTTCCATTGTTGGAGAAAGATCTGGCCTGTATAGGGGATGTTGCAGTGTTTTCTATCCAAATCACTGAAGTGTGGCCTTCGTCCAACTGTCAGTAAGGGGGCAGGTGTTATTGTGCTACAGAATGCTTCCACTGCTCATTGAGTTCCTCAAACATGGAACCACAATCTATGCACACCACTATGAAGCCAGTTTTCAGAAACTGCAATGCACCCAGGAAGGCTATCAGACGGAATGATCCTATTGCAAGATAATGCCTGCCACCACATTGTCAATCAGATGAAGGTGATTTGGTTGGGAAACACTGCAACATCCTCCATATAGCCCAGATATTTTTTCACATCTTTGGCTATCTGAAAAAAGACAAGTGTGGATGTTGGTTTCAATTGGACGAACTGACAGTCTTGTGTCCAAGTGGAATAAATGTCTTAATGCTTGTGCTGATCATTTATGAATGCAACCATTCCATGGTCCTGTTGTGGTGGTTGTTCAGTTTTATTTTACTGCAACCTCCGCCCCCCCCCCCCCCCCATAATTTACTTGTGAGTACTCTTATTGGTAATACTTTATGAAGGAAAGCCTCTGCAATGCACAGTATTACTGACATATGTGTATCAAGTGTGGCACATGTGAACAGGATGAATATATGGCTTTAATGTCCCATCGATGATGAGGTCATGATAGACAGATCACAAACTGTTATTTAGGATTTTGCCAAAGTAATTTAGGGGAAACTTAAATTTGGAATCCTGAATAGGGAATTGAATCATTATTCTCCTAAATCTGAGCCAACTGTCTTACCAAAATACCACCCCATTTGGTCAGATGTAAATAAAATTATATACAACTGAAGACAATTTAACAAAGAAAAATATAATTCAAATGATGGTAACTACGCAACAATAACGAGAACAATGTATGAGAGGCTGAACATTAGTAAACAATAGAGACAGAAGAGTTTAAAAGGACCAAAACCGGCAGAGTCAGACTTACGCATGATCATCTACTTTTAATGAGAACAGCATAGCAAATGTGACATAAGCGTCACTTCCATCTCCCTGTCTTAAGAAAGAAGGCGACTTAATATATTATTTGACAGGTGTGCTACATAAAATGTGCTGCCAAATTTCTGCAGTTTTTATAATTTTGGGTCCATGTGCACACAATCAAATACCATACTTAATACAGAACTATTTTATGTGTGTATAGTATTTAGTTATTGTTACAACCTGAGAGTTACAAATTTTTATTCTGTGTCCACTGCTGCTGTAAGTAGTATGTAAAGTAAATATAGTTGGATTTTTATCAAGTGTACTTTAGTTTTATATAATTTTAACCTTTGTTCAAGTTTCTTCTGTGATGCATATTTTATGTCTTTATCATTGTAAACTTCATGTCTTGTGAGATCAAAAACTGTGGAGTAAATGAAAAATTAATACTTTGTAATAAATTGCATGTGTCGATATGGAAATTTACGGCACTAGCACTAACAACACAAGAGTAGCTGTTATAATTTTTATTAATAGATAGCATTCTAGTTTCAGCTGGGTTTTCAGCTTATCATCCTAAAATATTTTGAGTGCTCATACCCATCTGTATTACTCCAGTGTTAATAATTGCAGTCAGGTATGATATATTTCCTCTTAAGGATTTTTTTATTGTAAATGCTATATGAATATCACTGTTATATAATATTATCCATTGTTTTGAATTTTTGTTTAGTTGTTTCCTGTCAAAAAGCTGTAATTGACGATAGTAAATGTCTGAAGATAACTTTACAGATCAGGATCTGACTTGCAATGCAAACAAACAGCTGTGCAACAAACAGAGTTTTGTTTTATCATTAACAAATTTTTCTACGAATGAGTTGCTACATGATGTATTAACAATTTAAGCTCATCATAGGTAAAAAATTACCTTAAATGCTCACTAAATGATTTTTTAAAAGCAATGGGTGTGTTAGCTTATCCTCTGGCTTGTGTGTGTGTGTGTGTGTGTGTGTGTGTGTGTGTGTGTGTGCGCGCGCGCGCGCGCGCGCGCGCGTGCACGTGCGCAAGTGTGATTTACAAGAAGGCCTTTTGACTAAAAGCTCACATGTTTAGCAGTCTTTTTGATGTGCCTCTCTGTGACTCAATATTTCCTCTATATGGTGAGTAGCAGTCTACCATTTTCATAATATTATCATTATTCCAACCTGGATTTTCCATTGTTTGAATACCTTAATTTCTTTATTTCAGAAACTGTACTGCAATGTTTTGTTATTTTCCTTCAACTTCAATTTCATAATAATTGTATAATTTATGGGATACTGTCTAAATAATGATAGTGTATTTAAATTAAGAGGTTTCTTAACATTATGAGAGGAATAGGTCATCAAAATCTTTTCATACTTTCACCCCAGAAAGATTTTTGGCACGGCACACCATATTTACAAAAATTTTGAATTCACTGTACAGACTTGAATGAAGTCTTTGAAAGTATGCAGGTGTAATGTAAAGCAGAGTACTGGAAAAACATTGAACCTGTACATAATAACCTTAGTTCTGACTTCATCCTAACAGATTTTCCACATTTTTGCAAATGACTTTAAGCAAGCACTGGAATTATATTGAAAGTCATTTGACACAGTTTTTTATTGTTGCAATGGATGATATAATAGAATGGATGTTATACATGGAACCAATGTTTGGTCTTAATAGATATTGCTATTCTCATAGCCTGACAGTTCTAACATGTACTGAAAAGGAAATATTTACTTCTTATTTACTGTTATACATCATTAAGTGTGATAGTTTGACTAATTTTTCAGCTGTTTCATTATTTATCACAAAAAATTCATGATGCATCTCACAAATCATGATGTTCTACATGTATTAAAATGAAAGCCGGTGTCCTGTTTCAAAGAGTGTAACTCAGAAATGTACTTTCTCAATTTGAGAAGCATCTTATGGACCATTACTTGGAAAGGTAATTCAGGAATGAAGCATCCGCTGGGTGCAGTTTATTCCATATCCTCATTACAAGTGCACAGGCAGAAAGTTGAAAATGGGCAAACTTTCTGAAATGTTGTCAGTGTTGTTTCAGCATTTAATGAAGCATGAAGTTAGTGGAAGTTCCATCACACTGTTTTATTCAGGTAGTCTCAGGGATATGAACAGAAAGATTTTCATTACACTTATTGCAGTGCAAATAAATACCAGTATGTGCGAACAAATGGCACTATTAAAGGTGAACAAAACAGTTACCTTCACCAACAAAAGACATAACAAAAATGATACAGGTACAGGATTGGCAGACTAACATTAACCACAAACAAAAGATGATGAGCAATGATTGTGGTCATCATGTTCAAAGAATGTTCAATGACATCTATTCACTGTTAAAGACGTTGTCTTCCAGCTATACTATCACCCATCACTACACCTAACCTTAATTTGGACTCAATTAGAGATTGTACATAAAGTTTGGCACGAGACGGGTCATTACATTACTTGTTGAATATATTTTATACTGCTAACAGACTTAGTACCAGTTACAAAAGGTGTTTAGACATGTATCAATAAAATTCCAACACTAGTAAATGACAAACATTTCTAAACATATCAAATATAATTCACCAAAATAAAATATTCTAAGGAAGACATAAATTATGGAAGAAAATTTCACAAGTATGTTGTTCCATGGGATGAAACTATCATAACTTAACAAATAAACCCTTTTTACAGTATATGCACACATCTTTAAATTACATACAAAATTATTTTGAAGTAAAACTGTCAGCACAATAAATGGATAAAGACACTTTAAAAATATAATGTGAGTTGCACTGTTATTTACCACAAACTATTCATCTCAAAACTCTGCAAACTGTTACTGATGCATAATCATTTTACTGATAATGTGGCAATGAAAAGTTACAGTCAGCACAAACAAAAACCTTTTGACTGTAGACTTACTTAAGACTCCACCAATTTATAAATTTCCTGTCTAGTTAGGATGTTAACTTTACTTTTACTTTCACTTTAAAATTGATTGTTGATTCCTAATTAGCATGTAATTGAAAATTTGTTTTATGTATTGATAATGTTCAAAATGATAATGTATCTCTGTCATGTACAGCCACTGATTTGATTACAAAGAGTGATTACCACATTTTTTAAATACATTATAAATTTACTACTTTTATGTTTGGCACGAGATACCCAAAGGGTTCATAAAGTTTGAGATCCCCTTTCCTTTATGGCTTTGTAAAGTTATTCAGGAACCAAAATAAAATGTAACATTATTACAAGACAGTGACATATTAATGAATGCCTTATGCTACAGTGCATATAGCTATGTGCACCTGTTTCTAGACACTGCAGAATGCGGAAACATATGCTCACATTCACTGAATACTTACATAAACAAACAATATGTATTATACTCATAACCAGTACAAGAAGCTACCTTTGAGTAAAACACACATGATTTTTAGATAGCTCAGGGTGATTAACACATGATAACAAAGCCAACATAGGTAAAGCAAGTCTTTGGTTTTCAGAGCTATTAAAATATATATTATTTCGACAAAAGATTGAACACATATCTTGAAAAATATTTTAAAATGTGTGGAGGTATACATTTTTGAGGTAAATGTTAAAAATACTAGAATGTGTTAAAGATGTTACTTACTTCTTTTGAACAGAATTGATCTGTGATGAGAACTCTTTCCTAAAATGCTTAAGTACCATGAAATAATGTGACAAATAGCATGCATCACACACTACCCAAGTCCATCAACACACCTTCAACACTATTGCTCTTTGGCATTGCCGATTGGTTTTTTGGAATTTGGCGTACAGTGGAATACTTCAGTTGTAAAACTTTTGCCAGAAGGTCAGAGTTTGCATTTTCCAAAAGCAGTATCTTCTTACCCAGGGCAGTAATCTCTCGTTCTTTTTCTCGCATTGCAGTTTCCAGATGCATAGCACTACAAATAAAAAATAAATATATTACATTATTTATAAAATAATGCAAAAATAATTTTATAGGGACTGAAACAATGGTAGACTGGCAGTAACTGCTGTTTTTATATTTATAAATCATAGATTTCTGTCACTGAAACAAATGCAATACATGAAATTAGACTGCATGTCTTATACATAGGCTGCTTTTGTAAACAAGAAGATGAATAAAAATAATGCAATACAATCATATCGATATGAGAGGAATAACATATTTTTAAAACACCAAGTTGATAAAAATATGCTGTGTAGACAGCAACCAAGAGGTAGGTATCATATTAGAAGTGAAGAAAATAAAATAAAGCCAAAAACTAGAAAAAAGTGAGTGGGTGGGCCATATAAGGATGAGAAATCATTTCAAAAATCCTCTCTGATAAAACTTTTGGGTATATTATTCACACAAATAATACCTGAAGGCCTTTACATGCAAATACCCCCAGTATTTTTTACACAGCAAAGACTGAAGGGTAACACAGTGTACTAGGGCACTACACTTTATGTGACTGAAGATTTTTCAGGATGAAAAGTCAGTTGACATGATGGTTCAACTTCTTTCATGGTGTCCACAACACAGCAGATGAGAACTGCTATAATCCTTTACGCAACATCTGGATACACACAGAGGCATCAGGCCACCATCATGCTACACTTAAAAGAGTCTGCCAATGGCAGTTGTGGGAGTCAGCTACCAGACGCTGTCTGTAGTGGGTCACAAGACTAGTGCGCATGGCAAGACATCTGCTGCACTGCCTACTAGAGCACTCCTCTATATAAAGGCAGTGTAGCTGGCACTCCTCAGATTGGATTCTACTGCTTATTGTACTGTTTCTATGTTTTTTGTTTACCTGAATGTAGCTCAATAAACTTTTGTTCTTAGTGACCACACTATTGGTTATGTCTAGCATTATGAAACAAATGGCAACTAGTGTGGTGGTCACTTCCGTGTGTTCAGTCTATTTGGTTGTTCTGTCAGTTCTCGTGTCCATGGGGGCAGTGCTCCAATCTCTCCTCAAGCAGCAGCAGATTCGTTTGGTTGTTATTATGAATTTGTTGGCCGTATTGACTATGCAGCCTTCCATGCCGTCGGTGTATCCACTACCCTTGCCCCCTTATGATGATGCAGCAGAAGACTGGAACATTTACGAGAAGCAGCTTCAGTAACACTTCCTTGCTTTTGGCATCACCAATGCCAACATGTGTCTTTGCTCCTATCTTGGATTTCCCCTTGAATTTACAAGTTGTTGTGTTAGTTATCCCCACTCCAGGAACCAGCATTGCTTTCATTCAACAAAATGTGTAAGTTGTTGTTCAATTATCATCATAAGTGCACATGTCATTCCTGTGCATATTGAGTTCTATTGTCGTCAGAAACAGCCCCATCAGCCCTACTGGGCTTGGGCAGCTGAATTACACAGCTTCAGCCACAAACATCAGTTTGCTACCAATGCTCATCACAATTCCTATGCTGCATCACAATTCCTATACTGATTCTATGGTCCATGATACCATCATTAGGTTGGCTCCTAACAAGCTGGTGTATCAATGTGCAGTACAGCACAATAAGCCATTTCTGCCTGAGGTTCAGCACTCTCAAAAATTTTATCTTTTGAAGGGTTGCTTTATACACTTGTGACACATAATGATTCACAGTTTGTGTCTCACATCTTCCACAATTTCTGCACCCATCAAGCATTCAACATGTGACGGTTCCTCCTTTCCACCCCCAATCTAACGCTGAGGCAGAACAGCTAGTCCCCACATCCAGGTTTCAAATGAAGAATATGTTGTGGACTCTTCCATGCATGATGCCATAAGGCACTTCCCACAGGTTTATGCTGGTAGGGGTCAGAGTCGAGCCAAGGTAATCTGTGGTTGTCAGCTACGTTGTGTCCTGCACCTAATCAAGCCGCTCTGCCAATTTTCGTCCATGCGGCATTCATTACTGAGAGCTGGTGGCGATCGGTTGTTCATCACCAGCATCCTGGGTTCCCCGCCCAAGTGGTCAGCACCTTCGTTCATCGATGATGCAGTTCCACGAGACTGTGGACCCAGATGTTGAGATGCAGCAGCAAACCTATTGCTGGTCCTCCCTTATGGTTCATTCAAAAGAACACTTTGTTTTTATAGCAGATGATGTTGATTCACATAAAACAGTTTCTTTCCAATGAAAAATTTTTAATTGCATCGAGGAAAAAAATATCTGCAATTTTTGAAAGAAACGGTGGACAGTTTTGACTTATCAGCAGATTTAAGAAAGAAACTAACTGTGAGACATATAAGAAACATTATGTATTGCTGTAGAAAAAAATGGAAAATGCAGCACAGAATATATTTCTGAAAAGAGTGAGGAAACCCCCAGACAAAGTGATATGCCTGTGAAAAACAATACTGATGTACTGAAATTTGCCCCTTCAGAGATCTCAAAGACTTCCATATTTTAGCAATTGCCATCTTTTTACCTTGATATGATGGATCTTATGAATCGTTTACTGCTTCAGTTTAAATAGTCAATAACTATGTAATATTTCAGATTATCTTCTGCCAAGAGTAATGTTGACCTATCCTTCTGCCTTTGTCATGCTCAGTGTTGATGAGTTAGATCAAACTGATTAATGCTAGAGAATCTGTAGAATAATTAATGCTAGGAAATGTAATATGTTGTGATGATTTCAAGAAAACTTGTGAGTGTATGGTTACAGTGTGTTAATGAAAAAAATGTTTTGTCAGAGAACTGAAATTTTTCTATATTTTTAAAATGAGATTTGCGTATCATTAGCTACATTTGAAAAAGTTTGGAAATGAGGTAACATTTAAAGTACTTTATACTTCTGCAATATAAAACTTATTTGTATTTG
Source organism: Schistocerca nitens (assembly GCF_023898315.1). Lineage (NCBI taxonomy): Eukaryota > Metazoa > Arthropoda > Insecta > Orthoptera > Acrididae > Schistocerca > Schistocerca nitens. Next base: position 1,007,161,847 of record NC_064614.1, read on the forward strand.
CACTTGGGTGATGAGAGAATTTTCTTATGTTTTGAAAGAAAACATATATTTTATTGCTTTCGATGAGAAATATTTTTGCATAAGCAAATTATCTTCATTACTCCATGTCTCTCTATTTCATCTGCTTTTTAAGGAAGTTTTGTGGGTGAATTTTGTAGCTATTTAAACATACTATGCAGGATTGGAAAGAAATTTTACTTTTACTATTTCTGGCTAGAAAATATGTTTTGGAAAAACGATGATACCAGATGTATTTTTGGATTTCTGTCCTGTATAATTAAGCAAAAATGTTTGTACATGATTTTTGATGAATTTGTGGAACTGTTGTGCTATATTTGTAGGAATTTGTGTCTGTACACAAATATTTAATGAAAAATAGAGTTGACCTGTTAGTCTATTATTGTCACATTGTGGAAATGTGGTCAACATTAGAAAGATTATGAAAAAACTGAAGCATCAATAAACATTTTGTTGTGATTGGAGAACATTTGCTGCAATTTTATGTAGTTAACAACTTTTTTACTTGATCTATATCACGTTTTTTGAAACGGAGTTTGTCTGTAGAGAGGACATTGTTTTTCAGACCACATACTTTGAAAATTGTTGTAAGTGAGAGAGACAAGTAAATGATGTGAGAAATCTGAATTAATGATGATAATATTTTGAGGAGGAAACTAAGTGTTGAACATGTACTGAGTGATTACAAATTGAAGACTGATACATTATGTTCCAAGTATTTTACCAATGTGAAGGCAATATATTGAGGGTAATGGTGAAATATTGAAAGTGACTACGAATATTATGATGTAATATTAAATACGTCTACATATTTTTGGATGTTTGTCAAATGTTGATGCACACGTGTGTGTGTGTGTGTGTGTGTGTGTGTGTGTGTGTGTGTGTGTGTGTGTCAGGGAAGATGATGAAAGTTTACAATATGTTTACTGCACTTCTGACAGCTATAGGAAAAGTGTACTGATTACGTCTGAAGCTTATGTGACAAAACATGTCTTGGGCTAATGGAAATAGTAAAAATATTAGCTGAAGGAAATATCTGCAACATTATAATGCAACTGACTAGTATTTTGTACCATGGGAGAGTTTGATGAAACACGTCTTAATTATTTAAAAGAAACTTGCTTAAAAAGATCATGTGGTGCCATTAAAACTGAAAAAAATATATCAAAAACTGTTTTTGAAGCAGAAAAAGTATGGGACATTGTAGTACCTAATGCAATACTAAAACTCTTATCTCTTTTCCAAATTGTGTATAAGTACTGCAAATTTTTTGTCACGTTACTCTTCTGAAACACATCTTTATGGATTATTGAAATGCTGTGAGACTCTTCAAAAAAATCTTATACTCAATAGGAATATTTTGTACGAAATGAAATGATCATATGACTTTAAATGCGAACATTTTAGGTTACGCCTTATCGTGACTGTTATTGACACTAAATGAAACAACAAGTTTACAGTTACCAGTCACCGTTTTATTTATTTCCACAACGTGTTTCAAAGGTTTAAACCTCCATCATCAGGTGGATTTACATTAGTTAGTATGACATTTGTGTGTGTGTTGAATTACGATTTTTGGAGGAACTTGTGGCACTGCCTAGTGGAGAAACAAGACACTATTTCAGAACATGATTTTGGATTTCTTCTGACAAAAAATTAAACTGATATCTAATGGTAAACATAAAATAAGTAAACTAGAGAACCTCCAGTGGTCACAGGTGCCTTTCGCTGTTGTAACACATCACATGTATACTGTCAGATTTGTAAACAAATATGGCATCTGGAATCTGCTGGGTGCAAGGTTCGTGTAGCAGAAGACAAGACATAATTGCAAAGTGCAAAGAACATACATTGTAACAACATTATTACAGAATAATTGTTTAAAGCATTTGGAGGTGTTTGTTTTGAGGTGTCGAATATATGTGTGTGTACTTCAGGTGGCATATAAATCCAGTTTTGACAAGTTAAAACGGTTTAACATTCATACTCGTTTATACAATCAGGTGAAGTGTTAAAATGGCTTAAACGTCATACTTGTAAAAATACAATCAGCTGAGATGTTACAGACTTGAAGTACAATAATCATATTGGCTACAGCAGTAAAATCATACATAGATGACACTATTTGATTGGGATTAATAGACAGATGTAAGAGGCTGGAGGCAAATGGAGAGGAAGGAAGAGAGAGAGAGAGAGAGAGAGAGAGAGAGAGAGAGAGAGAGAGAGAGAGAGAAGGAGAGAGGGTGGAAAGAGTGATTATATAAGAGCAAACATTTACATGGCAAGGGGTCTTAAGATTACATGCTACATATATTACCTGCCTAAAGGTTGGGGTAATACATTGGTTAATGCTATAAAATATGCAGATAGATATACAATTTGTGCCAGTAGTTGATGTACATACAGTTTCAAGCTGACAAGGGGTACAAGCTTTTGGTGTGATGAATTATCTGGAAATGAGGTCAATCTCTTGTACTCTTGGTGGCTATAAATATTTATAGTAAATATTAAGGTGTGTGCACGTGTGTATGTGTGTGTGTGTGTGCGCACGGATTTTTAAGAATGTAGGCAGTTGCTGAAAACAGAGATGATACTATTGTAAATATTGTCATTTAAGATGGATTACGGTTGTTTCGTTTGGTGTTTGTATATTTGTGTATGTGTTGTGTTGTCATTGCAACCTTTTCTGCACTGTTTTTGTACTCAAAAATTGCCTTGATTGCCTGACTGGGCAGATTAACATTAAATGCGAACATTTTAGGTTAGGATTTACCGTGACTGTTATTGACATAATGTCGACAAAACACATACACTTGAATAGGAATTGTCTCAAGAATAACGTCATTCCAAATTATGTCAAGATTGACGTCAGAACAAACACGACAACTGCAAAGAAAACACTAGAAAACGTACGAAAACTCTGGGTGAAAAATGAACTGAAAGAACTTTATATTAAAAAACAAATGTTCAACACACAGCTTCATAATGCAGAATTACTTGGGAAAGTTGCTTCATAGATTAGAATATGATTCCATAACCAAAAAAGAGTACACTGAGTTCATCGTACAGAAAACAAAAGCTACAAAGAAGAAAAAAAACTAGCCAATCTTACAAAGCAACAATTACCTCCCAAACTGAACCAAAACAGTTGAAAAAAAAACCACACGTTCTACACACCTTTCCTCAACAATACGAACATAATATTCGTTGCAGAAGAAGAGGCACTACTTTGCAAAGGCTTAAAACATAACTTTCAAGCTCCACTGGACCAAAACAACCAAGAGAAGCTCATCACTTGTGTCACACAGATCTCGACCATAGCCTTTAAGAAGCAAAATGACAGAATAGCAACCTGCCACAAAATTAATGAAATGATTGAAAAGAAAATTGCAAAACCATTCCCAGCATACAAGAAATGAAAAGTAGCCCTTACACATGCCATTAAGACTAGATTAAACATGAATAATGCAATAATTGTAAAAGCTGACAAGGGCAACACAACTGTTGTAATGGACAGAACAACATACATAGAAAAAACTTTAGACTTCTTCCAAACAAGCAACATAACAGAAATACATAAAGATCCAACAGCCAGAATACAAAAGGAGATTAAACACATTTCAAACAACATTAATTTTTACTCACCATCCAAGAAGCAAGAAACATTGTAACAATGAGCCCACAAGTTCCTTGCCTTAGATTACAACCAAAGATCCACAAAAATGGGACCCCCATCAGGCCTATAGTGAACTGTAGGAACAGCCCAACATTCAAACTCAATAAAATGCTCTTCAGAATTCTCAAAGAAGCATACACATTCAATAACAAGAGAACACTAAAAACACAACAGAATTCACACAATATGTCAAAAACAGACAAGTAGCTGATGGAGCCACACTTGCCTCATTTGACATACAAAACTTTTATTCCTCTGTGCCAATAGTTCCCACACTATAGATAATCAATGCCAACTTACATAAACACAAAAAAATCCCTTCAACTCACATTACTGAAATAATGGACCAGCTTCAATTCACACTTTCACACAACTATTTTAAATTTAACAAAAAAATCTACAAACAAACAGATGGTCTGGCAATGGGCTCAAATCTTTCCGGATTGCAAGCAGAAATATTTATAAGTAACCTAGAAGACAAAATCCTGACTTCCAATCACCACCTCCTCAAAAATATCATCTACTACTACAGATATGTAGATGATACCATCAATTTAATCAAAGGCACTAAAGATGACATCAGTGAGTTGAACCAGTTTTTCAACAACTCCCATGAAAACATCGGAAGCCTACCACAACACATACCACAAGCCACAACTCCTCTAGTCACCCCGCAGCACACAAAATGGCAGCATTCTGGTACATGATTAATAGAGTTATCCAACTACCACTCTCTGAAGACAAATGTGATCAAGAAATTGAAATAATAAAACAAACAGCTATTGAAAATGGTTATAACAGCTTCATAGTAGACACCCTAAAACACTCAATAATGGCAAAGCAATCACAACACAAAAACAAAAAGAAAAGAAAATCTTCCATACAATCCCCTTTCTAGGTAACATTTCATACCAGACTGCCAATGTCTTCAAACAAAAAGGCATAAGCATATCCTTTACAACAGACAACAATATTGGACAGAAGTTACCCCACAACATCGGCACACGAAACCCACTTCATCACACAGGTGTGTACAAAATTGAATGTTTGGACTGTGACTGCTTCTAAATAGGCCAGACAGGCAGATCATTTGAAAGTAGATTCCAGGAACACATGGCAGCACTAAAAAACAAAAAGTACCACACATCAGCAATAGCTACCAACCTGCATGAAACAAAACACCATGTTAAGAACACAAGTATTAGCATCCTACACATCCAGCCAGAAGGCACAAAACTAGACATCCTCGAAACACTCCAAATATATAAACACCAAATGAAACAACCGGAATCCATCTTAAATGACAAAAATAACAATATTTACAATAGTATCATCTCTGTTTTCAGCAACTGCCTACATTCTTAAACACACACACACACACACACACACACACACACATGTGCACACACCTTAATATTTACCATAAATATTGACAGCCGCCAAGAGTACAAGAGATTGACCTCATTTACAAATAATTCATCACTCCAACAGCTTGTACCCCTTGTCAGCTTGAAACTGTATGTACATCAACTACTGGCACATACTGTATATCTATCTGCATATTTTATAGCATTAACCAACATATTACCCCAACCTTCAGGCAGCTAATATACCGGGTGATCAAAAAATCAGTATAAATTTGAAAACTTAATAAACCACGAAATAATGTAGATAGAGAGGTAAAAATTGACACACATGCTTAGAATGACATGAGAGGTACACCGATATGTCACAGAATCGCATCATCCCCAGCCTGGCTAATAAATACCTGCTGGAACGTACAATGTTCATGCAGGATGGCACTCCACCCCATATTGCTAACGCATGAAAGATCTCTTGCACACGTTGTTTGGTGAAGATCGTGTGCTCAGCCGCCACTTTCATCATGCTTGGCCTCCCAGGTCCCCAGACCACAGTCCGTGCGATTATTGGCTTTGGGGTTACCTGAAGTCGCAAGTGTATCGTGTTTGACCGACATCTCTAGGGATGCTGAAAGACAACATCCAATGCTAATGCCTCACCATAACTCCAGACATGCTTTACAGTGCTGTTCACAACATTATTCCTCGACTACAGCTATTGTTGAGGAATGATGGTGGACATATTGAGCATTTCCTGTAAAGAACATCATCTTTGCTTCGTCTTACTTTGCATATGGAAGCATGTGCAACAGAATTAGAATTTCACAAAAAATCCTTCATAATATTAAGTGTATATCGAGCACCTGCAGGTAACTTTAATCTGTTTGTCAACCACCTTGAAGCTGTACTGGCCCATTTAACAACCAAAAACAAAGAAATAGTGGTTGCTGGTGATTTCAATGCAGATTTCCTTAAAGACTCTCCCAAAAAGAACTTGTTTGAGTTAGTAACACTACCATTCAACTTAATTCCCACAGTAAAGTTCCCCACTAGGATAGCCACTTGCTCACAAACAGCCATTGATAATATCTTTATAGAAAAGTCCAATGAACAAAATTATATTACAAAACCAATAGTCAATGGCCTCTCAGACCATGACATGCAGTTCCTTCTGTTAAATGTTAATACTGAACAGGATATAAAATCTGTTAAATCTGAGCTCAAAAGGGTAATCAGTAAGCCAAAAATTGATTATTTTAGGACACTCCTCAGAGACATTCACTGGACTGATGTTTACAGCGTTCATGGCATGAATGAAAAATATAACATTTTTGCTAATAAAGTGCTTACCTTATTCGAACACTGCTTTCCCCCAAAACTTACCAAGGTTAGAGCAAAGTCTACAAAGAAGCCATGGATTACTCGAGGAATAGGGGTATCTTGTAAAACAAAAAGAAAACTGTATCTGTCACTCCGAAACATTTCCAATGTTGATGCTATAGCACATTATAAGAAATACTGCAAAATATTAAAGACTGTAATACAGATGTCAAAGCAAATATATTACAAGGAAAAGATAGTCATATCAGATAACAAAATAAAGACAATATGGGATATAGTGAAGGAGGAGACCGGTAGAACCAGGCATGAAGAGGAACAAATAGCATTAAGAGTAAATGATACATTGGTGACAGATGTGTATAGTGTTGCAGAACTTTTTAACAAACATTTTATAACTGTTACTGACAAGATGGGGTTGTCAGGTTCGGTAGATGCTGCTATGGATTACCTTAGACCAGACATTTCAAGTAACTTCCTTAATATGAATTTGACCCTCACTACCCCAACAGAAATAATGTCCATCATAAAATCTTTAAAATCAAAAACATCTAGTGGGTATGATGAAATATCAACAAAGTTAATTAAAGAATGTGATTCTGAGCTAAGTAACATATTAAGCTATCTGTGTAACCAGTTGTTTATTAGTGGAATATTTCCTGAATGGCTGAAATATGCTGAAGTTAAGCCACTGTTTAAGAAGGGAGATAAAGAAATAGCATCAAATTTCCGTCCAATTTCACTGTTGCCAGCATTCTCAAAAATTTTCGAAAAAGTAATGTACAGTCGTCTTTATAACCATCTTATCTCAAATAACATACTGTCAAAGTCACAGTTTGGATTTCTAAAAGGTTCTGATATTGAGAAGGCTATCTACACTTACAGTGAAAATGTGCTTAATTCATTAGACAAAAAATTGCAGGCAACTGGTATATTTTGTGATCTGTCAAAGGCATTTGACTGTGTAAATCACAATATCCTTTTAAGTAAACTAGAATATTATAGTATAACAGGAAATGCTGCAAAATGGTTCAAATCTTATATCTCTGGCAGGAAACAAAGGGTGTTATTAGGAAAGAGACATGTATCAAGCTATCAGGCCTCATCCAACTGGGAACTAATTACATGTGGGGTCCCACAAGGTTCCATTTTGGGGCCCTTACTTTTTCTTGTGTATATCAATGACCTTTCATCAGTAACATTACCAGATGCCAAGTTTGTTTTCTTTGCCGATGATACAAACATTGCAATAAATAGCAAGTCAAATGTAGTCTTAGAAAGATCAGCCAATAAAATATTTGTGGACGTTAATCACTGGTTCCTAGCCAATTCTTTGTCACTAAACTTTGAAAAAACACACTACATGCTGTTCAGAACTTGTAAGGGGTGTCCCAAGAGTATATGTCTAACATACGATGACAAGAAGATAGAAGAAGTGGACAGTGTTAAATTCTTGGGATTACAGCTTGATAATAAATTCAACTGGGAGGAGCACACCACAGAACTGCTGAAGCGTCTTAACAAATCTCTGCAATGCGAATTTTGTCAGACATAGGAGATATAAAAATGAAAAAGCTGGCATACTATGCTTACTTTCATTCCATAATGTCATATGGGATTATTTTTTGGGGTAATTCATCAAGCCAAGCTAAAGTTTTCCGGGCACAAAAATGTGCAGTGAGAGTTATATGTGGTGTGAACTCAAGAACATCCTGCAGAAGCCTGTTTAGGGAACTAGGGATACTAACTACTGCTTCCCAATATATTTATTCCTTAATGAAATTTGTCATTAAAAATATATCACTTTTTCATACCAACAGCTCAATTCATGGAATCAATACTAGAAATAAGAATAATCTTCACAAGGATTTAAAGTCACTTAGTCTTGTACAAAAAGGTGTGCATTATTCAGGAACACACATTTTCAATAACTTGCCAGCAGCCATAAAAATCTTAACAACCAATGAAATTCAGTTTAAGAGAAGCCTAAAGGATTTATTGGTGGCCAACTCCTTCTACTCCATTGATGAATTTCTTAGTAAAACCAACTGATTTGTATATAAGTACAACATAACTTCTGCACAATTTCAGTGCAGTAATGTGTTCATTGAAAATTTGTGTGTGTGTGTGTGTGTTAGTATAATCTAACTTCTGCACCATTTCAGTGCAGTAATGTGTTCATTGTAAATAAGTATTACAGTAGTTGTATTACCTTATAAATAAATAAAAAACTTTTTTATTTTAAATTCAGTGCATTAGTATTTGTAAAATTACTCTTAGTGTTCATTAAAAATGACGATCATTCCACTTGGGACCTGTGGAATGGTACATTAGCTTATTTGTTTTAATTGTAAATATTTGTCATGTATTGTTGTTTTTCTGACATGTTCCACATCCTGGAGGACCTCCTCACTACGGATCAATTGGAATGAAAGTAAATCTAATCTAATCTAATCTAATATGCTAATTATTGCTATTCTGATCAGATGAAGCGCTATCTGGCGGACATTTTTTGAACTTTTGTATTTTTTTGGTTCAAATAAAACCCCATGTCATTCCAAGCATGTGTGTCAATTTGTACCTCTCTATCTACATCTAAATTTATACTCCACAAGCCACCCAACGGTGTATGGCGGAGGGCACTTTACGTGCCACTGTCATTATCTCCATTTCCTGTTCCAGTCGCCTATGGTTCGCGGGAAGAACGACTGCCAGAAAGACTCCATGCACGCTCGAATCTCTCTAATTTTGCATTCATGATCTCCTCGGGAGGTATAAGTAGGGGAAGCAATATATTCGACACTTCATCCAGAAACGCACCCTCTCGAAACCTGGACGGCAAGCTACACTGCGATGCAGAGCCCCTCTCTTGCAGAGTCTGCCACTTGAGTTTGCTAAACATCTCCGTGATGCTATCACGCTGACCAAATAACCCAGTGACGAAATGTGCCACTCTTCTCTTTGGATCTTCTCTATCTCCTCTGTCAACCCAACCTGGTACAGACCCCACACTGATGAGCAATACTCAAGTATAGGTCGAACAAGTGTTTTGTAAGCCACCTCCTTTGTTGATGGACTACATTTTCTAAGGACTCTCCCAACGATTCTCAACCTGGTACCCGCCTTACCAACAATTAATTTTATATGATCATTCCACTTCAGATCGTTCCGCACACATATTCCCAGATATTTTACAGAAGTAACTGCTACCAATGTTTGTTCCGCTATCATATAATCATACAATAAAGGATCCTTCTTTCTTTGTATTCGCAATACATTACATTTGTCTATGTTAAGGGTCAGTTGCCACTCCCTGCACCAAGTGCCTATCTGCTGCAAATTTTCCTGCATTTTGCTGTATCTAATATTTTCTGGGTCTCATGAACAAATAAAGCGAGTTGGGTCTCACAGGATCGCTGTTTCCGGAATCCATGTTGATTCCTACAGAGTAGATTCTGGGTTTCCAGAAACGACATGATACGTGAGCAAAAAACATGTTCTAAAATTCTACAACAGATCGACATCAGAGATATAGGTCTATAGTTTTGTGCATCTGCTCGACAACCCTTCTTGAAGACTGGGACTACCTGTGCTCTCTTCCAATCATCTGGAACCTTCCGTTCCAGTAGAGACTTGCTGTACACAGCTGTTAGAAGGGAGGCAAGTTCTTTCACATACTCTGTGTAGAGTTGAATTGGTATCCCGTCAGGTCCAGTGGACTTTCCTCTGTTGAGTGATTCCAGTTGCTTTTCTATTCCTTGGACAGCCATTATTTTGTTTGCGCGAGGATTTAGAGAAGGAACTGCAGTGCGATCTTCTTCTGTGAAACAGCTTTGGAAAAAGGTGTTTAGTTTTTCAGCTTTATGCGTGTCAACCTCTGTTTCAATGCCATCATCATCATGGAGTGTCTGGATATGCTGTTTCGAGCCACTTACTGATTTAACGTAAGAACAGAACTTCCTAGGACTTTCTGTCATGTCGGTACATAGAATTTTACTTTCAAATTCACTGAACGCTTCACGCATAGCCCTCCTTACGCTAACTTTGGCATCGTTTAGCTTCTGTTTGTCTGAGAGGTTTCGGCTGCGTTTAAACTTGCAGTGAAGCTCTCTTTGCTTTTGCAGTAATATCCTAACTTTGTTGTTGAACCACGGTGGGTTTTTCCCGTCTATCTACACTATTCCATGATTTATTCAGTTTTCAAATTTATACTGACTTTTTGATCACCCGGTATGTAACATGTAATCTTAAGACCCCTTGCCATGTAAATGTTTGCTCTTATATAATCACTCTTTCCACCCTCTCTCTCTCTCTCTCTCTCTCTCTCTCTCTCACACACACACACACACACACACACACACACACACACACACACGCTTTCTCTCTCTCTTCCTCTCCTTCCGCCTCCAGCCTCTTACATCTGTCTATTAATCCCAATCAAATAGTGTCATCTATGTATGATTTTACTGCTGTAGCCAATATGATTATTGTACTCCAAGTCTGTAACATCTCACCTGATTGTATTTTTACAAGTATGACGTTTAAGCCATTTTAACACTTCACCTGATTGTATAAACGAGTATGAATGTTAAACCGTTTTAACTTGTCAAAACTGGATTTGTATGCCACCTGAAGTACACACACATATATTCGACACCTCAAAACAAACACCTCCAAATGCTTTAAACAATTATTCTGTAATAATGTTGTTACAATGTATGTTCTTTGCACTTTGCAATTATGTCTTGTCTTCTGCTATACGAACCTTGCACCCAGCAGATTCCAGATGCCATATTTGTTTACAAATGTGACATGTTACAACAGCGAAAGGAACCTGTGACCACTGGAGGTACTCTAGTTTACTTATTTTATGTTTGCCATTAGATATCAGTTTAATTTTTTGTCAGAAGAAATCCAAAACCATGTTCTGAAATAGTGCCTTGTTTCTCCACTAGGCAGTGCCACAAGTTCCTCCAAAAATCGTAACTCAACACACACACAAATGTCATACTAACTAATGAAAATCCACCCGATGATGGAGGTTTAAACCTCTGAAATGCGTCGTGGAAATAAATAAAACGGTGACACTAAACTTGTTGTTTCATTTAATGATCATATGACATTTTTGGCTGACAGATGCCATCTGGGTTTTTTCGGCCACCTACTGCAAATTTATTTATTTATTATTTTTTTTTTTTTAATGCGACTTTGGTGGCTTATATGTTGATGATGATGTGGACCACGTAATAACCATTGCCAAGGTAGGTAAAGTCTTTGCCTTGACCAGGAACCAAGCCTGAGTCTCCCCCACTGTAGTCAGCCATGCTGACCACTCAGCTATGGAGGTGGACACTATTTTGTATGCAATTTAATTTTTGTTTTACTTCTAATTAATAGTCATTTTCTTATGCCATTCTTGAGATAGGTGATGCTGTTTAATTAGTTAGAGTGAAATGCTTTTCATACACCAATCTTCTGTAGTTATTGCAACATACAAGTTCTTTACCAATCATAATAATTGTTGGATTGCTCACTGTGTCTGTGAAACTGAAATAATTTTGATTTCTAATTAATTTTTGAGTAATAGTATAAATTTTGCAATGCTTTTGCACAAAAATTTGCCAATTCTGCTATTTTTGCGTAAGTATAGACGAATTATTTTTCTTATGAGAAGGATACAAATTTTTAATTTTTTTTCAGTTGTTGCTATTTGCAAATTAAATATTCACGATTATCAAATAACAATTATGAAAGATTTTGACTTGAAAGTCTCAACAATATTATGTAAGTGTATAGCTCTGTTTTCTTCGAAGAAACAAATCTGCAATACAATTAGCTATTTCAATATTTATGTGATTTTTGTCAGCTAAATGTTACTGTTCAAATGCTTGAATTCTGAAAAGTCAGATATTTTTAAAAATTTTACATGAAATACGAAAATAGCATTAGCAAGAACTGATTGTAGCAGTAGTATATAGCTGTAGCAATTGTATATAGCTTCACATTAGTATTATTTTGAGAGATGGACAAGAGAGTATAAATGGATTTCCTTTGCGAACATACAATTCATTTTTTGGATAGCATTGCTAATAGTGAAGATATCACCATATGACCGCAATACAATGAGGTGTAAGATGATGAGGTTACACGGGGAGAAATAAAGCCTGTATAAAATGCAAGTGACATGAACATAAGGGCTGTGATGTTTGTGAGTGTTAATTAACGTAAGTGTCTGAAGCAGACTTATTTATGTAAGATGATGAAACGAAAAAGTTTAAACAATAAGGATCCTAGCTGAACAGTATGAAGATAAAAACATCATTTCTAATAAAGTAAAAGGTATGTGGTCACATTAACAAGAAAATATTGTTTTGAATGTCAAGGAAAACACAATAATATTCTGTTTCTAATCAATGTGGTGAAGTTTTGTAATTGTGATCTGGTTTTCTTATGAGAGGACTGTTGAGCAGTTTTACAAATAAGTTAAAATGTTGTTTTGGGTTAGGTTCGAACCAGCGATCTATGGACATCATCTTATAAAATTCGACAGCCTACCTCTGTAACAAATAAGCTACGAAATAACTAAAGTGCAGTTGGGTAAAACGACAATTCTCACTAGGAGTTCAATTTTGTTGACACTAGCCTTTGTTGTAGCAGTGGGAGAGAATATCTCAGAGGTAAGTTAATGTTAACTTCATAGTGCAACACATTTTTAATTAAGTTAGTGAAACTGTGTGTCAACATGGTGTCAATTTGCCAGTAGAGTGCAACATTTTATGCATCTTCTCATTCTCTGGAACACTCAAAAATAACTTTTCGGACATTTTTATACATGTATCTGTACAGTACAGTACTACACACCATTTGTAACCTATTTTCCGAAGCCAGGGTCGTCACAAGTTCCCCCAAGCAAAATTCCCTGATATTTCTCCAATTTCCAGACAAGTTTTAGCATTTTTCCCTGACTAATTTTGAGAGCTCAATGGTAAGACATAAGTTGGCAATCTGTCTTTGCAGCCACAGCACAAGAAACAATAGTGCAAATGAGGGAATTTCTATTATGTTCGTTACTGTCAGTTACTACCCACTGTGTTATATCTATTATTTTTGTAGTTGCAGTGATGGATCAAAAATACCCTCATGAAAGATTCCAGACACTCTATGCTTGGATACATTCATCAATCACTGTACATAATAACCTCCTCAATGTGAACCAGCAAGAAATCCAAAAACATCAATCATGTGAAACTCAACTCACACTTTTCTCACATGATATACTGAAAGCTTTGGATCAAGACAGTCAAGGAGATGCAGTATTCCTTTATTTCCGAAAAGTATTTGATTCAGTAGCAAATCTATGCTTATTGCCAAAAGTATGATCATATGGAGTATCAAGTGAAATTTGTAACTTGGTTGAGGAGTTTTCGGTAGGGAGGACACAGCATATTATCTTCGATGAAGAGTCATTGTCAGACGTAGGAGCAACTTTGGGTGTGCCCCAGGGAAGTTTGTTGGGACCTTTGCTGTACATGTTATATATCAATGACCTTGCAGACAAAATCAATAGTAACCTCACACTTTTTGCAGATAATGCTATTATCTATGGTGAAGTAGTATCTGAAAGAAGTTGGATAAATGTTCAGTCAGCTCTTGATAAGATTTCAAGGTGGTGCGTAGGCTGCAAACTTGCTTTAAATGTTCACAAATGTAAAACAGTGCACTTCATAAAATGAAAAAAAAAACATAGTTTCCTATGACTATAATACCAATGACTCACTGCTGGAATTGGCCAACTCTTACAAATACCTGGATGTAACAATTTGTAGGGATATCTATATCTACAGATATATACACAGCCTGCAGGTCATCACACAGTGCATGGCAGAGGGCACACTGTACCACTACTAGTCATTTCCTTTCCTGTTTCACTTACAGACAGATCAAGGGAGTGTTCTTTGAAATGAATGTGTGTTTCCCTCCAGGGATTCCCACTTAAGTTCCCAAAGCATATCTGTAACACATATTGATTGAATCTACCAGTAACAAATCTAGCAGCTCACCTCTGAACTGCTTCGATGTCTTCTTTCAATATGATCTGGTGTAGATCCCACACACTCGAGCAGTACTCAAGAATAGTTCACACTAGTGTCCTACATGGTCTACTTTACAGATGAACCATACTTTCCTAAAATTCTCCAAATAGAGCAAAGTTGACCATTTGCCTTCCCCACCAAAATCCTCAGATGATCATTCCATTTCATATCGCTTCGCAACATTGTACCCAGATATTTAAATGATGTGACTGTGTGAAGGAGGACACTGCTAATGCTGTATCTGAACATAATGTGTCTGTTTTTCCTACTCATCCATATTAACTTACATTATTCTACATTTAGAGCCAGCTGCCATTCATCACACCAACTAGAAATTTTGTCTAAGTTATCTTGTATCATCCTGCAGTCACTGATCTTTGACCCCTCCCTGTACACCACCGCATCATCAGTGACTGGTTCTAAATGACTGTGACAGGTTCTAAAATATTGGTGTGACTGGTTCGTGAGACTGGTTCTAAAATATTGCTCAAGTGTTTGGGACCCATACCAGATAGGACTAACAGGGGATATTGAATGTATACATAGAAGGGCAGCATGAATGGTCACAGGTTTGTTTGATCCATGAGAGAGTGCCAAAGAGATACTGAAGGGACAGAACTGGAAGACTCTGAAGACAGACGTAAACTATTCCAAGAAATCCTGTTTACAAAGTTTCAAGAACCAGTTTTAAATGATGACTCTAGAATTATACTACAACCCCCTATGAATCGCTAACATAGGGATTGTGAAGGTACGATTAGAATAATTACTGCATGCACAGAGGCATTCAAACAATCATTCTTCCCGTACTCTATATCTGAATGAAATGGGAAGAAACTCTAATAATTGGTACAATGGGATGTCCGTCTTGTCATGCACCTCACAGTGGTGTGCAGAATATAGATGGAGATGGAGATTCAAATCAAGAAAGAACTTTTTGCAACAAATCGAAGCAATCCCATTATAATCTAATAAATGTCAAGTAGAACTGTGCTAGAACTTGTCTCCAATAGACCCATGGAACAACCCAAATGAGGAATTTTCTGCGGGTTTCAAACTCCCTTAAACAACTTGGAAAGTCCTAAATGTCTAAGAACAGGAATATCCCAGTATCAATAAAATATAAAGAAATGAGGTTACAGTAGTACTGATGAATGTTGTGATGAGATTTGACGAACTACAAGATCCACTCTACTTGTTAATTTGCTGAAAGATCGATAAACCATACACCTTAGAAGACTTGGTTACAGCAAATAACAGGGCTATTCTGGACTATTTTGGAATCTGAACACTTGAAAATCTTGGTAGACACCATCTTCGTTGCCACATGGCATATGAAAGTATTATTTAATATTTTTAAATGTTTTTGACTCCTTTATTAGTTTTAATATTGAAATTACAGTTTTACTTGATAATTTTATTGCTCGATGTCTTGGACAATGATAAATAACTCAAATATTATGTCATGAGCTACAGAAAGAATTCAGCACCCACATAAAAAGGTAGCAGATGTGAATCTCATTCTTAGAGGAACTTCATTCCAACTTTCCTTCTTGATAGTTGTTGGATAGCATTTTAATTTGTTTCTTCATAAGCACATCAGTAAAATTCACTCCTTAGGCAGTAAGAAAGAAACAGGGGTTGTAGAGCGTTTCAGGGAGATCATAAGGGAACAATTGACAGGAATGGGGGAAAGAAATACAGTAGAAGAAGAATGGGTAGCTCTGAGGGATGCAGTAGTGAAGGCAGCAGAGGATCAAGTAGGTAAGAAGACGAGGGCTAATAGAAATCCTTGGGTAACAGAAGAAATATTGAATTTCATTGATGAAAGGAGAAAATATAAAAATGCAGTAAATGAAGCAGGCAAAAGGGAATACAAACATCTCAAAAATGAGATCGACAGAAAGTGCAAAATGGCTAAGCAGGGATGGCTAGAGGACAAATGTAAGGATGTAGAGGCTTGTCTCACTAGGGGTAAGATAGATACTGCCTACAGGAAAATTAAAGAGACCTTTGGAGAGAAGAGAACCACTTGTATGAATATCAAGAGCTCCGATGGCAACCCAGTTCTAAGCAAAGAAGGGAACGCAGAAAGGTGGAAGGAGTATATAGAGGGTTTATACAAGGGCGATGTACTTGAGGACAATATTATGGAAATGGAAGAGGATATAGATGAAGATGAAATGGGAGATAAGATACTGTGTGAAGAGTTTGACAGAGCACTGAAACACCTGAGTCGAAACAAGGCCCCGGGAGTAGACAACATTCCATTAGAACTACTGATGGCCTTGGGAGAGCCAGTCATGACAAAACTCTACCATCTGGTGAGCAAGATGCATGAGACAGGCGAAATACCCACAGACTTCAAGAAGAATATAATAATTCCAATACCAAAGAAAGCAGGTGTTGACAGATGTGAAAATTACCGAACTATCAGTTTAATAAGTCACAGCTGCAAAATACTAACGCGAATTCTTTACAGACGAATGGAAAAACTGGTAGAAGCGGACCTCGGGGAAGATCAGTTTGGATTCCGTAGAAATGTTGGAACACGTGAGGCAATACTAACCTTACGACTTATCTTAGAAGAAAGATTAAGAAAAGGCAAACCTACGTTTCTAGAATTTGTAGACTTAGAGAAAGCTTTTGACAATGTTGACTGGAATACTCTCTTCCAAATTCTAAAGGTGGCAGGGGTAAAATACAGGGAGCGAAAGGCTATTTACAATTTGTACAGAAACCAAATGGCAGTTATAAGAGTCGAGGGGCATGAAAGGGAAGCAGTGGTTGGGAAGGGAGTAAGACAGGGTTGTAGCCTCTCCCCGATGTTATTCAATCTGTATATTGAGCAAGCAGTAAAGGAAACAAAAGAAAAATTCGGAGTAGGTATTAAAATCCATGGAGAAGAAATAAAAACTTTGAGTTTCGCCGATGACATTGTAATTCTGTCAGAGACAGCAAAGGACTTGGAAGAGCAGTTGAACGGAATGGACAGTGTCTTGAAAGGAGGATATAAGATGAACATCAACAAAAGCAAAACGAGGATAATGGAATGTAGTCAAATTAAATCGGGTGATGCTGAGGGGATTAGATTAGGAAATGAGACACTTAAAGTAGTAAAGGAGTTTTGCTATTTAGGGAGTAAAATAACTGATGATGGTCGAAGTAGAGAGGATATAAAATGTAGACTGGCAATGGCAAGGAAATCGTTTCTGAAGAAGAGAAATTTGTTAACATCGAGTATAGATTTAAGTGTCAGGAAGTCGTTTCTGAAAGTATTTGTATGGAGTGTAGCCATGTATGGAAGTGAAACATGGACGATAACCAGTTTGGACAAGAAGAGAATAGAAGCTTTCGAAATGTGGTGCTACAGAAGAATGCTGAAGATAAGGTGGGTAGATCACGTAACTAATGAGGAGGTATTGAATAGGATTGGGGAGAAGAGAAGTTTGTGGCACAACTTGACTAGAAGAAGGGATCGGTTGGTAGGACATGTTTTGAGGCATCAAGGGATCACAAATTTAGCATTGGAGGGCAGCGTGGAGGGTAAAAATCGTAGAGGGAGACCAAGAGATCAATACACTAAGCAGATTCAGAAGGATGTAGGTTGCAGTAGGTACTGGGAGATGAAGAACCTTGCACAGGATAGAGTAGCATGGAGAGCTGCATCAAACCAGTCTCAGGACTGAAGACCACAACAACAACAGGCAGTTGTAACACTAAAGATAGGTAGTTTCTTGATTTGTACAATAAACAAACCTGGTGCTGAACTCTTCATAGGCAGCAACATGAGTGTCACCACAAGCTGAATGAAATCAACTAAAAATGTGTAACAGAGATAATTAAATCAACTAAAAATGTGTAACAGAGATAATTAAATCAACTTACTTCACCATTATTGCTCGTTTCTCCTCCTGTATTTGCCTGTAATCAGTTTCAACTCTTGATCTCAAACTCTCTTCTGTGGACAACATTTTCTTCTGGACTGATAACTGTGATTGCAAATTCTCCACTTGACACTGGAGGGAACTCAGTTCTGCGTCAAATCTACTCCTGCAAAAGATGAATATAATTACCAAACTGTCAAAGCTGTAAAGTTTAACTCTACACTATATGTTATTCCCCCTTCAAATCCACTTCGCCGAGTCATTGTGCACTTTGGACATCTACTCCTACTTGTGGCCGCAATGAGCTCTTCAGTGGCACATTTCTATGCACATGCTGCGTCTCCCTCCCAGCCATCAGCCACCATTCCCTAACCCCTTCCATTCCCAACCTTCTCTCTCCCTTTTCCCACTCCACCTGACACAGCCTGTCACCTCTGTTGAAGTGTAGTGTCAACACAATGTAGTTAGCCAGGAAAACATAGCTGTAAAGAGGTGTGTGTGTTTTCTACTTCTAAAGAAGGATTCATGAGAAAAGTAACAAAGCTTCAGTCTTCTTAATGTGCCTATTGATGAATCAATGTCTCCACTATTTAATGAGTTGTTGCCTCTACTCCTCAAATTATACATAACTGTATGAAAGCATTACTTGCAAATATTTCAGGAAAAACTGCAACTCTTAAACAATAATTAGATTAAATTACAGAAAATATATTTAATTGTTTTGCAATATACTTTAACACGCTGTTGGTAGCATCTAGTTCAATTGGACTGGACTTGAGCATAATGGCCATTTATGGGTTCATTAGTGAGAGCCTATGTAGTGTATTGCAGTTGTGTTTGACAACAGGCACGCATGGGATGCTGTTACTGTAATAATTCAACAAGGCCAGTATGGTGTCGCTAGGCTTGTTAGCTTGCTGAAACAGTGAACTCAATGGAATTGCACTGAATAGTGCAGCAGGTGACAAGGCAGATTTCCACAATGACAGTGACAGTAGTGTTTTAAGATATGTGAGTGGTAGTGGTGCATATGCACAAGTGTGCGATTGGTGAGTATAAGTACTGGTCTTTTTGTAATAAAATTATTCCGACGCTCACAGCCCGACCAGGATGGTGGGGCTGTGCTGGATAAGGATGAGACATGGACCTGCAAACAGAGGTCACTGGTTCCAGGCCACGGCAGGGCAACAGCTCTGTGCCCTAAGTCCCTTCCTGGACTCAGTACCACGGCACAGCTGGCCACACAACATCGTCTCCAGCAGCATGGCCAATTCTTGCCCAGGGAACAGCGTGTTGCTTCCCGTGCATGCCAGCTGTCATCCACATCAGAATTCAATGGCCAGATGGCCATTGACCTAGTGCATCAAGCAGTGCAGATGTGTCAATAAAAGAACTTGTTACATTTGCCGCTGCATTTCTCTGGAGCCACAAGGGCTCCCAGCTCACGCCCACCACCCACTTCCCCCATCCTGGCTCATAGCTACTCCACCCAGCACCAGGGGATGCTATAAGACTCTTTATCTTGCATACCTTACTCAAAATGAAAGAAAAAACCTTCTATTTACCAGATGCCAATGGATTGATCCACATGAATCAAAAACGAGAGAAACACTAGGTTTTGAAACCAAAGACCTCTTCAACTGGTATAGGAGAGGTGAGGGTCAGAGTAAATGGGACTATTCCAGGACTTGATAGGACAGTCAGGATTACATTCCACACAAACACAACATGGCAGAATGAGAGGGGCATTCTAAGTAGCCCTGTCGTGTGGCTAAAATGGTACAGAAAATATTGTGATCTTAGTAGTGAAGTAGTGAAGTAGTAATGGTGAGCCTCTCAGTAACAAATTAGCACCAAAGCAAATATGTTTACCATAAATTTCTAATTGTTGGGAAGGAACATTTCATTGCTTTTGATGGTGTGAAGCTAGCAGTCAGAGAGAGATTAAGGCCAATGTGAAGTAAGGTACTACGAGAATCAAATTTTCTTTCTTGATCCCTACAGATAAATCACATATGGAAATGCACCTCCCACAGAAGGAGCAGATAAATTTCATGTGTGAAAATGAATCATTATTCTGTCCTTCCACCAGGAAGGAGGTACATGGCTCATGTTATCTGTAGTTCAGCCATGCCTAAATGATCAATACCGCAGTTCGATCATGTCCACATTGTTACTTTGTGCCAGGAAGGGCTCTCAACAAGGGAAGTGTCCAGGCATCTTAGAGTGAGCCAAAGCAATGTTATCTGGACATGTAGGAGATACAGAGAGACTGGAACTGTCAATGACATGCCTTGCTCAGTCCACCCAAGGGCTACTACTGCAGTGGATGACCGCTACCTACAGATTATGGCTCGGAGGAAACCTGACAGCAATGCCACCATGTTGAATAATGCTTTTCGTGCACCATGCAAAACAGTACAGATGAGCCCAACAACATGCCGAATGGACCGCTCAGTATTGGCATCACGTTTTCTTCACTGATGAGTGTCGCATATGCCTTCAACCAGACAATTGTTGGAGACGTGTTTGGAGGCAACCCAGCCACGCTGAACGCCTTAAACACACTGTCTAGCGAGTGCAGCAAGGTGGAGGTTTTCTGCTGTTTCAGGATGGCCTTATGTGCCGACGATGTACACTGCTGGTGGCAATGTAATAGAAGGTGCTGTAATGACTGTACGATACATGAAAGCCATCCTCTGAGTGATAGTGCAACCATATCGGCAGCATATTGGTGAGGCATTAACATTCATGGACAACAATTCATGCCCCCATCGTGCACATCTTGTGAATGACTTCCTTCAGGATAATGACATCATTCGACTAGAGTGGCCAGCTTGTTCTCTAGACATGAAACCTACACTCCTGGAAATTGAAATAAGAACACCGTGAATTCATTGTCCCAGGAAGGGGAAACTTTATTGACACATTCCTGGGGTCAGATACATCACATGATCACACTGACAGACACAGGCAACAGAGCATGCACAATATCGGCACTAGTACAGTGTATATCCACCTTTCGCAGCAATGCAGGCTGCTATTCTCCCATGGAGACGATCGTAGAGATGCTGGATGTAGTCCTGTGGAACGGCTTGCCATGCCATTTCCACCTGGCGCCTCAGTTGGACCAGCGTTCGTGCTGGACGTGCAGACCGCGTGAGACGACGCTTCATCCAGTCCCAAACATGCTCAATGGGGGACAGATCCGGAGATCTTGCTGGCCAGGGTAGTTGACTTACACCTTCTAGAGCACGTTGGGTGGCACGGGATACATGCCGACGTGCATTGTCCTGTTGGAACAGCAAGTTCCCTTGCCGGTCTAGGAATGGTAGAACGATGGGTTCGATAACGGTTTGGATGTACCGTGCACTATTCAGTGTCCCCTCGACGATCACCAGTGGTGTACGGCCAGTGTAGGAGATCGCTCCCCACACCATGATGCCGGGTGTTGGCCCTGTGTGCCTCGGTCGTATGCAGTCCTGATTGTGGCGCTCACCTGCACGGCGCCAAACACGCATACGACCATCATTGGCACCAAGGCAGAAGCGACTCTCATCGCTGAAGACGACACGTCTCCATTCGTCCCTCCATTCACGCCTGTCGCGACACCACTGGAGGCGGGCTGCACGATGTTGGGGCGTGAGCGGAAGACGGCCTAACGGTGTGCGGGACCGTAGCCCAGCTTCATGGAGACGGTTGCGAATGGTCCTCGCCGATACCCCAGGAGCAACAGTGTCCCTAATTTGCTGGGAAGTGGCGGTGCGGTCCCCTACGGCACTGCGTAGGATCCTACGGTCTTGGCGTGCATCCGTGCGTCGCTGCGGTCCGGTCCCAGGTCGACGGGCACGTGCACCTTCCGCCGACCACTGGCGACAACATCGATGTACTGTGGAGACCTCACGCCCCACGTGTTGAGCAATTCGGCGGTACGTCCACCCGGCCTCCCGCATGCCCACTATACGCCCTCGCTCAAAGTCCGTCAACTGCACATACGGTTCATGTCCACGCTGTTGCGGCATGCTACCAGTGTTAAAGACTGCGATGGAGCTCCGTATGCCACGGCAAACTGGCTGACACTGACGGCGGCGGTGCACAAATGCTGTGCAGCTAGCGCCATTCGACGGCCAACACCGCGGTTCCTGGTGTGTCCGCTGTGCCGTGCGTGTGATCATTGCTTGTACAGCCCTCTCGCAGTGTCCGGAGCAAGTATGGTGGGTCTGACACACCGGTGTCAATGTGTTCTTTTTTCCATTTCCAGGAGTGTATTTAACATGCCTGGTATAGACTGAAAGGGACTGTTTATGGATGACATGACCCACCAATCACTCTGAGGGATCTATGCCGAACGGCCATTGAGGAGTGGGGCGATCTGGACCAATAGTGCCTTGATGAACTTGTGGATAGTAAGCCACGAAGAATTAGGTATGCATCAATGCAAGAGGACGTGCTACTGGGTATTAGAGGTACTGGTGTGTACAGCAATCTGGACCACCACCTTGGAAGGTCTCGCTGTATGGTGGTACAACATGCAGTGTGTGGTTTTCTTGAGCATTAAAATGGACGGAAATGCTGTTTATGTTGATCACTATTCCAATTTTCTGTACTGGTTTCAGAACTCCTGGAACCGAGCTGATGCAAAACTTTTTTTGATGTGTGTATTTACATATGGTCACAGTTTACATAAGGCTCATTTAAAAAGAGAAACAATAAAATGAATAAGGTACTCATTTGTCTATTTGCACAACAATATTTAGAATAACCCATATCTGCTGGAAAAGTTTATGAATTCACACTTAGTTCCTGCAGCAAAAAGAAGAGCCAGAACTGATTTTGGTTACTGTACTAAAATTCTGCATACTAGACACAGAAGTTGTGGTTTCCTTTTAATTTACATAAAATATGAAAATTTAATTGTTTCTTCCCAGCTGTTGTGACTGTGACTAACTGGCTTTAAGGCACATATGTCTAAAACTGAAACATATACTTACATAAGACCATCGACATATAACTCAATGATATACAAAGGTGAAACAAAAAGGAACAAATGAGAATTTACTATTGTCTTGTTATCGCCGCCAAAAATTGGGATCAGAAGAAAGTAGATCCAATGTTAGATGTCAAATGACATGAGACCAGCTCAGACCCTGGCAATAACAGAGTGAGGTAACAAACAAAGATGATGTGTGTGATAGCATTATCAATAATTGGGAGGTGGTGAACTGTCATTACAATTTTGTGAACAAAAACATGCAGTCCACATGGAATTCATTCTGAAATGATCCAGATATACTGAAAAGATTGGATGAGTGAATTCACCTCCAGAAGGGCCACAGGCTTCATTGTGTACTTTCTCAGGTTTGTTGATTTTTCACGTTCTCCACTACTGATAAGACGACTATGCTGCCAGCTTTCCAAGGAAACGATTATGTGATTCAGAATGCCTGTAGGATTCAAATGTGAATCTATACATAGAGATTCAATAATTCTTTTGGATGAATGAACAATATTGTACACATGTAACTCACTTTGCAAAATGCAGGGCACCTAACGATCTGACAGACGACAACAAAGGTAGAGGATGATTTCATCCATACGGCATTACAAAGCAGCTGGCGATGACATCCTGGTGATGAATCCTCTACATACCACTGATTGTATGAATCAAAGAAGGCCTTCATGGTGTGGATGCATTCCTTTCCATCTTTGCTGAGGTAATTCAAAATTACAATAAGTAAGAAGACCACCACAACAAAGTTCAGAAACATGCATGATCTTCATAAGATCCATTTTGGTTTTCAATGAATTGGGAGGTTAGGAATTTACAAGCTTTATCTCCTTGCTCTTACCCATCACCAGTGAGCATGGAATGACAAAGTCCTGATGACACTCTTGCATCAAACAAGGACTGTCTCACTTGTCAAATACCTGCCCCACGAACTGAGCCACACATGTCAAGAGAAAGTGTTTACAACAACTTGTAGATCTATCTTGAAATTTCAGAAGTGAAGCATTATATGCACAACACTTGTAGTGCTTCAAGAATTTCTGCATAAGTTCTAGAGCCACTCGTCCTTCAACTGTCTCGAACACATGATATTTTAAATATAAGTGGGAGAGTGGAAGCGTATTTACTGTGCCACCTGTTTCTATGTGCAGTTTGGAAGTTTGTTATGAGAAGACTGTAAGAGTGGCGGTCCACTGACGATGACAAGTGTTTGTTGCTAGCACCACAGATGCTGTCTGAAAGAACGCAGAGTAATTATATGCTGTTATTTGCTGTGTTAGTGAATGTGATTATTGTAAAAAAGAAAAAGGAACAATTGACTATAGACTTTTAACTTACTTCATGTCTTAGCACTGCACGAGACAAGACGCATGTGATGTTCATGAATTATTTGGTTGTCAATCCCATGCAATTATGAATGTGTGTAATTGAGTCTGATGTTTGATGACTAAGTTGACTTGCGGAAGTTTAAATGTTTGTATGAGAAATGGTAAAGTTGTTTCCTGTGAAAGCTGAAAATATATCGTGATTAATCTGAAAGTATTCTGTGAGTGCCCAATTATTTCAACAGTAGAGAAATAGTCAAATAAATTCCTATAACCAGTGATAGTCGTAGGAGAAGAAGCTTTTGGGAGATCGACTTAGCTAATTACCCAGAGAAGGGGATCGGCTACACACATCGCGTAAGTCAACTGATGAGAGTGAGGTGTGAATTGTGAATGCAATCCAGTTTTGCACCGCTTCTCGTGTCGACAAAACTATTAAAATGTGGCAACCTAAGTGACAGGATTCAAAGAAAATGGAAATTTTAAGATGGAAACGGGAAGAAGATATTTTGAGTTGCCACAACAACCAGGCATAACAAGATAAGAGAACTGTTTCGAGCAATTGGATTGAGTCCAAGAAACCAAATGGAAGAAAGTTGTGAATGCAACACAGTAAAAGACTTAAGAAAGTAATAACATCAAAAGAACGCAGAGGAGACCTCGATATTTTAGCCTAAGAAGAGTTACGCTGAGAGGAATTCGACTAAGAAGATTTGGTGTGGAGAGTACACAGCTTTAACACATTGAGACTGATGTCGACGTAGTAACCAGCCTCACATCCGACGACGCAGACACCAGTTGCTGCTCACTGGTGCTTACTCCACATCTGCTCACCGACACTGAAACCAACATTTGACACCGCTGGTGACAGTGCTGTTCACCTGCATTGAATACACATCTGCTAACCGATGCAGCCTAGGATTATACACCAGGTGAGTGTAAAACAATAATTGTTTGAGTATAAAGTTGAAGGAACTATTGTTAGACTGTATTATAGTAGTCATTGTAAGTAGAGTACAATTTTTTTAATGCTCACAAGGTCTAACGCCTGTAAAGTTATGGATCAAGAACAGCGACTAGGAGAAACTTCAGAACCAGCCACGGCTATTAAAGTGAGTAAGGAGATGTCAGACTGGTCTGAAGTAGTGAATTTAAATAAAGCCCAGTGTGCAGATTCAGCAGTTTTAAGACAGGAACTAAGTCTTAAATTAGATTCAGTGAATACCCAATTAAATATTAAATTAGATGCTCAGAGTGAAGTTTTAACTAACAAGAGTGAAACCTTGAACAATCAAGCAACATATATAGGTTTATTAAAGACTGAATTTGACACTTTAAATAAGAAAGTTGAAAATCTGAAGTTAGATTTAAAGAGTGAACTAACTAGTTCTTTAAGTAGTCACATAAATCGCTGACTTTAATCAGAGACAGAATGAAACTTTAAATATTCAAATGACAAACATAGGTTTGATCCCATCAAGATAGATGTTCAAAGCCAAGAATCTAGTAATCAATCCAAAGGCATGGTTGCTTTGGAAACTGAATTTGACGCATTCGATGCAAAGGAATGGCTGCTTTGGAAACTGAATTTGACGCCAAATGTAATCATGCAGAATAAAACCTATTGAAAACTTAGAATATTTAAAAGACGTGTTCAATAATGAACACAAAAATGTAAGACAAGGTTTACGTACTTCAAAAGAGAGTGTAGATCTGTCTAAGGAATTAATGTCGATTATTCAATCACAAATTACAGGTGTCAGTACACGAGTTGTCAGTATATGAGGAAATAGTGTAGGATGGAATTTCCAAGAGAATATATCCACCTTTGATATTACAAGTGTATGTAGCTTGGAGGAACAATTTGAAGAAATGATAGATCGAGGAGTTGCTGCGAGAATGACCTCTGGAAATGTTTCAACTATTACTTCTTCCAAACTTAATAATACCAGCAAGGTTATAGACAACTTGTTGAAAGAATTCAAATTTATCCTGGATAGAGTAGAAAATAGAATAACTTTAACTAATGTTGTGTTACCAAGAAAAGTGGTGATTTTTTTGTTGTGGGGAGACCTTCACACAAAATTTAACGACAAGTACTGGTTTGCACTTGCTCAAGTGAATGAGATTCAGATCAGATCCATGGGATCTGGGCAGAGTCACATCTATCCCCCAGGGATGTTAACATTCTGATCTGACAGGCGGAGTGACAACCGCTGGACCCCAGTTGTTTTCGGTGTTTCTTCAAAATTAGTTTTCATACACCAAATTCTCTTCAAATCTTAAACTATTCTGTTATCTATTAATGAATTCTTAAACTATCCTATAAGTTTAGTGTATAGAAAACTGGATATGACCAAAAAAAAAAAGAAATAGTGTATAGAAAACTGGATATGACAAAAAAAAAAAAAAAAAAAAAATTAGACTTAAGAGAATCACAGATCAACAGTGATCTCTAAACATGAAATGAAACGAGTAGAATATAGTATTAGTGGAAAAATAATATCATGGTACTATTCAAACAGAGTGATATCGAGATGATATAAACTGAACAGAGTATTTTATGTGTGTATGAAATACAGTATAAACTAAATAACTAAACAACTAATTGATCATAGTGTATAATTTTCTATTTTGTATTGAATATTTTATACCTCTCATGAAATGTGAGGTAAAGGTTTGTATTAGTTTTGGAAATGGTTGGTACTGTAGATTAAAACACGATTTCCACCAATAGACAAATCTCTGCTAACACAGAACATACACCACACTTCCCAAACGACCCTCGCAAACAAGTGTAACTGATTCTTCACCATTTGCTGCCCATAGGTGTTGCAAAGATTTTCTTCGGGGGCCTCAAGGGTGAAGGTGAGAATGTCCAATCTGTAGGAGATGATTAACACCATACCTCCTCCAGCTTCTCACTCAAGTACCGGCGAGGTAGGGATCCTGGGGAAGGGGGGTGGGAAGGGTTTCCTGTCTTTAGGCTATCTTCTTTCACTTCTTCAATCTTAGCAACCATTTCTACTTTTTCCTTTCTTACTTCTCATTTGAGTACCTATCTATCTTTCCCTCTTTCCATATTCAACTACTTCTATCACAGAGGTCCTTCTTATTTTCCATGGTTTCCAATAACCTACAACTTATTTCATATAAGTAGGCCAAAGAATCAGGCTGCACGAACACACATCAACATACACACAAACATGAAAATTACAAATTAGAAACCTGAAGTGATGTCAGAACCGCCAAGGAATGTAGGGGAATAAAGATATAAGTACATCTGGGTAGATGCACACATTATATATATATAAAACAAAGATGATGTGACTTACCAAATGAAAGTGCTGGCAGGTCGACAGACACACAAACAAACACAAACATACACACAAAATTCAAGCTTTCGCAACAAACTGTTGCCTCATCAGGAAAGAGGGAAGGAGAGGGAAAGACGAAAGGATGTGGGTTTTAAGGGAGAGGGTAAGGAGTCATTCCAATCCCGGGAGCGGAAAGACTTACCTTAGGGGGAAAAAAGGACGGGTATACACTCGCACACACACACACACATATCCATCCACAATATGTCTGCGTGTGTCTGTATATGTGTGGATGGATATGTGTGTGTGTGCGAGTGTATACCCGTCCTTTTTTCCCCCTAAGGTAAGTCTTTCCGCTCCCGGGATTGGAATGACTCCTTACCCTCTCCCTTAAAACCCACATCCTTTCGTCTTTCCCTCTCCTTCCCTCTTTCCTGATGAGGCAACACTTTGTTGCGAAAGCTTGAATTCTGTGTGTATGTTTGTGTTTGTTTGGGTGTCTGTCGACCTGCCAGCACTTTCATTTGGTAAGTCACATCATCAGAGGGAAACATTCCACGTGGAAAAAATATATCTAAAAAGAAAGAAAGTGATGAGACTTACCAAACAAAAGCGCTGGCAGGTCGATAGACACACAAACAAACACAAACATGCACACAAAATTCTAGCTTTCGCAACAAACGGTTGCTTCGTCAGGAAAGAGGGAAGGAGAGGGAAAGATAAAAGGAAGTGGGTTTTAAGGGAGAGGGTAAGGAGTCATTCCAATCCCGGGAGCGGAAAGACTTACCTTAGGGGGAAAAAAGGACGGGTATACACTCGCACACACACACATATCCATCCGCATATACACAGACACAAGCAGACATTTGTAAAGGCAAAGAGTTTCTTCAAACTCTTTGCTTTTACAAATGTCTGCTTGTGTCTGTGTATATGCGGATGGATATGTGTGTGTGTGCGAGTGTATACCCGTCCTTTTTTCCCCCTAAGGTAAGTCTTTCCGCTCCCGGGATTGGAATGACTCCTTACCCTCTCCCTTAAAACCCACTTCCTTTCATCTTTCCCTCTCCTTCCCTCTTTCCTGACGAAGCAACCGTTTGTTGCGAAAGCTAGAATTTTGTGTGCATGTTTGTGTTTGTTTGTGTGTCTATCGACCTGCCAGCGCTTTTGTTATATATATATATATGATTGAATATAATAGAGGGAAACATTCCACGTGGGAAAAATATATCTAAAAACACAGATGATGTGACTTACCGAACGAAAGTGCTGGCAGGTCGATAGACACACAAACAAACACAAACATACACACAAAATTCAAGCTTTCGCAACAAACTGTTGCCTCATCAGGAAAGAGGGAAGGAGAGGGAAAGACGAAAGGATGTGGGTTTTAAGGAAGAGTGTAAGGAGTCATTCCAATCCCGGGAGCGGAAAGACTTACCTTATGTGTGTGTGTGCGCGAGTGTATACCCGTCCTTTTTTCCCCCTAAGGTAAGTCTTTCCGCTCCCGGGATTGGAATGACTCCTTACACTCTCCCTTAAAACCCACATCCTTTCGTCTTTCCCTCTCCTTCCCTCTTTCCTGATGAGGAAACAGTTTGTTGCGAAACCTTGAATTTTGTGTGTATGTTTGTGTGTCTATCGACCTGCAAGCACTTTCGTTCGGTAAGTAGAGGGAAACATTCCACATGGGAAAAATATATCTAAAAACAAAGATGATGTGACGTACCGAACGAAAGTGCTGGCAGGTCGATAGACACACAAACAAACACAAACACACACACAAAATTCAAGCTTTCGCAACAAACTGTTGCCTCATCAGGAAAGAGGGAAGGAGAGGGAAAGACGAAAGGATGTGGGTTTTAAGGGAGAGGGTAAGGAGTCATTCCAATCCCGGGAGCGGAAAGACTTACCTTAGGGGGAAAAAAGGACGGGTATACACTCGCGCGCACACACACACATAAGGTAAGTCTTTCCGCTCCCGGGATTGGAATGACTCCTTACACTCTTCCTTAAAACCCACATCCTTTCGTCTTTCCCTCTCCTTCCCTCTTTCCTGATGAGGCAACAGTTTGTTGCGAAAGCTTGAATTTTGTGTGTATGTTTGTGTTTGTTTGTGTGTCTATCGACCTGTATATGTGTCTGTATATGTGTGGATGGATATGTGTGTGTGTGTGTGCGAGTGTATACCCGTCCTTTTTTCCCCCTAAGGTAAGTCTTTCCGCTCCCGGGATTGGAATGACTCCTTACCCTTTCCCTCAAAACCCACATCCTTTCGTCTTTCCCTCTCCTTCCCCCTTTCCTGATGAGGCAACAGTTTGTTGCGAAAGCTTGAATTTTGTGTGTGTGTTTGTGTTTGTTTGTGTGTCTGTCGACCTGCCAGCACTTTCATTTGGTAAGTCACATCATCTTTGTTTTTAGATATTTTTCCTACGTGGAATGTTTCCCTCTATTATATATATATATATATATATATATATATATATATATATATATATATATATATATATATTCTCTTCATATATATAAATACATGTGTATAAAGAAAGAAGGGTAGAAATCAACTCATGTGCCTAGAGAGACAGGAGCAGGAGAGCTGGTGTAATAATTATAAAACAGTGATAAGTCAAATTGGTGTTAATTGTAATAACCATTTGAGAAAAGCCAGGATAGTAAATACTCTGGTGAGTTATAGAGTAGTGGGACTTGATCATTATGTGTAGATGTAGTATCTAATATGAGTTGGTTAATACAGGTAGACATAGCATCTACTATAAGTCGAACAGTATGTGTAGACATAGTGTCTGCTTATGTGATAGAAGTGAGGAGTGGAAGAGGACTCTAGGGTATTAGATGGAGTATTAGAAAGTGGATGGAAGAGGACTCAAGGGTATTAGGTGGAGTATTAGAAAGTGGAGTTGAGGTGTAAAATATATGTGTAACTTTACCAGAGAATATTTAATGATAGTGTACATAAAGATGTATACTAGGGCAATGAACCATGAGGCCCACTGAGGAAGGATAAGGGGGGCACATTCAGCATATATTGAATATAAAAGGCAGATAGGCAGAACTAAGAAAGGCTGACCTATACTGTGTGGACAGGGGCACCAAGAAGGGGATTGACCTGTACCATAGGAGAATAGGAATTAAGAGGTGTGTACCTACCAAAACGGAAAGAGAGAGTGGACTCATAGGGTGAACCCATATGTGAGGTATAGGTACTGTTTGTAAAGAGGAAAAGGACAGTATCGTGACTGAAGTCACACGTTTTATAGGAATTAGACTGGTAAGTTTGAATTCTATGCATCACCAGTCTTACTACGTTTTATGTTTACAAGTGTCAAAAACAGAGAGAACACTTTTATTTTACCCAGAGTTCCACGAAACTACAATAAGCAATAAATAAGTACATACTTAGAATAGGTAGTACGGAAAGTAGGAACAAACAGTAGATTACTCATGGGTCATACACACCTGGAATTTACGATTGGAAAAAGAGCAGAAAACAGTACAATTTGGGTCTTCTCGATTTTAAATATTGAAAGAGCTAACTCCAACATGGACTGAAAGCTTCACATTTTATAATTGTAGAAAATGGAAACAAGGAATGACTAGGTAATAAGAACAAAAGTATTGATGGTTATTAATAGAAAAAAATGTATTGTTGAAAAATGAAGTGTTATCCTGCGTGATATTAATGTACATGGTGATTATGTACAAAAATATTGCATGTTCGTG
Source organism: Schistocerca nitens (assembly GCF_023898315.1). Taxonomy (NCBI): domain Eukaryota; kingdom Metazoa; phylum Arthropoda; class Insecta; order Orthoptera; family Acrididae; genus Schistocerca; species Schistocerca nitens. Next base: position 1,007,193,608 of record NC_064614.1, read on the forward strand.
CTGAGGGGAGGGATATGTAGTGCTTCAAGAATTTCCGTGTAAATTATAGAACCACTCATCCTTCTACCATCTCAAACACACAATATTTTATATATAAGTGGGGGAGTGGAAGCGTATCTACTGTGCCACCTGTATCTGTGTGCAGGTTGGGAGTTTGTTATGAGCAGTCTGTAAGAGTGGCGATCCACTGACGACGACAAGTGTTTGCCGCTAGTGCCACAGGCGCTGTCTGAAAGAACACAGAGTAATTATATGCTGTTCTTTGCTGTGTTAGTGAATGTAATTATTGTAAAATAGAAAAATGAACAATTGACTATAGACTTTTAACTTACTTCATGTCTTAGCCCTGTACGAGACACAATACATGTGATGTTCACGAATTATTTGGTTTTCAAGCCAATGCAATTATGAATGTGTTTAATTGAGTGTAATGTTTGATGACTAAGTTGATGACTAACTTGACTTGCAGAAGTTTAAATGTTTGTATGAGAAATGGTAAAGTTGAAAATATATCGTGATCGAACTGAAACTATTCTGCGAGTACCCAGTTATTTCAAGAGTAGAGAAATAGTCAAATAAATTCCTATAACCAGCAATAGTCTTTAGAGATGAAGCTTTCGGGAGATCGATGTAGCTAATTACCCAGAGAAGAGGATCAGCTACACACATCACGTACGTCAACCGATGAGAGTGAGGTGTGAATTGTGAATGCAATCCAGTTTTGCACCGCTTCTCGTGTTGTCAAAACATTAGACACTGAGGAACAAAAAGTAGCAATATTATATTAGATGACAAATACCAGTTACAAGAACTGAACCACCCGTGTTGAGAAAATGAGCTTGTAGACAGCTCATGGAATTTCAGAAATGAAAAGTGAGATGAACATTACTGAGGAACAAGAAGGTTGAATTTCTGCAGCTCTGTGGTTTAGAGATGGGGAAGAAGTTGACACTCAGATGAGTATGAAATGGTACCCAGTCATAAGGATGTTGAAGAAGGTGCAGATCAAATACACTGATCTATGTATGGTAGTGGTCTAGGTACCAATGATGTCATAAACAGCTGTATAACAATAGTGCCAGCAGCAATATGGCAGTCAGGAAGTCATCACTTGTCAATATAAAGGGAGAATGCTGTCAACAGCTCATAGAGTTTTGATTACCTTATATTTCTAGAACCTCAAGATGATTTTACTAAGTAGTATCAGTGTAAGATTATGTATAGGTACATGTAAAGTGTTCTCTTAGTGAAATTTCATCCAAATGGGATGATTTCCAATGCCTAAGTGCACACTGAAATCTGATATGGTTCATAGTTCTTTATAACAAGTGTCTGAAGCAGCAAATGTATAACTGCTTTAAAACAATGCACTGCCCAATGGTAGGCATCCATTCAATCCAAGGCTGCACAATTCATCTGGAAAATGTTCCACTGATGATTATGCAGTCTTGACCTTGTACGAACAGTGCTTCAAGCACATGATCCAGTACACTGTCAAGGTCATGACAGTTGTGTCCAGATTAAATTCATTTATTTATGTGAAATATGTATTGAGAGATGTAGTGCATATGTTGAAAAATAGCTATGTACAGTGTACATCAGTATGCATTGTTTTAGTTTGTCCACCGCATTAAGTTACTTACAAAATAATTTTTGACAGTATAAATTAATTGGATGGATAAAAAATCTACTCATCAAGCTGCAGCAGAATTTCCATACAAAAGAAGGTTGTAATTATGCAAACTTTTGGATCCAGTGGCTGTTCTTCCAACCGAAGAGTTGCAGAAGAAGGAAGAGGGGTGAAGGAAAAGCAATCGAGAGGTATCGATTTCAAAAAAGTCACCCAGAACTGCAGGTCAGTGGAGACTTTTTCAAAATCTACCCCTTCTCCTACAACTCTCCAGTATTTTTCCTTCACTCCTCTTCCTTCCCCTTCAATCCTTCTGTTGGAACGAGGAGCCATTGGCTTTGAAAGCTTGTAGAATTATAGCCTTCTATGTGTGTGTTCTGCCACCACTTGGTGAGTAGATTTTTTATCTAGCTAATTACATTATATAATTTGTGGTGTTAAGTTTTCTATCCAACTACATACTGTAGTATCTTTACAGCTAAGCTGCAATGGATCTCTTATGTACATATTCACAGCTGTGTACATAATGGTACCATAATAATGTTCAAGACTGAATATTATGATTTTGGATACCATGCTACCACTACACTTTTATCACTGTCTTGGTGTATTATCTCATCAGAATAATGGCAATGTCAGCTGGACGAACTCCTGATAAAGGAAAACTTTTAATAATATGAGATGTGAATAAAATCTCTTAAAACTATAATGTAAAGCATCTTAGGTTATGTTACACTGGTATAGGTTATATTAGCCTGCTATGATTATACAAATATCAATTTAACACCAGCAAGAATAGCACCTGATGTACAGGTATGTCTTTGATTACATTATTATAAGAGTAACAGGGAGGACTTAGTAATTAGAACTAGAAAATAATGTCCCTGATCATGATGTTCTATCCACAGAGATTAATTCAGACCAGTGGATAGTGCCACATAGTGACACTCACTTATAAAAGATGAAAAGTATCCGCAGCAAATTTAATAAGGTCTTTGTACACATAAACCAACAGCAGTTCTAATACTAATGAAAATGGGGATTTCTTTTAATTATTTAACAATAGTTTTTATCAGTCAGTTGTATTGGTAAAAAAAAATAATCAGATAAAATTTAAAGAATCTTAGATGTCCTCCATAAGTTATCAGATCAAAGAAAGATATCAAGGACCTATATGTTCTGCTCATAGATACCAAAACATATTAACATTTACTGCAGTCAAATGCACACATAATTTATATAATGGCTAAAATAAATATTCCTTGATCAATGCTTCTGTCAGGATAACCACATTTACATGAAGCTCCTACTAGTCTCTTAGATTACCAGAGATACTCCCACACAGAATGTGGGAATAACTCCATCGAGGGAATGGAAGAAATGGAGGAAATAATGGCTCACTCTGCCACAAGGGATACATGTGAATTGAATTAAATGAACAGCAATGATATCAGTGATCAATGCAGAAACCACATCCAAATCAACAATCATGTCAGAACTCATATGGTTTTCCATTTAATGAATTCAACCCAACTGTCTCTACGATGGAAATAAATAAATAAATAAACAATTACATTTAGGTAGTGCATAGTGAAAATATTAATTACTTGAAGTTCAGTAACAACATTCTTTCATGATGGAAATAGACACATAAATAACACAGTGCATCACAAGTGCAAAGTTTAAAAATGAATATTTCACTGATGAAACTGTAATGGGAAGTTGTTAGAATACTTTTACTATTGACATATAGAATTTTATTTCATGTTACCTTAATTCATCTATTTGAGCTTTACGCTTAGCTTTGTACTGTATATGACGCAATGCTAAAGCATTGTACTTTTCTGTAACAGTAGCCAACTGAGCCCTCAAATTTTCACACTCTGCCTGAAATAAAATGAGAATAAATACACATCAACAATCAAGAGAGTAAATAACAAACAGTATGTGTACAAAATAGCTATCAAAATGCAAAATACCACAGAGTTGTTCAACTTGATGATGATGCCTTAAAACATGTATGAATCTTTGATATGCAGAAAATCTACTCCGTTACAGACTTCTTGAGAGATTAAAAGTGTCTGCTAGACATGGAACTCCAACACATATCTTTTCCTTTGGTAAGCAATAGTTTACTGACTGACCTAGTCCTGCACAAAAAACAGCCCTGCTCAAAGTTTCAATCCACAAGTGCCTCTCTCCAACTTTTCGCACTACACAGACATTCCACTGTATATGTTTCTAGATTATCACCTCTGGAAGTAAGGATAAGGCATACACTGACTGAGCTTGGAAGTTTCATTACAACTTACATTATATTAAAAGGTGAAAATTTCATCCTCAAAATACCCATTAAGATACAACTAAGCCATCCTCCACCATATACTTTCTCCAAACGTGCTGGTCCAATAAGGTACTCAGATGAAACTTTGTGGGGTCTGGTAAATATCTGAGATGTACTGATGGTGTGAAAATGTGAGGTGTACTGTGAGGTACATATGGATATCTCAATCGCTAAGATCATTGCTCACAAAAATCAGTTTCTCATTCAGCATATAGCTTGTTTTGTCACATATATATTACACCACAGGAGATAATGGGGTATGAAAGCAACTGCAATGCAGGAAGTGATCAACTTGTGTTCTCACCAAACACAAGGAGAATTCAGAAGTTACAATGACATAGTGTTGGAATCAATTAGTAACTCATGTGATAAAAATTATCTGAATATCCATTCTGATCTCTAATTGTAGATATCTTAGAGGTTTGCTTCATATATTGCCACACGGTATGACGTTGCCCCATTCTTTACTTTTCTGACAGCCTCTACTCTCGGAGATATACTTCACACTTGATGAGTGAACGCCACATGGAAAAGAACTTCGGTATAACTTCCTTAGCCACAGTACAAAAATATATGTACTGCTTTGTAGATTAATGTTTCAATGAAGATACCAATAAAAATGAGAAGCATAGATCTCAAATTTTAAAATATAATTTGAAAATCTACCTCACGGTACGTATGTTTTACTTTTTTCACAGTTCCTCACAGTAACTATGGCCTTTCACAGTATTATATTATACATAATTATAGACAATTGCAAATATAGTTTGTGTGTGTGTGTGTGTGTGTGTGTGTGTGTGTGTGTGTGTGTGGTGTGTGTGTGTGTGTGTGTGTGTGTGAGACCAGTATTCCTTGAAATATCGATGTAATGATTTGCTTCATGATCAAATAATTCTAGTTCGGATGTTCTCAAAGTTTATGATGAAAGTAGATATATATAGACAAGAAGTTCATTATTTATGAGAGCCACAATCAAGATAGGTCTTTGATGTATCGTAAGTAGTTGCTATTCCTAAATAACGTATAAATCTTCAATCAGTTTAAGGTAAGGAATCTAAGCAGGCAAGTCAATAAGCATTATATTTTCCATCTCTGAGCAATCCCTTGAAAATTAAGCAGAACATACATGTGAAATGATGTTATCGTGGTTTTCAGTCTGAAGACTGTTTTGATGCACTTCTCTATGTTAATACACTATGTTATCGGAAGCATCTGGACACCTGGCAGAAATGACTTACAAGTTCGTGGTGCCCTCCATCAGTAATGCTGGAATTCAATACTGTGTTGGCCCACACTTAGCCTTGATGACAGCTTCCACTCCTCCAAAACATCCCAAATGTATTCTATAGGATTCAGGTCAGTACTCTGTGCATGCCAGTCCATTAGAGGGATGTTATTGACATGTAACCATTCCACCACAGGCAATGCATTGTGAACAGGTTCTTGATAGTGTTGAAAGATGCAATCGCCATCCCCAAATTGCTCTTCAACAGTGGGAAGTAAGAAGGTGATTAACACATCAACGTACGCCTGTGCTGTGATAGTGCCACACAAAACAACAATGGGTTCAAGCCCCCTCCATGAAAAACACAAGCACACCATAACACCACCGCCTCCAAATTTTACTGTTGGCACAACACATGCTGGCAGGTGATATTCACCGGGCATTCGCCATACCCACACCCTGCCATCGAATCGCCACATTGTGTACCGTGATTCATCACTCCACACATCGTTTTTACACTGTTCAATTGTCCAATGTTTACATTCCTTACACCAAGCGAGGCATCGTTTGGTATTCACTGGCGTGATGTGTGGCTTATGAGCAGGTGCTCGACCATGAAATCCCAGTTTTCTCACCTCCTGCCTACCTGTCATAGTAGTTGCAGCAGATCCTGATGCAGATTGGAATTCCTGTGTGATGGTCTGGAGAGCTGTCTGCCTGTTACACATTATGACCCTCTTCAAATGTCAGTGGTCTCTGTCAGTCAACAGACAAGGTTGCCATATATGCTTTCGTGCTGTACATCTCCCTTCACGTTTCCACTTCACTATCACATCAGAAACAGTGGACCTAGGGATGTTTAGGAGTGTGGAAATCTTGCATACAGACATATGACACAAGTGACAACCAATCACCTGACCATGTTCGAAGTCCATGAGTCCCACAGAGTACCCCATTCTGCTCTCTCACGATGTCTAATGACTACTGAGGTCACTGATATGGAGTACCTGGCAGTAGGTGGCAGCACAACGCACCTAATATGAAAAACATATGTTTTTGGGGGTGTATATCTTATGCAACCCTCCACATCTCAGAATAACTACTACAACCTACATCCATTTGAACCTATTTACTGTATTTCTCCCTTGGTCTTCCTCTTCAATTCTTACCTCCCATACTTCCCTCCATTACCAAACTGATGGTCCCTTCACGTCACAGTATGTATCCCACAACCGATTCCTTCTTTTAGATACGTTGTACCATAAATTTCTTTTCTCCCCAATTCAAGTCAGAACCTCCTTATTAGTTACTCAATACAGCCATCGAATCTTCAACATTCTTCTGTAGCACCACATTCCATGAGCTCCTACTCTTTTCTTGTCAGAATTGCTTCTCGTCCAAGTTTCACTTCCACACTAGGGCTACACTCTGGACAAATACCTTCAGAAAAGAGTTCCTAACACCCAGATTTACACAATGGAAAATCCACGACGGAGTAATGCCAATATCCCATATAGCGGAGGGAGAAGTCGCAGATAGGCAAAAAAAAAAGTAAGCATTCAGCCAAAAGGCCTTCTTCCAAATTAGACAAAAACAAACACACACACACACACACACACACACACACACACACACACACATATGCACTGATGCAAATGCAACTCACACACAAATGACCACCGTCTCTCGTTGTTGACAGTCGTCGTGTGTGTGAGTTGCATTTGCGTAAGTCTGCGTATGTATGTTGCCTAATTTGGAAGAAGGCCTTTTGGCCAACAACTTACTTGTTTGACAGTCTTTCAATGTGCCTATTTGCGACTTAACATCTCCACTATATGATGAGTAGCAATCTATCCTTTTCTAAATATTAGCGTCCAGGTTTATACTTATTGGTTTACATTTGATGTTAACAAATTACTCTTTTTTCAAAAATGCTTTTCCTGCCAGTCTACATATTATACCCTATGCACTTTGACGATCATTAGTTATTGCTGCTCAAACAACAAAACTTATCTACTACTTTTAGTGTCTCAATTCCTAATCTAATTCCTTCTCTATTACCTCTTTTAATTTGGCTACATTCTATTAGCCTTGTTTTACCTTTACTGATGTTCATTTCATAATGTATTTTCAGGTCACTATCCATTTTAATTCTGTCTCCAAATTTTTCCTTTACTTCTTGCTCCATGTACAGACTGAACAACATAAGGAACAGATTACCACTGTGTTGCACTCCCTTCTCAGTTACTGCTTCTCTTTCATGTGTTTCTACTCTTATAACTACAGCCTGGAACCTGTGTAAATTGTAAATAACCTTTCACTCCCTGTATTTTATCCTTGCTACCTCCAGAATTTCAAAGAGTGTATTCAAGTCAATACTGTCAAAAAATATACAAATGCAACACAGATTGTTTTCCTTCTTTGACCTATCTTCTAAGATAAATTGCGGAGTCAGTATTACCACACATGTCCATACATTTCTCAGAAGCCCACCCATTTTTACATTCTTCTGTAAATAACTGAAGTCGGTATTTTGCAAGCATGACTTATTAAACTGATATTTCTGTAATATTCACATCTGTCAGCACCTGCCTTCATAGGACTCGACATGATTACAGTCTTCTTGCAGTCTGAGGGTATTTTGTCTGCCTCATACATCTCACACACCAGGCAGAATACTTTTGTCAAGGCTGGCTCTACCAGGGATCTCAGTATTTCTGAAGTACTATAATCTAATCCAGATTTCTCACTGAGTTCTTCTCATAGTATCATATCCGCTATCTCATTTTCATCTACTTCCTCTTTCATTTCTATAACAGTCCCTTCAATTTAGTCTTCCTTGTACAGACCATCTATATATTCCTTTCACCTTCCAGGTTTCCCTTCTTTGCTTAGTACTGGCTTCCAATCTGAGCTCTTGACATTCATACAACAGCTTCTCTTTTCTCCGAAAGTTTCTTTAATTCTCCTGTAGGCAGCATCTATCTTTCCCATAGTTATACACACTTGTACAGCCTAGCACTCCCCCTTTGCCATTCTGCATTTTCTGTCAATCTACTTTAGGTTCCATCTCCTTAATTTCCTCTCTTTCTGCAATTTTTCCAACTTAAATCTGCAGCTCATTAACAATAAATTATGGTCCGAAGCCACAGCTGCAGCTGGAAATGTTACGTAATTTAAAATCTGCTTTCAAAATCTCTGTCTTATTATAATGTAATCTCACTGAAACCTTTGTGTGTCTCCAGGTATATAACCTCCTTCCATGTTTTCTAACTACGTATTAGCAATGATTAAATTATGCTCTATGCTAAATTCTACCAGACAGCTTCCTCTTTTATTCTCCCTTCCTCACAGTCCACATTGTCCTACCATTTTTACCTTTCTTCCTTCTACTATCATTAAAGTCTAGTCCCCAATCACAACTAATTTTCTCCTCCCTAAACTATATGAAATATTTCTTTTATTGCATTGTACTTTCCTTCAATATCTTCATCAACTGCTGAGCTAGGTGGCATATAAACTTGTGTTACTCTAGCCTATCTATCTCATAAAGTGATCTAATATTTCAATCTCTCACCCGTAGAATGCCAGTTCTGATTTCCTGATGACGACTCCCTCCTGAGTAGTACCCATCCAGAGATCAGAACGAGTACCATTTTACCTCCAGATTATTTTACTAAAGAGGGTGCCAGTATCATTTAACCACATCCCTTTGCTTTCAACTGTTTGCCATACCACCACAGAAAAGCTGTTGGCTAATTTTACAAGGGCAGATCATTCAATCATTGAAACTGTTTTGTCTGCAACTACTGAAAAGGCTGTTGCCCCTCTTCAGGAACCACATGCTCGTGTAACCTCTCCATTGATATCCGTTCATTATGGTTGCACTTATGGTATGGATATCTGTATTGTTGAGGCACACAAGCCATCTCACCTCAAGCAACTTTTCAAACATTCACAACCTACAAAGATCAAAACATATGGGCAGTTCTATCTTTTTTTGTGTTACAGAACTTTCCGCACATTTTCACCTCATTACACAATTAGAAAGCTGGCTAAGTTTGAGATGGCTAAACTCTTCTGCATCAACTTGTTACACTCAATAATCTAGCAATGCTGGTTGTCCATAACTACTACAGAATTGCATCTCTAGTCTCTTGGGCAATCTTGGAAGTACACTATGTAGTTTGAAATATCCAAAAACCCCATATCCCAAAGAATACAGTTGGTTGTTTCTGGGATGTCTGGCTATATGTATAAGTGCAAGCACAATATGACAATGTCACAAACCCATTTTCTGTCAGTGTAGAGAACTAGGTAATTTTACTTTCCTAGGCCTTAGAAATTAATTAAAATTTATACCAAATTCCATGGTAGACTGTAACATTGTTTTCACGTCACATCAGTTTGCCCTGAAATGACAAACATCCTGCTTCAGGAAGAATGAGAATTGATTACACTTACAATGCATTTGAACCCTGTTCATAAAACATGGAACTTAAAGCATTTCTTCATCTTTGATACTGTGAAACAAATCTCTTCTACTGCAAGCACTTTGCTTTCCATATTTTAATAGGTGGTAGCATGGACCAAAACAAGAAGAAAATGGTCTCAAAGTGCATAACTTAAGAGCTATGAGGACTTGTTCATCTTCGCTACTGTGAAACACACCGCTTCTACAGAACATTTTGATAAAACAACTTTTGTACATTGTTAGCAAGCTTCATCACCAATGCTGCACACAAAAAGAAGCAGATACAGTTTACTATATCATGGAGCACAACAACACTTACATTATTTTCTCATTGTGCAAAGCAATTGAGCATAACCTGTTTTATATAACTTCTGTCACCTATCATGTTTTAAGGACACTAATATCATAGTGAACCATCAGGAGGCTGCTATGTTTTTTTTATATTTACTGCTGATGTAACAATTTACTGGTACATTCTTTCAACGAAGGAATATTTATTGGATATGGTACACCTGTCTACTGATTCATGAATCACACTGATATACTACTTTTGAATTGTTTCTAATAGAAAGTGTGCAATCATCTCCAATGCTGTTGCAGACCCAGTGATGATTGCCACTGACATGGAACAAACAAAATGCTCATAAAAAATCCCCATTGTGTGTGTTACATGTTTATATTTAATCACTGTAACAGCATCATAAATTACTCCACTGGGGTCTCTAGGTGTTTAACATCTCTTAATTTATTTTCTTAGTGAGAACAAATAAGTGAATTAAATTAGCTTTAATCTGATTTTGTGAATAAATACTGAGACTTAATTAATAGTGCACCAAATGACTTGTCTGTCACATATTCAATATGAAAACAGCAAACACTGTACAGTGTAGAATTAGAATTTCAATTTCAATTTACTGCTCATAACACATGATTTTACATGCATTTGTGTTATCAACTAAGTATAAAGTTTTTACAATCTTTTTTTTTTTTAGTTTACATCATTTCTTTTTACATCATAATTCATGATACATTCAGATTGCAAGGGAATTTTTGAATAAGCCACTGCTTGACTCATTTTTTAAAAGTATCCCACATAAATATCTTAACTACATTTGGTAACAAGTTATTAAAAACAGCTTCTTTGACATAGGGGCTTTTCACTGTTAAAGTTAATGTTCTGTTATGAAAGTCTTTTCCATGCCTTGTTTCATAGTTGTGAATATCCATGTTTCTTTTTGTGATCTTAGTGTCTTCTTTCATTAGCATTGTAGTTTCTAGTGTGTACATGGCATAAACTGTAAGAATATTGTGTGTAATGAACAGGAGTTTGCAAAAAGTTCCTGGTTTTACTTTTGCTATGATCCTGAAGGCTCGCTTCTGCAGTATGAAAACCATTTTCATATTAGTTTGGCATGTCCCATCCCACAGTACTATCCCATAAGACAAGAAAGGGTACACTAATCCATAATATACAGTCCCTATGGTTTCAGAATTAAGATATGGTGAGAATCTTCTTAATACATGTTGACTGGATGTTATTCTTTTACAGATGTAATCAACTTGCTGCTTCCATGAAAGTCGATCATCTATGCATAAACCCAAGAATTTACGATCTGTACAGATTTTTGGTAGAATTTCATCAACCACAGCATTCTGTCTGTTTCGACGAATTGGTTTAAAATGAATATTATTAGTTTTCCTATTTTTAGGTTGTCTCTTTCAAAGTGAGCTCTTGCCTTTTCAGTAAAGTTATGCATCTCTCCAACTGGGCTGGGTTCACTGTCTGCATATCAGACACCAGATGTATCATCTGCATACATAATGATCAATTGCTTATTGTTAGGAGAACTTGGGAAATCATTTACATAGCATATGGATAGGACTGGACCTAAAATGAAAACCTGAGGAACACCAAAATGTTTATTTCCTATGCTTGACCTTCTCCTCTCCTGTTTTTCTCCATCAGAGAATATAATCTCTGTGTACTGCTGTCTAATCTTTAAATATGTTTCTAGCAATTGCATGAGTTTTCCAGTGGTACTGCTCTTCAGAATTTTTGATATGAGCACGTCATGATGCACTCTATCAAAAGTCCTTTCTAGGAAGTTTCATATCAGCGCACACTCCGCTGCAGAGTGAAAATCTCATTCTGGAAACATCCCCCAGGTTGTGGCTAAGCCATGTCTCCGCAGTATCCTTTCTTTCAGGAGTGCTAGTTCTGCAAGGTTTGCAGGAGAGCTTCTGTAAAGTTTGGAAGGTAGGAGACGAGATACTGGCAGAAGTAAAGCTGTGAGGACCGGGCGTGAGTCGTGCTTCGGTAGCTAAGTTGGTAGAGTACTTGCCCGTGAAAGGCAAATGTCCTGAGTTCGAGTCTCGGTCGGGCACACAGTTTCAATCTGACAGGAAGTTTCATATCAGCGCACACTCCGCTGCAGAGTGAAAATCTCATTTAGGAAAGTCTGTTTGGACAAAGGTGCTTTCTCTGTGAGGGAATGGGGACAGTGGAGTGTCTTAAGGAGATGGTTTTTAGATTAGATTAGATTAGTACTTTTTCCATAGATCATGAATACGACACTTCGTAATGATGTGGAACGTGTCAGGTTAATAAAAGGTGTCTATACAAGATATTACATTACACAAAATATTACATGACACTCAATTTTTTTTTGTGGGGGTTGGGAAATTACCCACTTACTACATCCAAAAATTCATCTAATGAGTAGAAGGAGTTGCCATTAAGAAATTCTTTTAATTTCCTTTTAAATGCTATATGGCTATCTGTCAGACTTTTGATGGTATTAGGTGAGTGACCAAAGATTTTTGTGGCAGCATAATTTACCCCCTTCTGAGCGAAAGTTAGATTTAACCTTGAGTAGTGAAGATCATCCTTTCACCTAGTGTTGTAGTCATGTACACTGCCATTACTTTTGAATTCGTTCGGATTGTTAATAACAAATTTCATAAGTGAATATATATATTGTGAGGCTACAGTGAAGATTTCTAGCTTTTTAAATAAGTGTCTGCAGGATGATCTTGGATGAGCTCCAGCAATTATTCTGATTACACACTTCTGTGCAATGAACACTCGTTTACTCAATGATGAGTTACCCCAGAATATGATACCGTACGAAAGCAGATAATGAAAATAGGTGTGGTAAGCTAATTTACTCAGATGTTTATCGCCAAAATTTGCAGTGACCCTAATAGCATAAGTAGCTGAACTCAAACGTTTCAGCAGATCCTCAGTGTGTTTTTTCCAGTTCAACCCCTCATCAACGCATACACCTAGAAATTTTGAATATTCTACCTTAGCTACCGATTTCTGATCGAAGTCTATATTTATTAATGGTGTCATTCCATTTACTGTGTGGAACTGTATATACTGTGTTTTGTCAAAGTTTAATGAGAGCCCATTTGCAGAGAACCACTTAATGGTTTGCTGAAAGACATCGTTTACAATTTCACCAGTTAATTCTTGTCTGTTGGGTGTGATAGCTATACTTCTATCATCGGCAAAAAGTGCCGCTTTGCCTCTTCGTGAATACAGAATGGCAAGTCATTAAATATATTAAGAACAGCAGAGGACCCAAGACCGAACCTTGCGGCGCCCCGTTCTTGATTGTTCCCCAGTTTGAGAAATCACCAGTTTTTTGCGTATTATGTGAACTGTTTATTTCAACTTTCTGCATTCTTCCACTTAGGTATGATTTAAACCATTTGAGCACTGTCCAATTCATACCACAGTACTTGAGCTTATCTAGAAGTATTCCATGATTTACACAATCAAAAGCCTTTGATAGATCACAAAAAATCCCAACAGGTGACTTCTGGTTACTCCAAAGCATTTAATATTTCATTAGTGAAAGTATATATAGCATTTTACATTGAAAAACCCTTCTGGAAACCAAACTGGCATTTTGTTAAAACTTTATTTTTGCAAAGGTGTGAAGCTGCTCTACAATACATTACTTTTTCAAGAAATTTGGATAAGGCAGTCAGAAGAGAGATTGGGTGGTAGTTGTTGACATCAGACGTATCCCTTTTTTTATGCAGTGGTTTAACAATGGCATACTTCAGTCTATCTGGGAAAATACCCTGCTTCAGAGAGCTATTACATATGTGGCCAAGAATCCCACTTATTTCCTGGGAACAAGCTTTTATTATCCTGCTGGAAATGCCATCAATTCCATGTGAGCTTTTATTCTTCAGAGAGTTTATTATCTTCCTAATTTCAGAAGGAGAGGTGGGTGGAACCTCAATTGTATCAAATAGTGTGGGTAAGGCCTCTTCCATTAACTGCCTTGCTTCTTCTAATGAAAATTTAGATCCTATTTTCTCTACAACATTTAAAAAATGATTATTCAAAATGTTTTCGACTTCTGGCTTGTTTTTATCACGTTTCCATTCGCTTTGATGGTGATGCTGTCATCCTGTACTCTTGGTTGCCCTGTCTCCCTTGTAATAATACTCCAAATTATTTTGATTTTGTTATCAGAGGTGATGCACATGCATGTATCAGACTTGATGCACATGCTTCTGTACTTTTTAATAACCTTTCTTAATGTAGCACAGTAGTTTTTATAATATTTGGCTGTTTCTGGGTCATTACTCTTTCTTGTTGTTGGATACAGTTCCCTTTAGTGTTTACAAGATATTTTTATTCCTTTAGTAAGCCAAAGTTTTTTGCATGGTTTCTTATAATTAGATTTAACTACTTTCTTGGGGAAACAGTTTTAAAATTCTCTTACAAGTGTATCATGAAATAAGTTATATTTTGAATTAGCATCGGGTTCCTTGTACACCTCGTCCCAGTCTAACTGCTGAAGATTTTCTCTGAAATTTCTAATTGTTGAGTCATTAATTGAGCATTACTGAATGGAGCTATGTCATATACTGTAACTAGCTGAGCATCATGATCAGAAAGCCCATTCTCAACAGGACAAGAATTGATGTTTTAAACCTATCTTGGTCTATAAAAGTGTTATCTATCAATGTGCTGCTGTCCTTCACTACCTGAGTAGGAAAATTAATGACATGTCAAATTGAAAGAACCGAGCAAGACTTCCAGATCATTCTTCCTATTACACTCATTCAGTGAATCAACATTGAAATCCCCACAAATAATAATTTGCTTTCCCCTATCTGACAGACAGCACAACAAGGCACCCAAGTTTTCCAGGAATAAATGAAAGTTTCCTGAAGGGGACCTATATACTGTTACAATTATAAAAGAGCCCTCCTTCAGTTTAAGCTGACAGGCACATGCTTCTATATGTTGCTCTAGACAAAACTTTTTTGTATCTAAGCTTTCTACACAGTGATAACTTTTGACATATATGGCAACTCCTCCTCCCACCTTATTCTCTCTACTCATATGTGCAGCTAGTTTATAACCACTGATATTTACCTTTTCCATATCAGACACAATGTGATGCTCAGACAGGCATAGTATATCTGTTACATTATCAGATTCAATGTCATCTAAATTCTTTATTCTTCAATCCCGGAATATTATGGTGATATATATCTCCAAGGGAAGAGGTGAAGCCACTAGTCAAGACAACAGTAGTGCTCTTTAAGACCAAGAAGATCTTAATCCAAGCCCCAAAACTTCTTAAGGATGTTCCTCTGAAGACTCTGGTAGAGAAAGTATGTCTGAAGACACTGCTAGAGAAAGTATGAGTGCAGAATCAGAAAGTCTTGAGCCCCAGAACAAGCATTTATGTTAAGTATGGAATTTCATTCAAGCCAAAGGTGGGTTCTAGGGACTTGGTGAACATCAGGATGAACAGCATGTAAGGAAGTATGAGAGAATTTGTACTGGCATCAGTTTACATTCCTTTTGAGAACAAATCTCCTCCTTCCCAAGAAATGAGGAAACAGGCAGACACATCCTTGCAGCTGAATGAGCAACTGTAGCTTGTTCATGACACCAAAGCCCACAACCTGGCATGAGAAAGCAGTGACACTAACTGCAGAAGTGAATAACTATTGGAGTACCTACTAGAGTAATTTAGAGGCCTCAATGGTGGTAGGGAACCTATCTGCAGCAATAGAAGACGAGGAGAAGTAATTGACATAATGTTTGTGTCCACCCTAATGGGTAGTTATGTCAAACGACGACGTGTGGCAATGGAGCCAACCTTATCTAATCACATGTATATTAAGTTCTTGGTTGATACGGGTTTTAACCAGACCATAGCCTTCAGAAATCCTAGAAAAATAGACTGGGAATCACATAGGAAAGAACTAAACTCACATTTATCTAAAGTTAAAATTCTGATAATAATCTAGATTTTTGGGAAATGGAAGATCAGTTGACTTCTGCCATGATGACCTCATACTTAGAAAACTGTCCTACCACCAAGAAGCATACAAGCAGGAATGTACCTCAATGGACCAATAATCTGGAACTGCATAGGAAGTAGGTAAGAAGACTGTTAAACCTTGCAAGAAGGAAAGGACAATAGGAAAAATACTGGAAGCAACTTGCTAAATACAATCTTGATATTAAGTTAGCAAAATCACCATCCTGGGAGGTATTCTGCGAGGAGGTGGAAGGTACAGCTCATAGGGCCAGACTTCACAAAATCCTCACAAGAAAATCTACAGATCTGCGAGGTACACCAAGGAAGGAGGATAGCGGCAATATAAGGATAGGACATGAGATGCTAGATGTACTTCTCAAGACTCACTTCCCTCATTGCACCCTGGTAAATAACACAGGCCAAGATTCAGTCCCTGCAGGTATTGGTTTATAGATAACCAATGGGAGAATCAGGAATCTGCCAGAGAAAGTGTTGACTTCAAGAAAATCCATTGGGTAGTGGGAACATATCCGCCACTCAAGTCACCAGGCCCAGACAGAATTTTTCTGGCTCTTCTGAAAAAGAAGAATCATTGAAAAACTGTTGGGGCCACTACAGTACCCCTTCCTTCCGAAGACCTGGTCCCCACGTCTCTACACAGGATCAGGTAGTAACAGGCATAACAAATATGGCTAACAACATTCAATACTTACAAATAACTTATACTTTGTCGTGCTAGGTGACTTAAACACCAAGATTAAGATGCTGCAATTTCTTTAGAATACTTACATCCTAAGTTCCTCTTCCATAACTACAAAGTTATAATTCCATCAAACTACTGAATGGTTCATTAGCTCTCCTGAGTATGCATAACACCAAGTACAAATGTCTATCTCTCGCTAGCCACGACCTCCAGGCAATTCCTCCACACTGGCTGATACATCAACTCAGCAGGCAATCACTGCTGTTATCCACCAATCACTGCTGTTATTGCTTCACTATGCTAGTCTTGTCCTCTTGGAATCCCTCCATGTGACATTTAACAGCTCCCATATTTCTCTAGTGTGCTTATACCCTGATTCTTCATGTTTCTCAACAACTTACACACTAGAGAACATATTCCTCATACTACTTGCATTTCCAATTAACTCTTTTTTCTAATTTGTCACTTATAAACTAACACAATACTGCTAACTTCTCCTTTCTTATTACAGTATCCATGATGATCTTTTACCAGTTTATGATATGAATCTACTAATTTCTTGTATACTAGGAAACACACTTCTTATTTTCACACATATTACAGAGTCACTCATTCAACACTTATTTTCTCCTCCTATTATTCTCTGAGCACTAAGCTTGACTGGTTATCCAGTACCATCAGGGAGTCAGGGAGGAGGGCAGCCTAAGAGCTACTGTGGCAGCACTAGACAGCAGCAACGTGAAACCAAAAAACACTATCATCTGATTTTGTCCCTCCTTCAATATTGCTGAATGTGTAGTAACATCAGTCCTACCAAAACATGCCCTTCTTGTTGTGTGGCTATAATTAGGTCTGGTTTCAAGGTGTTATTGATGTAGGGCAAGTTCTATACTGGGAACATCCCTAGTGGCTTGTCTGGCCAGTACAGTTGAGGCTGTGTTATGTTTAGTTTGAAAGTTCCTGAAACTGTGGCTGTTAGATGGAAAGTTAGTCTCATTGCATCACACATTTTTCATTGATCAACATTCCACTATCACTAACTCCAACAATTTCACCCCTGTGAATCTACCCTACTCTTATCAGTTCATCACTACTACTACAGAGTTACATAACAAGTAAATCCAGTGCAATCCTGCCTGCTGGAAATAATGTTTGTGATACAAAACACCCTTTCAACCCCCTTGACCATCTGCTTTCCCTAGGAACAGTTCTACCTCACATGTACTTTTATTGGTAAGGGTTACCCTAGTTGGACAGACCATAATCATTTCCCTCTTGCAAACATGAAGTTTCACAGCTGTCATTACTGTCCAAGCATTCCAAATGCTATCTGTTAGTGACTGCAATGTGGATGCTATGGCAACTCTTGTGCCTAACAAATCCATTTAGGTTCGCATGGTTCCTGAATCCCAATTCAAACTATTGTGTGATGCTTTTGCATATTCCATTAACTCTCCCATCAATTTCCGTAAAATGCATGTATTATTAAGTACTTTGTGCTCTAAACTTACTATCTGCATGGCAAGCCATTCAGTAATTGACTTACTACTTCCTGCTACTTCCTTCACTCTTTATGTGGTGCCGTACAGTCCTCTGATGTCTTGCTCATTCACAGTTCTGAAAAACAACCTTCAGTATTCTTGCCATAACATCTCACCATCATTTCTAGATTTGTCATATAGTTCGTGGCACTCCATCTATCAGTTCCTGTACTTACTCCCTCAATTGTTCATAAGACCCATATAGTTTACTGAATTCTGCCAACACTTCTCTGTGTACTCCATTGCTCTTTGCTTCTCGCCTTTGTCCAGAAAACACATCCTCCAGCCTTCTTACTTTGTTTCTCAGTTATCATGCAGTAAAAATTAGTCTAAGTGCCCACTGATGGTTGTTAATTACTACACCTTACTGTCCAGTAAATAGTATTCTGCCCTCCAGGCTATGACCCTGAAGTGACCACAACTAACCCCCCCCCCCCTCCCTCACCCAGGTAAAGAGACAAGTACTGCCATCCCCTTCATTATTAACCCTGTAGACAGCAACCAGATGACAGGGACTACAGTCACACTCCCTCCCCCTCAACAAAATGCCCATTGTCATTGATTTATACTAGACACACATAAATGCAAAATGTGAATCCTAACCTAAACACTTCAACATTACTAAACACAAAACTTACTTGCTACATAACACCAAAACATTGCTCCTCATAACTCTTTACAAAACCTTAAATTCTCTACTCCCATGATCACATTATTAGAACTGAAAATACACTGAATATTCTTCACCATTTTCTTGACCTCCATGCCTACGATAACTCCTGCATTGGATGTTCAATATCCCTGCATACACTCCATTGTTTCTTCTTCTTTATCTGCTTACCAAGGAGTGGTTGTAGGCATCCAACATGTACTATTGTTGTTTTAGTAGGCAAACTGTAGCTTCACAGTAACTGGAGACATGGCCTCTGTCACCTAATATGGTTCTTGGTATCTTATGACAAACTTTTTCATCTTAACCTTCAGTGTGTATGAGCTACACAATGTTACCCACTGCCCTACCCTATAATGTGATAACCTTCACCCATGTCCCACTGCTGCTTTCTGTTACTCCAAAGCCTTTTTATTTGCCCTCTGCACTTATCTCCACACATCTCTCAATGTTCTCACGAAATTATGCATTGATTCTTTGTCTCTACCACTCTTTGTTTTAATTATATCAAATGGTAAAAGCATTTTCATCAGATATATCACTTTGTATGCAGATAGCTCTTTACTGGTGTGAACCTTTGAACTGTAAGCTGCTACTACAAATGAAAGATACATGTCCCAGTCAGTATGGTGCAAGTCCATATAGTGACTCAACATCATCTCAGTACTATGCTGCCTGCTGATTAGGGATTTTGATTATTACCACATATATAGAAAAATGATACAATATTATTGTCAATACAAAACTGTTCCCTGCATGTTCCCTGCAGGAGTCCAGTTAAGTGGACACAACATGTTCATTCCAATCACTGCGAATGGTTTCATAGCCTATGGCAATCTCTGCAATAACACTTGTTTACAACTTTTACCTGCTCTCTGCACACATTGCACTCAATTCCTCACACATTGGTCTCCATCTACATTTCTTCTTCTACACAAATGCCTCTCCGCTATCCTTAGATTGCTCTACAACCTCAATGCCTGTATAATACGTGATTGTGAGCTTCCTTTAATACTTTCCCTTTGAGTTCGGCCAGCACTACCATGTTTGACCCGCAACCTTGTTATCTTACATAACAGACCATCACTCATGCTGAACTGTGGCTGTGTCCTAAATAAGGTGTGATCAAAAAGTAATGAGAATTTTTGTTTTTCTTAAAGAATCTTTTTTTTGTTCATTTACATCAACTTTGCCTCTTTAACGTAATCTCCCTCAGATATAATATACTTGTGCCAGCACTTTTTCCAATCTTGGGAGTACATCTGCAACTTGCTTGTCATAATAGCACTCAGCTCCTTCAGTTATTTTGTTTTTATCTCATCAATGGTGGCAAGACAACATCCTTTCACAATTCTCTTCAGCCTCAGGAATAGAAGGAAGTCATAGGGGGACGGCACACCTGGTGAACACAATGGTTGAAGCAACAAAATGGTTTTGTTTTTTACCAAAAAAATCATGAACAAGCATTAAGGTGTGACCAGGAGCATTACTGTGATGCAATTTCTGTGTGTAGTTTTGCCACAATTCTGCTCGTTTTCTTCAGACTACTCCATGCAAATGGCCCATAACTTACAGGTAATATTCCTCATTGACTGAATGACCATAAAGCAGGAACCCATGATGCACTGTCCCATTGTAATCAAAGAAAACAGTGAGAAGAACCTTAACATGTGATCAAACTTGTCAAATTTTTTTCGATCTTGGCTTTTCAGGCAGTTTCAGTTTCGACAGCTGGGCCTTCCTTTTACACCATATCCACATACTCGTGCTTCATCACCTGTTATAAATTTCTTTAGAAGTTCTAGGGCATTGTTGACTTTATTCAACAATTCCTCAGCAAAGTCTATGTGGATTCGTTTCTTGTCAAAACTCAACAAACTTTGCTGCTACACATTTCAAACCAAAACATCCAAAAACATTGCTCGGCATGAGCCCAAGGATCAACAACAATCTCTCTGATGGTGTTTTGGCAATTTTTCAGAATCATTTTCTCTGCTTCTGCTAGGGCATTCAGGGTGATTGTCATCTTCAATGTATTCTCAAGCCTCTTTGAAACATTTATACCACACATACCATTTGTACACTCTTATCTTGCTTATACTAGATTAATCAAAAGCCACAGTCAACATTTTGAATGCACTGCTGTACTTTATTCCATTTTAAAAGCGAAATTTAATGCAAATTCTTTGATCTATCTTTTTCAAGAGTAAAAATTCGGCAAGCACTTGAAAACATGAATAACCTTTTTGACTGCCAACAATAAACTAAATATCCAAAACAGATTAAAATGCAAACATAGACCCAGAACATGCATATCACCAAGATAAAAAAATTGAAAATTGAATGTATACAACCCATGAAATTTAAATTTCCCATCACTTTTTGATCACACCTCGTATAGCTTGCAGTTAGTGACAGCATTTTGTGCTGCTTGCTATTCTGCAAGGCCAAGCCCCCATGTTTGCATTATAGTCACTTTCCTGTGCAACCCATCTGCATTCATATGTTTCTTACCTGGACTATGTACCACTTCATAATCAAACAGAATTAGATGCAATGCCCACCTTGTTAACCTACTGGTGGGCCCTTCAAGCTTAAAAAACATTTGAGGGCTGCATGATCTGTAACTACTTTAAATGTTTTCCCATATAAGTAATTCTGGAAGTATATATATATATATATATATATATATATATATATATATATATATATATATATATATAAGAAAGATGATGAGACTTACCAAACAAAAGCGCTGGCAGGCCGATAGACACACAAACAAACACAAACATACACACAAAATTCTAGCTTTCGCAACAAACGGTTGCTTCGTCAGGAAAGAGGGAAGGAGAGGGAAAGATGAAAGGAGGTGGGTTTTAAGGGAGAGGGTAAGGAGTCATTCCAATCCCAGGAGCGGAAAGACTTACCTTAGGGGGAAAAAAGGACTTGCCTTTACAAATGTCTGCTTGTGTCTGTGTATATGCGGATGGATGTGTGTGTGTGTGTGCGAGTGTATACCCGTCCTTTTTTCCCCCTAAGGTAAGTCTTTCCGCTCCTGGGATTGGAATGACTCCTTACCCTCTCCCTTAAAACCCACCTCCTTTCATCTTTCCCTCTCCTTCCCTCTTTCCTGACGAAGCAACCGTTTGTTGCGAAAGCTAGAATTTTGTGTGTATGTTTGTGTTTGTTTGTGTGTCTATCGGCCTGCCAGCGCTTTTGTTTGGTAAGTCTCATCATCTTTCTTTTTAGATATATTTTTTCCACGTGGAATGTTTCCCTCTGTTATATATTTCAGACTAAGCAATTGTTTTTTCCGGAATAGCTCTTTTCTGCTTTGTTGAGTAGACCTAAAGTGCATGCTATTGGATGTTTCTTACCACT
Organism: Schistocerca nitens; assembly: GCF_023898315.1. NCBI lineage: Eukaryota > Metazoa > Arthropoda > Insecta > Orthoptera > Acrididae > Schistocerca > Schistocerca nitens. The sequence goes on from NC_064614.1 coordinate 1,007,215,884, forward strand.
GATCTCTTGGCTCAATACGCACCTAATTGGATGTGTCACTTGATAACACAAATTCTTTCTCAGAGTCTGGGACTACTAAAACAGGGCTTGATGTTAGTGCCCTCCTCAACAACTCAAAAGCAATTTAACACTTCTCCGACCAGTCAAATTTTACCCCTTTCCTTAAGAACTGTGTCAGTGGTCACATTATCTACTTCTACATACTCCAAAAAGACACCATATGGTGCATGGCGTAGAGTACCCTGTAACACTACTAGTTGATTCCTTTCCTATTCCACTTGCAGATAGAGCGAGAGAAAAACGACTGTCTACCTGTTATATCTATGAAGTTCTTCTCAAATTTCCCACAAAATTTGCGAGTCCTAGAAATGAATGCAAATCTTTACATGACTTAGGAATTGAAAAGATGTGTACCAGTCTTGGGTCTGTCCTGAATCCTTCCTTGCCAATTACATGCCTAAAAAAATTACTCTTCTCCAGGCTCAAAGACAAACATGCTGCCCGCAATCTTTGAAAAATGTCTCTTAATTGCTGTCTATGTTCATCCATACATTCTGAAAACACAATTACATGATCCAGATAGGTCTTAATCCCCTCAGACCCCATCTAGTAAACACTGAAATGTAGCTGGAACATTCTTTAATCAAAATGGCATCCTTCTACACTGATAATGACCTCAGGGGATCAATAATGCTGTCTCTGTTTGGTTCTCCAGAGTTACATCTATCTGATGGTATTCGCTTCCCAAGTCCATAGTGGAAAAATATAAACACTGTCCAAAATTGTTCGGAACGGGGTATGCATCTGTCACCATTTTACTGTTAAGATTCCTATGTTCACAGCAAAACCTATATTTCTTGGAATCATCTATTAATTTCTTCAACACAACCACAACAGCAGCGCCACATGCTAGACTAATGCTTTCTTCTATTATCCCATAGGCTGCATTGGCTAACTCCTGGTCAATAAATTCTTCCATAATCAGCTGCAAATAATGGGACAACCAATATGATTTACGGTACACTGGTGCTTCATTTCCCATCAGTATTCAATGTCGCTTCACGGGTGTTGCCAGTAGCAATTCTTGATGTCCAAATTGCTATAATAATTCCCCTCATTAACTTTATCACCTCGGTGTCAAAATTATACTGATTCATGGGTACCATTCTCCCACCATCTCCCTCTTGTGTAATCATTCCCTTCATTAATTTTATTTCCTCGCTGTTAAAATTATTCAGATTCATTGGTACCAGTCTCCAGCCCTCTCCCTCATGTATGTGTACAATGCCCCTTCTCACAAGACACTGCAAAGTATTCAATACATCACTCACTTTCAGTGGTTGTACCACACACAACACATCAACTGGTAAGTCTGGCTCCACACTCACCCAAACTGACTTTCTGATGCCATCAGGCAGAATGTTATGCAAACAAGCTTTAGTGGTCTCGTATGCAGTACAGATGGTGTGATCCTTAAAGACAGCTCAATTTTGGCATGGTGCTCATTCAAAAAGTGTAACCCTAAGATCATCCAATAATCATCACTTGCATGATGCACCACTTCCACACATTGTTCAAATTGAACCACATAACCTCGAAAACTTAATTCGAACAATCCAACTGATCTCCCAGCAGAATCTTCTACCCCACACAACCTATAGCATGGTGGATTCAATTATTTTCAACCCACAAGATACATATTCACTACTGAACACATGCACCCATGTGTTCAACAGAACTTTAAATTTAATGCTCTTCACACCCACAATTACAGCACACTCCACTTCTGCACAGATACTCGCTGCATCTATTTTACAGGAATATCACTGAGTGGACTTGGAGTTTGCTTTGGTGTTTTTACGGGGTGTATATAACTCAGGACAACCGGCATATCTGGGAAAATCCCGGGAATTTTTTCATCTGGGAGAAAACAGGGAAAAACCCAGGAATGTTTTAGAACTCTGGAAATTTTTCATTGTTTTAGTTTTCAGTTAAATTTTTGTAGTTCTGACTGGTAAGAACTGACACTGTAACAAAGAATTTTACTTTAGCCCTCTACTGCAGAATAACACTGCAGCAATAAAACATAAACGAGGGAAAGAAGACCAAAATAAACTTATTTTGCAAAGCAAATGCACCATTTCCAACAAACAAGTGCACACACAAGCACCTCGTGGGTGGTGGTGGTGGTGGTGGTGGTGGTGGTGGTGGTGGTGGTGGTGGTGGTGGGGGGGGGGTTGTTTTCTGAAGCGCCAGGAATTCTATGCCAGTGTATAAAACCTTAACCATTCAAGGGGTTGATAAGTTTTATGGTTGCAAGAGAAAGTATTCTGTCACTTAACATGGAAAATGTGTATTTTTGACCGGGACATCCAGGAAAAATATGGGATTTTTTTTCCTTTTGCACGTATACACCCTGTTTTAACACTTGTGTATTACCTCCTTGTTTGTCCTTATTGCTGTTTCCATTACTTTGCTGCTGATAACCATCCTTCCTATCCCACTGAGGCTACCAACACTGCCTCTGAATGTGTCCTGTTTGATATCAATTATAGTATTTCACATTACTGGAAATATCCCATGTTTATTATGTACTCTAGCTGCTATGTCAGTTTTCTAGAATTCAGTTGCTAATCTAACAGCAGAATTTAGGATCTTCCGGGGTACCTGCCCACACTCATTATGATATGTCGTATGACAGGTCCCTCAGGAATGCATCACATGCTCTATCTAGGCTTCCTGTAATATTACATTATTCATTTTTTCATTCTCTCCTAATTCATATGTCTAGCCACTTCAGGTAAAGACAGCCGCACAGATGCTAACTATTCATCCCTCTAACTCCAACTTCTCAGCCACTAAAAACTCTATTTTATCTAGTAATACTTGTACTGCCTCGGGTTTGAACATGCCGTGTGTCTCTGGCTCTGCCACTGTGAAGTCTTTAACTATTATTCACAACAAAATAGACACTTTCCACGTCCACAGCTACTCACACACTAAGAATTATAGACCATTTATGCTTTGTCATCAAACACCTAGATTCTGTACACTTCTGGTTGCATGTCCATAATGCTGGCACATCCAATACACTACTGACACAGATTCCACACATGGCAAAATACGATATATCAGCTGCACAACGTAACTCTGAAATTACAATGTACTTCTCTTTTAGACCGCATCTCTTCCACATCAGCAAGCAGAACAATAGTTTTCTCAGTCACCTCACTGTGATGGTACTGTTTGCTGCAGTTGTGATGCTTTCCTGTGTGAATGTCAGATCATCTGATAACCACTGGAGATGAAATTAGCACTTCTGGCACCTAATGAAGTACACCAGGGTGGTTGGTCTGTGACAGCGACATGCACCCATGATTGCTGACACCTATATTCAGCTTAGCAACATGTGAGCCATTATGGCAGATCATGCAGCAAACTGGCAGCATCAGCTGTGCTGCAGTTGGACAGAATGCTGGCAGGGAAAGCCATCTTCATGGAGAGATGATATGAGGCACCACAGTGCCCACACCAATGGAGACAGGTGGGTGGTGGCAGCATGTAGAGTTGCCCACTGACCACTGGATGTTGCTCCTGCAGTGGGCAAGGAAGAGGTGCCCCTCAGTGGTACAGTACTAAGTCTCAGGAGAGGAATCAGTACAAGAGATGACAAAGGCAGCTGCTGGCTGGGCTGAGCCTCATCTGCCTGTCATCCAGTGTAACCTCCTCATCCCTACAGGCACTGTTGGACTGTTCATACCTTACCTGAAATTGGTGTGTTTATATACAAGTCAACAGCTCAGTTCTCATGATTCTGTACTGCTTTGGGCCACAGAAGGGACAATTATTTCATGGGCTCAAGGTGTAACAATTGTCTGGCTTGGCCTGCCGAGGCAGTGCCTTTCCACTATGACCCCAGGAATTCAGTGTCAAGACTGTCCCATCTCTGAATGAATAAAGAGCTTTGTTGCTGAAAGTAGTATGCTGAAATATTGTGCCTGCCTGTTGACAAGGCCATTAGAGAGGAGCACAAGGTTGGATTCACCTTAAGCGATTCAGGGTAATCATGGAAAATCTAAATCAGAATGGCTGAACGTTGGTTCAAACCGTCATTCTCCTGAATTCAAGTCCAGTGTGCTAATCACTGCGCTACCCTGCTCAGTCTGTGCCCGTCAGATACCTCTAACATCTGCAATGCTTTGCTGCTAGACTTCCACAGAATCACCAAACCATTGGGGCCTCTACAATGTGTTTGGTTTAGGAGGCAACAAGCAGAATATTGGATGAAGATCCAAATCCAAAAACATGGCAAGCTAATGGTGCCAAAGCTGTGTTTAAAGAGAAGTTCAATCCTGAGCTTGAACAGGAGAAAGATTAAAATTACGGTAGGTTTAATGACTGGCCACATAAACTTCAGGAAACACCTGCACATGATGGGTATAGAGAAGTAAGTGTAGACTACATGGTGAGCAGGCCCAAACCACATAACATTTAATCTTCCAATTCAAAGCACTGGAGACCAAAAGATACGGAATATTTGGGTCATCAAGCCCTGATGAAATTGTGCCTAATAAAGAACTAGTAAAGGTCTCCTACTGCTCTTTAAGAGTATTGGCTGGTTTTACTAGAATGACAGGGATAGTAACACACAAAAACTCAATCCTGGTGCAGGCAACTCTGAGCTAAGTCCACAATTGTTCCCATCCCCCACCCCCAAGTAAATCATTCAATTCATAAGGCTTATTCTATCATTCCCTACTTGTCTTGAATTTCAGCCCACATGCACTCAAAGGTATGGAAGTGGTGCAAATTTTTTTTTTTACCAGTTTGTGTTGGCAATATAGGGATAATACTTTATAGCAAGAACCCCGCAAGCAACAGTATGTTGAACCAATTTTATTAACATACTACTGGTTTTGTGGCTTACAGCCACATCATCAGTTGTATATCTAATCAACAAGAAATAAAACTGGTTCTAGATATAGCTGTTTTCAGAGTTATTTATACAAAAGGTACTACCCCAGTTGCTGATGTCCCAACCATAGAGTCACTTGTAATGGGGAAACAACAGGTGGCAATGGGGGAAATTTTAAATACTATTAATTCAATAATTACAATGTATTTTCCTATAAACTGGAGCCTACTTTGTGTGGAAAAATCAATACACTGTAACAACCGACAGTGGCTGTAAAACCAATAACAAGCATCATGAGCTATAAGGTGAAATGAATATTTTTAAAATTATAGTGTGAACCTATAAATGAGTGATTACACTGGAAGACAATGTTTACTATTTCTCAGGCAAATAAGTTCAGTAATTTTCAGATTCTATTTTTACTAGTCTTGGAGAGAAAGAAGGGTATGGTTTGTAAATTGAAATATTTTTGCTTGTTTAGATCCACTGGTACCTTATAGCATGATGTTATGTCTATATACATTATTTAGAAGAAAATCTTCATTTCATAATTCTATGTAACATGAATAATACGTGCCTTCTTCCATGATTATTTGGTGGACACATTTTCAACAAACAACTCATTTTACGAGCAACTTCATAGAAAATGAAACATAGTAACACATCATTTACCAAGATAGAATATCAAACCTGCAATTTCTTTATTTCTTCAAGCCTCATTAATTCTCCTCTTGAGGTAGCCATTTGCGAATCCAATAGACCTGCTAATTTCTTGGGTGAGCCACAGCTGAACTCGCTCATCATTAAACTTGGAGGAGTGGAATCGGCTCTGAAATCAGTTCAGCTGTTTAGTATACTGCCAGAAACTGAAGAAACCATAGGGTTATACTACTACATTTTCACAGCAAAAAATAAAAATATGAAAGTGAAAATAAAGAATAAAAAACTGACTTGCAAAGAACACAATTATATGAATAAGACATATGCTTCTAATGCAATGAGAATTCAAGAATATAGAACAACTCAGTTACAGATTACAGGTGACGAGTGTGATCCACAGAGTATGGGAAAAATGTGACAAGGCAGGTAGTTGGGTGAATAACCACTCCGTATTATTCTGAATCATTTGTAGTTTTTATCATATTTACAAGTGTTTCTCTTCCCACTATTTGTATCTCTTAGAAATACTGCTACACATGACTCAGATGTATACCTACCATGCAACAGCAAAATGCATTACACCAGAACCACAAACTCATGTTTAGTGTGCACTCTAAGCTAGCAACTAAAACATAAAGAGAATGGTCTTGATTGAGCTTCTCTGGAAGCATGTAGATGCCAGGATATGGTTTAGGTAGAACCTATGACTGGGTTCAAGGGACACAAGTATCAAAGATCTGGCCCAGGCACTCTTCTTTTGTCCTGTTGTCTTCCTCTCTTCACATGCATTCTGGTTGAATTTCTATTTATTTTTTCAAGTGTCTTTGCCTGATGGAGAAAGAATTTTCTTGAAAAACTAGCATTTCCTATCATATTTGCATTACATTGAACAATGAGTTTTTGAGCTACCCTATTTCATTTAATCTTTATATAAAAACATAGCTGTAAGGCTGATGAATTTTATAGAATAAAGAAAAATGATTGATATCCAGTGAAATACATGCAAAAATGCACTTGTCACAATGTTCTGAAATGTTACCAGAGATATACACTACAGTGTCTGAATAATAAGAAATAGTAAAAAGTCATTGATTTCAGGCAGCTTCGACACCACAATGCTTCTTCATCCATAGTTTTATTGGAGGTTACCTTCCACCTCTCTCAGATCTGACCCACCCAAACAGTTTAACATGCAATTTGAACTATGGTGTAACTAGGTATTTCAAATCAACTTGAAGTATTAGCAGGCATAAAAACCATTTCTAGTTCCAGAAATGTATAAGGCTATTCAGAAAACGTATCCTGTACCTTCTGAGAATTAATTAATACTGAACCAATTGAATGACTATACCACACAGCAGGAATAATTAAACAATATGCTGCTGTTCTAATTTGTATGACAGAAATGATTATCAACATAATTAGAGAATAGTTCAAAGAAACAGTTGTAAGGATAAAAACTCTCTCTTACATATGTTGATTATATATTCATGTTGTGTAGCTTCAAATAAATAAACAAGCAGACTGAGTTGAGAATTAGAGTATTTTTTGTCAAGGAGACAATTACCTTTATTTCGTTTTTAGAATGATTTTGTCGGGAGTCAGCCAATGTTTGCTCCACTGAAAACGCAAGATAGTCAAAGACCCTTGCAAGTGGCGAATTTTAGTGAAGAATACTGCCACACGAACAAAGTCTATGCTACAAAAACTGTCAAAAATAATGTCGTATTGGAATTCCTGTCCTTTAATCAACATGAATACAATGCAGCCAGAAGATTCAATTAGTCAACTAGTGCTAACAAGACAGCGAAGAATATCAAGAATAAATACGGACTAATTATTATAAAAAAGAAGAAAATTCATGCTGTATAATTACAAGTAGTGCAGTGGAACTATACTACCCAAAGTTGTGCAACTTTAAAATGCAAATTTGTTGCTTTGTGATTTGAACGTCACAAAAGTGATACTACCATACTTAAAAGAAAAAAAAAAATATGCTGACCAGTTTTAATGTTGTAACAAGGCTTTATCAACTGAATAACTGAAGAAATACAGCTTAGCTATGTGTTAACTAATGAGTTGCTAAGCAAATAAACATCAAACATTCACATGAAGGAAATGAGAATTATATAGATGGGTCACAAATAGTGTCCAAATATAAATATTTCGACACTACCAAATATTTTGGACAGTACATGAGCAATTTGTTGTGATACAATGAAGAGTTTAGCAACTGACAACAATTTCCACACTTTGCGATGGCAGCGGCAGCAGCAGCCGACAAATTCAACAAGACAAAAATGTGTCTGACGAGTGTAAAGTGCAGTGATTTTTTTGCAGTAATTGTTTTGACTGGAAAGGTGTTTGTGTAAAATACGACATAGAAATTTTTAAACAGGAATGTAAGAACTATAGTCTGAACAGTAGGAGAAGTGTAGTCGCAGCCAACATATATACTCATTTCTGGATTCTAGACATATAGGTATAAACAAATAGCTTGACACAGCTTTAATAGAGAAAAATCTCACCATGGAAGGGTTTATGCAATTAGTATTAGAGCAATTTGCCTTAATGAATAACAGATTTACAGAAATAGACAATAATTTACAAAAATCGAGAACAGAGTAGATAGCATCGATAAGAAACTATGCTTCTCAACTTAATGGCAGAATGGGCAGGTTGGAAAAATGATTAGACTTAGGATTCAATCAAGTTGCTGAACTAGAGGAACAGCTGGATATCGTGGAGGACAAAGTAGAGGGCAAACTGGAACATGTACATAAACTAAAATCTTACCTAGGTAGTTTAATACAAAGAATTCAAATTTTAGAGGGAGATTTACTGCACACTAAAGACATCTTACAGAAGACTACAAACAAGAATATTAATGTAATACGGTATCATCTATCATTAAGGAATCAGAACCAACATTACAAAAGCTAGAAGTTGAACAAAAAAACAACCAGACTTAAGGACACAAACAGTAAACCTATGGAACCTTTTTTTTTTCAGAATAAATCCATACCTTCCATAACCACAGTCATAGGTGATAGACTGTCAACAGTTAATAATAATGACCAATTCTTAGTTACTACTAACAATGTACTACAGATTAATAATAAAGGACAAGAACTAACAAGACAGGTTGTAGATCTGATAATGACGAGTAAGTTAGTAAGTAACAGTTGTGATGATTTCAGTACTTTATTAAGTAAAGGACTAAATCACAAGTTTCTGAAATTCACACCATCAGGAAAGATACACCCCATTTTATTTCTGAAATCATTTAAAGGTATGTTACCAAAAAACCAGAAACATGGACAGATTATAATCAAATAAGATTTGTCATCAGCCATATGATGGGTGTTGGTCCGCAATGGGGAACGCTACTGTTGGAAAACTTTAGAACTTACCAAGATTTGAAATTGCCTTCAAATCAAAGTACTGGAGACATCGAGAATGAAAAAGTTACGGCTGTGAACTGTTGCCGGCCAAAGTGGCCGTGCGGTTAAAGGCGCTGCAATCTGGAACCGCAAGACCGCTACGGTCGCAGGTTCGAATCCTGCCTCGGGCATGGATGTTTGTGATGTCCTTAGGTTAGTTAGGTTTAACTAGTTCTAAGTTCTAGGGGACTAATGACCTCAGCAGTTGAGTCTCATAGTGCTCAGAGCCATTTTAACCATTTTTTGTGAACTGTTGTGTTTAAAACCATACAATAATAACTCTTGGAAAGTATGCAGGAATTTTGTTGAGTGGCACATTAATAAGGCTAAGTACTTAGATGATTGTACATGAGAGAAAATTTTGTTAAATGCAGTTTTCAGCCTCCTCCCATGGAGAGTAAGAGACAAACTTTTGGACAAAGATTTGAGTAATGTTAATAATTTACTAGAATATTTAGAACAGAGAGACACCATTGAGAGACAATCAGAGAGATGGCAATCAAATAACAACAGCGACAACGCTCACCAACACAACATGACAAATGGGTGTTACAATAGAGGACAATGGGGAACAAGAGAAAATAATGTGAGTTTTCTGTACAGAAGGTCCAGTTGTCAAGATGATAACAGAGCCGGCCGGATATAGGCAAGGAAATGGTAACGATGATACAGAACACCAAGGTACAATATTTAATAATAATATTGCTAGTTTAATAAGATATTACACTGAAAATACATTAACAGACGACCTCTTAGAAAAAAGAACACAACCTGTTAAGTAACATTTTCAACCAAAACTTAATGGAATAGTCAGGCATACACCAATAAGAATACCTCATGATTCTGGTAGCGATATTAGTGTAGTAGACTATGGGTCTTTAAAACAATGCTATATGTTACATATGTTTCCAAGAGTGCTTGTAACAGGAGTTAAAATCCCAGGGATAACATTAATCATAAGCAAACCAATTCATGAAGAATTCTTGATTACATTTGGATTGAGTGGATATACACGAGTACCCAACATTTCTAGGTGCAGGATTAAATATACCAACTGTTCTCAGAATAGACTAGCTTGCACACGGTTACATTAGATTTTTCAAATGAGCTCAGTATGATTTCCTTATGGACAAGACAGAAACACAGTCACATTAAAATCTGATCCAGTGACTATTCGAGAGGTGAATCTTACATCAGTAGCAGGAGCTAACCTAGTCAATGATGATGACAAAAAAAAATTACATGATTACAACCTACTGGTAAATCAAGAGGATACAGTTAACAAGATGAGTAGATCAGAAAATCTCAAAACAAACATGAAAAAGAAGATGGCATCTTTATTAAGTAGTCACATACATGTTTTTCATTGAGCCCACGACTTATAAAACACTTTGTTTCTACTCTAAAGATTAAGCCACACAATCCATTCTATACAAGACCATATTCCATACATGTTCCTATGAAAATGCAAGTACAAAAGGAAAGTGACAGGATGATTAATCATTGAATCTTCTGAAAGTTACTGTAACAACCCCTTAGTTGTGGTCAAAGAACCGATGGAATTGTGAGACTAGTATTAGATGCAAGATGTGCTAATAAAATAATTGAACCTGAAAGAGAGAAACCACCTACAATAGAAGAAATGTTAACCAAATTTACAGGGGCAAGATACATCAGCACAATGGATATCAGTGATGGATATTTGCAAATACAACTTCATAAAGACTAGAAAGTAAACAGTTTTTCTATTTTAAGGACGATCATACCAATATCAGGTTTTACCTTTTGCACTAAACGTTCCAGTTTTCGTGTTTACAAGACCCTAGGCAAAGCCAATGCCTTAAGAGATAAGATTTTAATTTACATTGACGGCATTGTAGTTATATCTACTAAGTGGAAGAAACACTTAGAAATGCTACACGAATTTCTAAATAGACTGATATCACAAGGAATTACAATTAAACTATGAAAATCACAATTTGTTAGGAATGAGATGAAGTTTTTGGAACACACAGTGAGTATGAAAGGGATAAAACTGGGTCCACATAGACTAGATGCCACTGAACTCTGCCCAGAACCTTCAAACAGAAGGCAACTAAAGTCTAATTTAGGAATGGTAGAATTTTATAGAAAAATTTTTTCACGTGCAGTACTGAATGCACCACACTTATTAAAATTATTAATAGCAAACACATCCTGGAGTTGGGATGAACATTGTACAGAGCAGTTTAACACTATAAGGAAAACTTAATAAATTCACCTATACTACTTCACTCACACTTCACATTACCATTCCAACTATCAGCAGATGCATCCAACTATGGTCTGGGATGCTGCATATTTCAGGAACACATGCAGTACACAGTACAGCACAGGAAAATAAGTAATTATACTATCAATGAAAAAAGACATTACCTGTAGTATGGGTTTTCATAAGTTTAATTACTCACTGACAGGCAATGAAACAGTAATGCATAAAGACCATAATGCAATAATCTTCCTACTAAACTGCAGACTTTTACACAGTAAACTCACTAGATGGTCTCTGTTTTTGAAGGAATTTAAATTTTCGATTAGGCACAAGAAAGGAAAAGACAACTTTGTACTAGGTGCCTTATCAAGACCATCTGTTGACTTACAATCAAACCAGGATGTAAAGGGCAAAGGAAGATTTGCTATATATTTCTTGAAAATTGATAAATATGAAAAAGATATTCAAACACTCAGTCATATGGTAACAACTCTACAGCAGCAAAATAGTAGTTTAAATAGACACATTAAAAGCGTACAACAAAGCAGCTCAGATCAGGATGAAAATTAGAAGATATGTGAAGGAATTTTGTTTCATAAGAACAACAAAACAGATAAATGGTTACTATGCACCACCAATGATAGCACTGAATTACTTACTTGGTATGTACACTTAGGTTATGCACACTTTGGACTACAGAAAAGTATCATGGACATGAAAAAGTATTGATACTTTAAAAACATGAATCGGCAGGTGAAGAAAATATTATGCTCCTTTGAGATATGCCAAAAAGTAAAAATAAATACTTCAGAAGTACACACATTGCTGTATCCCTTTGTTCCAGAAGAAATTATGGAGTTAGTGGCACTGGATTTCTCTGTCCCAATGCATAAAGGCTGGGGAGGAATGAGATACATCCTGGTCATTTTAGAATGTTGGTCAAAGTTGTACCCTCTAAGAAAAGCTACAAACAATAGCATAGTAAGTAAATTGTGAGGTCACTATTTTAAAAAAGTTGGTAAAAACTAAGAAACTGTTAGTGGACAATGGGAGCCAGTTTACATCCAAAAACCTCAAAGAGTTTTTGGTCAGGCAGAATGTAAACCATATTTTGATCTTGCACTACCATCCACAAAGCAATCTGTCAGAAAGGGTTACGCGTGAACTGGGGCATTTTTTCTGAACTTAGTGTGTGACTAAAGTGTACAAAATTAGTAATTGAATTGGGATTAGTGTTGAATGAATTGCCACACTTGGTCACTAAGGTTTCACCAACAGAGTTAATAGGACAAGAAGTAGAAGGGGAAGATTTCCTGGAATGATATGAGGCCAGAAGAAAACTCTGTCTTCCAGTCAATGTCAACAAAGAATATTAAAGTAGGGATGACTAAAGAAGCTGAAAAGGATATGGGAAAAAGGCACCCCTATATTATACAGAGTGGGAGGTGTAGTCTTGGTCAGAAGTCGCAAGAGAAGTGACAAGTGTGGAAGGACAACGAGCAAGTTTTACCCACTGTAGGAAGGGCCATTCATGATAACCAGGATACCACATGCAATGGCAGTAGTATTAACTGACCCAACAATCAAACAACCAGCAAAGAAAAGAGCATGTATAATACCCAGGATTTATGACCAAACAGAGATTAACTGACCATCCTCTTTTTTTCAAAATTGTTGGGTGCAATAAGCTTATCAGGCAGTTTTCAACAAATTAAATAATTTGGAAATAGCAGGGTTGATATAATGATGGTAACCCATTGTTTATAACAGTGGGGTAGAGGTAAGGCTAATATATGATGACACTACTATGGTATTAATAAAATGATGTATGTTGTTTTACGTGCCCTCCCTGAGAGGCAGCAAGAGAAAGGTGATTACATTATGAGTGAAGATGTTGAGAATGTTAGAACTGAACTACTCTAAAAATGAGGTATTAAATTGGACAGCAAACCCATGAAGAAAAAACAAAAAAAAAATTTTTTTTTCCCCTATAAGGGTTCCCATACTAATAAAGGTATTTGATATTGCTGTATGTGTAGAGTTAGTTAAGTAGCAGACCCTAGATAAGGAGTCTGTTCTCGATTATGAGGTTGTTATGCATGCTTTAGGATGTACATTATAATGAAAGAGATGTAGAACGTTTACACTAGTATTAACTACGATAGGATTATGATTCAGTAGTAATTAAACCTTTCCTCAGTTCCTCCACATATAACCATGTTACAAGTCAATAAATATTATTTCTGAATATTATTTCTGAGTTAGAGAAGTTTTATCAGGAATGGGTTATGACAAATTAACATTCACGCGACATAAATCATTTATGACATTTCATTTCCTGTTGTATAAGACATTTTATTTGTTTTGGGCACGATAATAGTGAATTTTATAATGGAAACTACACTTCATAATGTCACGACAAAAAGCGTTATGCAAGTCTTTGCATGCAAATGCAAACTGAGATCCTTGTGTTCTAATATTTGTTTAATGTATTTACTATGTAATTGAAGTATTTAAAGTGATACACTGACTGATCAACTGAGGTTGTGAAGGTACAAATGTTTCGGACTACGACTGCAGCAGTTTGTTACTCCTGAAAGACGTAAAAATGTGAAATAAATAAATAAATAAAAGGTCGACTTACTGTCTTCAGAGACAAACTGAAAACTTAAATGATGAGTCCAGGGTGTTCATAACTTGAGTTATTGTTTTACAATATTGTAAAAGTATTTCTCTCTCATGTACACTCCTGGAAATTGAAATAAGAACACCGTGAATTCATTGTCCCAGGAAGGGGAAACTTTACTGACACATTCCTGGGGTCAGATACATCACATGATCACACTGACAGAACCACAGGCACATAGACACAGGCAACAGAGCATGCACAATGTCGCCACTAGTACAGTGTATATCCACCTTTCGCAGCAATGCAGGCTGCTATTCTCCCATGGAGACGATCGTAGAGATGCTGGATGTAGTCCTGTGGAACGGCTTGCCATGCCATTTCCACCTGGCGCCTCAGTTGGACCAGCGTTTGTGCTGGACGTGCAGACCGCGTGAGACGACGCTTCATCCAGTCCCAAACATGCTCAATGGGGGACAGATCCGGAGATCTTGCTGGCCAGGGTAGTTGACTTACACCTTCTAGAGCACGTTGGGTGGCACGGGATACATGCGGACGTGCATTGTCCTGTTGGAACAGCAAGTTCCCTTGCCGGTCTAGGAATGGTAGAAAGATGGGTTCGATGACGGTTTGGATGTACCGTGCACTATTCAGTGTCCCCTCGACGATCACCAGTGGTGTACGGCCAGTGTAGGAGATTGCTCCCCACACCATGATGCCGGGTGTTGGCCCTGTGTGCCTCGGTCGTATGCAGTCCTGATTGTGGCGCTCACCTGCACGGCGCCAAACACGCATACGACCATCATTGGCACCAAGGCAGAAGCGATTCTCATCGCTGAAGACGACACGTCTCCATTCGTCCCTCCATTCACGCCTGTCGCGACACCACTGGAGGCGGGCTGCACGATGTTGGGGCGTGAGTGGAAGACGGCCTAACGGTGTGCGGGACCGTAGCCCAGCTTCATGGAGACGGTTGCGAATGGTCCTCGCCGATACCCCAGGAGCAACAGTGTCCCTAATTTGCTGGGAAGTGGCGGTGCGGTCCCCTACGGCACTGCGTAGGATCCTACGGTCTTGGCGTGCATCCGTGCGTCGCTGCGGTCCGGTCCCAGGTCGCCGGGCACTTGCGCCTTCCGCCGACCACTGGCGACAACATCGATGTACTGTGGAGACCTCACGCCCCACGTGTTGAGCAATTCGGCGGTACGTCCACCCGGCCTCCCGCATGCCCACTATACGCCCTCGCTCAAAGTCCGTCAACTGCACATACGGTTCACGTCCACGCTGTCGCGGCATGCTACCAGTGTTAAAGACTGCGATGGAGCTCCGTATGCCACGGCAAACTGACGGCGGCGGTGCACAAATGCTGCGCAGCTAGCGCCATTCGACGGCCAACACCGCGGTTCCTGGTGTGTCCGCTGTGCTGTGCGTGTGATCATTGCTTGTACAGCCCTCTCGCAGTGTCCGGAGCAAGTATGGTGGGTCTGACACACCGGTGTCAATGTGTTCTTTTTTCCATTTCCAGGAGTGTATGTTTGTCTGCTTTTCTTTTTTACTCCCTTTCCTGCTAGTTCATTCACAAGGGATTGCATGTGTGAGGATACAAAGTCTTCCTTACGTATGTTGATTTTATATGCATATTGTATAGCTTCAAATAAAATCTACAACCAGAATGAGCTGAGAATTAGAGTTTTTCTAGTTAAGGAGATAATTATTTTTATTTTGTTTTTAGAATTACTGAATCCATCTCAATGAGCCTATTTTTGTATGAACATCTTATTGGTACCATAAAATTAAATAAATTCAATGGTGAAGTGCACTTGTTGTCTATGATATTAAATAAAGTGATATCAAATGAACAAAGAGACTAAAAAATACATCACACAATGTAAGATAAATACATTTGTAGACTTAACAGCCCAGAAACTGGTTGGTAGAACTCACAGACAATGTTAAGTCCTGTTCAGAACTGACACAAATGAAATGTAATATCTCATTTTTCCAGTCAATGTTGAGGTAGTGAGAAAGAGTAAATTTATCTGCAGCCCTTCTCTCCAATCTCACACACTTTTAAAATATTGTTTAAGGATCCTCTTCCAATAACACTACTAGTGTGGTTCACTAACATATCCATAAAAAGAAAAAAAACTGTGCCTAAATATTTATCTTTATCCTGAGATATTTAAACTCCTATTGCTGAAGAAGTGTCTGGGTTCAAAGGCTCTAATGCCAGTGCAAGCAGTAAACAGAGTACTGTCAGTAGTACCTTGCTTGTTGTAGAGAGCTTTCAGCATAGTATTTGTGGAGCACTTGTGTATTCTTGGTACATACCAAAGTGATAGAAATAATGAAGAAAGCAGGTATGTTCAGAATCTCACAGGTTTGCATTCCAAAAATAAAAACAAATAATACATGAGATCTCCTTTCTCTCAAAGGAATACTGAGGTGACACCAAGAACAAAAGAGGCTCCTCCAAATTCTTCCCAAAATAAAAGATCATTTTATGGCATCTGAACCCCTCAATTGTACTGTTCCATGTTTTGATGGACCACAGCCCATATGCCATGTTCATGTACACACGGATACCTACGTGTGTTTTCTGAAATACCTCCTTCTTTGAGGACACGTCTGTTTGTTTGTTTGTTTGTTTTTCCTTCTGATTCAGTGCAGGTGCATGACATATGGCCTATGGTCCATCAGAACATGAATCAGTACTCTTCAGAGATTCAGATGCCATAAACTGAGCCTTTATTTCAGAAAGAAGTTGTGGATTCATCTTCCATACATAGCAGTTGCTAATAGTGATGACACTGGTGGAGAGTAATAATAATATTTGTAACATCAGTGTCACTATTATTTAATCTAATGTGTGTGTAGAAATATAGTTATGGAGGGAAAATGCAATCTATTGCACAACACCAGGTCACAACTAAACTGTCTGTATTAGGGAGAATATGAAGAGGAGATATTATGGGGAAAAATGTCCTGACTGTGTTCTACATCCATATGAACAATGCACAAGATGTTTCCTTTAAACAGAATACACAGTCATTATCAATACATACATTGCAAAATATTTGCTGGCACTCTATATATAAGTCAACTGATAATGTCACAACTGTCTGTGGAAAGGGTTACAGGTTTGCGTCTAACCCTTTCTACACAAAATATACTTTTCCACTGCTTGCCTGATGGCCTTCCCATGTGGACTGTTTATCATCTAACTGCCTGAAAAGAAAATTCCAGTCAGGAAAAGGTGCAAATTACTGTCTGACCACACCAGCAGCCAACAATAAATCTGCCATAGTTCAGGGAGACACAGTTAGAACAGGCAAACCATAGGAAGTTGTGTAAGGCATAACAGGGTCGGCAGGCTTGTGTCCATAATTTAATGAAAAGTGAAATGCTTATCACGGTGAGTGAACACTTTGATTTTATATTGTGGCTATTACAACATCAAAGTTGTAAGATATTGATGCTATTATGGTTCTTAATTCAAGTGCATGAAATGCGCTTTTCAAATTCATGGATTAATGCTTTCAAATGTTGTAATTCTCTGAATTTCAATTTCTTGGAAATTGTGTTAAAGGGATATTCTACGCCAAAATGTAAAGCCATTATCATTAGTCTTATGTTCAAATATTTTACAGGAATTAGGCAATATTTAATATTATATATTATAACATTTTATATATTATATTGTTGTTATTAAAAACCTAGATATCTGTGGCACACTGAAAGTGAGGGTGACAGCAAGTTATGTTTTTTGGAGAGCTCCTCATTGTACAACATGGTACACATTAATCAGAAATGACAATATGTAGTTAGTTCTCACACTAGAGGCAACAGCAAGTTTGCCATTATTACTTCTGGTGATAGGTGTCATAACACCGGCAGAAATCTAGAAATTCACTAACAGAAACTTCTGCAGTGATGCCTCTGACATCCACAAGAAATGATATTGACACGAATGCCAGAAAGGCAGATAACTGTGCCAGAAAGCTGATTCATCAACAAAACTGTAACGAGACAAAATTCCAAATATTGCTGAGAGAAACATTTAAAACTAGAAAAAACTATCCTTAACTTTTGGAATCGCTGAGACTGCTTCTCCCTGATGTTATTCAATCTGTATACTCAGCAAGCAGTAAAGGAAACAAAAGAAAAATTTGGAGTAGGTATTAAAATCCATGGAGAAGAAATAAAAACTTTGAGGTTTGCCGATGACATTGTAATTCTGTCAGAGACAGCAAAGGACTTGGAAGAGCAATTGAACGGAATGAACAGTGTCTTGAAAGGAGGATATAAGATGAACATCAACAAAAGCAAAACGAGGATAATGGAATGTAGTCAAATTAAGTCGGGTGATGCTGAGGGAATTAGATTAGGAAATGAGACACTTAAAGTAGTAAAGGAGTTTTGCTATTTGGGGAGCAAAATAACCAATCATGATCAAAGTAAAGAGGATGTGAAATGTAGACTGGCAATGGCAAGGAAAGCGTTTCTGAAGAAGAGAAATTTGTTAACATTGAGTATAGATTTAAGTGTCAGGAAGTCATTTCTGAAAGTATTTGTATGGAGTGTAGCCATGTATGGAAGTGAAACATGGACAATAAATAGTTTGGACAAGAAGAGAATAGAAGCTTTTGAAATGTGGTGCTACAGAAGAATGCTGAAGATTAGATGGGTAGATCACATAACTAATGAGGAGGTGTTGAATAGAATTGGGGAGAACAGGAGTTTGTGGCAAAACTTGACTAGAAGAAGGTATCGGTTGATAGGACATGTACTAAGGCATCAAGGGATAGCCAATTTAGTATTGGAGGGCAGCGTGGAGGGGAAAAATCGTAGAGGGAGACCAAGAGATGAAAACACTAAGCAGATTCAGAAGGATGTAGGTTGCAGTAGTTACTGGGAGATGAAGAAGCTTGCACAGGATAGAGTAGCATGGAGAGCTGCAGCAAACCAGTCTCAGGACTGAAGACCACAACAACAAGAAGACTGCTTGAAGCTTTTGGACTAAAACGTCTCTCCTTCGAAATAGAAAACATATACACTCAAAATAAGCACAACTAACACACACGTGAACACTGTCTCTGGCTGCTGCAACCAAAGACAGATGCCGTGTGTGTGTGTGTGTGTGTGTGTGTGTGTGTGTGTTCTGTTTCTGAGGAAGGACTTATTTTTGTTTGAAAGCTTAAATGTTTAGGAGTATTTTTATTGTGGTTGTCTGGGACTCAATGCCTCCTCCATGTGGTGAGTAGCAATCCATACTTTTAACAATACTGTTAGTATTCTATCCAGTACTTTCCATTGTTTGATTTTGGAATTGCTAGGTCTTTCTTCACAGAGGAAAGAGGGACAGGTTGGGGAAGTCAGGAACGAAGGGCCAGATCACTTAAACCATGGGCTGAAAGGGATCCACCTGTTACAAAAACAAGAGGAGGCTTAGATGAAGGTGCCCAAAAAGGTCAGTTCTGCCTCCTTTGCACCTGTTACAAGATCAAGAGGAGGCTTAGATGAAGGTGCCCAAAAAGCTCAGTTCTGTCTCCTTTGCACCCAGAAATCTCTCTCAATGTGTTAATCTGCAGACAGTGCTGCTAGCATATTTTCACTAAGTTCTGTCCTAAAGCATAATCTTTCGAGGCACTGTAGCTTAGAAGAAAAGAAATATGTGTTCTACAGATGCGCACAAGAGATTTTTACACTTACATGCCAATAAATACACTCGCTAATGGTACATATGATTGATGATAAAGTGTGAATTTAGGATGAACAAAGCGTTTCACAACCACAATTATAGAACCCAAAATTATTTCCATTTAGACTATGCATTCCTCTCCTGAGTTTCAAATGGAGTTTTGCATTCTGGTACAGAAGTCTAACAGGTTGCCAGGGGACATAGGGCAGGAAATTGAAAATCCTCAAAACTATAAAAACAAAGTAAAAGAATACCTCATTTACCACTCCTTCCTCAATGTATCAGAATACTTGGGCTCAAAATGTAAATCCCATGTAAGTCTAATATTTGTATTATTTTGCCAGTATATAGACAGATGATAGTGATCTTTGTAAAGTTCCATAAATGCTTTATCTTAAGTATTACACGCAAAGAGCAGCTGTGCCGCAGAATAGGAGAAGCAATGGTGTTTTTCAAAGTAGTTTTGTTTTGCCCAAATATACAGAAACATACACATGGTGTCCCAGGATGAATGGTCAATATTCAGGGATATAACAGGAATGATAATTTGAAGGAAAGAGTCTAGTGAACATGGGCTCTAAAACACAGACCTTAAGAGCTATGAACACTTCTTCATCTTCGCTACTGTAAAACAAATCTCTTCTACTGCAACCTTTTTGTTTTCCATATTGTGAGGGATAGTAGTATAGACCAAAACAAGGAAAAAACTCCAGTAAACATGGACTCTAAGGTTCCTGTCTTAAGAGTTATGAGCACTTGTTCATCTTTGCTACTGTGAAACATGTCTCTGCTAGAGAACTAATGATAATAGCTCTTAATTTTCTTTGTTCTGTTTTTTGTTTTGTTCTATGGCGCAAAAATGGCTGGGGTCATATGTACCCACATCAAAACCATAGAACACGAAAACAGAGAGGAGTTAAAAAAATGACTAAATGTCAATCCCAACTGACATACGAGGAAGTAGCTAAAAACAGGGACATGGAGAAAGGGCTACTAAACACACCATACAGAAATGGAAGTCCAAAATGAAAAATTAAATGGCCTTTGCCATATTGCTTTGACAGACAAAAAGTAAAATGAAGTCGAAAGCCCAAGCGTCATTTGCTAAAACGGCCGATAACTCAGACGGCAAACCGAAGTGGGAATGTAAACAGTTAAAAAATGGACATTCCGTCAGGAAGTGTCAGACAGTTAAAGCTTGGGTGCAGTGTGTACAAAGTGGTGTAGGAGCGCCATTTAGCAAATGATGATGGCTAAAAAGGCAGTGCCCAATAGGCAACTGAGTTAAAATGACTTCCTCCCGGCGGGAGGGCCAAGTGGAGGTCATGCAAGCTGCTGGGAGAGGCTTAATAATCCTGAGCTTATTCCCTTGAAGGGAGGACCAATGGTGATGTCAAAGGGACACCACCTCCTAACAGATGGCAACACAGAGATCATTGGAGGGAATATAGGAACTAGTGGGCTGAGGTACGAGGACTGCAGCCTTGGCAGCAGCATCAGCAGCCTTGTTTCCTGGCAGACTGACAGACTGACCAGGAACC
This sequence comes from Schistocerca nitens, assembly GCF_023898315.1. Taxonomy (NCBI): domain Eukaryota; kingdom Metazoa; phylum Arthropoda; class Insecta; order Orthoptera; family Acrididae; genus Schistocerca; species Schistocerca nitens. Next base: position 1,007,237,021 of record NC_064614.1, read on the forward strand.
CACATAAACTTCACAGTGGCTCCACCAAGAGTGAGTAAGTGACAGTTTTCCTGCGCCCATTGCACTAAGGGATGGACTGTGTACAGTGCACATAGACTTTGAAGAGTGCTGAGAGAGTCTAAGCAGAAGACACAATTAGAAAGCCGGTGTCACCAGATGTACTCCGTGGCTTGATACAGGGCGAAGAGCTCGCCTGTAAATACTAAGCAGTATGCTGGAAGCCGATATATAAACGCGTGGGTGCCAATGATAAAGGCACACCAGACACCATGGTCAGTTCAAGAGCCATCAGTGTACACAAAGATACTATCACGAAATTCCATGCCAAGGTCACGAAGCTGAAGGCAATAGAGCGAGGCTGAAGTAGCGTCCTTAGGAAGTTAATGAAAACCAAGGTTAACATGGGCTACTTCACGAAGCCAAGATGGTGAAGGGTTCACATCTACGGAAAAGCTGCAGGTAATGTGAAGTTAAGCTGCTGAAGCAAGTGCCAAAAGTGGACTCCAGGAGGTAACAGAGAAGAGGAATGTGCCCCATACTAGCGATCAAGGGAATCATGGAAGAAGGAGGCATAGGATGGATAGCCATGCATGGCAGACAAATGATATGCATACCTGCTTAGGGCAAAGTCATGATAATGGGACAGTGGTAGTTCAGCATCTTCAGCATACAGACTCTCAACCAGGCTAGTGCAAAAAGGCACCAGTGGCCAAACAGATGCCATGATAGTGGATAGTGTTGAGACAACATAAGAGGGATGGATGCGCAGACACATAAACAAAGCACCCATAGTCGAATTTTGAACAGACAAGGGACCGGATCAAAAGGAGGAGGGTGGTTCGATCAGCACCTGAAGAAGTACCATTGAGGACATGTAGGACACTGAGGGAACTCGTACAGCAGCCTGCCAGGTAAGACACAAGAGAGGACCAAATGTGTTTCCTATCGAGCATGAGCCCCAGGAATTTCGTAGTTTCAGTGAACGGAAGGGCAACAGACCCAAGTTGTAAAGATGGTGGGAGAAACCCCTTGCATTGTCAGAAATTCATATAGACAGTTTTGTCAGTGGAAAAGTGAAAGCCATTGTCGATGCTCCAGGAGTAAAGATGATCAAGACACCGCTGAGGATGCCACTCGGTTAGACAGGTCCATGGAGAGCTTCAATACATGGCAAAATCGTCAACAAAAAGGGAGACTGAGATGCCCAGTGGGAGACGCGCCATGATAGGGTTAGTGGCGATAGCAAAGAGGATGACGCTCAGGGCAGAACCCTGAGGCACACCGTTTTCCTGGATAAAGGTGTCCGACAAGACAGAACCCACATGCACCTTGAAAACTCGATCTTGTAAAAATACCTGAAGGAAACAGGGCAGGTGGCCACGGAAGCCCCACGTGTAAAGAGTTTGGAGGATACCAGTTCTCCAGCAAGTGTCGTAGGCTTTCTCCAAATCGAAAAACACTGCCACAGTCTGTGATTTCCACAGAAAACCATTCATGGCATGGGTGGGCAAAGTAATGAGATGGTACTGCAGAATGCCGTGCTCAAAATCCACACTGTAAATTTCAAGACTCGAGCCACCATATCAGCCAGGCATGAATCATACATTCCATCACCTTGCAAACGCAGCTGGTAAGAGAGGTGGGACGGTAGCTAGAAGGAAGATTTTTGTCCTTATCGGCCTTAGGTATGGGTATGATGGTGGCTTCATGCCAGTGTCCGGGAAATGTGCCCTCTGCCCAGATGCGGTTGTACATGTTAAGCAGAAAGTGTTTGCCAACAAGAGAAAGATGCTGCAACATCTGAATGTGGATGGCGTCCGGCCCTGGAACGGAGGATTGGGATGAACTGAGAACATGATCGAGATCCCTTATAGTAAATGCGGCATTGCAGCACTCATGATTCAGAGAAGAGAAGGGTATCGCCCATGCCTCCTCCACTCATTTTCGATGGAGGAAGGCAGGGTGATAGTGGGAAGAGCTCGAAATTTCTGCAAAATGGTGGCCCAAGGTGTTGGAGATAGCAATAGGGTCCACGATAGCATCATCTACTACTTTGAGGCCCGAAATGGGGGAATGTATCTTGGTTACAGCGAGCCGTTGGAGGTTGGCCCACACAACAGAGGAAGGAGTGGAACTGTTAAAAGACTTAGTGACTGAAATCCAGCTACCTTTTTTGCTATCCCAAAGAATGCAATGACACTTTGCACGCATTTGTTTATAATGAATGCAGTTTGCCATCATAGGATGATGATTAACAACATGGAGAACACATCTCTGTGTGCAAATGGCATTGCGGCATGCTCTTAAGATACAGATTTTTGAGCCCATGTCTGCCACACAATTTTTTCTGGTCCATAGTACCTCCTCCCAAAATGTGGAAAGCAAAAAGCCTTCACTATAAGAGATTTGTTTCACAGTATCAAAGATGAAGAAGTGCTCACAGTTCTTAAGGTATGCATTTTAGAGCCCATGTTTAGTGGACTTCTTTGCTCTGAATGATTGTCCCTGTTATATCCATGAATAATAATCATTCCTCCTGGGGCACCCTGTATAAAGGGAATCTGTAAGTAATTTATCCATACAAATGGATTAGTGCTAGTTATAAATTGTTGAAAGTATACTCTACAGAAGTGACCTGCAGCAGCTGCTTCTGTTAGTTAATACATAATTTGACTCACAAGGGAACAGCCCAACCCATGTTGAAACATACCCTGAAATTTTTTATACGGGAAGAATATACTGATGAAAGACAACGTCAAAATTTTAGCTGCTACTGCACGCTGCAAGTGTTTTTTTTAAACATTGAAAATTGTAAAAATCATAGCTCACCATATGGCTGGAGCAATATACACCCCTGGCACAGCTGTAGCAGACAGTTCATGCACAACATGGCAGGCACCTATCCTTGGTTGATGGCACATCAGTAAACAGATAACACGGCACAAAGCAATCACAATTTCTAAAGCAAATTTCAGTTTCCGATGGTAGTTTCTCTGACACGAGTATTCACAGATACTGTTTGCTTCAACTTGCAACTTATTAAATAACCATAATAATTAGCAGCTGCCTTTGCATTATTGCCAAGTGTTAACAATGGAGGTAAAACTGAAATAACTTTCTTTGTGATTTCTAATGCCAATGCTAATAGCATCTGTCTTTGTGCAGTTTCCTGAGTTTCCCAATAATGTGGAATACAATTAATGTTTTGAACCTTGCAAAGAAGAAATATGAAGAATGTGCTATGCAGTCAAAATCACCTATTCCTCCTGAAGACTTACGTATGTGTTATTTATTAGTTAATTTCATGCATTCATTCAAATGATGATATTTCATTAGAAACAGTGGAAACATTATAAGGAACAAAAATAACTATGACGATTCCAATGTATTGTGGTCTGAACAATGATTGTTATGCTGGTATAGTCCAGAACAAAAACAGAGTACCTTTCAAGCCCAAAGAAATCATATGTGATAACAGCTTTCAATGACTAAGGAAAGATGGTAAATTTTTTGGTTACATGAAGGAGGGGGAAATGCTTAAACTTGAGCAGTGTGCAATGCCAGTTTAGTTTTGTAAAATCTGTATATGAATTATATAAATGGAAGGAAATCCAGGATGGAATATGACAATATTATGAAAAGAATAGTTGCTCCTCTCCATATAGCAGGGATGATGAGTCACAGATAGGCACAACAAAATGACTGTCAGAAAGTACGCTTTTGGCCAACGAGGCCTTCATCAGAAAGAGATAAAACACACAAGCAGCAGGCAGAGACTGTGTTCATGTGTGTTTTAGTTACATTCAGTGTGTGTGTGTGTGTGTGTGTGTGTGTGTGTTTTGCACTTGTGTGACTGAGTGTGTGTGTATGTAGTCTGCTTCTGATGAAGGCCTTGTTGGCCGAAAGCTTACCTTCTGACAGTCTTTTTGTTGTTCCTGTCTGTGACTCAGTATCTCTGTTATATGGTGAGTAGCAACTATTTTTTTCATAGTATTGTCATAAATGGAAGAAAGATTTACATGAAATACATCCACAGAAAACAATTCATTGCTTTTGTTGGTCTCTTGGCCTGGACATAACAATGCCTGTCCTTAGAAGAATGATGAAAAGACTGTTAATATTATTTGAATTCCACCCATGATTAAGTGTGTTATTCAGCCACTTGATAAAACAAATTTTGAACAATGTACAGCATTTTTCAGAAAGTTGTTGCACAGTAAAATTGTCGCTAGTTCATTGTCATTCCAGGCTTATCAATTAAATAATATTGTTAAACTTCAGACATTTCTGCATTATAAGTATGCATCACCACATTTCACGAATCTAATCAAATATGCTTGGTATGCAGAACAACACGCAGAACAATGGCCACAACCATTTCTTACTCTGTTTCAGTTCATCTAAATAAAACTAGTAATTACTGTGAAGTGTCTAAATGCATTAATTTTTCTTTTCTAAGATGTGCCTGGCATAGCAAAAATGTTTATTTTCATCATCCAATAGAAACTACAATTTTTTGCAATGACTGCAAGGAATAAACAAGGAACCATTTCATTGTTAGTAAAATATACATTATTCAAAAATTATCATAAGGACTGTACAACAGGAACTGTTACAAAATAATTAATGTCAACAAATATTACCCCGACTGATGAAAGAAATTTGTAATGTAACGTCATATACTGCCTTGATTTTATTTCCTCTGCTAGTCACACGTGTAACAATTACGTCTGCAGGCAGCATTGGTATGTGGGAGGTATTGGCTTGTTCCGTAGCCTCTTCTCTACAGCTCCAGTTGGTCGGAAGCCTTAACATTGAATGGTTGTGTTATTACAGTGTAAAGTATGGAACCCTGCGCAGACGGTCGGTCAATATGATTTAAGCAATGTGCAGTCATTGAATTCTTGACAGCAGAAGGTGTCACCCCAAAGGAGATTCATCAAAGAATGAAAGCAGTTTACAGTAATTGTGTTGATGTGAGTACTGTGCATCATTGGGCGAGTATGTTTAAAGATGTTGAGGTGGGAACATCTGACTTGCATGACAAGCACAGAGTTGGACGTCCTGAGACAATAAGTACCGAATTTCACAAGCAAAATGTTGACATATTGATTCAGGATGATCATTGTATCACTCAGAGAGAAACTGCAAGCACAATTGGCATTTCACAAGAATATTTAGGTCAAATTATTGCTTTGCTTGGCTATAGGAAGATCTGTGCACGAAGGGTTCCTGAATGCTGACTCCTGAAATGAAAGCGCACAAACTTGAAATTTGCCAGGAATTCCTCTCACGTTATGAGAATGAAGACACATACCAATGCTGCCAACTATTGAAGAGCTACAAAGGTGGAGGCATTACTTTTCAGTCAACCCTTGCACAGGAACTGCAAGCTATTCCAAAAATGAATGATTTGAGACATTTTTGGCATTTTTTAAGTTCTTGAAATTCATGTGTGTGTACTTTGGATTGCTACATCCTCTTGTCACAGCTATGCCTGGTTATTCGACAAATCATATGCTATGCAGGATGGGCTGTGCAAACTGCTGTACAAGTGGTTCTTCATGCAATAAAAATGAGAAATTTTACAATTTTGTAAAAAATACTTGCAGTGAGCCTTAGCAGCTAAAGTGATTGACATTGCATTAATTTTGGTGTGTTCTTCATGTTGCATTGAAGCAGCATTTATTTTGGTGTGTTCTTCATGTTGCATTGAAGCATTCCCTTGTCAGTCCACTTCCCTGAAGGCTCTTCTTCACTGTGGGATTTATGGGACACCATGTGTGAATGAATGAAGGGAGAGGCATCAGTGGAAGTATGTAATCAAAGACATTACTACAAAGATGCTACTATTTTTGACTTCTTACCTTAATATGAAATGTAAGAAGTTGGTGGTTACCAATCCCCTAAAATTCCCTGCACTTAGAAAATACAGACACTAGGAAACATATGTATGAGAGTATGAAAGAAAGGCAAAATTAAGTCCAGACAATCTTGGGTACATAAAACTCTGTTTCCAGCCCATTGCAGAACAAACTCAGTTACTAAACTTTATTAATGGTTTGCACATAAAAATCTCAAATTTTTTGCTCACACTATCCCTCCAGCTAAGTACTTTTGAAATTAATATTACTCCACACATCCCACTCCTTCATTCCATGTTTCTTCCGTTCCTACAAAACACTTTGGTTTGTATTTAGTAATACTGTATTTAGTAATACTGTATTTAGTCATTCAGTATGTAAAGGGAGAAGAAAATCAATAGTCATGGGGGATTGGAATGCAATTGTAAAGGAATGAGTAGAAAAAAGGGTTACAGGAGAAAATAGACTTGGTACTAAGAACGAGAGAGGAGAAAGACTAATTGAGTTCTGCAATAAACTTCAGCTAGTAATACTGAATACTCTGCTCAAGAACCATAAAAGGAGGTGGTATAGTTGGAAAAGGCCGGGAGACATGGGAAGATTTCTGTTACATCATTGTCAGGCAGAGTGTCCAAAATCAGATACTGGTTTGTAAGGTGTAGCCGGCAGCAGACATAGACACAGATCACAATTTAGTAGTGATGAAGAATAGGCTGAAGTTTCAGAGACAAGTTACGAAGGATCATTGTGCAATGAAGTGGGATATGGAAGTACTAAGGAATGAAGAGATATGCTTGAAGTTCTCTGAAGTTATAGTTACTGCGATAATGAATAGCTCAGTAGGCAGTTCAGTTGAAGAGGAATGGAAATTTCTAAAAATTGCACTGACGGAAGTTTGGAAAAAAGCATATGTACAAAGAAGGTAACTGCAAAGAAATCATGGGTCACAGATGAAATACGTCAGTTGATTGATGAAAAAAGGCAGTATCAAAGCATTCAGGAAAATTCAGGAACAAAAGCCACCTAGGAATGAAATAAATAGGAAGTGCAGGGAAGATAAGGCAAAATGGCTGCATCAAAAATGTGAAGATATAAAAAAAGAAATGAGTGTCAGAAGGACTCACTCAGTATATACAAGAGTCAAAACAAACACTGGTGAAATTAAAAGCAATGGTGGTAACATTAAGACTGCAATGGCCATCCCACTGTTAAATGTAGAAGAGAGAGCAGATAGATGCAAGGAGTACATTGAAGGCCTCTATGAGGGGGGAGACTCGTCTAATGATGTGATAGAAGAAGAAACAGGAGTCCATACAGAAGAGATAGGGGATACAATATTAGGCTCATAATTTAAAAGAGCTTCGGAATACTTAAAATTGTAGGGATTGATAACATTTCATCAGAACTCGTAAAATCATTGGAGTGGGGGGGTCACAACAAAATGACTGTTCATGTAGTACAGAATATATGAGTCTGGCAACATACTACTTGACTTTTGTAAAAAAAAATCACCAACACAATCCCAAAGATTGTAAGAGCCAACAGGTGTGAGAATTATTGCACAATCAGCTCAACAGCTCATGTATTCAGGTTGCTGACAAGAATAATATATAGGAGAATGGAAAAGAAAATTGAGGATGTGTTAGATGAAAATCAGTTTGGCTTTAGTAAAGGTAAAGGCACCAGAGGGGCAACTCTGATGTTGCTGTTGATAATAGAAGCAAAACTAAAGAAAAATCAAGGTATGTTGATAGGATTTATCGACCTGGAGAAAGCACTTGACCATGTCAAATGGTAAAAGATGTTTGGATTTCTGAGAAAAATAGGGACAAGCAATATGGAAAGATGGTTAATACAAATATGCACAAGAGCCAAGAGGGAACGGTGAGAGTGGAAGATCAAGAACAAAGTGCTTGGATTAAAAAGTGCTGTCAGACAGGGACGTAGCCTCTTGCCCCTACTGTTCAATCTATACATCGAAGAAGCAATGATGAAAATAAAATAAAGGTCAAGAGTGGAATTAAAATTCAAGGTGAAAGGATATCAATGATAAGATTCAGTGATGACATTGCTATCCTCAGTGAAAGTGAAGAAGAATTACAATATATGCTGAATAGGATGAACAGTTTAATGAGTACAGAATATGGACTGAGAATAAATCAAAGAAAGATGAAAGTAATGAGAAGTAGCAGAAATGAGAACAGTGAGAAATTTAACATCACTATGGGTGATCACAAAGTAGATGTAGTTCAGGAATTCTGCTACTGAGGCAGCAAAATAACCCAGGATGGATGGAGCAAGGGGGACATAAAAAGCAGATTAGCATTGGCAAAAAGGGCATTCCTGGCGTAGAGAAATCTACCAGTATCAAACATAGGACTTGATCTGAGGAAGAACTTTCTGAGAACATATGTTTGGAGCATAGAATTGTATGTTAGTGAAACATGGACTGTGGGAAAACAGAAAAACAAGAGAATCAAAGCTTTTGAGATCTGGGTCTACAGACGAATGTTGACAATTAGGTGGACCGATAAGGTAAAGGAATGAGGAGGTTCTCTAGGGAATCAGTGAGTAGAGTAATATATGGAAAACACTGAAAAGAAGAAGAGATAGGATGGTAGGATATCTGTTAAGACACCAGAGAATAACTTCCACGGTACTAGAAGGAGTTGTAGGGGGGTAAAAACTTTGGAGGAAGACAGGTACTGGAATACATCCTGCAAATAATTGAGGACATAAGTTTCAAGTGCTACTCTGAGATGAAGAGTTTGGCAGAGGGAAGGAATTCATAGTCGGCCACATTAAACCAGTCACAAGACTGATGGGCAGTGTGGTTTCAGTTGCCTGAGACTGCAGTTGTGTGTGTGTGTGTGTGTGTGTGTGTGTGTGTGTGCAGCATCTCTGGTGTACAGCGAGTGGCAACTTTCCTTCTCATAATATTGTTCCATTCCAGCCTGGATTTCCAATAGATAATAGAAACATTTGCTTTCTCTTTTCTTTCTTTTCCATTTAAGCAGACTGAGCCATAGCACAGCATGGCTGGGTACAGTCAGTATCTCATAATTTTTTATTCATTTGTTGTCCATCTGTTAAGACCCCTTTGCCTCATGATTGAGTAGAGGCAGTGTGGTTTCAGTTGCCTTAGACTGCAGTTGTGTGTGTGAGTTGTGTTTGCATGAGTCTGTGCTGGTCTGAGTATGTGCATCTATCGTTGACGAAGGCCTTAATGGCCAAAAGCTGTAATTGTTAAGAGTGTTTTTGTTGTGCCTATCTGTGACTCAGCATCTCTGCTATCTGGTGAGTGTCAACTTTCCTTCTCATAATATTGTAGTATCTATGGGAAGTGGGTATACATCCTAATATCCAATCTCTCCCCTGTCTCTTTCCATCTCCTGCTCCCCTTCTCTTCATCCATATCCTCCTTCTTCTCCCTCTCTCTGTACAACACCTCCTCCCCCTCTCTATCTCTCTCTCTCTCACCTCCTCTTTCTCAGTCCATCACCACCATCACCCTTTCTATGTCCATCTCCTCCTGCCTCCTCTTTCTGTCCATCTACTCCTTCCTGTTTCCCTTCCACCCCTCTATTCATCTCCTCTTCCCCCCCCCCCCCCCCCTCTCTGACACTGCACCTTGGATTATTGTTACAGCAATTCTGTAACAGTATCCTAATCGTAAACCGATAAGCATAAATACAACTTTCCTGTTTGCTAACAATGTTTTGCTATTGTATACTTCATAATGTTTCCCTACTATTAAATTTAAATAAATTTATGTATTACATATATTTAAGAAATAAGTAAATAAAGCTCACGCATATACCAATGGAAGTTGCATAAAAATTTCAAAGCAATCAGTCAAGAACATTCTGAGATTAACAATTTTGAACAGACCAACATTTACATTTTTGTAATGTTTCCTCTTTTATTACCTATATACCAGATGGAATTCCATTGGATATATAAAAACACTTGAGTATTTGAATGCAACATTGTGTCAAAATTTCAAAGCAATCAATGAAGAACTTTTGAAGATTTGAGATATTGAAGAAATGAACATCTACATTAGTACTTATATAGAAAATGTAGATATTGCTAATTTCAAATGTCCAAACAGTTTTTACCAATTGCTTTAAAATTTTGACACAATGTTCCATTGGTACAGGTGTGTGTGTTTTTATTGTCTAATTTTTTAAAGGAAAACTTATAAAAAATTTCAAAAGGCTACATATCACATATTAAAGACTTAGGTACATAAAAATATGCCCTTATTAGAATTCAACATTGCGTCAAAATTTCAAAGCAATCAGTCAAAAACTTCCAGAGATTAACAATTTTGATCAAATCAACATTTACATTTTTATAATGCTTCCTCTTTTATAATATATATATAACATATATACCAGACGGCTTTCCAGTAGGTTTACAAAAATTTGTAATCACTCGAATGCAATCTCTGAGGAACTTTCAGAGGCTTGGGATTTTGAAGAAATGAACATTTGACGATACCTCTGTCATGGCTCGCACTAACGGCTTCTGGGACACTTTAATAAAGGAAGCTATTGAAATAAAAATTACCGCAAACACCCTGAATAGAGAAAGTGGCTTGCAGCTCAGCGCTGCGTGGGATCCAGCAATCGCGTGGTTGAAGAGGGCACATGGAATGCCGACTCAAAACATGCTCATATATGGCAATGTCACAGGCACCAGTGACATCACAGCCGGCAGCTAGCATACATAAGGGTGCACCAACAGCCCACTGGCAGTCATAACACTTGACAATGTCCAAGGAGTGCTTGGCCGAAAGCTCGTGTAGTTTTAAGCAATTGAGGCACTTGGAAACCCAAGAACATTTTATTCATTGTTATTGCTGCAAGACTCTGCATTCATACATTGAACATCCATGTTTGTTCGAATAAGGGAATTGTAAATGTTCCTAATCAAAAGTCTCAGAAAGTTTTTGAGCCAAGGCTTTGAAATATTGACACAATGTTGCATTGAAATACTCAAGAGTTTTTATACACCTATTTTTTTTTGTAATATATAATTTTCTTATATATTTAATAATATGGAAACATTGTTACACAACAATCTCAAAAAGTTACACACACACACACACACCCACACACACACACACACTTGCACGCACGCACATATGCACGTGCGCACTCACGCACACACACACACAAACAAACACACACACACACACACACACACACACACACACACACACACACACACCTACCTCAAAACATTCCCAAATTACAATACTATGTTGTGTCAGAATTTCAAAGCAATCAGTGAAGAACTTTTGGAGATGCACAATTTTGAAAAAAAAAAAAAAAAAAAAACATTTACATTTATATAAATAATTACAAATCAACAATTTTCAGATTTTTTTCTTTTGCTTGTACTGTGGAACTCTATTTCTGCCAAATTTCATGACTCTAGATCAACGGGAAGTACCCTATAGATTTTGATGAGCGAGTTTGCGAGTTTCAAGATATGTGACATAAATGGCCGTATCCTTTGACTGTATTGACTTAAAAGATTGAGTTTTTAACACTTCAGAGGACCACAGACCTTAGTATTTTACATAAATTTCAACTTAATACCTTTACCCATTCCTGAGAAAAAGAGGTCTTAACAGACAGACAACAAAACGATCCTAAACAAGTTCAATTTTTACTGACTGAGGTGCGGAATCCTAAAACTGACCATAATACATATGAGTGCATTTTTCAACATACAAAAAATTAGAATGGAAACATAATGTTTTATTCTCCAGGCTAAGCAAATAGTAAGGGAGGGGAACTCAATGGCTCCTTTTTTCCCACATCAATTCAACCACTGCCAATGGTAACATAAGATTCTTCCACAGTTCAGTGTGTCTGTTGAATGCATCCTGTTAAAACAGAACATCTGCATACTTTCCTGAAATCTGAATATTAAGGAAATGGCTGCCTCATGGGGGATCATGCTGAGAATGCAGCTCATTCAAACTTAAATGCCCTATGTAAAGTTTCACAGATAGAAAACAGTTCCTCTACCAAGCCATCACAAGGGTACCTCTGAAAACCTCTCTCTTAAATACTATCCATTCAATTTTGTCTCTCTATTTGGTTATTTCACCTCAATATGTGCTTCACAGATTGTTAAATTTTTCTTCAGTTTGAATTTCATAGTCACAGATAGCTCACTGATTTTGGCTATATGTCCATTAACTGCTGGTATCCTCATGACCATATTGTATAATTTAATTATGCGGCACAGTACTTCATTTACTTCATGGATGAAGACTGATTGTGCATAGTTAATCTTTTGAGGGTAGAAAATATGTCACATCACACTGTTCTTTAAGTTAAGTGATATATGTAAAATATGTCCACAGAAGAGAATATATTCATGAGCATCTAAATTAGACACCTTCCATTTAATATTTAATGCCTCCTTCATAATAATGAAAGTGGTAATGTATGGTAGCATGGAGTCCTTAAAACACCAGAAGTGTTGGGGATCAATCCCAATCCATGCCTGCTCAACTGCCATTCTCAATTACTGGAAACTGGTTGGAGTTGGGTCCAAGGTTACACATCTCAGTCTATAGAACCCCATATATGTTCAATAGCACTGAGATCAGGTGACTGCGGAGAGGGGATGCCAAGCAAGCACTTTATGTCCATAAAATTATTTTGAAACCATTCAGACAATTTGATTTGAGAGTAATGGTGAGCTGCAATGCCTTACTGAAGATACTGAATAGCAAATTAGTGGTGTAAACAAAGAAACTGATGCATGTGATTGAAGAGCAGATTCCAATATGTTAGCTGGCATAACAGGTGCCCCAGTTCATCTTGCGTAAACTTATGAGAATACCTCCATTAATTACATGAAAGATATGCTTCTGGCAAGTAAAATGAATTTTATTAGTGTTATTTTATTCGTACTGATGTCCTGCCACTGTCATTTTGTAATGATTCATCAGCCTGTTTGTATTGTTGTACAATACAAGCATCAAATGCATGGTGAGCACAGATAAGTGAGTTGGGTGATGGCTTGTGTGCCATATAGTGAGAATGTGGTTTTGAATACTATGGCTACTCACCATTTGTTATTTCATGTCATCACAATAGGAAGAGTTTTACACACTGCACATTTGTTTACCGTTACAATCCATGCCAAATGACAGTTTTTCCCAGGGCAGTTGACTTTCATTTTATTATTTTTTCCTGAACTCATAGTTCACTCTCGAGTATGGAAATCCCATTATGCACAATTTGATAGTGTAGCCCATGCACTGGGCTTCTTGATTTGCCCATGACTAAATGTACTATTATTACCAGCATATGTCATTATAGAACAAAAACGTATACAAACACAATATATTGACACGATAATGTTTAAATCTGACAACTAGATAACAGGTCTTGGTGTAACTGCTATTTGTTTACAAACTCCTGAAGCAGAGCTCTGTAGATCTGGATTGGCAGAAGTTGGCTGACTTCACTCCAATATTGTTTTGTGTTGCTGCTGTAAACAACGGCCATCTAATGTCTATGTGGAACATAGCTGTTATGAACTGACTGGCACGTTGTGCCAAACCAGTAAGCACACGTACAGTGCTAACAATGTATGACAAAAGCACAGCTTGTTCTCCCTGCACTGGGTCTCTGCTTAGGCAGCGAGTGTGCTGGGAGTAGGTGGGTAAAGCTTCTTTCATCCACTCCCCACAGCCCTTGATAATTCGTTCAGGATCTTGTGATCAAACTATATATGCAAGTCTTTCACACCACCTTTAAAAGCATGGAGTGAATGGTTCTTCACAATATGTCTTATTCATCTCAATGACCTAACATTACAAATTATCCCACAGTTTTGAGACAGAAACAGCACATGCATGCGCATATACATGTATGCATGCAGCCACTCACACATGAAAAGAGAGAGAGAGAGAAAGAGAGAGAGACTTTTCATGAAAATTAATAACTGGTTATCTGCGAATGGACTGTATCTGATGCAACACATTTAATTCAATAGTGCAGAAGATCTGACCACATCATTAGAAATAATGTACGAGGATAAATCACCAAATGGAACAGAATATTCCAAATATTAGGTGTTCATACTGATAAGAATCTGAGCTGGAAGTCATATTTTACTCTTATTATTAAACCTGTAACCTTTGTGCTATGGATAATGTCAGAATTTGGAGATGAAGATGTCACAAAATTGTCTTACTTTACCTATATTTATTCACAAATGACTTATGGCATCTTATTCTTGTTTAACACAATGAAAAAGAGGAAAAGGTGTGTGTTGCACAAAAATGTGTAATAAGGGTTAATATAAGGGTCCGTTCTGAGATCCTGTTGTACACAGATCCCTAAACAGTTGGGCATACTGACAACAGCTTCAAAGTACCTTTACTAAGTTTGTTGCCAACAAAACATTACAGCTTAAAAACAACAGTAATAATCTTAAAAATAGTACTACAAGGGGAAATGAGTTACACTATCCATAACTCAGCTTTAATGTGGTAGAGAAAGCGGTGAAATATTCAGCTAAAAAATCTTTGACCATGTACCCGCCGAGGTAAATAATTTAACAAAATCATAAAATTTCAGACAAAAGCAGAGAGAGAGAGAGAGAGAGAGAGAGAGAGAGAGAGAGAGAGAGAGAGAGAGAGTGTAGAAGTCTTATGAAATAATGGAAATTATCAGCATGTTGACATATTTTTCACTGATACTATAACTTCAAAACTGACTATTTCTGTGGGATATTGGGTGGTTAGAATATGATCCAGCAAACATACAGATAATTAACTAGCTAACTGTGTCATTATAACAAGTCATAATGGATTGTTATTATGCATTGCAGGTATAGCTTGTAATAAGTATCTTTGCTTGTAAATAAGTCTTTCAACATTCCTGAAGACACTCTTGCACGGCAGACCTGATTGAATCCAATTTGTGAATGAATGATGTAAACATATGCAATTACTGCATGGTGATGATGCCATCCGCATATCCCATAAAGTTAGAAGATTGGGGCCCTTTTGCACACTCAAAATCATAGAAAAAATTTCCCTAACCACAGTGTCTTTGTCAGAAAACCCTCAGTTGACAAGAACATTGCCTGTAAAGGTGAGAAAGAGGGTTCACCAAAGAATTTTAATTTTGCAAAGAGTTTCTATAGGATGCACAGTCAAGTGCAGCAGTTTTTTGATTGTCAGTGAAAATAAAGAAATTTCAATGAACAGCTGATTTGTGCTTCAATGGACCCTGTAAGCAGGGTGATTTAGCTAAGCTGTTCTCTTTAAATAGTTCCAGAACCATTTAAGATATTGTAATTATATTGTTATCCAGATAAATTTTTTGAAAGTCCTCACTAAATAATATACAGTATCTTGTCATAGTTTTGTTAACTATGGAGGTATCAGCTTAACTTTTAACAGAACTATAGTAATTTATGGTGTTACTATTTAGATCTCAAAGAGAAGAATTCAACTGCATTTCACATTCCAAAACATGATACATATTCTCAAAGAATATTTAGAACTTTGGATTGTCTGGTTTGGACATAAAAGCATTGCTGTCTTATATAGAATCTCCTGGTTTCATACCCACATAAAGAAATACGTTACATTAGAGGAGGAAGGGAAAGTGTTGCAAAGCCACGATACTGGTGTAAAAGGTGTGCAGAGGCATTAGCTTTCTACTCTGTCTCTCCAGTTCACATGTACTGATTGCTGGCAACTATGGGGGGGGGGGGTGCACATTGGGTTGGGGTGGGGGAGTGTTTTCACAAACTAACAGAAATTAGATTTTTTTCTTCGTTTGAAAAATACAAATAGAGCAAAACCAGAATATCTGAATGAAATGCACAAAGGTGTCCTGATGGACAGTGTCCAAGAAACAGAATGGCAATTCAGGGAATGTGTAAAAAAATTGTTACTGGAAGGGCATTGGAATGCAATGCAGAGGTTAAGGGGCATACTTGCTGTGAGTAGTATGAATGTAATAGGTGTTAGCCAGCTGTTGCTCATAATGTGCATGTTAGCTCCTGAGAAATTGTAGCTGCAACTTGAATAAGTCAGTCCAGCATTGTTTGCATTTTGCATGCAGACAGCTTCCATCCACATTACATGCCACTTCAACAACTGATTATCATCACGGGTTACAGAAGACTCATTGTACTTAGTTTTTTGGTTCTCATATGACATCAGGAGAATAGGTTCTTTCTGCAAAGAATCCCATTCCTACTGATAAAGCAACCTTTACAAACCATGGAAAACTGCATGTAAAAAATATGCTATACAGAGCCACTCAAAATCTGTGCTGGCTGAGGCAGGTTGAATGTTTGAGGCAGTGGGATGTGATTTAGGTGTGGTATTTTTGGAGACCATGTACCTGGTCTTGACTTCATTGAAGAAGCCTTAATGGGTAGTAGATATGCACAGCTCCTTACAGAAATCTACAAGCTGTGTTAGAGGAAGTATCATTTAAAATATCAAGGGGGATGTGGTACCAGCATGATGGGTGCTCAGACCACTACTTGCTTGTGGCTAGCTAAGCACTCACTCACTTCTTTTGTGGTCACTGAGGACATAAAGGCATTATCAGTTGTACTGCACATTTGGCTGATTTTCAGTGAGAGTAATGAATTTGAAGGTTATCTTTAAACTATCCAGAAATCCTTGCGCCATTAACTGCATATATTTATTGCAGTAATAGATGGTAGCCATTTCCAACACCTGATGACATAAATGGAAGTTTTTGGAAGTGCCAGTGACCACTTTCTTTTGTGACAATATCTGTTACTGTCAATGACATAACTTGCAATCTTCATACAAAGGTATTATTAAAAACATTTATACCTCAATTTCTTGTTTTACAAAACTATTCCACATGACAGAAACAAAGCAGAAGTGTAAACTTTCACAGCCGAAATTGTCACAATTAATAAAATATTCTGGGCTATTATGACATAGTCAAATGGGTTTCACTTTAAAATCTGACATTTTGCCCGCATCTGTGGAGAACATTTTCAA